>NW_027362017.1:2670000-3285000 GCF_039654945.1 Dendrobates tinctorius | reverse complement strand
CCCTGGGTGACCAGCCAGTACCGAATCGTGGTGTTCCTTCAACACCTTAGGCCGAAGATGCAGGGGTACAAATGATTTGTTGGCGGGAAGTCCTGGTGGTACCTCCTCTTGGGCCTCGGCAATCTCCGCCTCTACCTCAGTCGTGAGAGCCGAGACCACTACCCCTTTCTGGAGGATGGGTACCGGCTCTTCCCGAGGTTCTCCCCCCGGAAAACACCTAGACAAAGCATCCGCCTTGGTGTTTTTAGCCCCGGGACAGTACGTCACAAGAAAATTGAAACGAGTAAAAAACAATGCCCAGCGAGCCTGCCTAGGAGACAGACGCTTGGCCGACTCCAGGTAGGGCAGATTCTTATGGTCGGTGATAACTGTGACCTGGTGAGCCGCCCCCTCCAAGAAGTGTCGCCATTCCTCAAAAGCCAGTTTGATGGCCAACAACTCCCTGTTGCCGATATCATAATTCCGTTCGGCCGGCGACAACTTCTTGGAGAAGTAGGCGCATGGATGCATCTCGCTCAAGGACGAGCCTTGAGACAGTACTGCCCCCACTCCCACCTCCGACGCATCAACCTCTACCACAAAAGGTTTAGACACGTCTGGTTGCACCAGAATGGGGGCTGAAGCAAAACTATTCTTCAGACGCTCAAATGCACGTATAGCCACCTCAGGCCAGTTCGCCAGATCGGCACCCTTTTTTGTCATGTCCGTGAGCGGTTTGGCGACAGTCGAAAAGTGTTTTATAAATTTCCTATAATAATTCGCAAACCCAAGGAACCGCTGGAGTGCTTTCAGACTCTCCGGCCTCTCCCATTGCAACACCGCTTGCACCTTAGCGGTGTCCATTTTAAAACCAGCTGCGGACACAATATATCCCAAAAAGGGCAACTCCTGGACAAAAAATAAAC
Source organism: Dendrobates tinctorius (assembly GCF_039654945.1). Taxonomy (NCBI): domain Eukaryota; kingdom Metazoa; phylum Chordata; class Amphibia; order Anura; family Dendrobatidae; genus Dendrobates; species Dendrobates tinctorius. The sequence goes on along the minus strand of NW_027362017.1, from coordinate 3,284,095 downwards.
ATTTTTCCAGCTTAGCATAGAGCTGGTTCTCCCGGAGCAACTGTAACACCTGCCTAACATGCTGCAAATGAGTGTCCCGATCGCTAGAATAAATGAGGATATCATCCAGGTATACAATCACAAATCTCCCCAGGACATGAGCAAAGACATCATTAATAAAATGTTGGAAAACGGCAGGCGCGGTGGTCAACCCAAACGGCATAACCAGACTCTCAAAATGACCCTCAGGAGTGTTAAACGCCGTCTTCCACTCATCCCCCTGACGGACCCTTATGAGGTTATCCGCCCCCCTGAGGTCCAGCTTGGAAAACCATTTTGCCCCCGCTACCTGGTTGAACAAATCCGGGATCAACGGCATTGGGTAGGGATCACGGATAGTAATCTGGTTTAACTCTCGGAAATCCAGACACGGGCGTAACCCCCCATCTTTCTTCTTAATGAAGAAAAACCCCGCGGCTACAGGCGAGGACGAAGGCCGGATGTGACCTTTGCTCAGACTCTCCGCGATGTAGTCTTTCAGAGCTTGTCTCTCAGGACCAGAAATATTAAACATCCTGGCCTTAGGTAATTTGGCCCCGGGTTTTAACCTAATAGCACAGTCATAGGCTCTATGTGGAGGCAGTTCTGAGCAACCCTTCTCAGAGAAAACATCCGCGAAATCCTGCAAAGCCTCCGGCAGGCTGGGCGTCACGGCGGACACACATGTGGCCAAGCAATTGTCTTGGCAGAAACCACTCCATTGTACTATGTCCTGAGTTTTCCAATCAATTACCGGGTTGTGCCTGGACAGCCATGGAAAACCCAGGACCATTTGAGCTGGGAGATTACGGAGGACCCTACATGTAACCGACTCAGAATGTAGGACCCCAATGTGGAGTTTCACCTCTGCCACAAACTCAGTAATCTCCCCTTGAGGGAGGGGAACAGCATTAATGGTCACCACCTGTATGGGGTGAGGAAGTTTTTCAATCTTAAACCCGGCGGTGTGTGCAAACTCCTCATCTATGAGATTGGTGGCGGAACCGCTATCCACAAACACTGATATAGGTAGCTCTCTGCCGGCGACAATAACCTTGGCAGGGAGCATACATTGAGATACCATCATGGAGGATATGCATACGCTCAGTTGGGTCTCCTCCATACCCTCTGAGCTTAACAGTTTTCCGCCGGTGTGACCCTCTTAGGTAGTACCGGGCAAACGTTAACATAATGACCTCCTTTACCACAGTAGAAACATGCTCCGGACTTCCGGACTCCCGGAGCGCGAGGCTGAACCTGTGCCACGCCAGCAATCTGCATAGGTTCAGGGGACTCATCTACTTCAACCACACCTGCACCTCTGTTTTCCCCCAGAGGTAGCGTCTCCTGTGCCCCCTGACGAAAACGGCGATCAATACGTATCACCAAACTCATGGCAGACTCCAATGATGCCGGAGTCTCATACATCAGGAGGGCTTGTTTCACCCTCCCTGATACCCCATGAATAAACTGGCTCCGCAGTGCTGGGTCATTCCACTGTGTGTCTACAGCCCAGCGGCGAAATTCCGAACAATAGTCTTCTGCCAAGCGCTCCCCCTGGCGGAGGGCGCGGATTTTAGATTCCGCTAGAGCCAGTCGGTCAGGGTCATCGTAAATGAGCCCGAGGGCAGAAAAAACATTATCGACCGAATGAAATGTAGCAGAGTCAGGTGGTAAGGAAAATGCCCATGCTTGGGGGTCACCACTCAGTAATGACAACACCAGCCCTACTCGCTGGGCCTCATTACCTGAGGATATTGGCCGCATGCGGAAGTATAATTTGCAGGCCTCCCGAAATACGACAAATTTGCTGCGATCGCCTGAAAATCGTTCTGGCAGCGGAAACTTCGGCTCTGCACCGATACCTGCAGATGCCGTTTGCACCTTTGCTACTACCAGGCCCTGCTGCTGAACTGCCCCATTCAACTCGGAGACCTGTATGGACAGCGCCGCTAACTGGCGGGTTATGGAATCTAATGGATCCATGGACTCCTGAAAAAATGTGGGCCGATTATAATGTCACGGGGGCTTAGTTCAACTAAGGCTGAAATACCCGGGGCCCCTGTGGTGTCCCTTTACTAGGGGAAACCCTGTCTGACCCTCAACCCAGGGTTTTTGCTGAAGGTGCAAATGCCTGAGCCTCCGACCTTTCCTTATCTCCTGCTCAGCCCTGCACTTAACCCTCCACCCTCCACCCAGTGAGAAGTCACCACCAAAGCTCCCACACAAATAATGACAGACAGGGAGAACTTAAACTGCACTGCGCCGCACACACACAGGAATAAACAGTAATGTGAACAGGGCACAACTAAACACAAATATGGGAAGGAGAAAGGATAACGACGGATCATACGACACCAGATATGAATCTCTCTCTCTTGAACACCTCCACTCCAGACCGGAACCACTTGGTATGAAACACAAGCTATAATCGGCGACGCCCATAGGCCAGCATGACTATTTAAAGACCGTGGGCGTAACTAACCATCCAACCTGGTCTCCAGCAGGATTAACCCCCGAGAGCCTGAAGATCAGGCCGGCGCCACTGAGGCTATAGTGGCTGGAGGTGGAACTACCTCTGCCTGCCGGATGCTGTGGTGTGAACAGCGTCCGACATGACAAAAACATTTTTTTCCGCAAAATTATATTTTTGCCCCCAATTTTTTATTTTCCTAAGGGTAACAGGAGAAATTGGACCCCAAAAGTTGTTTTGTAATTTGTCCTGAGTAGGCTGATACCCTACATGTGGGGGTAAAACACTGTTTGGGCGCATGGCAGAGCTTGGAAGGGAAGGAGCACCATTTGACTTTTTCAACGCAGAATTGGCTGGAATTGAGATCAGACGCCATGTTGCCTTTGGAGAGCACCTGATGTGCCTAAACAGTGGAAACCGCCCAATTATAACTCCAACCCTAACCTCAACACACCCCTAACCCTAATCTGAGCCCTAGCCCTAACCCTAGCCCTAACCCTAACCCTAGCCCTAACCCTAGCCCTAACCCTACCCTAACCCTAACCCTAGCGGGAAAATGGAAATAAATACATTTTCTTTTAGTTTTATTATTTTTCCCTAACTAAGGGGGTGATAACAGGGGGTTTGATTTACTATTTATGGCGGTTTTTATGTTTGGCAGCTGTCGCACGCTAAAAGACGCTTTTTATTGTAAAAATAGTTTTTGCATCACCACATATTGTGAGCTATAATTTTTCCGTATTTTGACCCACCGAGTCATGTGAGGTCTTATTTTTTGCGGGACGAGTTGACGTTTTTATTGGTACTATTTTCGGGCACGTGACATTTTTTGATCGCTTTTTATTCCGATTTTTGGGACGCAGAATGAACAAAAACCAGCATTTCATGAATTTCTTTTGGGGGGTGCGTTTACACCGTTCCGCGTGCGGTAAAATTGATAAAGCGGTTTTATTCTTTGGGTCAGTACGGTTACAGCGATACCTCATTTAGGTCATTTTTTTATGTTTTGTCGGTTTTTTGCAATGAAAACAATTTTATATAAAAAATAATTATTTTTGTATCGCTTTATTCTGCGAGCTATAACTTTTTTATTTCTTTGCGGATGATGCTGTATGGGGGCTCGTTTTTTGCGGGACAAGATGACGTTTTCAGCGGTACCATGGATATTTATATGCGTCTTTTTGATCGCGCGTTATTTCACTTTTTGTTTGGTGGTATTATAATAAATCATTATTTTTTGCTTCGTTTTTTATTTTTATTTTTTAAGGGGTTCGCTAAAGGGGTTAACTAATGGGACAGTTTTATAGGGCAGGTCATTACGGACGCGGCAATACCAAATATGTGTACTTTTATTGTTTTTGTTTTTTTTTATTTTGAAAAAATGGATTTATTGGGGAATATTTTTTTTTTTTTTTACTAATTTATTTAGCGATTTTTTTTAATTATTTTTAACACTTTTTTTTTTTTTTTTTTACTTTATTACCTTGTCCCAGGTGGGACATCACTGTCCTGTGACAGATCGCAGATCTGTCACATCACAGATCACTGTGACAGATCAGCGATCTGTCACATGCACTGCTGCAGACTTCCTCATGCCTGCGCTTTGCAGGCAGTGAGGAAGTCAGCTCCCTGCAGGCCCCCGTCGCCATCTTGGATCCGGGGGCCTGTAGGGAAAGAGCCCTCCGCAGCAGCGCTGCACATTGCGCTGCCGTGGGGGGCTCAGGGAAGCACGGAGGGAGCCCCCTCCCTGCCGATGCTTCCCTTTAACCCCCGGTACACCGCGATCGCGTTTGATCGCGGTGTGCAAGTGGCTTAACGTGTCGGGGGCGGTCCGTGACCGCCCCTGACACATTGTGCCGGGTGTCAGCTATGATAATTAGCTGACACCCGGCCGCGATCAGCGGCGCTCACCACGTGGGCGCCGCTGATCGCTGGGTCGTAATATTCCGTCCATGGTAGTTAGGTCCAGGGTCACATGGACTGAATATTACGTCCTTTGTAGGTAAGGGGTTAAATTACATAGCGAATATATAAAAATGTGGTAGATGATAATAATAATAATAATAATTTTATTTCTATAGCGCCGACATATTCCGCAGCACTTTACATTATAGAGGGGACTTCTACAGACAATAGACATTACAGCATAGCAATAAACACAGATCAAAACAGATACCAAGAGTAATGAGGGCCCTGCTCGCAAGCTTACAATCTATAAGGGAAAAGGTGGATGGTAACAATTGCTTTTATTGTTTTTATTGTTTGGACCATCCCTAGTGTAAGAATCGGGTGTTCCTGTTGCTGCATGAACCAGTTAACAGTCTAAATATGTATCAGGATAATGTAGATGGTTAGCACTCGGCCTGAGAGTTTGAGTTCGCGGTGCCAGTGAAAAGGAACGGATAGTCCTCAAATTGCATAGACAATATAGAGTCACTGCACACGCTGGTTATGCTTAATGTGAAATAAATTTATTGCTTGACGGTGAGGAAGCGACATCTATCGACGTTTCGGCCACATCGGCCTTTATCACAAAAGTCGCTGTAATAAAATACATACATAAAAATATCAAAAAATGTACACTTTATACAAAATATATACATATAGTATCGAGAGAGGATGGAATACATGCATTAGAATCATTAGGGAGGATATAGAGACATTAAAGACGTAAGAGTGAGAGATACTGCGGTAGATAAGACAATGTATGAAACAACATGGAGGAACGCGGTCATACCCCTTTAAATTGAATGTAGGGTCTGTTTTCACCAAATCGATAATGTCACTGCTAGGCATAAATGAATTGATAGCATATTCTGTAAGTAAGGATAAACGGACATATCGTTAGGGTGACATATAATAAATAAAGTACTGAATTGGGTGTCTGGAGGCACAATAAATAGATCAGATTAACCAGCGTAAACGATGTAGCTAGTTATGCACACAAAAGACTATCAAGGACTACAAAGGTCTGCCTAGGCATATAGCTGGGATATCTCCAGGAAAAAGGTATAAAGTATTTTGGGGAAAAAAAAAGGGGAAAAGAGAAAATACCAAAGTTGCCGATAATCCTGTTCCTTGAGAAGGTGGTGGACTGGTAAATATGCCAGAGCTAAATGGAGAAGAAGGGGTACATTAGGTATAGAACAGGATTAATGGTCCTGATTTGCTACCATATTTAAGTTGGTGGTATAGCCGTAGTCCCTATATGGGACGGTACTTACAGTTATTGGTGGCGCAGTGGGTGAAGTATGCACAGTGGTGCCAGAGCAGTGAGTGGATGCTGAGTAGCAAGTTGCGCTTTTTACACTGTCCGGTCCGGTCATGTGACCGGAAGTGACGTCAGACGCCGGCGCGTGCGCATTGGAGCACGGCCGTGTCGTCTCACAATGTCTCCCACCAAAAAGATGGCGCTGGCTGCCCACACATGCGCAGTAAAGCGCAGTCAGGGAAAAACTAATGAAGACATGTAGAGGCTGCTGAGGCTTTGAATGGAACACCCGCATCTAAGGGGGAGGTGCAGTGTGCTACAAATGAAACGGCTGGGCAGTTGAAATATAAAACAGATATATATGAACAGTATTATTACAAATAATATACACAGACATATAGCATTTAAACTGAGTAGGAGTCCAAACTTAAATAGAATAAAATAAAAAGAAATGAAAAGAATTAGTATGTAACCTGGGGGTGAGCGGGTAATGAGGATGGGAAAGGATGTAAACAATAGGATGAACTGTAATCAAATGAATGATGCAAAATAGGAAAAATAAAAAATAAAATAAAAATAAAAAGGAAAACGGGAAAAAAAAGGGGAAAAAAGAAAAAAATGTTTGAAAAAGGAAAGAATATGGGAAAATAAAAGTAAATTGAAATAAACAAGAAACAAATTGGCAAAATGAAGAATAAGTGGAAATGAAAAAAATACAAAATAAAATGCCCTAAAAAAGGGGGGAAAAAAGGGGAGAAAAAAAAGGGGGGGGGAAATATATTGAAAACTTGAAAAAGAAAACTTGAAAAAGAAAAAGAAAAAGGAAACACATTATGGTTCATTATCTTACCGCTTGGGTTAGATGTAAAAAGAGACTCAAGAAGGCAACCACTCAATGGGTCTAAAAGAAAAGAGGAGAAAAATTATTAGATTGACCAATCAATTTCTCGGTTGAGACCCCTTGGATGTAGGGTGTCCAGAGTGTAAATCCAGAACGTCTCCCGTTTGTCAGAGACACCGCACTGCACTTGCTCATAGAGCCAGTGCACGTGTCCTGAGTACAGAAGCAGTGCTAAGAGTTACCTGGGGAGCAGGGCAGCAGAGGTGACCAGGCGTGCTTCAGGCTAATAGTGTCAGGATCCAGTCAATGCTGGAAAGTAAAGATGCATAGGACCTGCGGACACTGAAACTGAATAGTCTGCACGGGACCTATGTCATGTGACTGCAAGGGGGCGGGGCTTAGCGTCCTGTATTCAGATAGGACAGGACACCATACAAACAACTCAGAGTCAGGCAAAACAGAGGTCACAGCAGTACGGGCAAACGAGGTACAGAGGGACAAACAGACGGGTAGTCAGACAGAGCCAAAGGTCATACACAAGAGGGCGGTGTGGTACCAAGGGGACGAGCAGAGAGGAGTCGGGTCACAAGCAGAGAGTCATACACGAGAGGTAGCGCAGTACAAGAGGGTCAGGCAGAACTCGTAACAGGGACAGAACCAGATCACAACCGAACAAGCAAGCAAGATATCAGGCACAAGGCACACGTATACAAGAGGTCACTTAACTCAGCCAAGGGCAGGAGTATAACTGACACCGGACCCAGGTCCAGTGAGCACTAAATAGCCTCCTGCTGCCAGAGAGAGGCAGCACAATTAACCCATAGTCTAACCAGGACGGGTCAAAGCGAAATCCCGTCCTGGATCATGACAGTACCCTCCTCTCAATGGGGGGCCACCGGACCCCCAGGTCTCTCAGGGTACTTGGCGTGAAAGGCTCGGATCAACCGATCCGCATGAACTGATCGAGCAGGAACCCACGAGCGTTCCTCAGGACCATAGCCCTTCCAATGTATCAGATACTGAAGGGCGCGACGGACCAACCTGGAGTCGACAATTCGTTCCACCTCGTACTCAGCCTGCCCATCTACCAGAACCGGTGTCGTGGAAGATGATGATCCCTCCCCACTGGACCTCACAGGTTTCAAAAGGGCCTTATGGAAAACATTAGGGATCCTTAGAGATGGCGGAAGACTCAACCGAAAAGCCACCGGGTTAACTGCTTCGGTAATTACATAGGGACCTATAAACTTGGGTCCAAGCTTCACAGAGGGGACCTTGAGCCTTATATTTTTGGTGGATAACCATACCTTATCTCCGACCTGAAACACTGGACCCACAGATCGTTTTTTGTCCGCAAAAAATGTAAATTTGTCCTGGGCCTTCGTAATGTTATTCTGGACCTCCCGCCATACCTCCCCCAACCGCTGGATCGTCTCGTCCGCCCCAGGACACCCAGAATTCAAGCGGGAAAATTCTCCAAAATGAGGATGAAACCCATAATTGCAAAAAAAAGGAGATGTACCCGTAGACTGGTTAGTGCGGTTGTTAAATGCAAACTCAGCCAATGGTAACACAGAACACCAATCATCCTGTCGGGCTGAGGTCAAACAACGCAGAATTTGCTCCAGAGACTGATTGGTCCGCTCAGTCTGCCCATTAGTCTCTGGATGGTAGGCGGATGAAAAGGACAGACCAATACCCAACCTCCTACAAAAAGCTCTCCAAAATCTGGACACAAATTGCACTCCCCTATCAGACACCACATTCAGCGGTACCCCATGCAACCGCACCACATGCTCCACAAACAATCTGGACAATGTTTCCGCATTAGGTAGAGCTGCCAAAGGTACAAAATGTGCCTGCTTACTACGACCCAGACCACGGTATTACCCTTGGAAGGGGGAAGGTTGGTGATGAAATCCATGGACAGATGAGTCCATAGTCTCTCAGGAATTGGCAGTGGTACCAATTACCCGGCCGGCCGGTTATGGGGAGTTTTCGCACGGGCACAAACCTCACACGCAGACACATACTCCCCAACATCAGAGGCTAAAGAAGACCACCAGAATATTCTAGCAATGGCCTTCCGGGTCGCTGAGATCCCTGGATGTCCACCCAGAACTGAGTCATGGAACTCCTGGAGGACCTTGAGACGAAACTGAGCTGGCACAAAAAGTTTATCCAATGGCTTAGCTGGAGGTGCAAGAGCCTGGGCTTCTCGAATCTCCCGTTCCAACACATTAGAAACCTCTGCCACCACCACCCCAGGCTGAAGAATAGAGGATGGAGGTTCCGGGGGGGACACCGGATCAAGACTGCGTGACAATGCATCCGCTCTGATATTCTTGGATCCTGGTCGAAAAGTGATCGAGAAGTTGAATCGGGAAAAAAAAAGTGACCATCTAGCCTGTCTGGGAGTCAACCTTTTAGCTGACTCAATGTAAGCTAGGTTTTTGTGGTCCGTGATTACCGTTATAGGATGAACAGCCCCCTCCAAAAAATGCCTCCATTCTGCAAAAGCCAATTTTACGGCCAGAAGTTCCCGATTCCCCACATCATAGTTTCTCTCCGCAGGGGAGAACTTCTTTGAGAAAAAGGCGCAAGGTCTTAAATTGGTCAAAGTGGCGGGTCCCTGGGATAATACCGCCCCCACCCCCACCTCTGAGGCGTCTACCTCAACAATAAATGGTTCAGAGGGGTCCGGTTGGATAAGAACCGGGGCCGACATGAAACATTTTTTCAAAAACTGAAATGCCGCTACCGCTGCGGTTGACCAATTCTTGATATCTGCCCCCTTTTGAGTCATGTCTGTGAGGGGTTTAACCACCTGTGAGAACCCCCTTACGAATTTCCGATAATAATTAGCGAACCCTAGGAAACGTTGCAGACCCTTCAAATCACACGGTTGAACCCACTCGAGAATGGCCTGCACCTTATTAGGATCCATGCGATACCCTTCAGCAGACACGATGAACCCCAGAAAGGACAGTTCCTGAACAAAAAATAAACATTTTTCAAGTTTAGCAAACAGACAGTTCTCCCTGAGCCTTTGGAGAACTGCCCGAACATGACCAATGTGAGTCTGTTTATCAGGCGAGTAGATTAAAATGTCATCCAAATACACCACCATAAAACGTCCAATCAAATCGGAGAACACATGATTTATGAAATTTTGGAAGACCGCTGGAGCGTTGGTCAGGCCGAAGGGCATGACCAAATTTTCAAACAACCCTTCAGTAGTGAGAAAAGCGGTCTTCCATTCATCTCCGTCCCGGACTTGGATAAGGTTATACGCTCCCCATAGATCTAATTTCGAAAACCACTTAGCTCCGGACAACTGATTGTATAAATCAGGAATAAGTGGAAGGGGATAAGTATTCCTCACAGTTATTTTATTTAACTCACGAAAATTGAGGCATGGGCGCAAACCACCGTCTTTTTTTTTTACAAAAAAGAACCCTGCCGCCACAGGAGAAACAGAAGGACGAATATGTCCCTTACGGAGGCTCTCGGAAATATATTCCTTCATCGCAGCCCTCTCCGGACCCGAGAGGTTATACAGGCGGTCTTTGGGCAATTTAGCACCTGGAACCAGGTCAATGGCACAATCAAATGGGCGGTGTGGTGGTAAAACCTCAGCCTCTTTTTCGGAGAAAACGTCAGTATAATCTATCAGGCACTCCGGAATGCCTTCTAGACCCACGGACGACACAGACACAGAAACAAGACATTTCTCAGAGCAATAGGGACCCCATTTAACAATGTCCTGAGATTTCCAATTAATCACAGGATTATGCAGCTGTAACCAGGGGAACCCCAACACCAGTCCCGCAGGCAGGTTGTTCATTACAAAACATGAAATACGTTCCTGGTGTAAGGAACTCACTTTAAGGAGAAACTCTTCAGTACAAAACACAATGTCATTCTTAACCAGTGGTGTTTTGTCAATAGCAACAAGGTGAATCGGAGTCTCCAACCTAACTGTCCCTAACTTACACCTGGCCACCAAGTCAGAGTCAATAAAGTTCAATGATGAACCGCAATCCACGAAGGCAGAAGTGGATGTGGAGACACCCCCACAACAAAGTTCCACTTGAAATGACATTTTAGAAAATGCAGAAAAGGGTACCTGAGAGCCTGGGTGACCTCCACGATAATCACCCGGGCTCAGTTGCTTGCTGGTTAGTGGCCGGGAGGGGCAATCCTTTTTCCAATGTCCAGACTCGCCACTGTGAACACAGCATTTTCTCACGTGCCGTTGTCTCCTTTCTTCCTCCTTAAGGTTGATGGTTCCCATCGCCGTGATTTTCAATGAAGAACTGGCTCCCCTTCCTTGGGAGAATAATGATGTCTCGGTTTGTATCACTCCCCTTGCCCGTAACCTGCGATCCATTCGGACGGCCTGTGTCATAGCTTCCTCCAGGGCATCAGGTGGGGGGTGGAGAGCCAAGGCGTCTTTCAGATGCTCAGACAGGCCTCTACGGAACAACCCCCGGAGAGCGGCGTCGTTCCAGCAGACCTCAGCAGCCCAGCGTCTGAACTCTGAGCAAAACCACTCGGCCGAGTGTTTCCCCTGACAAACATTCATCAGCCTGTCCTCAGCCATACGCACCCGATCAGGCTCATCATAAATATGCCCCAGGGCCTCAAAAAATGCATCCACAGTCAAACGCTCAGGGGCCGTGGTAGGAAGGGAGAAAGCCCAAGCTTGGGGGGCTCCCCTTAACAGAGACATAATGACCCCCACTCTCTGACTTTCATCCCCAGAAGAGTGTGGTCTTAAGGAAAAAAAAAGCTTACAGCCCTCCTTGAAAACTCTGAAGTCATTTTTATCTCCAGAAAAGGTATCTGGTAACTTCACTGGAGACTCAGGGGAAATTAATGTAACATCCCGAGCCCCCAATGAAAGAACCCCCTGCACAGTGTCGGCGATCAGCTGCTGAGACTCAGCCAGGACTCTTTGTTCTCCAAAGAGTTTCTGAGACATCTGCGTCAGGTGCTTAACCTGCTCAGAAAGAGTGTGCACAGGATCCATCACACACACAGGTGAATGGGAGCAGAGAAAAAAAATTGGTATGGGTCAGTTATAATGTCAGAAACACCGCACTGCACTTGCTCATAGAGCCAGTGCGCGTGTCCTGAGTATAGAAGCAGTGCTAAAAGATACCTGTGGAGCAGGTCAGCAGAGGTGACAATGCGTGCTTCAGGCTAATAGTGTCAGGGTCCAGTCAATGCTGGAAAGTAAAGATGCATAGGACCTGCGGACACTGAAACTGAATAGTCTGCACGGGACCTATGGTCATGTGACTGCAAGGGGGCGGGGCTTAGCGTCCTGTATTCAGATAGGACAGGACACCATACAAACAACTCAGAGTCAGGCAAAACAGAGGTCACAGCAGTACGGGCAAACGAGGTACAGAGGGACAAACAGACGGGTAGTCAGACAGAGCCAAAGGTCATACACAAGAGGGCGGCGTGGTACCAAGGGGACGAGCAGAGAGGAGTCGGGTCACAAGCAGAGAGTCATACACGAGAGGTAGCGCAGTACAAGAGGGTCAGGCAGAACTCGTAACAGGGACAGAACCAGATCACAACCGAACAAGCAAGCAAGATATCAGGCACAAGGCACACGTATACAAGAGGTCACTTAACTCAGCCAAGGGCAGGAGTATAACTGACACCGGACCCAGGTCCAGTGAGCACTAAATAGCCTCCTGCTGCCAGAGAGAGGCAGCACAATTAACCCATAGTCTAACCAGGACGGGTCAAAGCGAAATCCCGTCCTGGATCATGACACCGTTGCTTTAAAAGGCGAATATGATTACCACCTCTTTTGGGTCTGGGGACTTTCAATAATTTGGAACCGTAATTGTGATACGTTGTGTCGGGCTTCCTTGAAGTGGGCAGGAAGTGGGAGCCATATTTTTCCGCACCTAATCGTGGACTTATGACTGGATATTCTGTCCCTAATAGCCTGGGTGGTTTCACCCACGTACAGTAAACCACATGGACATTTGATGATGTAAATGACGAAGTTGGTTTCACAAGTGAAGTAATCTTTAATTGGATAGGATTTACCAGAACGTGGGTGAACTATTTCATTGCCTTTAATGATGTTAGAGCAACTAATGCAGTTTAGGCAGGGAAACGTACCTGTTCTTTTCTGTCCTGTCAAAGTATGTGTATTGATGTGACTGGAAGTACCCAGGTCAGCTCGGACTAGCTTGTCCTTGATATTTTGAGGTCTTCTCAGGCACATCAATGGTGGAGATTTGAAAATGTTAATTCTAGGATAGGCTCTGGTCAATAAAGGCCAATGTTTGTGAATGAGATTATGTATTCTTTGCATGGACGGGTGGTGACCATGAACAAATGGGAGTCTGGGTGGTTTGGTTGTTGTGGTTCTGGTGGTGTCAGGGTCAATCAGTGCTTTGGTCATCTCAGAAGCCAGAAGTGTAGGTGGATAATGTCTAGATTCAAATCTATCGGACATTTCTCGTAATCTGAGATCTCTAGTTGATGGATCTGACACAATCCTGGTGACCCTTTTAAATTGTGATGGTGGGAGACTGTTGCGGGTGGACCTTGGATGGCAACTGTCATACAGAAGAAGGTTATTGCAGTCGGTGGGTTTAGTGTAAAGATCGGATGAAAGTCTTCCTTGTGCGTCTTTATTGACCCTAGTGTCCAAAAAAGTGATTGATTCCAAGTTGTGGGACATTGTGAATTTCAACTCATGTCTGGCATTATTGATGATGTCATAAAATTTGAAAAGGCTAGTTGAGTCCCCACCCCATATACAGAAAACATCGTCGATGTAGCAAAACCACACTGTGGCAGATTCCTGGAAAAGTGGATTAGAGTAAATGTAGTCTCGTTCAAACTTATCCATGTAAAGATTTGCGTACGCGGGGGCTACATTAGAGCCCATCGCAGTGCCACACGTCTGGATGAAAAAATCATCCTGGAATCGGAAGAAGTTTTCCCGTAAGACTACATTTAGAAGGTCCAAACATAGTGCCTGTGTTTGGTTCAATATTAGCTTCAATGAGAGTTAGTTTGACTGCCTCTATACCTTTGTCATGTGTTATTGATGTGTATAAACTGTTGACATCAAAGGTGCAGAGAATGCTGTTGGGTGAAATGGAATTAATGGAACGGATCTTATTCAGGAAATCTCCTGTGTCCAGAATAAAAGATTTGGTGGTGTGAGTAAATGGTGTTAATATTTTTTCCAAAAAGATGGATAAAGGATTGAGGATAGAGTCTGTGGAGGCTACTATGGGACGTCCAGGAGGGTTGTGTAAGTCTTTGTGAATTTTGGGGAGGGTATAGAGCACCGGGGTTATTGGATGTTGATTTGTCAGAAATGTTCTAGTCTTTGCATCTATGGTCTTGAGCTGCATATGTTTATCAAGGATTTGGTCTATTTTCCTGCGTATTTGGAACGTCGGGTCAATATGAACTTTCCTGTATGTGTTGGTATCCGAGAGTTGTCTCTTAATTTCGGTCACTTATTGATTCTTATTCATGACAACGATTGCATCTCCTTTGTCCGCCGGTTTTATTATGATGTTTGGATTATTTCTCAGGGATGAGATGGCTTGTTTTTCAACAGGTGATAAATTATGGCGGACAGGAAGTAGGCCCAATCGTTGTTCATGGATGGTCTGTTTAATATCCCTGTCAAGGAGGTCTACAAAGGTCTCAACCGTATGATTAGTTTTGGGAGGCATGAAGCTACTAGGATTGCATAGTCCTAGGGTGTCAATTGTAATAGAAGGGCTTACGTCCCGATTGGGATCTGGAGCTGTAATGTTAGCTAACCTTGTTGGAGAATCATCAAAATGTACCTTCAATCTAATGTTGCGATAAAATTGTTGTAGGTCTTTCTCTAATTGGAAAGCATCCCATCTTGGTGTTGGACAGAATGAGAGACCTAGGTTTAGCACTTTAAGTTCTAAAGGAGAAAGGGAGTAGTCAGAGATGTTTACAACTAAGTTTGGACTCCTACCTGTTGTGACCGAAGAGTCATCTGGCGATTTTGTTCTCCTCCTCCTCGACCGCCTTGTTGGCGTGCGTTTTGACCTAAAAAAGGAACTCTGGAAAGAGAAGTGCTGCCAGTGTCGCTCCCGGATCCTGGTGAAGAACCTCCAACCTGCCTCAAAAAAGCACTAAATACGCACTAAAAGAAATGAATGCATTTGTATGTGAAAATAATTTGCTAAGTTCCAAAAATTCTGAGGCACCAGAGTGTTTGCATAGGGATAAAATGTACTTTTTATTCCATCCTTAAATTACATAGCGAATATATAAAAATGTGGTAGATGATAATAATAATAATAATAATTTTATTTCTATAGCCCAACATATTCCGCAGCACTTTACATTATAGAGGGGACTTCTACAGACAATAGACATTACAGCATAGCATAGCAATAAACACATAGATCAAAACAGATACCAATAGGAATGAGGGCCCTGCTCGCAAGCTTACAATCTATAAGGGAAAAGGTGGATGGTAACAATTGCTTTTATTGTTTATATTGTTTGGACCATCCATAGTGTAAGAATCGGGTGTTCCTGTTGCTGCATGAACCAGTTAACAGTCTAAATATGTAACAGTACAGACACAGAGGGCTATTAACTGCAAAAAGCATGTGAGAACATGATGCGAGGAACCTGGATATGGTAAAAAATTTTGAAATAAGCCGCACAGGCATATTTAGGTTAGTGCGTTGAGGCGATAGGCCAGTCTGAACAATTGCGTTTTTAAGGCATGCTTAAATCTGTGGGGATTGGGGATTAATCATATTAGCCTGGGCAGTGCATTCCAAAGAATCGGCTCGGCACATAAAAAGTCTTGGGGAGTGGAAGGTTCTGATTAATGAGGATGTTAACCTCAGGTCGTTAGCAGAACGGAGGGCACGGGCAGGGTGGTGGGCTGAGGCTAGGGAGGAGATGTAGGGTGGTGCTGAGCCATGGAGTGCTTGGTGGGTGAGGGTAATAAGTTTATACTGAATTCTGGAGTGGATGGGTAGCCAGTGTAAGGACTGGCACAAGGTAGAGGCATTGGTATAGCGATTGGTGAGGAATATGATCCTGGCTGCAGCATTCAGGACGGATTGGAGAGGGGAGAGTTTGGTAAGAGGGAGACCGATTAGTAGAGAGTTACAATAGTCTAGATGAGAATGAATAAGAGAAACAGTAAGAGTTTTTGCAGAGTCTAAAGTAAAAAGGGGTCGAGTTCTAGAAATGTTTTTGAGGTGCAGATAACAAGAGCGAGCCAGTGATCGAATGTGGGGGGTGAATGAAAGCTCGGAATCAAGTATGACCCCAAGACAGCGGGCATGTTGCTGGGGAGTAATGGTAGAACCACACACGGAAATGGCAATGTCTGGCATAGGTAGGTTAGTAGAGGGAGGAAACACAAGGAGTTCAGTTTTTGACATGTTCAGTTTCAGATAGAGAGAGGACATGATGTTAGAGGCAGCGGTAAGACAATCACTGGTGTTTTCCAAAAAGGCAGGTGTGATATCAGGAGAAGAAGTGTATAATTGAGTGTCATCAGCATAGAGATGGTACTGGAACCCAAATCTACTGATTGCTTGACCAATAGGGGCAGAATATAAAGAGAAGAGGAGGGGGCCTAGAACCGATCCTTGAGGAACCCCAACAGTAAGGGGAAGATGAGAGGAGGAGCCAGCAAAAGATACAGTAAAGGAGCGGTCAGAGAGATAGGAGGAGAACCAAGAGAGAACAGTGTCCTTGAGGCCAATGGAACAGAGCATAGTGAGGAGGAGCTGATGATCCACAGTGTCGAATGCTGTGGAGAGAGCCAAGAGAATCAGCATGGAGTAGTGACCATTAGATTTAGCTGTTAGAAGATGATTAGAGACTTTAGTGAGGGCAGTTTCAGTAGAGTGAAGAGAGCGGAAACCAGATTGTAGAGGGTCGAGGAGTGAGTAATCTGAGAGATAGCAGATAAGATGGGTGCGGACCAGGCATTCCAGGAGTTTAGAGATGAAGGGAAGATTAGAGACAGGTCTATAGTTAGCAGCACAGTTTTGGTTGAGGGATGGTTTTTTTAAGTAATGGCTGTATGATGGCATGCTTAAATGAGGAAGGAAAGATACCGGAAGAGAGCCAGAGGTTAAATATTTTAGTTAGGTGAGTGGTGAGCAGGGGAAAGGCACTGGAGGAGATGTGAAGGAATGGGGTCACTGGTGCAAGTGGTAGGGCGAGAAGATGCAAGGAGCCTGATTACTTCTTCTTCTGTGACTGGTTCAAAATCAGAGAGTGAACTAGATGCAGTGGGGGAGGGAGGATAGTGCATGGTATGAGGGAATTGGGAGATAATTTTGTGTCGGATATGGTCAGGTTTTTCTTTGAAATAATTAGCCAGATCGTTAGCATGAAGATCCGTGGTTGGGGCCTGCACTCTTGGGTTAAATAGGGACTGAAAAGTGTCAAAGAGATGTTTCGGGTAATTGGATAGTGAGGTGATGAGGGTGTTGAAATAGGTTTGTTTTGAGAGGAGAAGGGCAGTGTTTTATGTTTTAGGCATAAACTTATAATTGATGAAATCTTCGGTAGATTGGATTTTCTCCACAGACGTTCGGCGCACCTGGAGCACCGCTGCAGGAAACGTGTTTGTAGCGTGTGCCACGGTTGTCGCCGTCTGTTCCTTGTTGATATATGTATAGGAGGTGCAATTTCATCCAGGGCACTTTGACGTGTTTCATTGTAAAGCTTCAGTGCAGAATCAGGACATGAGAGGGAGGAGATGGGGGCCAACGATGACTGCAAGTTTTTCATAAGATTCTGGGTGTTAATGGCCTGTATGTTTCTAAAAGTGTGGAAAGTGGGGGTGACCTGGGTGGGATGGCAGTTCTTGATAGAGAATGATAGAAGGTTGTGGTCAGAGTGGGAGAGGGGAGTTTGTGAAATCATCCACTGAGCAAAGCCGGGAGAAGACCAAGTCGAGGGAGTTTCCGTCTTCATGCGTTGGAGAGTTAGTATGCTGCGAGAGGCCAAAAGAGGAGGATAGACATAAAAGGTGAGAAGCAGATGGTGAGAGGGAAAGGGCAATGGGAATGTTGAAGTCTCCCATGATGAGGGTGGGATGTCACAGGAGAGATAGTGTGGAAGCCAGGTGGCAAATTGATCCAGAAACTGATGGGAGGAGCCCGGAGGACCATACACCACTGCTACTCGCATGGAGAAGGGGACGTAGAGTCTGACAGCATGAACCTCGAAAGAAGGGAAGACAAGTAACTGTACTTGAGGGATAACCTGAAAGGTAAACGTGGGTGATAGGAGCAGACCAACGCCTCCACCTGCTCTGTTTTCCGAACGTGGGGTATGAGAGAAGTGTAGTCCACCATATGAAAGAGCAGCAGCAGCAGCGGTGGTGTATGACTGCTGGATCCAGGTTTCAGTAAGAGCCAGAAGGTTAAGAAAATCAGAAAGGAAGACTTCATGGATGAAGGAGAGTTTATTACACACTGAGCGAGAATTCCAAAGGGCACAATTGAAAGAAATAGAAGGCATGCAGGGAATATTAATAAGATTAGAGGGGTTTCTGAGTGTAGCAGTTGAGGGGTTCGACTTACTAAAACATGAGGGGCCAGGGTTGGGAAAGATATCTCCTGCAACTAGTAGAAGGAGGATAGAAAGAGTGAGCAGATGGTTAAGTGATTTGTGAGAGCGTCTCGTGTGTTGTATGGTGCGAGTGAATGGATCTGTGCTGTGTAGCAATGTGAAAAGAGCATGAGTGCTATACATAGGAGAGGAAAGGACAGAGGGGCTGATATGGATGGAGTGAAAACAGTTAATGCAAGGGCGGTTGATGTGAGTGAATGCAGCAGCCAGGATATAAATTATACAAATGCATATGGTATATATTTGTGGTAATCCAAATGTACAGAGAGTAGATTTATTTGTTAGGTGGATTCATAACTGGCTTAGTGATCGGACCCAAAGAGTGGTCGTAAACGGCTGCACATCCAGTTGGATGAATGTCTCAAGTGAGGTACCACAGGGCTCTGTCCTGGGCCCTGTATTGTTCAACATCTTTATCAATGATTTAGATGAAGGAATTGAGGGTAAACTGATTAAATTTGCTGATGACACAAAGTTTTGAGGGATAGCTAATACCAGAGAAGAAAGAGAGAGGATTCAAAAAGATATAAATAATATGGAGCAGTGAGCAGCAACTAACAGAATGGTTTTTAACAGGGAAAAATGCAAAGTACTACTTCTGGGCAATAAAAATGAAAAAAGCATATACAGAATGGGAGGAATAGGGCTAAGCAACAGCACATGTGAAAAAGACTTGGGTATACTAAAAGATCACAGACTGAATATGAGTCAACAGTGTGATGCAGCAGCAAAAAAGGCAAATGCAATTCTAAGATGTATTAACAGAAGCATACAGTCTAGATCATGTGAAGTCATTATTGCCCTCTATTCCTCTTTGATCAGACCTCATCTGGAATACTGTGTCCAGTTTTGGGTGCCACATTTTAAAAAAGACATCAACAAACTGGTGCAAGTTCAGAAAAGAGCGACCAGAAAGATGACCGGTCTGCAAACCCTGTCTTATGAGGAAAGGTTGCAGGATTTGGGAATGTTTAGCTTGCAGAAGAGAAGACTGAGAGGAGACTTAGGCTAAGTGCACACGTGGATTTTCCTCCTGCGGATTTTTCCGCGCAGATTTGAAGAAATCCGCAGGTCAAATGACCTACATTTTTCCTGCGGATTTCTTCCTGTTTTTGTGTGGTTTTCTTGCGGTTTTTGTGTGGTTTTCCACTGCGGTTTTCCCCCTGCGGATTTGGAGAATGGAGCAGGTGGAAAACCGCACAAAAGAAGTGACATGCTGCATTTTTTGTACCGCACAAAAACCGGGCGGAAAAAAACGCGTCTGCAAAGCGTTTTTTTTTTTAATTGATTTACATTGTACTGTAAATCACTTTGCGGATCCGCAGCGTTTCTGCGCGGTAAAATCCGCTGCAGATCCGCAGGAAAAATGCATCGTGTGCACATGGCCTTAATAGCTGTCTGCAAATATCTCAAGGGCTGTCAGATTGTAGAAGGATCATCTTTATTCTCATTTGCACAAGGAAAGACTAGGAGCAATGGTATGAAACTGAATGGGAGGAGTCACAGATTAGATATTAGAAAAAACTTTTTGACAGTTAGAGTGATCAATGAGTGGAAAAGGCTGCCATGAGAGGTGGTGAGTTCTCCTTCAATAGAAGTCTTCAAACAGAGGCTGGATAAACATCTGTCTGGGATGATTTAGTGAATCCAGCTTTGAGCAGGGGGTTGGACCAGATGACCCAGGTGGTCCCTTCCAACTCTACAATTCTATGATTAAATTATCTTACCTGTCTCCTGTCCTGTCTAACTGCCATGTTATAACTGCCTGTACTTTGATACATGTACTTCAATTACATGTGCATAAATGCCCTCTGCATAAATACATCTGCAGGCTAGCTCTGAAATTATAGAAGGCTACTTCTAATCTCTTCTTTTCCCCCCTCACTCGTTAGCAATCAATCAAACTAAGTTAAGACAGTAGGACATAATAAATGTAGTGAGCAGATATACAAATGTCCAGCAAAGAGCAAACAGATGAACGGCATACTAGGGCACACAAATCACCACATTACCAGACGGAGCTATTTATCTGAAGTATTGCGGCATATGATTCAGTCAAAAAATGGAGGTGCTTGCATGAAAAAACATGAATATTTCAATGTGAATCAAAAAAAGAAGAAATATGCAGCACTCACCAATGTAGCTGAAAAACTGTGAGTCTTTATTTCACATAATTTCCATCAAATGTGTGGGCATGTAGGACGTAGAGGAATGCTAGGGGAGGGAGGTGCCGGACAACGGCCGTTTCGCGACTACTCGCTTCTACGGGTCCACTTCTACGGCACTCACCTGGACCCGTAGAAGCGAGTAATCATGAAACGGCCGTTGTCCGGCACCTCCCTCCCCTAGCATTCAGCTACGTCCTGCACGCCCACACATTTGATGGAAATTATGTGAAATAAAGACTCACAGTTTTTCAGCTACATTGGTGAGTGCTGCATATTTCTTCTTTTTTTGCTTCACATTGAAACAAATGTCCAAGCCTACATTGATCATAAACCACTTTGAAAAGTTACTTGACCTCATACCATAATGGGTCAAGCAGAGTAATTTGAAATAACTATATACCATTATATATGCTGCAAAGATGATTCAGTCAAAAAATGGAGGTGCTTGCATGAAAAACATGAATATTTCAATGTGAAGCAAAAAAAGAAATATGCAGCACTCACCAATATAGCTGAAAAACTGTGAGTCTTTATTTCACATAATTTCCATCAAATGTGTGTGCATGCAGGACGTAGAGGAATGCTAGGGGAGGGAGGTGCCGGACAACGGCCGTTTCGCGATTATTCGCTTCTACGGGTCCGCTTCTACGGCACTCACCTGGACCCGTAGAAGCGAGTAATCACGAAACGGCCGTTGTCTGGCACCTCCCTCCCCTAGCATTCCTCTACGTCCTGCATGCCCACACATTTGATGGAAATTATGTGAAATAAAGACTCACAGTTTTTCAGCTACATTGGTGAGTGCTGCATATTTCTTCTTTTTTTGCTTCACATTGAAACAAATGTCCAGGCCTACATTGATCATAAACCACTTTGAAAAGTTACTTGACCTCATACCATAATGGGTCAAGCAGAGTAATTTGAAATAACTATATACCATTATATATGCTGCAAAGATGAATGATATAGGTAGAACACACGCAGGATTCAGTGATGCAACGTTCCGGCCTTAATAGGTCTTTATCAAGTCAGAAATACAAGTAATAAAAATGTAGCCATCATCCGACTGCGGACCACACAGGAACCACAGTACTGATGAGATGCAGGCATAATTAAGCATTTAAAGTGAAACTTACCTTTTTTGTGATATCCTATATGTTTTAGGTACTTCAGTTCTGAGAATATTGGTATGGGTCTGGGTCCTGAGAACCCCACTGATAGCTCACCAGAACTCTTTGTAATGAACAGCTCAGGAGATAAGATCATACAGTGGGTACGGAAAGTATTCAGATCCCCTTTAAATTTTTCACTCTTTGTTTCATTGGTAAATTCAAAAAAATTCACTTTTTTCTCATTAATGTACACTCTGCATCCCATGGTGACTGAAAAAAAAACAGAAATGTAGAAATTTTTGCAAATTTATTAAAAAAGAAAAACTAAAATATCACATGGTCAGGTCATAAGTATTAAGACCCTTTGCTCAGCATTGAGAAGAAGCACCCTTTTAAGCTATTACAGCCATGAGTCTTATTGGGAATGATGCAATAAGTTTTTCACACCTGGATTTGGGGATCCTCTGCCATTCTTCCTTGCAGATCCTCTCCAGTTCCATCAGGTTGGATGGTGAACGTTGGTAGACAGCCATTTTCAGGTCTCTCCAGAGATTCTCAATTGGGTTTAGGTCAGGGCTCTGGCTGGGCAAGTCAGGAATGGTGACAGAGTTGTTTTGAAGCCACTGCTTTGTTACTTTAGCTGTGTGCTTAGGGTCATTGTCTTGTTGGAAGGTGAACCTTTGGCCAAGTCTGAGGTCCAGAGCACTCTGGAAGAGGTTTTCATCCATGATATCTCTGCCCTTGGCCACATTCATGTTTCCTTCAATGGCAAACAGTCGTCCTGTCCCTGCAGCTGAAAAGCACCCCCCGTAGCATGATGCTGCCACCACCATGTTTCACTGTTGGGATTGAATTGGGCAGGTGATGAACAGCGCATGTTTTTCTCGCTTAGAATTATCACCAAAAAGATCTTTCTTCTTCTCATCAGACCAGACTATTTCTCATAGTCTGGGAGTCCTTCATGTGTTTTTTAGCAAGCTCTATGCGAGCTTTCATATGTCTTGCTCTGAGGAAAGGCTTCCGTCAGGCCACTCTGCCTTAAAGGCCCGACTGGTGGAGGGCTGCAGTGATAGTTGACTTTGTGGAACTTTCTCCCATCTCTCTATTGCATCTGTGGAGCTCAGCCACAGTGATCTTGGGGTTCTTCTTTACCTCTCTCACCAAGGCTCTTCTCCCATGATTGCTCAGTTTGGCTTGATGGCCAGGTCTAGGAAGACTTCTGGTGGTCCCAAACTTCCATTTAAGGGTTATGGAGGCCACTGTGCTCTTGAGGAACCTTGAGTACTGCAGAAATTCTTATATAACCTTGGCCAGATCTGTGCCTTGCCACAATTCTGTCTCTGAGCTCCTTGGCCAGTTCCTTTGACCTCATGATTCTTATTTGGTCTGACATGCACTGTGAGCTGTGAGGTCTTATATAGACAGGTGTGTGCCTTTACAAATCAAGCCCTATTCGTTTAATTAAACACAGCTGGTCTCCATTGAAGGAGTGGAACCTTCTCAAGGAGGATGAAAAGGAAATGGAGAGCATGTGACTTAGCCCCTTCCTGTCATTTGTCGTACTATTCCGTCCATATGCCCTGGGCCTTAATTCCCATGGAAGGGATAGTGCGTCATCGCGATCAGCTGCGCTCACGGGGGCAGTGCAGCTGATCGCGGCTGGGTGTCAGCTGATTATCACAGCTGACACCCCACACTATGTGCCAGGAGTAGTCACTGTTATGAATGAGTCACCGTAGGAGGCAAAAGCAGAAATACAAGCTAAGTCCAGAAAACCAGAGAAGTTGGCAACTATCAGATTGCAGACCCCTGAACCTATCAACACAACTAGCAGTAGCCGTGGGGGGTTCCTACGATGCCCTAGACCCCTCAATCACAGCCGGAGAATTAAATAGACCTAAAGAAAGAAAGGGGAAATCTAAACTGCCCCAGAGCAGACCCCAAAGCAATAGGCAGCCCCCAACATATAATGACGGTGAAGCAAGATGAAAACAGTAACACAGACAGAAAGATAGACTGAGCAAAGACGGGGCCCACCTAGATAGGAAAGGACAGGAAGGCTGCTGTCTGCAATCTGCCAAAACCCTATCAAAGACATAAGCCAACAAGCTGATATGAAAAAGGCCCTGAAGCAGCTAGGCTTCAAAAACTAAATCAGCACTCAGGTAATTTCAGAAGACAGAGCTAAAGGAATTCAGCACACCCCAGCAGGGAATGGCAGAAATCCAGAAAAACAAAGCAAAACAAAGTCAAAGCACCAATGCAAAAGGCCGAGCAGCAAACTTAGCTTTAGAGGAGCAGGAATTCAGACTGGTCTCCAAGGATCCCACAGAGAAATCACCCGCAGGGCAGAAGGGCGTCGGCAGCCTTATATCCAGTCAGTAACTCCACTCAGCCAGACATCATCATCAGCCTCAGGTGTTTGATAATCAGGCTCACTACCTTTCTTTACCAGAAGAGGGAGTTCCTCGGGCCTCAGTAATGAAGGGGAAAATGAACTCACAACAGGTCACAGACTGCTCCGGGCACATTAACCCCTGGCATACTGTGATCAAACATGATCGTAGTGTTCCAGGGGCATAGGGAAGAATAGCGCAGGGAGGGGGCTCCCTGCGCTATACTTCCCTGAGACCCTCGGAACAATGCGATGTGAGAGCAGGCACTGAAAAGCTGCCTGCACTGCCTGTCAGATCGCTGATCTGACAGTGCAGTGCAAAGTGTCAGATCAGCGATCTGGCACTATATAGCGTTGTCCCATACTGAGACAAAGTAATAAAGTAAAAAAAGAAAAAAACATGTATAAAAATATTTTTTTTTAAATTCCTAAATAAATAATAATAATAACAAAATTCCCTAATAAATTCTTTTTTTTATAAATTAAAAAAAATTAAAAGTACACATATTTAGTATCACCGCGTCCGTAACGACCCGCCCTATAGAACTGTTCCACTAGTTAACTCTTTTAGTGAACACCTTCAAAAAAAAAACCAAGGCAAAAAACAATGCTTTATCATCATTGCGCCGAACAAAAAGTGCAATAACACGCTGTGATAAAACACTCCGGGATCGCCTTTGCTGGGGTCAAAGGTCACGTGCGTTCAGCATGAAACTCAGGCGCAGAGCTGGGATTCGGGTATAACTGACACTGGGTCAGGTTTATTAAAGGTGAAAGAGATGCATAAAGGAAATAAAACATAAAACAAATCCTTGCCTGTCCGGCACTAACTAAACAAGGTACAACCTAACTACCAACTGGCGGGCTTCTCCCGTCCAGCCAAACCACAGTTGCAGTGGGCACTGCTTTCACTCACGTGTGTCTCTCACACAGACAGGCTCTCTGTGTCCCCAGGCTGAGACACTCACACAACCTCCTGGCATCCTTTTATATCCGCCTCCCATTATTCATTAGTAACCAGGTGCGATACTGACCAGACTAGGCCACATAGGAAAAGTATCTGGGCGAGATATACCTGCCCTCATCCACTATTCCCACATGATTCTCACAACGCGATCAAAAAGACGGATATAAATAAACATGGTACCGCTGAAAACATAATCTTGTCCCGCAAAAAATGAGCCACCATACAGCATCATCAGCAAAAAAATAAAAAAGTTATAGCTTGCAGAATAAAATGATGCAAAAATAATTATTTTTTATATAAAATTGTTTTTATTGTATAAAAGCGCCAAAACATAAAAAAATGATATAAATGAGGTATCGCTGTAATCGTACTAACCCGAAAAATAAAACTGCTTTATCAATTTTATCACACGTGGAACGGTGTAAACGCACCCCCCAAAGGAATTTCATGAATTGCTGGTTTTTGTTCATTCTGCGTCCCAAAAATCGTAATAAAAAGCGATAAAAAAATTAATGTGCCCAAAAATTGTACCAATAAAAACATCAACTCGTCCCGCAAAAAATAAGACCTCACATGACTCAAAATATGGAAAAATTATAGCTCTCATAAAGTGGTGATGCAAAAATTTTTTTTTGCAATAAAAAGCGTCTTTTAGCGTGTGACAGCTGCCAAACATAATATCCCACTATAAATAGTAAATCAAACTCCCCTTTATCACCCTCTTAGTTAGGGAAAAATAATAAAATAAAAAAGTACGGTA
Organism: Dendrobates tinctorius; assembly: GCF_039654945.1. Classification (NCBI taxonomy): domain Eukaryota; kingdom Metazoa; phylum Chordata; class Amphibia; order Anura; family Dendrobatidae; genus Dendrobates; species Dendrobates tinctorius. Next base: position 3,258,486 of record NW_027362017.1, on the reverse strand, counting down.
TTTATTTCCGGTTTCCCATTAGGGTTAGGGCTAGGGTTAGGGTTAGGGCTAGGGCTAGGGTTAGGGTTTGGATTAGGGTTAGGGATGTGTTGAGGTTAGGGTTGGAGTTAGAATTGGGGGGGTTTCCACTGTTGAGGTACTTCAGGGGCTCTCCAAATGCCACATGACTTCGGATCTCAATTCCAGCCAATTCTGCATTGAAAAAGACAAACGGTGCTCTGTTATGATTGAGTCACCGTAGGAGGCAAAAATAGAAATGCTAGCTAAGTCCAGAAAACCAGAGAAGTTGGCAGCTATCGGATTGCAGACCCCTGAACCTATCATCACAAATAGCAGTAGCCGTGGGGAGCTCCTATGATGCCCTAGGCCCCTCAATCACAGCCGGAGGACTACATAGCCTAAAGACAGAAAGGGAAATTTAAACTGCCCCAGAGCAGACCCCAAAGCAAAAGGCAGCCCCCCACATATAATGACGGTGAAGTAAGAAGAAAGAACAAAACACAGACAGAAAGATAGACTGAGCAAAGATGGGGCCCACGCTAGCTTAGATAGGAAAGGACAGGAAGGCTGCTGTCTGCAATCTGTGAAAAACCCTTGAAAATAAGAGCCAACCAACTGACAGTAAAAAAGGCCCTGAAGACGCTAGGCTTCAAAAAAGCTATGTCAGCACTCAGGAATATTCTGAAGACAGAGCAACAGGCAAAAGGAGATTCAGCTCACCCCAGCAGGGAATGGCAGAATCCAGAAAAGCAAGGAAAACAAAACACTAATGCAAAAAGGCAAAGCAGAAATCTTAGCTTTAGATGAGCAGGAATCAGACTGGTTTCCTAGAAGTCCACAGAGAAATCACCCGCAGGCCAGAAGGGCGTCGGCAGCCTTATATCCAGTCATTAACTCCACTCAGCCAGTCATCATCATCAGCCCCAGGTGTTTGACAATCAGGCTCACTACCTTTCTTCACCAGAAGAGGGAGTTCCTTGGGCCTCAGTAGTGAAGGGGAAAATGAACTCACAACAGTACCTCCCCCTTGAGGAGGGGTCACCGAACCCTCAACCACGCCACCAGGGCGATCAGGGTGAGCCCGATGAAAGGCACGCACCAATCTTTTGGCATGAATATCAGAGGCAGAGACCCAGGAATTATCCTCCTGACCATAACCCTTCCACTTAACCAAATACTGGAGTCTCCATCTAGCCAGATGGAAATCCAGTACTTTCTCTACCACATATTCCATGTTACCTTCAACCAATACAGGGTCTGGAGGTGCAACCCCCGGAACAACAGGTTCAACAAACCTCTTCAACAAAGATTTATGGAACACATTATGGATTTTAAATGTGACAGGAAGAGCCAAGTGAAAAGAGACCGGATTAATAATCTCCAAAATCTCGTAAGGTCCAATAAATCTAGGCTTAAACTTAGGAGAAGCCACCTTCATAGCAATATTTTTGATGATAACCACACCATATCACCAACCTTAAATTGGGGACCAATGGTCCTATGTCGGTTGGAAAACCACTGGGCCTTTTCCTGGGAGAGAGATAACTTATCCACCACTTGGTCCCAGATCTGGTGCATTCTCTCCACCACAGTGTCAACCCCTGGGCAGGCAGAGGGCTCCACCTGCCCTGAAGAAAATCGAGGATGAAACCCAAAGTTACAAAAAAAAGGAGACATCAAAGTGGCAGAACTAGCTTTATTATTTAAAGCAAATTCGGCCAAGGGCAAAAATGAAACCCAATCATCCTGATCAGCAGAAATAAAACATCTCAAATATGACTCCAAGGTCTGGTTTGTTCTCTCTGTCTGCCCATTGGTCTGAGGGTGAAAAGCAGAGGAGAAGGACAACTGAATTCCCAGCTTGGAACAGAAAGTTCTCCAAAATCTAGACACAAACTGGACTCCTCTGTCAGATACAATGTTCTCAGGAATCCCGTGCAAGCGAACCACCTGTTGTAAAAACAGGGGCACCAATTCAGAGGAAGACGGCAACTTAGGGAGTGGTACAAGATGAACCATCTTAGAGAACCTATCACAAATCACCCAAATAACAGTCATCCTTTGAGAGACAGGCATATCAGAGATGAAATCCATTGAAATATGGGTCCATGGCCTCTTGGGGACAGGCAAAGGCATCAACAACCCACTAGAGCGAGAACACGATTTAGACCGGGAGCACGTCCCACAGGACTGCACAAAATTCCTGACATCACGAGACAAGGAGGGCCACCAAAAAGACCGACTCACCAGATCTCTAGTACCAAAAATACCTGGATGACCAGCCAAAGCAGAGCAATGAACTTCAGACATCACTCTCTTCTTCCACTGGTCAGGAACATACAACTTTCCACTGGGACAACGCTCAGGTTTGCCCTCCTGGAACTCTTCCAGAGCACGTCTCAAATCGGGTGAGATGGCAGAAAGAACTACCCCTTCGCCTAAGATGGTAGCAGGCTTGGTCACCACAGGAGAATCAGCAAAGAAGCTCCTAGAGAGGGCGTCAGCCTTGACATTCTTAGATCCAGGAAGAAAAGAAACCACAAAATCAAAACGTGTAAAAAACAAGGCCCACCTAGCCTGTCTAGGGTTCAAGCGCTTAGCCGACTCTAGGTAAATCAAATTCTTGTGGTCAGTGAGGACCACAACTTGATGCTTACCTCCCTCCAACCAATGTCTCCACTCCTCAAATGCCCATTTCATGGCTAACAGTTCCCGATTCCCCACATCATAGTTACGTTCAGATGGAGAGAACTTTCGGGAAAAGAAAGGACAGGGATTCATTTTAGATGTTACAGGATCCTTTTGGGACAAAACAGCTCCTGCACCAATCTCAGAAGCATCCACCTCTACCTGGAATGGAAGTGAGACATCAGGTTGCCGCAAAACCGGGGCGGAGGTGAATCTTCGCTTCAGCTCCTGAAAGGAAGAAACAGCCTCCGGAGACCAATTTAACACATCAGCACCCTTCTTAGTCAAATCAGTCAATGGCTTGGCAATACTAGAAAATGTTGCTATAAATTTCCGATAAAAATTAGCAAAACCCAAAAACTTCTGGAGGGCCTTCAAAGAAGTGGGCTGAACCCAATCGTAAATGGCCTGTACCTTGGCCGGGTCCATTTCAATAGTTGACGGGGACAAAATAAATCCCAAAAAAGAAATCCTCTGTACGCCAAAAAGGCATTTAGATCCTTTGACATACAGGGAATTCTCCCTCAAGATCCGGAACACTGTCCGAATATGTTCCACATGAGATTCCCAATCCTTGGAGAAGATCAAAATATTATCCAGATAGATAATCAAAAATTTATCGACAAAATCTCGGAAAATATCGTTCATGACGCACTGGAAGACAGAAGGGGCATTAGTGAGCCCAAAAGGCATCACCAGGTACTCAAAATGTCCCTCCGGAGTATTAAACGCCGTCTTCCATTCATCCCCATGCTTAATGCGAATAAGATTATACGCCCCCCTAAGGTCAAGCTTGGTAAACCTGCAAGCACCTTTAACTCTGGAGAATAGATCAGAAATCAGGGGTAACGGATACTGATATTTAACAGTAATTTTGTTGAGAGCACGATAATCAATACAAGGTCTTAATGATCCATCCTTTTTGGCTACAAAAAAAAACCCGGCACCTAAGGGTGACGAGGATGGTCTAATATCACCCTTCTCCAACGACTCCTTAATATAGGATCGCATAGCCTCGTGCTCGGGTACAGATAAATTGAAGAGCCTACCCTTGGGAAATTTACACCCCGGGCTCAGTTCAATAGCACAGTCATAACTCCTATGAGGAGGCAGAGACGCAGACTCATTCTCACTAAATACATCATAAAAGTCCGCCAAATAATCAGGAACATCATGCGACTGAGGAGAGGTGGAAAACACCGGAGCCTCACTAAAGGCACACCGACAACCCCAACTCACCACAGACACAGATTTCCAATCCAAAACTGGATTATGAATTTGTAACCAGGGAAACCCCAGAACAATAGTATCATGCAGATTATGTAACACCAAAAACCTGCAATTTTCTTGATGGTCTGGGGCGACCCGCATTACCACCTGGGTCCAAAACTGAGGTTTATTTTTAGCCAAAGGAGTAGCATCAATCCCCCTCAAAGGGATAGGCGTCTGCAGAGGTGTCATCGGAAATCCACAACGTTTAGCAAAATCCAAGTCCATTAGGTTTAGAGCTGCTCCTGAATCCACAAAAGCCTTGGCGGAAAATGTGGACAGGGAGCAGATCAGAGTAATAGCCAGAAGAAACTTAGGTTGAACACCACCAACAGAAAACGTGTGTGCAAAGCGTTTCTCACGTTTAGGACAGACAGAAATAATATGCGAGGCATCTCCACAGAAAAAACACAACTTATTACGCCTTCTGAACTCCTGACGCTGCTCTCTGGAAAAAACTCTATCACATTGCATAGGTTCAGACATCTGTTCAACAGGTGGCAGCACCTCTCGTGCAGCTCTGCGTTCGCGTAAACGCCGATCCACCTGAATGGCTAAAGACATAGAATCGTCAAGACCAGAGGGAACAGGAAATCCCACCATAGTATCTTTTATGGCTTCTGACAACCCCTTCCGAAAGAGAGCAGCCAAGGCATTATCATTCCAGGTAGTAAGTACTATCCACTTTCGGAATTTTTGACAGTACAATTCTGCAGAATCACGACCCTGGTTCAATGCCAGCAGGGTCTTTTCAGCCTGATCAATGGCATTAGGTTCGTCATACAACAACCCCAAGGCCTGAAAAAATGCGTTCACATTAGTCAGGATAGGATCATCTGGTTTCAAAGAAAACTCCCAATCCTGGGGATCGCCACGCAGCAAAGAGATGACAATTTTAACCTGCTAAGCGGAGCTCCCTGACGAGTTAGGCTTCAAGGCAAAAAATAATTTACAATTATTTTTGAAATTCAAAAATTTAGACCGATCCCCAAAAAATACATCAGGTGTAGGAATCTTTGGTTCAGCAGCATGTGAATGAGCAAGGTAGGCGGAAATTCCCCGCACTTCCGCAGCGAGCTGCTCCACACGATCAGACAATTGCTTTATCTCCATTGAGAGAAAAAAAAAATTCCCCCTACGGCCTCAGAGATATAGAGGAAAAAATATACACTTTTTTTTTTTTTTTATACAATTCTTTCCTGCTATTGAGTACCCTAGAATCTGCGGTATGGCGGGTGATTCTGTTATGATTGAGTCACCGTAGGAGGCAAAAATAGAAATGCTAGCTAAGTCCAGAAAACCAGAGAAGTTGGCAGCTATCGGATTGCAGACCCCTGAACCTATCAACACAACTAGCAGTAGCCGTGGGGGGCTCCTACGATGCCCTAGGCCCCTCAATCACAGCCGGAGGACTACATAGCCTAAAGACAGAAAGGGAAATCTAAACTGCCCCAGAGCAGACCCCAAAGCAAAAGGCAGCCCCCCACATATAATGACGGTGAAGCAAGAAGAAAGAACAAAACACAGACAGAAAGATAGACTGAGCAAAGATGGGGCCCACGCTAGCTTAGATAGGAAAGGACAGGAAGGCTGCTGTCTGCAATCCGTGAAAAACCCTATGAAAATAAGAGCCAACCAACTGACAGTATAAAAGGGCCCTGAAGACGCTAGGCTTCAAAAAAGCTATGTCAACACTCAGGAATATTCTGAAGACAGAGCAACAGGCAAAAGGAGATTCAGCTCACCCCAGCAGGGAATGGCAGAATCCAGAAAAGCAAGGAAAACAAAACACTAATGCAAAAAGGCAAAGCAGAAATCTTAGCTTTAGATGAGCAGGAATCAGACTGGTTTCCTAGAAGTCCACAGAGAAATCACCCGCAGGCCAGAAGGGCGTCGGCAGCCTTATATCCAGTCATTAACTCCACTCAGCCAGTCATCATCATCAGCCCCAGGTGTTTGACAATCAGGCTCACTACCTTTCTTCACCAGAAGAGGGAGTTCCTCGGGCCTCAGTAGTGAAGGGGAAAATGAACTCACAACAGTGCTCCTTCCCTTCCAAGTTCTGCCACATATGGGGTATCAGCTTACTCAGGACAAATTGCACAACAACTTTTGGGGTCAAATTTCTCCTGTTACCCTTGGGAAAATAAAAAATTGGGGGCAAAAAGATCATTTTTGTGGGGAAAAAATATGATTTTTTAATTTGTATGGCTCTACCTTATAAACTTCTTTAAAGCACTTGGGGGTTCAAAGTGCTCACCACACATCTAGTTAAGTTCCTTGGGGGGTCTAGTTTTCAAAATGGGGTCACTTGTGGGGGTTTCCACTGTTTAGTCACATCAGGAGCTCTCCAAACGTGACATGGTGTCCGATCTCAATTCCATCCAATTTTGCATTGAAAAAGTCAAATGGTGCTCCTTCCCTTCCGAGCTCTGCCATGCTCCCAAACAGTGGTTTACCTCCACATATGGGGTATCAGCGTACTCAAGACAAATTGCACAATAACTTTTGGGGTCTTGTTTCCCTTGGGAAAATAAAAATTGGGGGTAAAAAGATCATTTTTGTGAAAAAAATATGATTTTTTAATTTTACGGCTGTATGTAAGCCCTTGGGGGTTCAAAGTTCTCACCACACATCTAGATAAGTTCCTTGGGGGGTATAGTTTCCAGAATAAGTTCACTTGTGGGGGGTTTCCACTGTTTAGGCACACAGGGGCTCTTCAAACGTGACATGGCCTCCAATCTCAATTCCAGCCAATTTTGCATTGAAAAAGTCAAACGGCGCTCCTTCCCTTCCGAGCTCTGCCATGCGCAGAATCAGTGGTTCCCCCCACATATCAGGTATCAGCGTACTCATGACAAATTGCACAATAACTTTTGCAGTCCAATTTCTCCTGTTACCCTTGGTAAAATAAAAAAAAATTGGACCTGAAGTAATTTTTTTGTGTAAAAAAGTTAAATGTTCTTTTTATAGACATTCAAAAAATTCCTGTGAAGCACCTGAAGGGTTAATAATCTTCTTGAATCTGGTTTTGAGCACCTTGAGGGGTGCAGATTTTGGAATGGTGTCACTTTTGAGTATTGTCTATCATATAGACCCCTCAAAGTGACTTCAAATGTGATGTGGTCCCTAAAAAAAAAATGGTGTTGCAAAAATGAGAAATCGCTGGTCAAATTTTAACCCTTATAACTTTCTACCAAAAATAATTTTGGTTCCAAAATTGTGCTGATGTAAAGTAGACATGTGGGAAATGTTACTTATTAAGTTTTTTGTGTGCCATATCTCTGTGATTTAAGGGCATGAATATTCAAAGTTGGAAAATTGCGAAATTTTCCAAATTTTTGCCAAATTTCCTTTTTTTTTCACAAATAAACGCAAGTTATATCAATGAAATTTTAACACTAACATGAAGTACAATATGTCATGAGAAAACAATGTCAGAATCACCTGGATCCATGGAAGCGTTCCAGAGTTATTACCTCATAAAGGGACAGTGGTCAGAATTGTAAAAATTGGCCCGGACATGAACGCACAAACCACCCTTGGGGGTAAAAGGGGTTAAATATGAGTGTCTGAGCAAAGGGTCGGAATACTTATGACGGTGTGATAATACAGTTTTTCTTTTTTAATAAATTTGCGAAAATTTCTACATTTCTGTTTTTTTTCAGTCAAGATGGGGTGCAGAGTGTACATTAATGAGAAAAAATGAACTTTTTTTTGTATTTACCAAATGGCTGCAACGAAACAAAGAGTGAAAAATGTAAAGGAGTCTGAATACTTTCTGTACCCACTGTATGACTTTCTAGTACATAAGTTTGAATTATAGGGCCTAAAACAAATAAAAAAGCTCACAAAAGTTTAGTTACTCTCTAATGTGCATTTACACTAGCCGTCTATCACCAGATGCACAAGAAAAACATTTGCTCATGGGGTGAAATGATTTTTAAAAGCCCCGTCACACTAAACGATGCACCAGCGATCCTGACAACGATACAACCTGGTCAGGATCGCTGGTGCATCACTACATGATCACTGGGGAGCTGCCACACAGGCAGACTCACCAGCGATCAGGACCAGCGAGGACGCTGGTTTCCAAGGTAAATATCGGGTAACTAAGTGCGTGCGTCGCTTAGTTACCAGCTGTGTACCTTAGATACCAGTGTGTTTGCGCAAGCACGCAGGTTTCTAAGGTACACAGCGGGTAACTAAGCTACGCGCGTGCTTAGTTACCTGATATTTACATTGGATACCAGCTCCCAGCGTCTACTTACACTGCTGGGAGCGCGCTGATCGTTGGTCTCCCGCTGCCACATGCAGCGATGCGCGCTGGCCAGAGGGAGACCAACGATCAAAAAATGGCCCAGGACATTCCTGCACAATCAACGATACCCGGTGTGGGGGGGGGGGGGGCGGTCGTTGATGCGTGTCACACACAGCGATATCGCTGGTGAGATCGCTGTAGCGGCACAAAATCAGTGATCTCGCTAGTGATCTCGCTATGTGTGACAGGGGCCTTAAGTTTACTTAAATCATCGCTTTCAGCAGCATCCTGTGTAATCATGTGCTTCCAAGAACAATGCTGTTCTATGCACATAGATCTATTGTGTAAACTAGACCCGGGCAAACTGCACCCTGGGCAACATTCGTTTCTCTGGCTGGACTGAGATAGCTGAAGGGCTGAATCAGTGGCTCTTGGGCAGTACCGTGCCCTCCCTCATATGCTGTCTATCCACCACCGCTGTCTGCTGCAATACATTGGGGAAGGATGGGGCCGCCGGCTCCATCTTCCACCAATCAGCGTGTGAGACAGCAGACAGGATGACGTCATTTCTTTGCGCTGCTGCTGAGACTCAGTGCACAGGAGACAGGAGCAGAGCACCGGGGGAGCAGGAGTAAGGTGAGTATATGTTGTTTTTTTTTCATGTATATGGGATATTTGTATGTATATAGAAAGCTATGTGGGGCTCACACTGTATATAGGAGGCTATGTGCGTGCTCACACTGTATATATGGAGGCTATGTGGGGGCTCATACTGTATATAGGAAGTTATGTTCGTGTTCATACTGTATATAGGGAGTTGTGTATGGGCTCTTACAGCATATAATTCTGCTCAATATTTAGTAATACAATAATAATAATACAGTAATACAATATTAATATAAATAAATATGATTAATATGTTAATATTAACTCCTTCATGACCTTGCGATTTTCTATTTTTGCATTTTCATTTTTTGTTTCCCTTCTTCCCAGAGCCATATTTTTTTTATTTTTCCATCGATATGGCCATGTGAGGAAAAAGGGAAAAAAAATATCAAGTGCTGTGAAATTGCAAAAAAAACGAGCAATTCCACAATAGTTTTTTGCTTTTTTTTATTTACCATGTTCAGTATATGCTAAAACTGACCTGCCATTATGATTCTCCAGGTCATTACGAGTTCAGAGATACCAAACATATCTAGGTTCTTTTGTATTTAAATGGTAAAAAAAAATTCCAAAGTTTGTAAGAAAAAAAAAATGGCACCAATTTCCGAGACCTGTAGCGTTTCCATTTTTCGGGATCTGGGGCTGGGTGAGGGATTAATTTTTGCGCTCCGAGCTGAAGTTTTTATTGATACCATTTTGGGGTGGATTTGATGTTTTGATCGCCCGTTATTGCATTTTATTGCAATGTTGAGGTGACCAAAAAAACATTTTTTTTCTACTTTTTACTTGCTTCAATAGTCCCCTTAGGAGACTTGTAGCTGCGATCATCCAATCACCTGTGTTACACATAGCGGGGCTTCAGCCCTAGTAGGTGCAGCGGAAATCATCATCTCATATGTCAGCTGTCATGTCCTGGGAAAGATGTGAGCTCAGTGCCCGAGCCCGCATCAAAGACAAGGACACGACCTATGACGTGCCTATGCATCATAGGTTATGAAGGGGTTAATATTGAGCAGAATTATTTTAATCCTATTGGTTCGGCCCGTCACAACAGTTATGGTCTCTTATGTGGCCCTCTCAGGAAAATTAATTGCCCTTCTCTGGTGTTAACGAACGTTCTGTGCACATGAAAGTGCGGTTGACCTGTCTAAATAGGCTATTAAATATTAATTTGGCTTCAAGTAGTACCGGCTTAGAACCAAGTTCCTTATGTATGTCTTCTCTGATTGGAGTTGTTCTTTTTTCTTCATCTGGTCTTGATGACTTTTCACATGCAGAACATGTCTCTGTAGACTTCCCTCTTTTCTGGTCTTCTGCAGCACATACCGACACAGTGCCCTAAAAATAACAATGTCATTGTAATGCTGACTAAATAAAAAAACACCCATTCTGTGCCCAAAATAAGCATCTTTGACATGGTTCTGAAAAAATAATTGTTCCTCACTGTGATCCCTGCAGAATAATATGTCCCCCACACTGCCCCTTTATGACACTTGGCCTCCACCCTATTCTGTCCAATAAGATATTCCCACCACACCACCCCACTTAAAGGCAATCTGTCACCTAGTTTTTGGCATATAAGATGCGGCCACCGCTATCAGGGGCTTATCTACAGCATTACAGAATCCTGTAGATAAGCCCCCGATGTAACCTGAAAGAGAAGAAAAATGAGTTATATTATACTCACCCAGGGGCGGTCCGGGTCCAGTTCGTGTCCAGAGGGTGTCGTGGTCCGGCGCTTCCCATCTTCTAGCAATGACATCCTCTTCTTTGCTTCCAGTCGTGGCTCCGGCGCAGGCGCACTGCTCTGCCCTGTTGAGGGCAGAGCAGAGTACTGCAGTGCGCAGGCGCTGGACCTCTCTGACCTGGTCCAGCGCCTGCGCATTGCAAAGCAAAGCAAAGCAGAGGACATCATCGCTAGAAGATGGGAGGCGCCGGACCGGACGACGACACCCTCCGGACCCGAACCGAACCCGGACCGCCCCTGGGTGAGTATAATATAACTCATCGGGACAGGGACGCGTGGATGCTGGCCGTAATTAAGAAGGAACGGCGTCTGACCAGTGGAATCAGCCACTGCATTATTCAGGGCAAATTCAGCCCATGGTAGCAAGGATGCCCAGTCATCCTGCCTGGCAGAGACAAAATGCCACAGGTACGTGACCAAGGTTTGATTGGCTCTCTCAACCAACCCGTTCGTCTCGGGGTGATAAGCGGAGGACAGGTTTAGCTCCATGCTGAGAAGGCTGCAGAGCTCCCTCCAAAACCGGGACGCGAATTGGGGACTTCGGTCACTGACAATTTTGTCCGGTATGTCATGCAAACGGAATACATGTTTTATGAACAGTGTGGCAAGACCACGAGCGGAAGGGAACCGCGCGAGTGGCACCAGATGCACCATTTTAGAAAAATGGTTGGTGACTACCCAGATGACCGTACTGCCACCAGACTTGGGCAGGCCAACCACAATATCCATGTCAACCATCTCCCAAGGTCTGTCTGCCACCGGCAGAGGATACAATAACCCAGCCGGCCTCTGTCTAGAGGACCTGTTCCGCGCACACGAGACACATGCCTGTATGTATTCCTTCGTGTCTCGAGCCATGTGCGGCCACCAATAAGACCTTGCCAGGAGTTCTGTGGTCCGCTTATTGCCGAAGTGACCACCCACTCTGGATGCGTGCGTCCACACGAGAACCTCTGGCCGTAGCTGAGGAGGGACAAAGGTCTTGTCCAGCGGCACTGACTCGAGAGCAACTGGAGCCACTGTCCTAAAACTCTCAGTAGGGAGAATTAGCTAAGGCTCAGCCTCCTCTTCCTCCACTGAAACCACCGAGCGCGAGAGAGCATCCGCACGGACGTTCTTCTCTCCAGAGAGAGAGTGCGAGGTGAAGCGGAAGCGGGAGAAGAAGAGCGACCACCTAGCTTGATGAGAGTTCAAGCACTGGGTCATTTGTAAATAGACCAGATTCTTATTGTCTGTATACAGCTGGAAGGGAAACCGGGCTCCCTCCTGGAGATGTCTCCACTCGGAAAAGGCCAACTTCATTGCCAGCAGCTCCCTGTCCCCGATGGAGTAGTTCTTCTCCACCGGTGAGAAGGTCTTAGAGAAGAAGAAGCAGGGATGTTTCTGACCTTGAGCATCCTTCTGGAAAAGGACTGCTCCTGCACCGACGGAAGAAGCATCTACCTCTAGGATGAAAGGTTTATCCACATCGGGATGGTGTAATATGGGAGCGTGTTATGAATGAGTCACCGTAGGAGGCAAAAACAGAAATGCTAGCTAAGTCCTGAAAACCAGAGAAGTTGGCAACTATCAGATTGCAGACCCCTGAACCTATCAACACAACTAGCAGTAGCCGTGGGGGGTTCCTACGATGACCTAGACCCCTCAATCACAGCCGGAGAGATACATAGGCCTAAAGAAGGAAAGGGGAAATCTAACTGCCCCAGAGCAGGCCCCAAAGCAATAGGCAGCCCCCCACATATAATGACGGTGAAGCAAGATGAAAACACTTACACAGACAGAAAGACAGGCTGAGCAAAGACGGGGCCCAGAAACTACCTAGATAGGAACGGATAGGAAGGCTGCTGTCTGCAATCTGCCAAAACCCTATCAGAGACAAAAGCCAACAAGCTGATATAAAAATGGCCCTGAAGCAACTAAGCTTCAACAACTAAATCAGCACTCAGGTACTTTCAGAAGACAGAGCTCAAGGAACACTGCACACTCCAGCAGGGAGTGGCAGAATCCAAAAAGCAAGAAAAACAAAAACAAATCTTAGATGCAAAAAGGCAAAACAGAAAACTTAGCTTTAGGAGAGCAGGAATCAGACTGGTGTCCAAGAGTCCACAGAGAAATCACCCGCAGGGCAGAAAGGGCGTAGGCTGCCTTAAATCCAGTCAGTGACTCCACTCAGCCAATCGTCTTCATTAGTCCCAGGTGCCTGATAATCAGGCTTACTACCTTCCTTCACTAGAATAGGGAGTTCACCAGGCCTCAGTGACGGAGGGGAAAATGAACTCACAACAGGAGCGCCAGCAAAATGGGATTTTAGAGATGAGAAGGCCTTGGAGACTTGTTCAGACCAAGCCTTAGGATTAGCTCCTTTCTTTGTGAGAGCAACCAGAAGAGCTACCAGTGTGGAGAAGTGGGGGATGAACTGGCGATAATAGTTGACGAACCCCAAAAAGCGCTGCACTGCTTTGAGTGAATGTGGTTCCTGCCAGTCCATTACCGCTTGCAGTTTGGCCGGATCCATAGTCAACCCCTGGGCCAAGATGATGTAGCCCAGGAACGGCAAGGACTCCTGCTCAAACTGGCACTTCTCCAGCTTGGCGAAAAGAGAGTTCGCCCGCAGACGGTCGAAGACCCTGCAGACATCTCTCCGGTGGGAGGTCAAATCTGGCGAAAAGATGATGATGTCATCTAGATAGACCACCACCGAGGTAGTGAGCATATCGAGGAAGACGTCGTTAACAAAATCCTGGAAGACAGCAGGTGCATTACAGAGGCCGAAGGGCATGACCAGATATTCATAATGGCCGTCCCGGGTGTTAAATGCTGTCTTTCACTCGTCTCCTTCGCGAATGCGGATCAGGTTGTACGCCCCCCCGTAGATCTAATTTTGTAAAGATCCGGGCCCCTCGCAACCTGTCAAATAACTCAAAGATCAACGGAAGAGGGTACTTATTTTTAACCGTTATGTCGTTGAGACCTCTGTAATCAATGCAGGGACGTAACTCTCCGCTCTTCTTCTGCACCAAGAAGAACCCTGCACCAGCCGGCGACACCGACTTTCTGATAAAACCTTTTGCCATGTTCTCCCGGATATATTGAGACATAGCCTCCGTCTCGGGGAGTGATAGCGGATACATGCAGCCTCTAGGAGGTTCCGTGCCTGGCAATAGATCTATCGGACAATCATAAGGACGGTGCGGCGGAAGCGTCTCCGCAGATTTTTTAGGTGGTACGGTTTGGGAAGAGCGGAGAGATCCGCGGGTACTTCAGTGAAAGCTACCTGAACACTGCCCCTCAGGCACCTTCCCTCACAGTCCTTGCTCCAACCCAGTATATTCCCCGAAGGCCAATCAATATGAGGGGAATGGCAACGGAGCCAAGGAAATACGAGAAGCACCTGGTCGATGCCATCAGGCAAAATGAATAAAGACAAAATCTCACGGTGGGACGGTGAGATTGAGAGACCAAGTGGTGCTGTCTGGTGGGTCACCTGAGATGGTAAAGGTGCACCCTTACCCACCCTGATGGTCAGGGGTTGGGGCAGTAACACCAGAGGAATAGCGTGCTTTAGGGCGAAGGTCGAGGACATAAAGTTCCCTTCTGGCCCAGAATCCACCGTGACCTCTACCTCCCAGGTGGAAGCCCCGCTATCTAAAGTCCCTCGAAATACTGGTTTGGGAGAAAAGGGTCTCATATTAGTTAGACCACCATCTACGACCACTGGACGTGATCGTTTTTTCGACTGCAGAGGACACGTGCTAGCCAAGTGACCAAACTGACGGCACTGGTAACAACGTGCGGAGCTTCGCACCGGACGTGGCTTGGGGCCGGCGCGAGACACCTCCATAGGTTCAGAAGGTGTAAGCTCCTGAGCGGGAAATCTTAGCGGCTCGGAGAAGATGGGAGCCAAGTTAACCCTTCGTCTGGATTGCGCACGTTCCAGCCCGCGCTCCATAAACTGGAGATCAATGCGGGTGGAGATGGCAATCGATTCCTCCAGACTTGTGGGGACCTCTCTGGTTGCTAGAGCATCTTTGACATGCTCCGCTAACCCTCTCCAAAACACAGGGACGAGTGCTTTATTAGGCCACTCCAGTTCGAAAGCCAATGTCCGGAATCGGACGGCATAATGGCTGACTGAGAGAGACCCCCTGTGTTAGGGCCAATTATTGGAGAGAGGTGTCGTGCGTGATCTGTGGTCCCAAAAAGACCTGCTTCAGGGCAGTGAGGAACTGAGCAGCGCTCTGAACCACGGGGTCATCACGCTCCCACAATGGCGTAGCCCACTCTAACGCCCTGCCTGATAGGAGAGAAGCAATAAACCCCACCTTAGCCCACTCTGTAGGAAATTGTGTGGCCAGTAACTCAAGCTGGATAGAGCACTGACTCACGAAACCGCTGCAGGCGGTGCTGTCACTGGAAAACTTATCGGGCAATGGGAGGCGGGTTATTGTCAGCATAGGCATGGGTGTGGACATGCGTGAGACAGCCTCTGCGACTGCCTGAGCAGCGGCCACTGTAGCATTCGCAGCTGAGGTGGAGCTCTGAATAGCCGCCAACCTGCTCTCCATCTGCCGAATGTACTGCTGTAGCTGCTGCAGGTCTGCCATTACTAGCCAGACCCTGGCGCTAGTATAATGTTAGGGATGGCGGAATGCACTAAATATAAAATAGAAAGTGCGTTCGCCGCCCGGGGTCCACTGTGCGGCGGTGTTAAACTGCTGCTATATAATGGCAGATGCACAATATGGCGGTATATCGCACACGGGTTTAACGTCACCCGGTGTGCACTGGGCGTATTCTGTTTGCTTCACAGAGACGCCTTAAACATAAACATAAGTACTGAGCCTGTTGGACTCACAGGTCTCAGAGAAATGCACGCACGGTATATGGTCACAGGAGCTGAGCCCAAGGCACAGGGACAGAGGTTATGCACATGGGAAGGAGAAACAGATGCTATAATTACTTACTAAATGGGAAACTGCTGGGGAAATCAGACATGGAAAAAGACTTAGGCATCTTAGCCAATAAGAAGCTAAATTGGAGTGACCAGTGTCAGGCAGCTTCCACCAAAGCAAATAGGGTCATGGGATGTATTAGAAGAGGTCTGGGGACACGAGATGAAAACATAATTCTCCCTCTGTACAAATCACTCGTCAGACCACACTTGGAGTATTGTGTGCAATTTTGGATGCCGGAGCTCAAGAAAGACTTTACTGAACTTGAAAGGGTTCAAAGGCGGGCTACTAAAATGATAAATGGAGTTGGTTCACTACAATACCCAGAAAGGTTATCAAAATTAGGTCTATTTACTCTAGAAAAGAGAAGACTTAGGGGAGACTTAATATATATGTACAAGTATATCAGAGGGTAATACAGAGATCTCTCCAATGAACTGTTTGTACCAAGGACTGTGACAAGAACAAGGGGGCATTCTCTTCGTTTGGAGGAAAGACAATTTCTGCACCAGCATAGAAAAGGGTTCTTCACGGTAAGAGCAGTGAGGCTCTGGAATTCTCTTCCTGAGGAAGTGGTGATGGCCAACTCACTGAATGAATTTAAGAAAGGAATGGATGCTTTTCTTGTGAGTAACAGTATAGAAGGTTACGAATAACAGAATATTATAGGTAGATGGTTGACCCAGCTTAGGGGAAGGAATTTTTTTCCCTATGGAGAAAATTGGCTTCCTCCGTGTGGGTTTTTTGCCTTCCCCAGGATCAACAATGCAGAACAGCTGCACTAAAAATAGGCTGAACTAGATGGACATAAGGTCTTCCTTCAGCCTTCAAAACTATGTTACTATGTTATGTTACCTACCGTGCGTGCGGCGTCGCTACCGTGGATGCCCACAAGTGCTGCAGACTGCAGAGCGGTGACTGACACAGCCGCTATGCGACAGTGCCCAGGAGGGGCGCACTGTCGGACACTAGTTAGGTGATGATATGCACTGTGGCCTGTAGCATGCCACTGACTGGCGCTGACTCTATGACTAAGTCCCTATCCACACACGTACTAACAGAGGGAGTCTTAATGAGTCATTCGCAGGTTCATGCATCCGTCATCATTCACACATGTAGCAAGTAGAGTCTATACTAGCGCATGGCCGAGCGGCCATGTGGGCCTTTTATAGCCGTGCGCTTCCGGGACCTTCCAGATCTCTGAGATGAACCAATCAGATCAGGAGAAGGACCTGAGCTCGAGACTCCCGATCTCCACTGGGAGATTGTCTCGTGAGCATGCCCAGTAACGCGGCGAGAGGACTTAGCCTCTGGAGTGGCTTGCTGCAGAGCAGGCAGCGCTACTATTGCTGGTCCAGAGGTGGCAGCAACAACCTGACCCCACACTGGTCTGAGCAGGGCGTCTGGATCGCCGAGATTGCTGTGCAGGTCCCTGAGAGGTCGGAGGGAATGGGAGACCGCTGGCTGCATGGCTATGGATTCCTGCTGTGCAGCTGCAGGAACCCGACGCCTAACACTATCTCTGTCTTACCCTGCGTACCACCCTGGCTAGTGAGTAAGATAGCAGTAACACTAGTCCTGCTCTAAAGTAAAGACACAAAGGTGAAAATAACAGGGATAAAATAAAACTGCAATCATACAAAAAATATTCACAAACAAATGAGTGGAATATAGGAAAGTAGAAGGGGATGCAAGCCAAATTAAATGGGAATAAGGAAAAGGAGACATACACAAACCAACTTCACGCAGATATATCCTGATACAACTCCAAACACCTGCTCCAAGCTCAGCACATTCCTCCAACTCCAAACCAGGTAGTTGTAAGTTAATACTGGCAACTCCCATGTCCAAATGGTGAGCATATATGCCAGAGGGGAGAGGTAAACACAGAACAGCTGAGACAATTCAGGACAGAGAGCTCCAGGAGATAAACAGAACTGAGTAACCATTGCAATAACAGAGCAAGGAAAACCTGCACTGCAAATAGGAAGGTGAAGCAATTTTGATCAGTGCCGGCATTCGTTTAACCAGACGCCACAATCTTCCAGCCCCTCTCTGTCGTGGTATACCTGTGACAGTCCTTCATCCTGGCCCCTTCCTTTAATAATATCTCCATTCTGGCCGCTTCCCCCAATCTGAGCCCCTTACTGTAATAATGTACCACATCATGTGCCCCATCAGGTAATAATGTCCCCCTTCTTGTATTACTGTCTCCTATCGTGACCCATTTCTTTAATATTGTCCCCATTCTGGGCCTCTTCCTTTAATAATATCTTCCATCCTGGACCCGTTACTGCAATAATGTTACCCATCCTGGGCTCTTTTTTATAATGATGTTGCCCATCCTAGCCCCTTCTGGTATTAATGTCCCACATCCTGGGCTCCTTCCTGGTAGAATATCCTCCATCCTAGGCCCCTTCCTTCTATAACTTCTCCAATTCTGTGGTTCTTTTCAGTAACATAAAAAAAAAAATACTACTCACCTTCCCCTGCTCCCACAACGTGCAGTGTCTTCTTCTATAACCGTGGAGAGGCCAACATGGGTAGCACATGAAGTCACAGCCATGCACCGCCCATGACGGGCTCTCCAATGTCAGCTACTAGTCTCTAATTTTTCCGGTAGCGTGTATTGCAATGTAATGAGGCGGCAGGTCTCTGCGCATCAATATATTTCAGATGAATTGGTGTCCTCTGACACAAATCCAACGGAAATATTTGCTAGTGTCAGTGGACCCCCTTCCCGCATGGGCCCATTTGTGTTCGCACCCTCTGAAACTGTGATTGTCACACCCCTGGTCATAGCATCCCCTTAATATAATATGATTTCCACACTGTCCTCCCTTATGAATTATACCGACCATCTCATTCTTACCGTTCTCCATATTGAACAGCTCGTGCTGCCCTACTCTCCATACTGAGCCCCTCTGTTTCCCCTTTTCTATACTTAGCCTCTCACACTTCCTCTCCTCCATGCTGTGCCCTCAATACCATTTTGGAAATGGCATGACCACAAAATTTTTTTAAGAACTACCAGAGTTATCATAGTAAGGTTAGTATAGTAAGTTATAAATGCCTTGGACAGGATTGAATGTAATTTTAATAAATGTAAGTCCAGTTCAACATTCATTTCTATGGTTGATCAAGGCAGGATTATATTTTCACATTCACTTGTGGCTTCATATACAGTATGACTTTCTTTTTTTCCTAAGGTTTTTGTAATCCATCCTGATGGATCTCCATCAAAAAAGGTCCCAGTGGTGGCTGAACCAGGAGGTGTGAAGGGAATTACTGGAGAAGATGGAACAGTCCGACTGATACTGAACACAGCTTCATCAATACAATCCCTTCCAATTACTGTGAGTGTTTGCAAATATATCACTATATAGTGCCTTGCGAAAGTATTCGGCCCCCTGGAACTTTTCAACTTTTTTCCACATATCATGCTTCAAACATAAAGATGCCAAATGTAAATTTTTGGTGAAGAATCAACAACAAGTGGGACACAATTGTGAAGTTGAACGAAATGTATTGGTTATTTTAATTTTTTTGTGGAAATTCAAAAACTTAAAAGTGTGGCGTGTAATATTATTCGGTCCCTTTACTTTCAGTGCAGCAAACGCACTCCAGAAGTTCATTGTGGATATCTGAATGATCCAATGTTGTCCTAAATGACTAATGATGATAAGTATAATCCACCTGTGTGTAATCAAGTCTCCGTATAAATGCACCTGCTCTGTGATAGTCTCAGAGTTCTGTTTGAAGCACAGAGAGCATCATGAAGACCAAGGGACACAGCAGGCAGGTCCGTGATACTGTTGTGGAGAAGATTAAAGCCAGATTTGGATTCAAAATGATTTCCAAAACTCTAAACTTCCCAAGGAGCACTGTGCGAGCAATCATATTGAAATGGAAGGAGTATCATACCACTGTAAATCTACCAAGACCCGGCCGTCCCTCTAAACTTTCATCTTAAACAAGGAGAGGACTGATCAGAGATGCAGCCAAGAGGCCCATGATCACTCTGGATGAACTGCAGAGATCTACAGCTGAGGTGGGACAGTCTGTCCATAGGACAACAATCATCATACACTGCACAAATCTGGCCTTTATGGGAGAATGGCAAGAAGAAAGCCATTTCTCAAAGATATCCATAAAAAGTGTTGTTTAAAGTTTGCAAAAAGCCACCTGGGAGACACACCAAACATGTGGAAGAAAGTGCTCTGGTCAAGATGAAATCAAAATCGAACTTTTTGGCTGTGTCATTTGTCCCCACATGTAGTAGCAGGAATGGGTAGTCATCTGTATGTCTGAAGAGTCCTGATACCCTGTCAGACACATCTTTAATTTTTGCACCTGGAAGACAGCACATTTTTCTTGAGGTTAAATCCGGTCTGCAGATAGCGGCCTTTGTTCCTCTCAACAGGGAATCCCCCATCACCACCACTCTCCGTTTCTTCTTCATAACATTTTTCTTTCTCCATCCAGGAGGACTCTGAAGGCATACAAGGTTGGTGTTTGTGGGCAAACTCTTATCCTGATGTATTTCTTCATCGTTTTCCTGCATGAGAGCCTGGTACTGGTTCCTGAGCAGTATGGGTGTTGACTGCCTCCTGATCCTCCTGCTTCTCTGGGTCACATGTCTCCATTCCTTCGTTTCTTCAGGTGCACTTCGAATTTCTTCTCTTTCTGTAACATGAAGAGATAATTCTGCTCTGTCTAAGAACTCTTCACCTTCCTTAATGATCTTCAATGTAGCTATCCTCTCTTCGAGACTTTGCAACTTTTCCTCCACAGAGACACAAGCTTGCATTTGTGGCATGTGAAGTTTGGCTATTCCACTGGTAACTCTGTGAACATGTAGCAAGAAATGCAGCTCACCAAATGGCTCCTTGCCTCTTCAATATTGTTATTGTTAAAGCGATGAAAAATGAGCCAAATCGGCGCGCGGTTTACCGATTTCCCCTTTGCAGCTGCAACAGCCAAAATCCAGTGATCGTTGAGCTCGCGGAGACTCTTCACTTATCCCAGAAGGCACTGGGAATATGCAAATTCTCTCCTCAGGACTCTTCTAAATAATACAAATATTGGAGAAAGAGAAACCAATCACAAACTAAAATGTTTCTATACTAATACACAAAGCATGGGCAACAAACAAGGAGAATTGGAACTACTAACGCAGGAAAAGAAATATGATGTCATTGGAATCACTGAAACTTGGTGGGACGATACACATGATTGGAATACAAGACTAGAAGGATACAACTTATTTGCTAGGAACAGACTTGATAAACAAGGAGGAGGTGTCGCATTGTATGTTAGAAATGCGTATATCTGCACAGAGATTGAAGCTTCAGAGACTGGGAGTTCTGTGGAAACTGTTTGGGTAAGAATACAAGGACAGAACAATGGAAAGGACACCATTGTAGGCATTTACTACAGGCCGCCTCTGCAAGCTGAAGATATGGATGAACTCTTTATGCATCAAATGGCCAAGTTCTCCAAAAAATATGACATAGTGGTCATGGGAGAGTTCAACTATCCTGACATTTGTTGGGAATCTCTCTCAGGCAAAACTAACAGGTCAAGGAAATTCTCATCCTTTCTTGCTGACAACTTTATCTTCCAAAAGGTAGAGGAGAAAACAAGGGGAACTGCTACCTTTGATCTAATCCTTATAAACAGGGATGATATGGTTGAGGAGGTAAAAATGGCTGGGACCCTAGGAGGAAGCGACCACGCTATTTTAGAATTTTGGATAACTTGAGGAGGAAGACCTGTGAAGACTCAGACGTCAAGGTTAGATTTCAGAAAGGCAGAGTTTAAGGGACTCAGAAAGAGAATTGGAGGGATCCAATGGCTGGATATCCTTAAGGACAAAAATGTCCAGGAAGGATGGGAAATCTTGAAAAATGAAATTCTCAAAGCACAATCGCTAACAATTCCGAAAAGAGGGAAGAATAGGAAGCGTTTAAGGAAACCAGGATGGATGAACACAGAACTTAAGCACATGCTAAAAAGGAAGAAAGAAATGTTTATAAAATGGAAAGAGGGAGGCACATCTAAAGAAAATTATAATGCTGTCTGCAGAAATTGCAGGGCACAAATCAGATTATCTAAAGCTGACAATGAATTTAGGCTTGCATGATATGTCAAAAGCAATAATAAAGGATTTTGGGATATGTCAAAAGTAAAAGAAAAGTCAAAGATGCTATAGGATTTTTACAGGATGAAAATGATGAAATGGTAAGACAGGATGTTGAGAAGGCCGAACTTTTAAATTCCTATTTTGCATCTGTTTTCTCTCAGAAAGGAAATGTAATATCAACGGTTCTTCACTGTCCTATTAAGGGAATAGAAGAATCCAGGATATCTATAAACAGAAAGTTAGTGAGGAAACACTTAGCTAACCTAAATGAATTTAAGTCTTCAGGTCCAGATGAATTACACCCCAGACTTCTGAAGGAGATAGCAGAAGAAATTTTTGAACCCCTCTCATTAAACTTTGAAAATTCTTGGAGAACAGGAGAAGTCCCAGATGACTGGAGAAGAGCAAATGTTGTTCGTATCTTCAAAAAGGGGAAGAAAGTGGACCCAGTGTTAGGCATCAGGTTTCTGCGTCTGCTCTGCAGAAATCCAGACCCTCACATTCTGCGGTCTCCTGCTGTCTTTGTACTGCAGAGGAGATTACTTTGCAGCAGACCGTTCCAGAGACTAAGTCCCTCTGTATTCCTACTGGGCATGCTCACAGGACAATCTCCCATTGGAGATCAGGAGTCATGTGCCCAGGTCCTGTTCCAGATCTCATTGGTCCATCTCGGAGATCTGGAAGGTCCCGCACAGCTATAAAAAGCGTGCATGGCCGTTCCGCCATGCGCTAGTATAGACTATACCTGCTATGTGTGAATGGTGACGGATGTATGATTCTGGTGACTGACTCATTTGAAATCTTTCCCTCTGATATTATGCATGGTGATAGGGAATTAGTTTAGCAGTCAGCGCCAGTCAGTGGCAAGCCTTAAGCCACTGTGCTCACCGCACCGCTATGCTAGCGTCCGACATCGCGCTTGCTATCTGGCTTTGTCATCGAGCGGCAGTGTCCTACGCCGCGCTGCAGTTGCAGCCCTTCTTGGCGTTCGCAGCAGGGACGCCACACACACGGTAGGTCTAGAGGGACGCAGCTCCTCTGTCTTGGGTCCTGCTCCTGTGACCAGATACCGTGTGTGCATTTACTTGAAGCCTGTGTCACTAACAGGTTCAGCATTTTGTATGCTACCTGAAGCCTGTGTCACTAACAGGTTCAGTGTTTTGTATGTTTTTGTTGGGGCACCTCTGTGTGTGAACAGAGCCTGCTCTGCACACTCCGGGTGAAGTCGAACCCGTGTACATCATACCGCCATATTGCTCCACTGTCATCACTCAGCAGCGGTTGTTACACCTACTGCATGGTGGACCCCGAGCGGCGAACGCACTTTATTATTATTTTTATTTAGTGCGTTCCGCTGTTCCTAACACCCAGGGAACTATAGGCCGGTGAGTTTGACTTCTATACCAGGACAGATCTTTGAACAAATTATTAAACAACATGTATGTAAGTACCTGGACAAGAATGAAGTGATTAAACAGAGTCAGCATGGGTTTGTAACTAATAAGTCATGTCAGACTAACTTAATTTCCTTCTATGACAGAATCACTGATTGGGTGGATCAGGCAAATGCTGTAGATATAGTATATCTTGACTTCAGCAAAGCATTTGACAAAGTATCTCACACAATCCTCATTGAAAAAATGGCTAAGTATGGAATGGACAAGGCAACTGTTAGGTGGATTCATAACTGGCTTAGTGATCGGACCCAAAGAATGGTCGTAAATGGCTGCACATCCAGTTGAAAGAATGTCTCAAGTGGGGTACCACAGGGCTTTGTCCTGGGCCCTTTATTGTTCAACATCTTTATCAATGATTTAGATGAAGGAATTGTGGGTAAACCGATTAAATTTGCTGTTGACACAAACCTAGGAAGGATAGCTAATACTAGAGAAGAGAGAGAGATGATTCAAAAATATATAAATAAACTGGAGAAGTGGGCAGCAACTAACAGAATGGTTTTTAACAGGGAAAAATGCAAAGTACTACATCTGGGCAATAAAAATTAAAAAAGCATATACAAAATGGGAGGAATAGGGCTAAGCAACAGCACATGTGAAAAAGATTTGGATATACTAATTGATCACAGACTGAATATGAGTCAACAGTGTGATGCAGCAGCAAAAAAGGCAAATGCAATTCTAGGATGTATAAACAGAAGCATACAGTCTAGATCACGTGAAGTCATTATTGCCCTCTACTCCTCTTTGGTCAGACCTCATCTGGAATACTGTGTCCAGTTTTGGGTGCCACATTTTAAAAAAGACATCAACAAACTGGAGCAAGTTCAGAAAAGAACGGTGACGGGTCTGCAAACCCTGTCTTATGATGAAAGGTTGCAGGATTTGGGAATGTTTTGCTTGCAGAAGAGAAGACTGAGAGGAGACTTAATAGCTGTCTACAAATATCTCAAGGGCTGTCACATTGTAGAAGGATCATCTTGATTCTCATTTACACAAGGAAAGACTAGGAGCAATGGGATGAAACTGAATGGGAGGAGTCACAGATTAGATATTAGAAAAAACTTTTTGACAGAGTGATCAATGAGTGGAACAGGCTGCCACGAGAGGTGGTGAGCTCTCCTTCAATAGAAGTCTTCAAACAGAGGCTGGACAGACATCTGTCTGGGATGATTTAGCGAATCCTGATTTGAGCAGGGGGTTGGACCAGATGGCCCAGGAGGTCCCTTCCAACTCTACGATTCTATGATTCTATGATATGTTTGGCGTAAAGGCAACACAGCTCATCACCCTGAACACACCATCCCCACTGTCAAACATGGTGGTGGCAGCATCATGGTTTGGGCCTGCTTTTCTTCAGCAGGGACAGGGAAGATGGTTAAAATTGATGGGAAGATGGATGGAGCCAAATACAGGACCATTCTTGAAGAAAACCTGTTGGAGTCTGCAAAAGAGCTGAGACTGAAACGGAGATTTGTCTTACAACAGGACAATGAACCCAAACATAAAGCAAAATCTACAATGGAATGGTTCACAAATAAACGTATCCAGGTGTCAGAATGGCCAAGTCAAAGTCCAGACCTGAATCCAATCGAGAATCTGTGGAAAGAGCTGAAAACTGCTGTTCACAAACGATCTCCATCAAACCTCACTGAGCTCGAGCTGTTTGCCAAGGAAGCATGGACAAGAATTTCAGTCTCTCGATGTACAAAACTGATAGAGACATACCCCAAGCAACTTGTAGCTGTAGTCGCAGCAAAAGGTGGCGCAACAAAGTATTAAGTTAAAGGGGCTGAATAATATTGCACGCCCCACTTTTCAGTTTTTTAATTTCCACAAAAATGTAAAATAACCAATAAATTTCATTCAACTTCACAATTGTGTCCCACTTGTTGTTGATTCTTCACCAAAAATTTACGTTTGGTATCTTTATGTTTGAAGCATGATATGTGGGAAAAGGTTGAAAAGTTCCAGGGGGCCGAATACTTTCAAAAGGCACTGTATATATTCCTCAGAGAGAAAAGCAGCTCAAAAGAGTGGAATATGCTGTGAATATCCAAGAAATGGCAATGGGCAGAATGTAGTGCTTCATATTTCCGGTGGTGGTGCTGTAAGTCAATTAAGCAAATGCTGCCAACTACCCTAATGATTATGACGGATCACTGATTTCTTATCAACACAGCAATTTAAGATACTCAGAATGTTGTGTGAACTTCTAACAACAAGGGATTGTCTAAAGAAATCAACCATTTTAATCCTACGTGACATAGGACATAATAGTATGTCCTATGCTGGGTCCCAACTTATGGGGCTGGCTCAGGACCTGAGCCTGTTCCATACTCAGAAGCCTCTACAGTATGACTGCTATCTTTTTACTCCCATGGAAAGCCAGTTTGTGGTAACGTAATATCTATGCGTTAAATAATGTTATATTTGGAAAGAGGTGTAAAAATAAGTATTCTTCTTGATCAGTTTTTATAGCATGGTCTTAGGGAGGTGCAGTTGCTGAAAGATTGCAAATCAGGATTTTTTCTTCCTCTGTACGACATTTAGCCTACAGATTAATTAATTCTATATATTTTGATAAATCTGACTTGTAGTGTGGCAGAGAAGACTTCCAATTTTATCTTTATAGAGGGTAATGGAGGATTAGTTAACGGTACATTTTATACTACTTATGTTTTCTCTAATAAGGTCATATGTTTATATTTTAGTTCCCCTGGGGGCTATCGTAGCTGCTTTTGTTCTGACCGTGTTCTGGCCGTGAACCTGCAATCATTTGATTGCATGTTCTATATACTGCAATATTGTAAAAAAAAAAATAATAATATATATATATATATATATATATATATATATACACTCACTGGCCACTTTATTAGGTACACCTGTCCAACTGTGTGTTAAGACTTAATTTCTAATCAGCCAATCACATGGCGGCAACTCAGTGCATTTAGGCATGTAGACATGGTCAAGACAATCTCCTGCAGTTCAAACCGAGCATCAGTATGGGGAAGAAAGGTGATTTGAGTGCCTTTGAACGTGGCATGATTGTTGGTGCCAGAAGGGCTGGTCTGAGAATTTCAGAAACTGCTGATCTACTGGGATTTTCACGCACAACCATCTCTAGGGTTTACAGAGAATGGTCCGAAAAAGAAAAAAAATCCAGTGAGCGGCAGTTCTGTGGCCGGAAATGCCATGTTGATGCCAGAGGTCAGAGGAGAATGGGCAGACTGGTTCGAGCTGATAGAAAGGCAACAGTGACTCAAATTGCCACCCGTTACAACCAAGGTAGGCAGAAGAGCATCTCTGAACGCACAGTGCGTCGAACTTTGAGGCAGATGGGCTACAGCAGCAGAAGACCACACTGGGTACCACTCCTCTCAGCTAAGAACAGGAAACTGAGGCTACAATTTGCACAAGCTCATCGAAATTGGACAGTAGAAGATTGGAAAAACGTTGCCTGGTCTGATGAGTCTCGATTTCTGCTGCGACATTCGGATGGTAGGGTCAGAATTTGGCGTAAACAACATGAAAGCATGGATCCATCCTGCCTTGTATCAACGGTTCAGGCTGGTGGTGGTGGTGTCATGGTGTGGGGAATTTTTTCTGGGCACTCTTTGGGCCCCTTGGTACCAATTGAGCATCGTTGCAACGCCACAGCCTACCTGAGTATTGTTGCTGACCATGTCCATCCCTTTATGACCACAATGTACCCAACATCTGATGGCTACTTTCAGCAGGATAATGCGCCATGTCATAAAGCTCGAATCATCTCAGATTGGTTTCTTGAACATGACAATGAGTTTACTGTACTCAAATGGCCTCCTCAGTCACCAGATCTCAATCCAATAGAGCATCTTTGGGATGTGGTGGAACGGGAGATTCGCATCAGGGATGTGCAGCCGACAAATCTGCGCCAACTGTGTGATGCCATCATGTCAATATGGTCCAAAATCTCTGAGGAATGCTTCCAGCACCTTGTTGAATCTCTGCCACGAAGAATTGAGGCAGTTCTGAAGGCAAAAGGGGGTCCAACCCCTTACTAGCATGGTGTACCTAATAAAGTGGCCAGTGAGTGTATACATATATATACTGCTCAAAAAATGAACTGAACACTATTCCTTTTGCAACAGGCTGTTTGTGTTCCCTTTATTTCTTTGAGCAGTATATATACAGCATGTATATACTGGAACGGCTCTGATCTCACCCCACACTCTCCTCTCAGATTTACCACAGGCACCAAAAAAACTCCACCAAACCCTCTTGTAATCTCACCGGAATGGCAGGAACCGGAAATCTGCTGCTGGCTGATACCAGAGAACATGAGCTGCACACAACCGGGACGGAGCTGCTGCACTGAGAGCGGAAGGAAGGACCTGTGGTGACGTCATCATCATGTGATCAAGGGGCAGAGCTGATTAATGGTGAAGGCCTGTGATAATGATGACGTCACCACAGGTCCTTCAGCAAAGTTCCTTATTTCAGGTGTCGGCTGTTGTGCTGAATTGTGTGCGCTCGGCACGTCAGGTGGAGGGCAGGTCTGTCTGTTGCCATGCGGGAGGAATCTCCTGCACGGCAACAGATTTTAACTTTTTTCTGGTGTCGGTGTGAGTCTGGCATGCCGGGCCCCTGACTCCCCCGGGCCCGATCGCAGTGGCGACTGCTACGACCATCCAAGGTGTACTTCCAACTACAAAGCAACAGCATAGAGGCAGCAACTCCATCAATAGCAAAGACTGAACAATACCAGTGGAACATATGGGAGAAGGAAATAATGCACAACACCATCGCAAGAAACACAGAATCCTCCTATAACAAGAACCAGTCACCATTACAGAAGTAGACATCCAGCAGCGTGTCAAGAACATGAAGAGCTGGGCAACACCTGCCCCAGACATGATCCACACCTACTGGCTAAAGAAATTCACAAACGCATGGCAAAACAGATTATCCAACTGCTAGAGGCAGGCCACCACCCAGCCTGGCTAACACAAGGAAGAACAGTGCTGATCATGAAGGATCCTCACAATGGAATAATTCCATTCTTCTATCGCCCAATAACCTGTGTTACAACAACATGGAAACTCCTGTCAGGCATCATATCCACCAAGCTACAGAACCATATAAATCAGTACATGAACCCAGCTCAGAAAGACATTGGGAATAACACCAGAGGCTCCAAGCAGCTGCTTGTGGATAGAGCAGTCGATCAAGACTCACGATCAAGACAGATCAACCTCAGCACAACCTGGATTGACTATAGGAAAGCCTATGACTCAATGCCACACACATGGATCTGTGCATGCTTGGCACTCTCTTAAATGTCAACAGGAAATTAAGAACCTTCCTTAGAAACTCAATGGGTTTATGGTGGACAAAACTGGATGTCAACTAAAGACACAAGTAGCCATCAAATGTGGCATATACGAAGGTGTTGCACTGTCCCCATTGTTGTTCTGCAGAATCAGAATCTGTCTATGGTTACAAGTTCAAGACTGGAAGTACCATTAGCCACCTCCTCTACATGGGTGACATCAAGCTGTATGCGAAAAATGAACAAGAAATCGATTCATTGATCTGCCTGACATCGTAATGTCATTCGGACTGGAGAAGTGCGACCGGTCATATAGCATATAGTGGGTGTAGAGAGCTGTTACATGAACTTTGGCATCCACAAGGATACGGTAACCATGATGAATAGCGAAGGAAAGCAACAACATCCAAATGCCATCAAAGGGTAAGACAGATCCTGAAGAGCCAGCTCAATGGGAAGAATAAGATCTGTGCAATCAATACATATGCCCTGTCAGTAATCAGATACCCTGCCAGCATCATGTGCTGGCCAAAAGAAGAGATGGAAGCTGCAGATGTGAAGACCTGGAAGCTCCTTTCAATGCACGGAAGTTTCCACCCCAAGATCAACAACCAAACAACCTATCAGAAAAATGGCAGCAAAGGATGAGATGCTGAAAGAAAGCCTAAGGCACCAACAACAACAGTTCTCGAAGGAAGAACAGGAACACCATGGCAAGATAAGCCGCTGCATGGGATGTACCATCGACAGATAATGGAGGTGGCTGACATGGATAAATCCTACCAATGGCTGGAGAAAGCTAGACTCCGAGACAGCACAGAGGCACTAATGATAGTGGCACAAGAGCAAGCACTAAGTACCAGATCCATAGAAGCAGGAATGTACCACACAAGACAAGACCCAAGGTGCAAACAGGCCTGGGAAACCATCCGACACATAGCGACAAGCTGCAACATGCAAGCAGGAACAGCGTATACCGAACGCCACAACCAAGTAGCGGGAATTGTATACAGGAACATCTGCACATCATGTGGGCTACGTCCTCCTAAGTCCTGGTAGGAGACCCCAGAAAAAGTTGTGGAGAATGAAAGGGCTAAAATCCTGTGGCACCCTATAAAAATAAAATGAAATTAAAAGTCCTTTTGTATCACAGTAAAAGTCCAATCATTCAAAATATATACATGTGCAATACGGTAAAAATTGTAAAAAGGGAAAATATTGAGCAGCTTGAGCTGTGGATTTTTAGCCACAACACTTGCCTAAAAGGCCATAAAAAAGGATCAAAAGGTGTATTTGGTGTATCTGTGTCTGTTTAAATAAAGCATTACTTGACACATATGGTAAACATCTTATTACTTAACACATATGGCAAACATCTTAAAGAAAAAAAAATATATTTACACTTTTGATTACCACATCATGCCCAAATATAGGTTAACAAGGGAATTCAAAGGTCTTATGTACTTCAAAAAGTTATCAGTAAAAGCATGCAGAAATACAAAACCTTGCACAGCTCTATCGAAGGAAAAATAAAAAGTTACAGTTTTCAGAAAATGGCAATATGAACTAGGTGTTTTTCAAATTTCCAATATCTACTTAAAGTGAGTCTGTCACCAGAAAAAAACGCTATTAACCTGCAGATATGGGGTTAATCTATAGGTTAAACTCATACCACAAGATATGGCCTTCCCAAAACCCTGTCTGATGACAAAAGCACATTTTGCTGGATGCAGCGGGCCTCCTCTAATAAAGGCAAGGGGCGGCACAGGTGCAAACTACTGATAAAAACAACCACCCCACACCTACCAGATCATGGGTGAGGGATCATCGCAGTGTGGGGTACAGCACGCAAGCATCCCATAAGCAAAGCATCACAGAAGATAAGCATCCAGCAAAACGGCAGTTATACATGGCATGGAATTAACATTCATCTTCTCTCTTCACACAGGTAATCAACTGAGCCACCCTGCATGTATTTACTCCATTCACTGCCAGCAAGCAGCCTGAATGATACAACTTCCCACCTCTGCTGCCTCTATTTCTCTGCTGTAATATATCCAAATGGTAATCAACTGAGCCACCCTGCATGTATTTACTCCATTCACTGCCAGCAAGCTGCCTGAATGATACAACTTCCCACCTCTGCTGCCTCTATTTCTCTGCTGTAATATATCCAAATGGTAATCAACTGAGCCACCCTGCATGTATTTACTCCATTCACTGCCAGCAAGCAGCCTGAATGATACAACTTCCCACCTCTGCTGCCTCTATTTCTCTGCTGTAATATATCCAAATGGTAATCAACTGAGCCACCCTGCATGTATTTACTCCATTCACTGCCAGCAAGCAGCCTGAATGATACAACTTCCCACCTCTGCTGCCTCTATTTCTCTGCTGTAATATATCCAAATGGTAATCAACTGAGCCACCCTGCATGTATTTACTCCATTCACTGCCAGCAAGCAGCCTGAATGATACAACTTCCCACCTCTGCTGCCTCTATTTCTCTGCTGTAATATATCCAAATGGTAATCAACTGAGCCACCCTGCATGTATTTACTCCATTCACTGCCAGCAAGCAGCCTGAATGATACAACTTCCCACCTCTGCTGCCTCTATTTCTCTGCTGTAATATATCCAAATGGTAATCAACTGAGCCACCCTGCATGTATTTACTCCATTCACTGCCAGCAAGCAGCCTGAATGATACAACTTCCCACCTCTGCTGCCTCTATTTCTCTGCTGTAATATATCCAAATTGTAATCAACTGAGCCACCCTGCATGTATTTACTCCATTCACTGCCAGCAAGCAGCCTGAATGATACAACTTCTCACCTCTGCTGCCTCTATTTCTCTGCTGTAATATATCCAAATGGTAATCAACTGAGCCACCCTGCATGTATTTACTCCATTCACTGCCAGCAAGCAGCCTGAATGATACAACTTCCCACCTCTGCTGCCTCTATTTCTCTGCTGTAATATATCCAAATGGTAATCAACTGAGCCACCCTGCATGTATTTACTCCATTCACTGCCAGCAAGCAGCCTGAATGATACAACTTCCCACCTCTGCTGCCTCTATTTCTCTGCTGTAATATATCCAAATGGTACAACTCCATACTTCTGCTGCTTGACCATTTTGCTGCATATTTAAATGTGCTTGCTAAAGCTTTGGTATAATTCATTTGTTGCACTGTATGTAATACTTACTGCTTTAGATCTGTGACTGGGGCCTTTCTAGATCTTATCAGGTGGAAGGTGCTATAGCATTTTGCCACATCTTGGTCTAGTGCCTTTGATCATCTAACCATCCCCTGGTGTGCTGGCCCCAGCTGCCAAATTATACCCAACCATCTCCCACAATCCCTCTCTCCTGACCCTGTAGTGTGGCCTATATATGTAGTAGTTGCTAAGGGGAAGCACGCAGTGTGGGGTACAGCACGCAAGCATCCCATAAGCAAAGCATCACAGAAGATAAGCATCCAGCAAAACGGCAGTTATACATGGCAGTTAGTCAGGGCAGGAGTCAGGTAACCCACACCTTGCCTTCCCCTTTAGCCATGTGCTTTATTTTTATCCTCCTGTGTTCCCTTGCCATCCACATTCATCACCCTATCCCCCCTCCATCACGACTCATACACATCAGCCCCTCTTTACTTCCCTCTCCCATGTACAGCTCCCACACACTCACCACCTTCCTGAGAAACCTCAGCCCATCTTGCCCAAACACATCGCAGAAAAAAACTACTTACAATTCCAACAACTATTGGCTCTTTATCTTCCTTCTCCTACTGATTTCAGGGGACATCTCCTCCAACCCTGGTCCACCATCCCCCAACCTCGACCCCTACCCTACCTCATATCGAAACCACAATAATCTGATTAACATTACTTGCACTCCCTCATCTCAATCTTTTAATTGTGCCCTCTGGAATCCACGGTCTGCTTGTAACAAGCTTCCTTTCCTACACAACTACTTTCTGAACAACTCTCTTAATCTGTTGGCCCTCACTGAAACCTGGATTCAGGATTCTGACACTGTCTCTCCTGCTGCCATTTCCTACGGTGGCTTACAATTCTCTCACTCCCCGAGACCCACAAACAGACCTGGTGGTGGAGTTGGCATACTCCTGTCCCCACAATGCACTTTCCAGGTCATCCCCCCAGTCCCATCACTCTTATTCCCTTCTTTTGAGGTCCACACCATCAGGCTCTTCCGTCCCCTCTCCCTCAGGGTAGCGGTCATATACCGGCCCCCAGGCTCACCCACCCTCTTCCTTGACCACTTTTCAGCCTGGCTGCCACACTTCATGTCCTCAGAACTACCAACCCTCATCCTGGGAGACTTCAACATCCCCATTAACAGCCCTAATTCCACATCTGCATCCCAGCTTCTATCACTAACCACCTCTCTAGGCCTCTCACAGCTTTCAACCTCTGAGACACATAAGGACGGTAACACCCTTGATCTGGTCTTCTGCCGGCTCTGTTCAATCTCCCACCTAAACAACTCACCGCTTCCACTCTCTGACCACAACATTCTCTCCTTCACGCTCACAAATCCTCGCCCACCCCAGCTCATTCCTACCTACCACACAGTCAGAAATCTACAAGCTATTAACCCTCAGACACTTTCAAATTCCCTACACTCATCTCTGTCCCCAATCTCCTCTCTTTCCTGTCCTAATCTGGCTGTTCATCACTACAATGACACTCTTAGAAGCACCCTTGACCAAGTAGCTCCCCTCACCCTCAGAACCTCCAAACACAGAGTAAAAGAGCCCTGGCTCACATCGCAAACTCAACTTCTCCAGCGATGCTCCAGGAGTGCTGAACGCCTATGGAGAAAAACCCGCACACCAGAAGACTTCATCCACTTCAAATTTATGTTAAGAACCTATAACGCTGCCCTTCACCTTGCCAAACAGACCTACTTCACCACCCTGATCTCCTCACTAGCCAACAACCCCAAGAAACTTTTTGACACTTTTCACTCCCTCCTCAGGCCAAAAGCACAAGCCCCTATCACAGACATTTGTGCTGATGACCTGGCCTCCCACTTTACAGAAAAAATAGATAATATCCGTCAAGAAATCTGCTCCCAACCACCAAGTGCTGTGACTCCCATCCCTTCCTACATCTCCCCTGGCTCACTCTCCACATTTGATCCCATAACAGAAGAAGAAGTCTCCAGACTCCTCTCTTCTTCTCGTCCGACTACATGCACTACCGACCCCATTCCCTCACATCTCCTCCAGTCTCTCTCTCCAGTCGTCACAACCCACCTAACTACAATCTTTAATCTCTCCCTCTCCTCGGGCATTTTCCCATCCTCCTTCAAACACGCCATCGTTACTCCACTACTAAAGAAACCTGCTCTCGACCCATCCTGCACAAACAACTACAGACCAGTCTCCAATCTCCCCTTCATCTCTAAACTTTTGGAACGCCTAGTTTACTCCCGCCTTACCCGTTACCTCTCCAGTCACTCCCTTCTAGACCCTTCACAGTCCGGCTTCCGCCCCCTACATTTGACTGAAACTGCACTCATCAAAGTGACCAATGACCTTCTGACAGCAAAACGTAACGGTGACCACTCTCTGCTCATTCTTCTTGACCTATCTGCAGCTTTCGATACTGTTGACCACCATCTCCTACTCTCTAGGCTCCAGTCACTAGGCATTAAGGACACTGCACTCTCCTGGTTCTCTTCCTATCTCTCTAACCGCTCCTTCAGTGTTTTGTTCTCTGGCTCCACGTCATCTCCTCTTCCTCTTGCTGTCGGGGTACCTCAGGGCTCAGTCCTTGGCCCCCTTCTTTTCTCTCTCTACACGGCCCCAATTGGACAGACCATCAGCAGATTTGGCTTTCAGTACCATCTTTATGCTGATGACACACAACTATACACGTCTTCCCCCGACCTTACCCCCGCTGTACTACAGAACGCCAGTGACTGTCTGTCCGCAGTCTCCAATATCATGTCCGCTCTCTATCTGAAACTCAACCTCTCCAAAACTGAACTTCTTCTGCTCCCGCCGTCTACTAACCTCCCTAAATCTGACATTTCCTTCTCCGTGGGTGGTACCACAATAACACCCCAGCAGCAGGTGCGCTGTCTGGGTGTTATGTTTGACACCAATCTCTCCTTTACATCCCATATACAATCCCTTGCCCGCTCTTGCCGCCTACACCTAAAGAACATCTCTAGAATCCGCCCTTTTCTCACTATGGAAACAACAAAAACCCTCACTGTTGCATTGATCCACTCTCGCCTGGATTACTGCAACGCTCTATTAATTGGCCTCCCCGTCACTCGACTATCCCCTCTCCAGTCCATACTCAATGCAGCAGCCAGGATCGTCCATCTGGGTAATCGGTACTCGGACGCGTCCGCTCTTCGCCAGTCCTTACATTGGCTGCCCATTCATTATAGGATCCAATTCAAAGTACTTGTTCTCACCCACAAAGCTCTCCACAGTGCGGCACCCCCTTACATCTCTTCTCTCATTTCTGTCTATCGGCCTAGCCGATCGCTGCGCTCTGCAAACGACTTTCGACTAACCTCTGCACTAATCCGTACCTCCCACTCCCGACTCCAAGACTTCTCCCGTGCTGCTCCTATCCTCTGGAATGCTCTACCCCAAGAAATCAGGACTATCCACAATTTGCATAGTTTTAGGCGCTCCCTCAAAACACACCTGTTCAGAGCGGCCTATCACATTCACTAATCAAAGTCATTCTCTGTGTAAGTGTGCGTGCATAGCCCATTCACTATCTCCATCCATCCTTCACTCCTGCAAGATGGCTGGACCTTCATTGTAAATACACCATTGTAAATACACACCTGTACTCTGTATCTCCCTCACCTCATTGTAGATTGTACGCTCTCACGAGCAGGGTCGTCTTATTTCGTCTTATTTTGCTTTAATTATTGTATTGTTAGCGTTGTTACTTATGACTTGTGTTTTGAAACTGTTAAACTGTAAAGCGCTGCGGAATATGTTGGCGCTATATAAATAAAGATTATTATTATTATTATTATTATCATGGAGGGGTTAGCTGGCTAGTAGAAAAAATGCACATAGAGAAGGCTTGCATAGGACGCCAGTATGCATTATTGTATGCATTAATTTTTTGCACTTATCATGTCACTTTTTGCAGGTTGCAGCCGGGCCTCTTTCTGTTGGCTTGGTCTATTGGGGCGTCTGTCACTGTGTGTTACATATTATGGTGCTGTAGCAGCCGCCTGATAATACTATGGGCGTCATTAATAGGTTGCAAGCCAGACACTTTGCATCACACTTATATGTGTGACTGGCGTCCTATGCAAGCCTTCTCTATGTGCATTTTTTCAAATAGGCAGCTAACCCCTCCATGATCTGGTAGGTGTGGGGTGGTTGTTTTTATCAGTAGTTTGCACCTGAGCTGCCCCTTGCCTTTATTAGAGGCGGCCCGCTGCATCCTGCTATATGTGCATTTGTCATCAGACAGGGTTTGGGGAAGGCCATATCTTGTGGTATGAGTTTTTTTTTGGATTTTTTCTATGTTAGCTGTTAATCTATAGGTTAATAGCGTTATTATGCTGGCCAGCGCCTGTACTTAGCCTAGCGCTGTGTGGAGAAAATTAACTTTATTCTGACTGACAGCTTTCCAATTACAGTCACGGGGGCATCGCTGGTTCAGTCACCACATATAGTATACAGAGCAGCGGCTGTAACCATGCCCCCAGCCCTGACTGACAGCCGGCACCAATGCAAAGCGAGTGTCAGTCACTGCCGGGAATGTGGTTACTTAGTGTGGTGACTGAACAAGCACTGGCGCTGTCCCCCTGACTGAAACCATGCCCCCAGCCCTGACTGACAGCCGGTCCCAAAGCAGAGCCAATGTAAATAAGAGACAGAGGCATGGTTTCAGTCACTGTGGCGACACCAGCACTGATTTAATCAACACTTTGAGTATACAGAGCGGATTCTGTAATCACCACCCTGGCATTAGGGTCGACTATCAGTCAGGGCTGGTGGTGTGTTTACAGCTGCCAGTGACTGAACTAGCGCCGGCGTCACCCCATGACTGAAACGGGAACATTGCGGGGGAATAAAGTTAATTTTCTCCCCATGATGTTCAGTTAAGTGCAGGCACTGGAGAGCCTAATAATGCTATTAACCTCCAGATTATTCCGATATCTGCCAGTCAATAGCGTTTTCAGACATGGTGGGGCACGGAAATTCACAGGATGGGGGTTGCTCGGGAGAAGTCTTAAAGGCGATTGGGTGAGTAATGCATAAGTAGGGAGGAGAGAAGCAGGTCTTGTGAGCACCCGAAATTATGTGAGGGAAGATATCAGGAGATGAGATTAGTACGGAGATATATGAAAAAGATAGATTATGGATGGCTATGTAGGTCAGTGTTAGTAGTTTAAACTGTATCCATTGGGAAATTGGGAACCAATGAAGGGATTTGCAGATTGGACGGGCAGAGGAGTGGCAAAGGGAGTGGTAGAGTAATCAGTTCACAGCAGAACCCTTACAAATATAAATTCTACAAACTTTATTATCCAATTTTAGAAGAACACAAATTAATACTAATACTCATGGATACTCCGTGCATCATACCAGAAGGAGGACTGTCCCTGGACATCTGACTTCATCTTTTGCCTAAGCTAAGTGCTCTATAGTTATACCTTACTCCTGATGAACCTTGGAAGAGGGGAAACACGTTGAGTTGCAATATGGCCTGTAGTGTCATCTGCTTGGACTATTACAGATTTTGAGCTGTAATATGGCTTGGAATATCATAACTTCTGTGTTGATTGTATGAGTTGCAATATGGCCTAGAGTGTCATCTGTTATAGATTTTGAGCTGTAATATGGCGTGGAATATCATATCTTCTGTGTTGATTGTATGAGTTTTAATATGGCCTGGACTGTCATCTGCTTGTACTATTATAGATTTTGAGCTGTAATATGGTGTGGAATATCATATCTTTTGTGTCTATTGTATGGTTTATTTGATGTTATGAGTTCTAAGATATTGTTTTTGGGGGGTTTTGACAACATATATCCTCCATTTGCTATGATTACCATATAAGTCAAAAATGTACAACTATGAGTGATCCTTTTTAGGATATAAGAGGCTAGAGGTATCTGTACCTTAATATCATAGAGAATAGTTGAAATATATGGATGCATGGGTATAATGTTCTCTATAGGCTCTTTTCTTTCTCACAAATGCCTATTATGGACTAATAAACCTCTATTCATATGGTCCCAGGAGGTTATTAAATATCATTTGAGGGCAACTTGGTGTAAAAGATTAAGTTTTCAATTTTTAGGATTCATACTGGTAGGACCATTCAATATTGCTTGGAAATAGTATAAGCACATAACAAGATCTATAAGAAGGTTGCTTATTAACAGCATGCAAGAAGATCTATTTAGAGAAAGAGTAGTCACTAGAACCTCAAGTTAAAGATTTATGTAGAAAGGAGCTTATATAGAATGAATATCAAGAATTATGAAGATAAAGTATACATTAAAATTTCATTATATGAAGAAGATATTCAGACACCTCTTAAACGTTCTCACCTACTTGTCTTACTTTTTCACATCCCTGCCACATTAGGGCCCTATAGGGTTAGCAGGGAGAGTCGCCGTGGAGCGGGGGCGCCACTGCGCAGGTTTTAGGGTGCCAAGCTCCGCTGTCAGGTAGGGGCAAGTAGGCCAGTAAAGGGGCAGGCACCTCCCTATTGTGATCAATCTGTTGGTGGTGGTGGTATGATGCAATAGTAGTAGTATTAATTTGTGTTCTTTTAAAATTGGATAATAAAGTTTGTAGATTTTATGATATTTGTAAGGGTTCTACTGTGAATTGGTTATATAAATTTCCCCTACAAGAGTATTTCAAAACTGTGAATCAAGGTAGAGTAATCAGGCAGCAAAGTTAAAAATAGACTGCAGAGGTGATAGAGTTTTAGTTGGGAGTTGATAGAGGACTATACTGCAGTACTTGAGGTGGGAAATGATGAGGGCATGAACTAACATGTTAGTAGATTCAGTGTTGAAGAAGAGATAATGTCTGGAAATGTTTTTGAGTTGGAGTCAGTAGTAAATGGTGAGGGCTTGAATGTGAGGTTTGAAAGGCAGGGAAGAGAGAAAGGGTTACTCGAGGCAGCAAACTTTCGGTACAGGGGAAACGTGGTGTCATTTATAGTGATTGATAGATTTGGTAGGAGGAGTTAGGTGAGATGAAGGAAAGGTGATGAGAAGGATGATGAGAAGAAAGAGGATATGACTGATAGATTATCTGGGATTCTGGACAGCAGAGAGGTGACATCTTAGTCAGAGATGTAGATCTAGGTGTCATCACCAGCATAAAGATGATACTGGAAGCCATGGGACTTTATGAGTTGTCCCAGGTCAAACATATAGATGGAGAAGAAGCACAGAAAAACACAGTAAAACAAACGTATAAAAATACTCTGTTGTAAAAAAGTAACAGTAAACAGCAAGTGCTAGTAAAAAGATGATAACAAAGTAAGGTATTTAGTTGATACTTTTTTTGTAAAAAATGTATAATAAGCCACTCTACCAAACGTCAAAGTATACCCATCTCAGAGCAGTCCTAACCGGACATTACCTGCATGAATCCTGCTTATACAGGTACTATACGCATGATCAGGTTTTTAAATACATCGGTTAGGACTGTGTCTCTGTTGATGTGAATTTTCCTGGAAACGGTCTCCCACTGCATAGGGAGGACCCTGAAGGAGCCGAATCCGGAGACACAGGTATGCTGACTGGCGAGCATAATTTTTCTGTGAGAGGCCAGGACACCAGAGCCCCGGTGTCCTCGGCTACGACTACTGTCCTGGACCTCCCTTCCACTTGGCGTAGTCGGCAGGATGCAGTCTAACAGCACGGAGGTGGCAGACCAAGCAGTTGGGGGTGGCCCCAGGTCCAGTATCTCACAAGGGGTGGGTCAGTTATAAAAGGAAGGGAGCGAGCGCATTCGGGACTTTTGGCAGGAGGAGAGCTGACCCCTAGGGAGAAGGTTAATAATAATAATAATAATAAATTTTATTTTTATAGCGTCGACATATTCCGCAGCACTTTACATTTCAGAGGGGATTTGTACAGACAATAGACATTACAGCATAACAATAATCACACACAGTAGATTATAACAAATACCAAGAGGAATGAGGGCCCTGCTCGCAAGCTTACAGTCTATGAGGAAAGAGGTAGACACGAAAGGTGGGTGGTAACAGTTGCTCTGATTGTATGGACCAGCCATAATGTTAAGTGTGTAACAGTACAGACACAGAGGGCTAATGGATGCATAAAGCATGTGCGAACATGATGCTGGGAACCTGGTTATGGTAAAACTTTTGGTTCTGCCACACAGGGATAGGTTAGGTTAATGTGTTGAGGCGATAGGCCAGTCTGAATAAATGCGTTTTCAGGACACGCTTAAAATTGTGGGGATTGGGGACTAATCGTATTGACCTGGGAAGTGCATTCCAAAGAATTGGCGCGGCACGTGTAAAGTCTTGGAGACGGGAGTGGGAGGTTCTCACTATTGAGGATACTAACCTCAGGTCATCAGCAGAACGGAGGGCGCGGGTAGGGTGGTATACTGAAACAAGGGAGGAGATGTAGGGTGGTGCTGAGCCATGGAGGGTTGAAGGTTGACTCCGTCTCCACACAGCCTGACACAGCTTTCAGCCAGGTCCACCACCTTCCCTCCTCCATGCACTCTGATTGTGCGCTTCCTGTCCACCTATTACTGAGGACCATAGCTGCCCTTGCAGACCGGTGTCCCCGACTAGGTCCGACACACTCACCACTGCTGAGCCTCTTTACCACCCTGTATGCAAGGGCGCGTCTGTGGCCTGCGCCCTGGGATTTTGTATTACGCACTCAGTGCCAGAGTGCTTCACTCGTTCTCCTCTGTGTACCAGGACTGAGAGTCTTCACCAGGAAAAGCCAAGCAGCATCGCTGCAGGACAGAGACTGTGCAGTATCTTCATCTGGGACAGTTTCAGCATCATCTCACAACACCTCCGCCGCCATCAGGGACTCTTCCAACCTCTCTCCATCTAGGAGCTACGAACTGATAAGTTTCAACGTCTTATTTGTTGACTCTTCTCTCTGCAAAGTGTTTATTGCACAATGTCTGTGTACTGTGTACCATTTTACCATTGTAATCCCCCGCACTCCCTGCGAGTAGCATAAACTGCTACTTTTGTTCTTGCATAAAACACCTATTAGCTCTTGGTTTGCCTCCTGCTCATCACTGCATCCCGCGTTCCTGCTAGCACACTTCACTTGGAGTAGTCAGCAGGATGCAACTGCTGTGCCCCTTAAAGATGACAAGGAAAAGGAGCAAGTGATTGCTGTATTTAGAGAATTGAAAGAACATTTTGTGAACATTGATGAAACATTGGAATTGACTGCTAAAGATTCTGTGACAACACCGGACTTGACAACCAAGTTGGACTTGGCTTATTTTATGAGAACGTCTGACACCATTATTGTGACTAAGATGGCGGCTGTGGAATTGGCAGGAAATTTCGACGAAGAAGGAGCCAACAGCAAGGCCTTCACCCTTCGTGGGCGCTTCTACATGGTCTTGGCGCCAAAGTTCACTTGTCAATGTTCCCTGGTCTGCTCCTGGTGGGTGCGGCTGAAGAGAAGAACAACAGCAAATGGGAGGAGTTGTTGGAAGCGAACCCACCTAGAAAAAAGGGTGGGGCCCAGAAGAGTGATCGGAGTAAAGCCGCGAACAACATCACTCACCGCAAAAGGCCAGTGAACTGGAGAAGCGTGAACCGGAACGCCTTCCTCCGGAGATGGAATATCAGTGGCGAGCGGAGCCTTCCTCGGCGGAGTCTGGGCATTTGATATGTTCAGAGCCGTTGCGGAGGGACATGGAGACTTCTAGCCAGGAGCTGGAACCACGTTGCTGGGAGTTCATTTGTGGTACTGCTACACGTCTAAGTGTATTATCATCAAGTGTAAATTGTATATTTCTTATGACTGGTATTATACAGTCATGTACTGTATAATGTTATTGTTCTGCTAAAGCTGCACTATTGTGCTTTAGGTCAGGGAAAGTGTAAATGGCAGGGTTGGCCACTAGGTGGGGGGCAACTTACTGTCCAAAGGTCTAGACAATCTACATAGTCACACACATGGTTAATTGTAGGAGGGGCTGCTGCATAGTAAGGTAATGTATAGTTATAGGATAGGGTAAAGGGCAAGAGGCGCCTGAAGGGTTCACATGGGCAATAGGCCCAGGACGCTGCAGCAGTCACGAAACGTTTAAGAGAGAAGCCCAGCTTATCACAGCACAGCACGATACAGAAGTGGTTCCAGAATGTGGCAACTCTTTACAAACCCTTAGGACCGGGGTGGAACAGCTTAGGGAACCCATGGAAGCAGTGAGTACAGACAGTGACAAAGCGGGGCCAGCACAGGGGCCAGTGCATCAGAGCATTTCGCTCTCACAGAGGCTACTGACTTCGGATACTAATGATCTTGAGTCAGGGGCGAAACAGACCGAGGGATGCTTAACTGTAGCAGAGCTAAATGGAGAAGAAACTGAGAAACCGTCAGGGACGGTTAAAACCAGGGTCCATGCTGTGTAACCACGTAAGAAGCGCAGGGAAAGTGG
This sequence comes from Dendrobates tinctorius, assembly GCF_039654945.1. NCBI lineage: Eukaryota > Metazoa > Chordata > Amphibia > Anura > Dendrobatidae > Dendrobates > Dendrobates tinctorius. Next base: position 3,216,309 of record NW_027362017.1, on the reverse strand, counting down.
AGTCTTGCAGTCATTATTGAACCAATCTCTGCACTTTGTGGATTTTTCAAAATCAACTTTTGATAGTTTTGTTTTCTAAAAAGAGTTTGCATTTACTGTAATTCTTATATATTTTTTTATTTTATATTCCCCTGGTGACTCAATATGCTCTGGATTTTTACAAATATTTCTGATCGTAGGTGAAAACAACAGATCCTGAGATCTATTATTCCCTACAAGCAACAGCATCAATGACAGTCAACGCTTATCAATCAAATGGAAATTATTTGTACATTGGCATCACTGGAGGAGAAGTGAGAACTGGAGATATTGTCTCTGTAAATTTCTTTATTCGTAACTCTAACCCAGCCATTCAGAACCAGATACAGCACTTCACCTACCTGGTAAATGGTTTCTACATTATATTTTGTATAACTTTTCAGATTCGTGGTGAAATCTCAAGATTATCTTTAAGCACAATAGCCTTCTGTCTTTGTGGGAAATTATTGATTTGTTTTCACCAAGGAAAAAAATCATGGCATCTGTAACAATTTAGAATTCTATCCTTATCATTTGTCCGTGAAGCCAGAACTTGTATCATCATGATTATTATTTACGGTATTCATGGCGATTATGACCGAAATGTAAGATGCGCTATGTGACCAAATGGATCCAAGTGTAGGTTTTATCTACTGTTTTCTCTTTTTTTTAAGATCATGAACAAGGGCAGAATCCTGACACTGGGAAGACAACCTCGGTCTCAGGGTCAGGCTTTGGTTTACATGTCTGTCCACATCACAGAAGAATTTATTCCATCCTTCCGTATAATTGCATATTACATGATTGGAGATGAGATTGTTTCGGATTCTATCTGGGTGAAAGTAGCAGACTCGGAACGGTGTATTGGAACGGTGAGGCATCTTACCTGGTGTGACGCCGACGGGGTCCTTCTCCGATACCACACAATCTACAGAGCGAGGGAAGTGTGAACAATCCCAAGACCTTTATTATAGGCAAAACTAAAAGGTCCATAAACAATCCACCACACTGAGGATACAATAGTCCAGAACACGAATGAAGTTCAGTGACAGGATAAAATGTCCAGGGAGATGAGAGTCCAGAAATCAGCAGCCGCAGAATAAAATGGGTCCATACGCTTCCCTTTCTCTCCGACGTGCAGTCTTCACACGATCATCACCACACAGGAACTGACTTGTCCAGCCCCTGTCCTCCCCAGCCCCCTCCTTATGTCCAGAGGTAGTCAGACAGGTTGGGGCGGTTTGCAGGCCTCCCAAACGTGACAAAGGAGCCTTGGGGATTAAGGAACTACAGGGGATCATCAAGAGACAGATACAGTCAGGCTATAGACATACAAGGCAGCAAGAAAAACACTATGAAAATCAGTGAAATAGAAATATACACAAAATGATATCCACATAGCCTATCACACCATCACACCTGGTATCTAAAAGTTATATTCTGCAATTTGTAAGTATCCAAACTCTCAGGTAGGCATTAGGTAGCATTCAAACAGGCAATAAGGTTTGGTCCAAACATGTGCAGTTTTATTACTTTCATAAAACTCCAATGGATTAAAAACTAAAGCAGCACAAAGGTATAACAGCAAATAAACAGTTCATTTAGCAGGGCACATTCATCAGCGCTGTCTCATCCGAATAGATTACAGTCCTCTCCCAATCAGCTTCTGGCTGAGATTGCAAACATCAGAAGCCTTTTCTTCCTCCCAGTTACAGTTACAATATGGTTATATACTGTATGCAGCCCATTGTCCCAGAGCAAATTTCACACAAAGAAAAGGTATGGTCCTACCAGTCTCGGTATCACCTTCAGCCTGAGCTCTAGCTTCCAGCAACAAACAGAAGTGTTCAACTCCTTGCACAGTTCACACTGAACAAGCTATTCACATTTCTCTGCAGCTCCAACACACAGACTGCTGAGCTTTCCAAGCTGACCCGTGCAGACTGTGGCTTGTCTCTCTCCCAGCTACAACTCACATTTTGCCTGGCCACTCACCAGCTTCAACACACTCCACTCTACTCAACCCCTGGCAGTCTGACACAGCGTGAACCCATTTTCTAGATTTGAGTCAAAGCTAGCCAGGTGCAACTAATCAAGACCTGCAGTGCTAGGATTTAACCCAGCCTTACCTGGCTTTGCTACATATAGTCTGGCCTACAGAGACTAATATATTGAGACAAGAAATGTGAGGTAGTGGAGGAGTTTATAGAACCTTAAAAGGAATCTGTCCGAATGATTTTAATAATCAAACTAGTGACATGACTGCATACACTGTGTGCACAATTTTTTGGCAATTTGTATTTGAGATGATTAATTTTGTTATTGAACAACTACAGTGTTGTTGATCAATTCAAAAGGTGATAAACCTGAATATTTAAGAAAGTAAAGGTGAGGTCTCGCTTTTCTTAGTAGGATATCTAGTAGGATATCTATGTCTGCAGAATTATTGAGCAAATATAAGTGTACGGAATTATTATGGCACTAAATGAAAATCTTTCCAATTTTACTTGTTTATTTTTATCTGTTACAGAGAGAATAAGAACAGAACATACACAAAAAATACATTTCTGACATTTCAAAAAAAATCTCAGTGACCAATATAATAATATAGCCGCCCTTAATTTTAGTAAATGTCATAAGCTCCATCCATGCAGAAAATAGAAAGAGTGAAGGTCAGCACTATCAGAAATAAGGCGGAGGAATTACTGCACTCACCTACTATTGTTGTGCTGATCAGGCACAGCACTGACTACATCAAGAAAACAGCAGTCCCAGATCACTGCTGCATCTAACACCTGACCAAAACGCCTAGCGCAGGAGCTGTAGCATGGAAAGCTGTGAGGAAAGTGAAGGGGCAGATGCCGTCAGGCTGCTGCGAAAGAGGAGACCAGCCAGACCGGATGAAAACAATGATTTAATGAACACTTAGCAATTAAATCAATGTCTAGAGAGATAAAAAAACAGAATGCACTCCTTGTGTAATATCGTCGGCAACAGGTAAGGGTGAGTTGGAGGGTTGGTCACTCACCTGAACAGGTTGTACGCGGCACAACTACGTAAGGATTGATGGATATTCCAATGCAACTCGGAGTAGAACCTACAGAATCCTCAGGTATCCTGAGGAAGGAGTAGACTGTACTTGCTGCCTATATAAACCTCTGTTGGCAACAGCGCCCGAGATCCACCAAACTCCTCTTTCCTTCACTTAATCTGTTGACGATCATCTTTTTGAGATGCACCAACCACAGTCCCCCAGATAAAGATAAGAGAGGTGTCTGGTCTTCTTCACTGTAAATCATCCATTTAAGAAGAGGCACAAGTTCTCAGTAGGGTTCAGGTCAGGTGAGGAAGCTGCCTTCTCATTATTCTGCTTTAAGGCCTTTACTGGCAGCCAAACAGTGCAGACTTTAACATTGCAATGGTGCATTGTTTTGTATAAAAATCATGGTTATTTTTGCACCATTGCTTGAAGAAAATCTTTTATAAAAATGGGTAGTTTGGTTGGGGAATTGATTTTGATTCCATTTTCAACCCGAAAAGGTCCAACAAGTTCATCTATAATAATACCAGTGCAAATCAGTAACCCAAATCCACTTTGTTGGCATCTGAATCGCAGTGAAGGTTTGTGCCGGTAACTGATCCAGTCACGGGCTCATCTATCTTGTCCATCAAGAGCCACTCTCATCTTTCCAGTCCAAAAAAACTTTGAAAAATCTGTCTTCAGATATGTCTTGGCCCTGTCTTGAAAATTTTACTTTTGTGTCTTACTCAGTGATGGCCGGGCTCAATCTCCTCACGTCAGCCATGTTTCTAAGCACTGAACACCTTGTACTTCTTGGCCTCCATGGAGGTTACAGTTCTAGAATATCACAACACTGGAGTATAATGGTTTCCTGCTCGCTTCATGTCTGATTCTTTACAAAACTTTGGAACTTAATGTGCAGCTTTTTTTTTTTCAACACCCTCCTCATTATATAAACACACATCACCTGATCTGCTGTCATGACTCTGTTGTCGGTATCCCGAGTCTAGGGACTCCTTCCCTGTCCCTAGCGCTAGGGGGCAACCTAGATTTCCCTGCTTATGAAGATAACTTCTGATGGTGAAGACACCAGGGCCATGTACTGTTCTGAGCTCCTGAATCCACCCTTAGTCTGTTCCCTTTCCTCACCCAGGCAAGTGGGGAGTAGTAGTGTATGGAATAGGTAGAGGGGTGAAGGAAATTACCAATCATATTTATATGAACTTAAAAACAACAGAGGTGAGCACTGGGGAGTGAAGGAAGGGAAAAATCAAAAAGGGAGAAGAAGAGGATTTCCACACAACCAAAACGAAGCAACAGTCTTTAGACAATAAAACTCCTCCAACTCCTGAACCATGCAGCATGAAGCTAACTGTGGCAATGCCTACTTGTCAGATGCCAGTTTAAATAGGACAGGGGAATTGCCAACACTGAACAGCTGAGAGCATCAAGCAGGTAAGCTTCCAGGAGCTCTCAACTGAGCAGATTAACCCCTGCACTGCAAGAAGAAACATGAACTGTTTAATATGAAGGTGAAGTGCTTCTAATAAGTTCAGGAGTAGGAGAAATCAGATGGCACAGTCTTCTGGCTCCTCTCTGTTGCTTCCAATAAGCATTCAAGTTTATATAGCTTGGAGCTGGAAAGTCTGCATTAAAATGATATGTTCGAAATATTCACTGTCTAATAATTGTGCACAGTGTGCAGGTTCTAGAGAAAGTCAGTTTTGAAGTCACATGAAAATTACAGTGTGGTCTTGTCAATGTGCTACAAGTTCATTATTGCATGGGGCTTCCCTGATCGATTTCTTAACAATTGTGCTTATGATAATTACAAGTATCATATTTATTGTTCCACAACCTATGTACAGCAATAGCACTAGTTTGTTTAGTAAAGTCGTCTTGACAGTTTCCCTTAAAAAAGAATACCATCAGCTGATCATCATACAATTCAGGGGAATCCATTTTCCAAAGTTATCACTTGCACTGTATAGAAATCTTTGCTAACATGCTTTTTATTATTCCTTCAAATAGCTGTTGGTGACAGGCTACGACAATAGAGACAATGGTGTCCAGAGTCCTGGTGCTCTCATGAAACTGAAATTGCAAGCAGATCACAATGCCTATGTGGGACTAGTGGTCGTAGACAAAGGTCTTAAATTTAAGATGTCCCAAAAGAAGGTGAGGAATTAGTTTCAAATTTCACTAGAAATTATGTCCAAGTGTGACAATGATGCATTTGTGAGGGTCAAAGTTACCCATGTCTGCTTTACCTGTCTAGATCTGGGACACCATGGAGAAATCAGACACTGGCTGCACTCCGGGGAGTGGTGCCAACAGTATGGGGGTGTTTTATGATGCTGGTTTGGCCCTTCAATCAAACTACCAGACCACAACCCAGGAGAGATCAGGTAATGGAGAACATCTGGTCCTGTGGAAGTTCAGGTTCTGGTACCCTACCTGATCTTTATTCCAAAGTTCGGTTCAGGTACTAGAACCGTACCCAAACTTGAACCAGAGCTCGAACCTCATTGAAAACAATGGGGACCTGAACTTTTGTGCTAGACAATCTTTTTCTATCATGGGGATAATGAGACAGAGAGGGGCCAGAAGATTACAGCATCTGATTACCCGAATTCCTGCAATGGTTAGGACTGCTTCACCATCATACTAAGCAGTACATGTTTTCTTTGCTCTGGCATTGCTAGGGTTTATCAGTTCAGTTGATCTCCTGGAACTCTCCTTCAAGGATTGCTTCAGCTGTTCTGTGTTCGGCACTCCCCTCTGGTATATATGCTTGCCACTGGCATTTTGGAGTTGCCAGTGATAGTTCATTCCACCTGGTTTGGATTTGGAGGCATTGTTTGTTATTTGTAATTGGCATTTGGAGAGTTGTTCTTGAGATTTCTGAGTGGAGTTTGTGTGCATGTTCATCCTTTTCCTTTCCTATTTGGTTTCACCTGCCTTACCCTCCAATGTGTTAAACGCAGTTGTTTGGTGATTGTATTTTGTATGATTGCAGTTTTCATTTATTCCTGTCTGTCTTCCCTTGTTAGTCTGGTTAGTGTAATCCTATAAACGTTGGCCTCCCACCATCCTGCGTGGGGGAAGGAACAGATAAGGGTAAGTCAAAAGCATAGCAAGGCACCTCCACCTTCGAGGTAATCCGAGGGACAGGGCTAGATTAAGGTTCCCCCTAGTGTAAGGGATAGGGAAGAAGCCCCTTTTCCAGAGAAATCCTGAAGCAGTACTGTGACACTCTTCTCCCAGACTTCCTCTGGAACACTGAACTTTGCAATGGACGTCCGGGAGAAATGCGTGTTCGGTGTCTAACACCAGACACTAATTGTCCAGTATGAAACCATGAACTTTTAAGTTTGGGTTCGCTCATCTCTACCCCAGATGTCAAAAATAAATATTTATTTAGAACTTTATCAATGCGCTTAAGAATGGAAATTCCATGAGGACTCCTGAAGGAGAAAGTATAACACAGAGAACAGTAGTGGTGGAAGTGGCATGGGACAAGTCTACAAGGAGAGAAGATGAAGACGTGACTAGAAGAAGAGAATCATGTTAGAAGTCATGACTGTAAGAGTATGAGAAAAACATGAGTCTTTAAAGATGTTCTGAGTGTTTATGAAGTCAAAGGTGTGAAATGATCAGAAAAATAGAAAATCAAATCATTTCTGGAAGGGGATAATTTGATGGGGTAAAAATAAGGGAAATGGCATGGAAATATGAAGAGGGAAAGAGGCAAAATTAATGTATTGAAAGAGAACACAGCAGAGGAGGTCGTGAGACATGAGAGAAGTCATGCAGACAAATCTGGCCTAAATATTAAAATTATCAATTTAAATTATTTTAAAAGACTGTTTTAAAAGACTACATCATAACTTCCTGAAAAAAGCAGCTGTGTTGTCTGTATTGTCCGTGATAAACATTAATCATTCTTTTTTATTTTCTTTCAGAACTACATTGTGAAGTTCGTGCCGTTCGGAAGCGCAGAAGTAAGATGTGGGAACGAGTAGAAATAGAATGTAGACACCCTAATATAAATTACAGAAAACTGACTGCACATCTAGAACTGGTCTGAACAAGTGCATACCAAAAACAGCTTACATATCAAAATGAGGAAATGGTTACACTCAATTGCATTAAGGCATGTCAATGTGAAATACAAGAAGTGTGAATAGCGTATTGTCTTTTGAAATTTAGGAAAAACACATGAGATACTTAGCACAAAATTTGGCCAAAAAATGGGAGCCCATTCACCAACATCAAGGTGATCTCATTGAATGGGTCCCTGACCTGACTGCCTAGTGTGAACACTTACCTCTGGCTATTAACTTAGTAAAGCCTAATATAGTTATCTTTTTCATTTTTGAAAATCTGATTAATGCACCAGTTGTCAGAAGGAAGTTTCATAGATATGTCGTAATGTGACTGCTTTCAATCTGTATTAGAAAGGACATGATGTTTAGGAAATTGTATCTAGCAAGCACAGTCTTTTCAACCTCGTTGTCAGACAGCAAATCCATAGGAACCAGAAATGACCCTAAACTAAAAGCAAACAAGGAGTAAAAACGCTTGGTGGGACTGAAACAAGGCCTAACCTCTCTTACTGTTTAGTATTTCTAGGTAAAAAAAAAACAAAAAAACAACTGTAATGAAAGATCCTCCAGCTATAAATATGTTGTGTTTTCTTCTCCAGATTTTATCGATTACTTTGATGAAGGAGAATATCTCCCAAATGAGGATATTATATCAAGAACAGAATTTCCAGAATCATGGTTTTGGAGAGTAGAGAAAGTCACAGAAAAACCTAATAATGGGTAATTTAATTTTTACTTTTCACAACTAAGTGTAACTATTTAAAATAATTATTAGAATAATTTTTAAGCTCTTTAGAGGAATTTTACCACAAAACCAAGTTATATAAGTTATGAGCTCCAAAAGAATTGGGAGACTGGTACTTTTCCAATATTTAGCATTAAGGGCTTAGCAGAAACAAATGTATGGAAAGCTAATGTTCTCGTTTTAGGAGGAATATCTACAATGACTTTAATCCCCTGGCGTCACACTTGGTTTTGACTTTTATGACAAACCAATTTTTGTCAATATTTTAGTGCCACATATCAGTATCAGGAGCACTTTATATTCATTCTGTGTCATAGCTGTATGAGGGCTTGTTTTTTTTGGAATAAGTTTCATTTGACAGTGGTGAAAATGTAACTTATTACTTTTATAAACTTCTTGTTGGGAAGAAACAGCAATTGTGCAAAAAAATTTTTTTTGCATTAAAAATTTTATAATATTCTTTTGTATGCACAACAGTGCCAGCACAGGAGGTGAGTATAAGTGTTTTTATTTTAATGGGGGCTAACATTCAGATCAAGAAGGGGTTGTCCTAGGTGATGACACTGGGTGTGGACCCACTGCACCACTGACTGGGCTTACCCTGGAGGGGCGTAACTAAGTGACTACCTGGTCTTCACTACACTAGAGCCTCTGATGGTGAGGATAGGCTTGGGCCGTTAGGGTTGTTACCAGGTGCCACTCCAGACAAGGGGACCACAGTCAATAATTTTGGAGAGTAATCTTCCTCACCTAAGGACAGCTATCCATCCAATCCTAGTTGCTGTAGTTTCTGAGCTTCACAGGGCACTGATGAACATAATGCCCTTTGCCTCCACAGTACATGCACTCATTTTCTCTATACTTTTGCTATCACTCTTGTACAGAAATTTTGGCCCACTCAACTTGCATCAGCTCAATAGCAGGAGATGTGGCCTGCGTCAGCAAGAAATACAGGAGGTTGTAGCCAGCCTAAGTTATCTTTTGACTTAAGAAAATACTTGAGCTTGCTCTAGAGCTCACTCATGGAAACAGAGATGAATCCTAGCAACCAAGTGTATAAGAACATCCAGGTAGGATGGTAGATCTCTGCCTGCCAATTCATCCTTAATTCAACCAAACAGACCGTACCATAAGGGTGCCTTGTCTTTGAGTCAAAAGGGAAGAGATAACTGAAGAGATGTGTCCTTGAACCTCAAACACTGTTCAGAACATCTCTTTTACTTCCCTAAGTTGTAGATCTCTGGACCCCCAAGCTCTCAAATGAGATTTGTCTAAGCCAGGGCTTGGTCAGACAGCAACAAGATCATAAATGCAATCTTGGTTTTGGTCCAGTGGAAAGAGATGGAAGTGGAAGCTGGCGCTTAGCTGCTCCACCAGAACCTGAAACCTTAGGCGGTTTCCCTGGAGAGGATGTCAATCCTGAGGAGGGATGACCAGTCATGGTAGATATGCAGAACAGGGTGGAAACTGAGGTGGACAAAGGCTGCAGCTGAGTTGCCCCACATTCATTGCCTGCATCAGCTGGTTTTGATGCTCCCATTGCGAATGAACTTTCTGAAACAGGACTTTTACATTCGACTTGGAGTCTCTAGGTCCCCATTTGTCAATGGGGTCCATGGAGTGAGCTTACTGTGACGAAGGTGGGTGTGGACCCACTGCAACATTGGCTGGGCTTGCTCTGGAGGGGCATCACTAAGTTGTTACCTGGTCTTCACTAGAGCCTCTGATAGCGAGGATAGGCTTGGGCTGTTAGGGTATTCACCATGTATCACTCCAGGGCACTTCCTGGACTTTCAGCAGCTGACTAGTGGGTCACAGGCACAAATATTGAGCACAGAGGGTGAAGACAGAGACATGGTCAGGCAGTCCAATTACAGGGAGGGTAGCACAGGTTCAAAGCCAGGGTCAGGAGAGGAGAAATCAGACCAAGAGAGATACCAGCTGGATCATTAGCAGGAGAGTCAAAACAATAATGACATGAAACTAGTGATGAACTGCAGCTAGGACCTAAGTTAAGGCACTATGTGGAGGGCGTTGCTGCCTAATATATCCACTGCTGGTGAGGATAGGCCAAGGAAGAAAAACTCTGTAGAACACAGTGGTTTTAAATTCCTACATAGTCTGGCTGCGCCTCCCTATAGCCAGGTGGAGACTCTCCTGCAACAGGAAGATGTAGCAGTACTGGAAGTGTTGAGACATTTCATCGAGATGGTCTGACACTGGAAGCAGCAGAGCGGTGCACACACTGGGAGCAGCAGAGCGGTGCACGCACTGAGTAGGATGGTGCTTACAAACTGTTCGAGTCACCGGCATGATACCCTAGTAGTGGACAACCTGTTTAAAGCAATAGATCATGACAGTCATAGCTATTTCTCTGCCACTAATGAAGTTTTAATTTCTTTAGAATTTCAACCAAGATACTTAACAACTTCTTGAAGGACTCAATCACTACTTGGGAGGTCCTGGCAGTGAGTCTCTCTCCAAATAAAGGTATGTAATTTAATAAAGTGTTCTACATCTTCTGGGAAGATGGTCAGGAGTGCTGTGCATGCTTCTTCTGGGTTATAAGGTCTTATAAAACAACCAAACTAAATTCTAAAATATTATCAAGCAATATGCTGAGATACTTTAGAAGAATGTGCAATAATGTTGTCCTAATGCAAATGATGATATCTGGCAATGTTACCAATACTAACAATAGTATATTTCGATATTTTTAAAATCACACTCATGTGTGATCTTTATGATATGACTCTCAGGCCCCAATTCAAGACCGTCAATTTTCTCACCCATCTTGATGACAGAGCATTTAGGAGTCAAGCGCTCCTGAATCGTTAAGAAGCTTACGTCTCTTAATGAATCTGTAGCTTTTACCTATTGGTGAGCGCCTCCATGCGCCCCACCAGAGCTCTTACTCCGGTCTCCGACTTGAGTAAGATATCTTGCACATAGACACCACAGCTCATCAAAATTTAAAATAGCTGAGGTGCTACGTCCTTGCCGAACCCCCGTCCACTCAAGCTCTGACAATTTTGCCGGAGCTGGGAGAAAATGGCGTGAAAACATCACAAGCTGCAAAATGTTTGCGCAACAAGTTTTGCCAAAATGTTGTGACTTTTCAAAGTAACTTATCTCAGAATTCAGGTAAAATTGTTTTGATAAATCGAAACCATACTGTTCATATTTTGGGCATTCCAATAAATGAGAAAGTCATTGACCACATAATGCCGAGAGTGAGCATCATACTGTATCCAGATACTGATAATCCTACTCAATCTACAAGCCACACATTTCGCAACCAAAAAATCAAGCTATTTGTCTACTGTAGCTTTATTAGCATCTTTAATCTACTTTGTTGAGCAATAAAAGAAGTATCACATCATTATCATCTGGTGAACAAGGCAGTGATGATGATATTTGCTCACATATTATTTTGGTCATGTTAAGCTTTGTCTGGGCTGAATATAATCTTTGCCTCTGTCTTGAATTCTTTGAACCTTACTCAAAAAACATCCGATGATACACAGTTCAACTCACCTGACTGAAGCAGCCAATGACTGACTACAGCAGCCTTGGGACAGGTGAACGGTGACGTCATAACGTCCGGTTTTGGTAAAGAACACGGGGAAGCTTGCACCGATAGCAGGTGAAAATTACATTTTCTCAGAATCCAAAATGGGGGGGGTTAAGATTGTATATTGCCCGGACAATCTTTTAATCTTTTTAAGAAGAGCAGCATCTCGTAATACTGAGTACGTTGTGACTCTGCATGATTCATGACAACTGGAAAGCTCCTTATACTAAAAAGTTCTGAGTTACTGTAAATCTTTAGTAACTAGATATCTGGTGACAGGTCGCCTTGAAAAGTCTCGATTAGAAAACATAGTTAAGACTATGAATAATTTCTCTCTTGTATGCAGGTATTTGTGTAGCCAAGCCATATGAGATCCAGGTAAAGCCAAAACTATTTATTGACCTAAAGGTCCCATATTCCATGGTGAGAAATGAGCAGGTAGAAATTCGAGCCGTAATTTACAACTATGGCCAGGACAAGGTCAAGGTAAGAAGTTATGTCTGAGGGTTCCACAACTTTGTTTTTCTTATTAAATTATCAAGGAGCATCAAAAAACTTTATTGGATAGGCGCTTGATTTTTTTAATATCTTCCCTTAGGTTACAATTTGTATGGAAGTACATACAGTATCTCTAGATGAAGCTCCATTGTTCTTGATGTTCTTTATATCCTTCATAGCTGAGTTTATTAAAAAAAAGTCTTCATTGATATTCAAGATTTCATATTGTCTTAAAATATTCATGTCTTTGTCTCAGGTACGAGTGGATCTAATGCACAATCCAGAGTTTTGTAGTCTATCTACAGGCAGGAAGAATTATCGGCAGGTTGTACCTATTGAAGCGGATTCTTCAGTAGCTGTTCCTTTTACTCTTGTTCCTTTGAGCCTGGGTTCTCATGATGTTCAGGTGATGGCTTCCATTTTTGCAAAGTTTGTGGCAGATGGAGTCAAAAAGAAACTGAAGGTTGTGGTAAGTAACCATGAAGTGTGTCTATGTATTCTACATTACATAAAATGTGATTATAAAAAATGATGAAACTAGTAATGATTATCAGATTAAGATATAATGTGTAATTGTCAGGAAAATATGAGTAATTCCTAAATAACCGAAGTACCCATCCAGAGCTGCCTGGTGACTTTCCTTTGTTTGTGAATGACAAGCTTCACGAACAATCCCCCTTGCAGCTTCCTCTCCTCTGCTTGTGTGAAATACTATCCAACTTTTCCCCTCACTCCCCCTCCTTTTCAGCTGCTGGCCACTTTTATGGCTTCTGACCAGTTAAATGCGGTTTTATTCCAGCCACATGGTCCTTTGTCTTTTCAAACTCAAATTGTATTATGCACATTTATCCTAGAGACAGGAAACACATATTTTCAGAATCAGTATAATTTAGGCTACACCCAGCAATGTTTTTGCAACCTGTGCCCATGAGAAACCGAGAAAACAGTTTCTGCCACTCCGTAGCCCACAGACATATCATATTTGGTCTCAAAGGAAAGATAATTTCGTAAGAGAAAATATGATACCCCTGGTGTCACTCTGTGAACTTCCTGGCCAGAGATATGGCTAGTAGAAGTTTTAATAACTTTTAGAAAAGTGGCGTGCACCCCCAAGCTCAGCCCACCTAGTGAGGACAGCAAGAGAAAAGCATAAAACTGACGCTCATTTGGGGGGGTTGTCAGATGCCAGGAGTGCCAGCTAAGACGCTGTGCTGAAGGACCATTCTCCCTTGGGAAGGCGCTCCTCCCCTTTATCAACATGTCATATCTGTGACTGAGATAGAGTAAGTCTCTTATTTTAATCCCTTTTATTTGTAACTGTTGTACATACTGTATTTTGTCTCCCTTTGTAATATCTTTGTATTTTTTAAAACACTCCCTATAATTTTGGAGTAAATGTATAAATTTATTAGCTTCATTCTGTTTGCTCTATGATTGAACCTGCACATCCTCTGTGCCAAAATACGCTACTGTTTGGGTTGGCTCCTGACCCGATATGGTCTTTAGTATCGCATGAGGGGCTGGTGGCAGCAATGTGTCCTTGTGGTATTGGGAAACCCTGGCAGTAATGGATCGGAGGTTTATGTGTGTATTTACTGCCTGAGACTGGTGATCCACCCTCACTGCAGAGTGCCCGATAGCTAGTACGCGACAAGGCAGCCTTTCCGGCGACCACTTCTTCTAGGTGCAGCTCCCTGACTGACCTGAGGGTAAGGGGGGTGCCAGAGAGCTGCAAGTTCCTAACCAGAACTGAAAGTGAAACCAAAAGTTGTAGGTCATAACCCTGACAAATTGGGGGGCAACCAATAATAAATGTAATTCGTGACAGTAATCTTAAATAATTTTCTTATTCTAACATCTACAAATATGTTGCTTTTTGGGGGATGTGGTGCCAATCACAACCCATTTTATCCTAGCAATATATATTGAATTATCTTAAACTATCATTACGATCACTTGTTTTCCTATTGGTGTTCCCACAGGGTCATTTTCATCCATGTACACTACCGTTCAAAAGTTTACTTAGAAATTTCCTTATCTTTGAAAGAAAAGCACAGTTTTTCCAATGAAGCTAACTTTAAATGATTCAGAAATACACTCTATACATTGTTAATGTGGTAAATGACTATTCTAGCTGCAAATGTCTGGTTTATAATGCAATATATTCATAGGTGTATAGAGGCCCATTTCCAACAACCATCACTCCAGTGTTCTTATGGTACTTTGTGTTTGCTAACTGTGTAAGAAGGCTAATGGATGGTTAGAATACCTATGAAAAACCTTGTGTAAGTATGTTAGCACAGCTGAAAACAGTTTGGCTGATTAGAGAAGCTATAAACCTGACCTTCCTTTGAGCTAGTTGAGAATCTGGAGCATTACCTTTGTTGGTTCCATTAACCTCTCAAAATGGCCAGAAAAAAAGAACTTTCATGTGAAGCTCGACAGTTTATTCTTGTTCTTGGAAATGTAGGCTATTCCATGCAAGGAATTGCCAAGAAACTGAAGATTTCCTACAATGATAAGTACTGCTCTCTTCAGAGGAGAGCACAAACAGGCTCTATCCAGAGTAGAAAGAGAAGTGGGAGGCCCTGCTGCACAACTGAGCAACAATACAAGTACATTAGAGTCTGTAGTTTGAGAAATAGACGCCTCACAGGTCTTCAACTGGCAGCTTCATTAAATAGTACACGAAAAACGCCAGTGTCAACGTCTACAGTGAAGAGGCAACTCCGGGATGCGGGCCTTCAGGGCAGAGTGGCAAAGAAAAAGCTGTATCTGAGACTGGCTAATAAAAGGAAAAGATTAATACGGGCAAAAGAACACAGATATTGGACAGAGGAAGTTTGAAAAAAGTGTTATGGACAGACAAATCCAAGTATGAGGTGTTTGGATCACACAGAACAACATTTGTGAGATGCAGAACAACTGAAAAGATGCTAGGAGAGTGCCTGACGCCATCTGTCAAGCATGATGGAGGTAATGTGATGGTCTAGGGTTGCTTTGGTGCTGGTAAAATGGGAGATTTGTTCAAGGTAGGAGGGATTTTGAATAAAGAAGGCTAGCACTCCTGTTGTGAACTCATTTTCTGGTCTACCAGTTGTGAGTTCTCCTTCCGGGCTCCCTCTGGTGGTAACAGGAGGTAGTGAGGTTGATTTAATTAGTAGAGATCTGCCACCTGATGATGAGGATAACGATTGGATCTCTGGAATCTCAGACTGGATTTAAGACAGCCGATGCCCTATTCTGGCGCTGGTGATTCCTTCTGGCGTTTCAGGTCTTGGTTTTCAGCTCTGTTCCAGTCATCTCAAGCTAAGTATTTCTGCTAATGTTCACACTTGATTTTGTTGGTCTATTCAGTTTTTTGTGTGGTCAGCCAGCCCTGGCTGAGGCTGTGCTGAATTTCCACTCTTATTTATCTGTATTTGCCAATTTGCTTTTTGGCCCTTATTAGATTGGCCTCTTTTTTGCTCTGTCTCAGAATATTTCAGAGTGCTGATATAGTGGGAGAAGTCTAGTGACTTCAGGGTTAATTTTGTTATCAGAAGTGTTGGACATTATTTTTGTAGGGTTTTTTGGGCAGATTGTAGACAGTGTCTTTCCTTTCCTGTCCTTTCTAGTTAGTTTGGGCCCCATCATTTGCTCAGCCTATTTTCCTGCCTGTGTTTGTGTTTTCATCTTGTTTCACCGTCAATACATGTGTGGGGGCTGTCTATTCCTTTGGGGTCTGCTCTGGGGCAGTTTAGATTTCCCCTTTTCTTGCTTTAGGCTTATTTAGTCCTCCGGCTGTGACGAGGCATCTAGATTCATCGTAGGAACGATCCACGGCTGCTGCTAGTTGTGTGGTTAGGATCAGGGGTCTGCAATCTGCATAGTTACCAACCTCTCTGGTTTTCTGTGACTTAGCTTGTTTAGTTTTCCTCCTCGGTGACCCATTCATAACAGAATCACCAGCCATACCGCAGATTCTAGGGTACTCAAAAGCAAGAAAAAGTGTCAGAATTTTTTTTTATGTATTTTTTCCTCTTTTTCTCTGGGGCCGTAGGAGGATTTTTTTTTGTCTAATGGAGATTAAGCAATTGTCTGATCGTGTGGAGCAAGTTGCTGCTGAAGTGCAGGGAATTTCCACCTACCTCATTCAGTCACATGCTGCTGAACCTAACATCCCTACTCCTGATGTGTTTTCCGGGATCGGTCTAAATTTTTGAATTTTAAGAATAATTGGAAATGATTTCTTGCCTTGAAGCCTAACTCATCGGGGAGCTCTGCGCAGCAGGTTAAAATTGTCATCTCCTTGCTGCGCGGTGATCCCCAGGATTGGGCTTTTTCTCTGACACCTGAAAATCCTATTCTGACTAATGTGGATGCATTTTTTCAAGCCTTGGGGTTGTTGTATGATGAACCTAATGCTGTTGATCAAGCTGAGAGAACCCTGTTGGCATTAAACCAGGGTCAGGATTCTGCAGAGTTATACTGTCAAAAATTCCAAAAGTGGGCGGTCCTTACTGGAATGATAGTGCTTTGGCAGCTCTCTTTCGGAATGGTTTATCAGAGACCGTAAAAGATGTTATGGTGGGATTTCCTGTTCCCCCTGGTCTGGATGATTCTATGTCATTAGCCATTCAAGTTGATCGGCGTTTACATGAACGTAAGACTACACGGGAGGCGCTGCCACCTTCTGAACAAACGTCTGAACCTATGCAATGTGATGGGGTTTTGTCTAGGGCGCAACATCAGGAGTTTAGAAGGCGTTATAAGCTTTGTTTTTTCTGTGGAGACTAGAGTTGAGCGACTTTTGGTTTTTTAGGGTCGCATTTCGTTTCGTGAAACCCGACTTTTCCAAAAGTCGGGTCGAGCAAGATCGTCCGATTATAGGGAAAAGTCGGGGTCGTCCCGAAACACGAAACCCAATGTAAGTCAATGGGGAATAAAAGTCGGCAGTGAGAGGAGGACAGGAAACACACCTACAGTGCCCATTTGAATGCCAAAAGCATCAATTCTTCTTACTTAAGCTTGTCAACCTTAATTAACTTCATAATACAAGTTACGCACTGAAAAATGGGGGTTATTTGGCTAAAGTTGTGGGGGGGGAGGGCTGGCTGCAGGTTTTCATGTGCCCTGGGCGAAAGAGCGCCCCTTTAACACATACCACAACTCATCATGCTCCGATACGGCAGAGAAATAGCGGTATAGTACAATGAAAAATACCTCACTTTTTACATCTCATGACGAGGCCCATCTATTTCTCCATACAAAATCATTGGTCCCATATAATGTTTGAAACAGTATATGATGAGCTCCACATAATGCTACAGTATATGTTGGTCCCCATGGATGAAGCTCCACTGTCTTATGGGCCCAAATAATGCTCCAAACATAATGGGCCCCATTTCTAATGCTCTAGTGTATAATGGGCCCTGTAAATGCTGCTCCAGTGTCTGATGTCCACCTTTGGAATGTTCCAGTGTATGGTGGGCCCCATCTATCATTCTCCAGAGTATAGTGCTCCCCAAAAATTGCTGTCCCAACATTGAAAACAATCAAATAAGTCTCCTCGCTAGGGAATCCCTGTACTTGTCTGGACTCCTCGTCGTCCCCATCTTCCATCTCACTGCACAGTATTTCAACTTTGCAAGTGCTGTGATCCTGAGCAAGCAGGGGGGGCCCACTCGTTGGCGACGGCACTGGCACAGGGCCCCTGATAGTACGGTGGTGTGTCTGATGGCGGGTGGGCCGAACCTGCACTTTCATCTGCAGCTTCCTCTTTGTCACCGTGTAAGATGGAACTGTATATGGGAAGGGTAACCTGAGTTTCATCAGGGTCAGATTCAGGTCGTGTAGCGTGCGAGGGAAATGTAGTGGTCTGGGTCAATGTACCAGCAGATTCATGGAGTGGAGCCTACGGTTAAATTCGACTCCACCTGGGAAACCTCAACCATGCCAGCTACAGAACAGATGCACACATTGCAAGCTTAATTCCGTTAACGAACGAGACTCCGTCATGCCCCGCGGTCCGAGTCCGGCTTACTAGAGGGACACGTGAGGCTCTGGCACATGAGATTGGCCAATAACTGGTGTGTCATGCCCTTACATGTCCGTGGCTGCATGTGCGCTACACTGAAAAGGCCAGCG
The DNA here is from genome assembly GCF_039654945.1 of Dendrobates tinctorius. Classification (NCBI taxonomy): domain Eukaryota; kingdom Metazoa; phylum Chordata; class Amphibia; order Anura; family Dendrobatidae; genus Dendrobates; species Dendrobates tinctorius. Next base: position 3,198,214 of record NW_027362017.1, on the reverse strand, counting down.
TTTGTCGCTTACAGGTGCAGATAACCCGCTGAACAACGTTAGTGATGGGGATCACTGATTACAAATATTACCCGCGAACAATGATTTCTCAGTAAGTGCAGGTCAACCGCAGTTCCGGAATTAGGCCTAACCGTCATTCCTGAAAAAATGAAAAACTTACGTGTGCAAACCACAGGTGCTGTAGCTTGCTTAACAGCTCGTCAGCCGTTCTCACGCCCAGTATGGATTACACGTGATCGCACAAAGGTGAGAAAGGGTACCGTATCCCCAGATAACATGTATGGATAGCGTACACATTCAAAATATATGTCTATACATCAGGAGGCAGGCTCAGACGGTGTTAGGCCCAGTATGGATTGCACGTGATTGCACAAAGGTTAGAAAGGGTACCGTTTCCCCGAATAACATGTATGGATAGTGTACACATTCAAAATATATGTCTATACATCAGGAGGAAGGCTCAGACGGTGTTAGGCCCAGTATGGATTGCACGTGATTGCACAAAGGTTAGAAAGGGTACCGTATCCCCAGATAACATGTATGGATAGCGTACACATTCAAAATATATGTCTATACATCAGGAGGCAGGCTCAGACGGTGTCAGGCACAGTATGGATTTGACGGCCCAGACTACACAGCGGAGGAGCAGGGAGAGGTAAAGATTGCAAATGCTGGGGCCCTGCCCTAGCAAGGGGGGCCCACTCGTGGGCGTCGGTACTGGCACTGGGCCCCTCATAGTACGGCGGTGTGTCTGACGGCGGGTGTGCACCACCACCGTCAGAGACACTTGATTGCACTATGAAGGACCCTGTGCCAGAGCCCACGCCCAAGACTCGGCCTACCCACCTGTCCAGGGCAACGGCACTCGCACGGTGTCGTGCGCTAGGTGGTGACCCCGGCCATGGGGGGGAGGCAGCACAGTTAGGGAGTTTTAGAAAGTGGCATATGTTGATGTTGGACATTCAGCTGATGCAAAAGGTGAAATAGGTCAAGTCCCAGGAAGAGGTGGACCAAAGCAAGCCATTTTTCTGTCACCCTATGTGTCATCAGGGGAAGGTGGGACAAAATCCTTGGAAACCCATGCGTGGTTCATTTTAATGAAGGTTAGATCATCCACATTTTGGGTTGACAGACGGGTCCTTTTTTCTGTCAGGATTGATCCAGCTGCACTGAAGACTCTTTCCGATAGCACACTTGCAGCTGGGCAAGCGAGCTCCTGTAAGGCATATTGTGCCAATTCAGGCCAGGTGTCCAGTTTAGCGGCCCAATAGTCAAAGGGGAATGACCTGTGTGGGAGAACATCGATATGGGAGGAAAAGTAGTTTGTAACCATAGTTGACAACTGCTGTCTCCTGTCACTTTCCATCGATGCAGTATTACCAGTTGTGTGAGCGGTACTTGAAAAATCAGTCCACAACATTGTCATGAAACCCCTGTCTCCAACGCCACTTCTGCTGTGTGCACCACGAACTCCTCTGCCAAGCTGCCCCCGGCCCGTACGGCTCGTGTGAGAACCATCACTGCTGCTGTGTGCTGGGAATGCCTCAAGCAACCGATTTACCAGAGTTGCTTGTTTATTAGCCAATATTAGGTCAAGGTTCTCCTGTGGCATGATGTTTTGTAATTTGCCTTTATAGCGTGGATCCAGGATGCTGGCCAACCAGTAGTCATCATCGTTCATCATTTTGGCAATGCGTGGGTCCCTTTTTAGGATCTGCAAGGCATAATCTGACATGTGGGCCAATGTTCCCGGTGTCAATGATGCACTGCGAGTGCTGGTTGGAGGAGCACTTTCTGGCAAATCCACATCCCGTCAGTCACGCACAAACCCTGTACCAGACCTTGCCACGCCAACATTTTCACTTGCCCCACGAGATGCATCCTCCTCCCCTAAGTAATCATCCCCATCATCCTCCTCCTCCTCCTCTTCTTCCTCCACCTCATCCAGGAAAGGTCCCTGGGCAGACAATGGCTGAATGTCATCAAGGATTCCCTCCTCCTCTTCCTCCTCATCAACATTGGCTGCAGACGCCTGCTCCTTAAGGTGCGTCAAAGTTTGCATGAGCAGACGCATAAGTGGGATGCTCATGCTTAGGATGGCGTCGTCTGCGCTTACCAGCCGTGTGCATTCCTCAAAACACTGAAGGACTTTACAGAGGTCTTTCAGCTTCGACCACTGCACACCTGTCAACTCCATGTCTGCTCTCAAAGTGCCTGGCCGTGTATCCTCCCACAAATGCATTATGGCCTGCCTCTGCTCGCACAGCCGCTCCACCATGTGCAGGGTGGAGTTCCACCTTGTTGCAATGTCGATAATGAGGCGGTGGTTGGGAAGGTGGAGCAATCGCTGCAGCTTCTGCATACGAACGGAGTGTACAGGCGACCGGCGGATGTGCGCGCACAGTCTTCGCACCTTCTGGAGCAGGGCTGTTAACTCCGGATAATTTTTGAGGAAGCACTGCACCACCAGGTTCAAGGTGTGAGCCAAGCAAGGTATATGGCTGAGTTTTGAAAGGGCTATGGCTGCCACAAAATTACGGCCGTTATCACTAACTACCTTGCCTGCCTCAAGATGTACACTGCCCAGCCATGACTCAGTTTGTCGCTTCAAGTACTCGGCCAGCACCTCGGCGGTGTGTCTGTTGCCCAAACACATCATCTGCAACACAGCCTGCTGACGCTTTCCACTAGCTGCTCGATAGGGGGACACATCGTGTGCAACAGTGGCAGCTGCAGATGGAGTGCTCGTACGACTGTGCTCTGTGGACGAGCTTTCGCTTCTGGAGGAGGAGGAGGAGGAGGGTGGAACGCCTACAGCCAACTGTTTCCTATACCGTGGGCTAGGCAGCACTGTCCCACCACCGCTGTCCCCTGTGGACCCTGCATCCACCACATTAACCCAGTGCGCAGTGATGGACACGTAACGGCCCTGACCATGCCGACTGGACCATGCATCAGTTGTGAGGTGCACCTTTCCGCTCACTGACTGCTTGAGTGCATGGACAATGCGGTCTTTCACATGATGGTGGAGGGCTGGGATGGCTTTGCGAGAGAAGAAGTGGCGACTGGGTAGGTCATAGCATGGTACTGCATAGGCCATGAGTTCGCGGAAAGCTGTGCTTTCCACCAACCGAAAGGGCATCATCTCAAACGAGATTAGTTTAGCAATGTGGGCGTTCAAACCCAGTGTACGCGGATGAGAGACTGAGTACTTTCTTGACCTACTCATAGTGTCTGGGAGGGTGAGCTGGACTTGAGAGCTGCATATGGTGGAAGTAGCGGTGGACAGGGCGGACTGAGAGAGGGTTGATGATGGTGATGGAGTTGTTGTTCTTTCTGATGGCCTAGAATCAGTCTTTCGTTGATATAACAGTGGGATTCCCTGACTGCTGTGGCCTTGCAACGACACCTCAACATTTGCTGCTGTGCTAACCGGTGGGCTTACAGTGGGGGAAACAATGTAGCGTTGCTGACTACCTTCGTTGTGATCAGTTGCACATGTGGCACTTGAGGTTTGGTGTTGTGTCCACGCTTGCAAGTGCATGCTGGTTAAATGTCTAAGCATGCAACTGGTATTCAAATTTTTCAGATTTTTCCCTCGGCTAAAGGTCTTTGCGCACTTCTTACAGATAACCTTGGCCTGATCATGAGGATTTTGTTCAAAAAAGTGCCACACTGCACTCTTCCTACTTTGGCAGACATTTTGCGGCCTAGCACGCTGTGATCTTTTGACCCTCTGGACAAGCTGTCCAGCAACTCTTTTGATGTTTGGAACCTGTCTTTGGAGTGCTCCGGGCCTGCCAGATAACAGCTGTTGCGATGTCGATGTCTGCTGTGGATGCTCCTCATCTGTCTGAGCTATTGGAAGCAGCACCCTCTTCCCCCAATGGATGCCAATCTGGGTCAACAACTGGGTCATCCATCACCTCCTCTTCTATGTCATGTGCACCTTCCTCTGTGTCACCGTGTATGGTGGTATAGTGTGCGGGAAGGGGCCCCTCAGTCTCATCAGGGTCAGAATCTGGCTCTGTACACTGCGAGGACAATGTAGTGCTCTGAGTGAATGTACCAGCAGAATCATCCATCAGCGGCTGTGCATCAGTGCACTCCATGTCAGATTCATCTTGGCCTGGGTAATTCACCATTTCACTTGATAATCCAGGCATGGTATGTGAAAACAGCTCCATGGAGTAATCAGTAGTATGGCCTGCGTCATCCTTCAATCTTGGTTGGGGTGAAGGACACAAGGAAAGGTGTGGTTCATGAACATGAGCCTCCAATGACGACTCAGTGCTTTTACTTTTTACAACTGAAGAAGAGGAGGCGATAGAGCTGGAGGCTGAGTCAGCAATGTAAGACAAAACTTTTTCCTGATGCTCTGGCTTTAAAAGCGGTTTGCCAACTCCTAGAAAACTAAGCGTTCGAGGCCTTATGTAGCCAGACGATGACGCAGGCTCAACACCTCCTGCATTCGGTCCTATTTTGCTCTTGCCACTACCATCAGATCCACCACCAACACCATCATTACCAGCTGCCAACCCCCGCCCAATTCCACGGCCTCTTCCACCAGCCTTCCTCATTTTTGGTAGAAATGTAGACAAAATCCAACAAACTATATAGTAATGTAAAACAAGGTACAAGGTGTCTATAGGACAGGGGAGATTTTGAATTTCTGCAGACACTTGTGGACACTGGACACTTTTGGATTGTGTGAGGCCCACTGATATCTGAGCGCTATGTGACAGGCTCGATGGCACAGCTGTGACAAAAGTGACGAGAGGATAAGGGAGATTTTGAATTTCTGCACACACTTGTGGACACTGGACACTTTTGGATTGTGTGAGACCCAATGAATATCTGAGCGCTATGTGACAGGCTCGATGGCACAGCTGTGACCAAAGTGACTAGAGGATAAGGGAGATTTTGAATTTCTGCACACACTTGTGGACACTGGACACTTTTGGATTGTGTGAGGCCCAATGAATATCTGAGCGCTATGTGACAGGCTCGATGGCACAGCTGTGACCAAAGTGACTAGAGGATAAGGGAGATTTTGAATTTCTGCACACACTTGTGGACACTGGACACTTTTGGATTGTGTGAGGCCCAATGAATATCTGAGCGCTATGTGACAGGCTCGATGGCACAGCTGTGACCAAAGTGACTAGAGGATAAGGGAGATTTTGAATTTCTGCAGACACTTGTGGACACTGGACACTTTTGGATTGTGTGAGGGCCACTGATATCTGAGCGCTATGTCACCGGCTCGATGGCACAGCTGTGACAAAAGTGACGAGAGGATAAGGGAGATTTTGAATTTCTGCAGATACTTGTGGACACTGGACACTTTTGGATTGTGTGAGGCCCACTGATATCTGAGCGCTATGTCACAGGCTCGATGGCACAGCTGTGACAAAAGTGACTAGAGGATAAGGGAGATTGGATTGCTTTTAAAAAAGCAGTTTGCAGAGCAGTGGGTAAACAGCAATGCCAGCCTGTCAGGAAATTAAAAGGCAGCCCAACAACCAACACCACTGATACACCACAATATAGCCTCCCCTTGCACTGCACACACAGTGACTGGTGTGTTGTGCAGGCCAAATCGCTAGCAGCAGAAGCAGTTTTTTTTTCTTCTCAGCAGGACAAAAATAAAAAAATTGGGATTGCTTTTAAAAAAGCAGTTTGCGGAGCAGTGGGTAAACAGCAATGCAGGAATGTCCGGAAGCCTTAGAAGGCAGCCCAACAACCAACACCACTGATACACCACTATATAGCCTCCCCTTGCACTGCACACACAGTGACTGGTGTGTTGTACAGGCCAAATCGCTAGCAGCAGAAGCAGTTTTTTTTTCTTCTCAGCAGGATAAAAAAAAAAAATTGGGATTGCTTTTAAAAAAGCAGTTTGCGGAGCAGCGGGTAAACAGCAATGCAGGAATGTCAGGAAGCCTTAGAAGGCAGCCCAACAACCAACACCACTGATACACCACTATATAGCCTCCCCTTGCACTGCACACACAGTGACTGGTGTGTTGTGCAGGCCAAATCGCTATATATTAAAAATATATAGAGTAGGACCCCCCATATGAGATTGCCTTGGCGTGGCAGGGTGGCTCAATTGAATTGATCAATTTTTTTTGCTAAATATCTCATTTTTGAATACAGCTAGACATTATGTGCATATGCACTCTAATTTATGCTTCCTAACCTTAAGCAGTGCTGGCTTCCCCCCCTATTTTCAAATCGCTAGCAGCAGAAGCAGTTTTTTTGTCTTCTTCCCTGCCTAATGCTCTCCCTACAGAATCAGCAGCAACCTCTCCCTATACTGAGATCGGCAAAAGTAAGATGGCGGTCGGCATGCACGCCCTTTTATACCCCCTGTGACGCCCACCAAAGCAAGCCAATCCCTTGCATGCCCTTCTGAAAGATGGTGGTGACCCCTGCCTATGTCATCACGTTGCCCACAGTGTCCGTGGATCCTGATTGGCTGAAAAAGAGCGCAAAACAAACTTTTGAAACGCGACTTTGGCGCGTAAGTCGCCGACCTCGTGGCCGACCTCATCCTAGGGTCGGGTTTCGTTTCATGAAACCCGACTTTGCTAAAAGTCGGTGACTTTTGAAATTTTTCGACCCGTTTCGCTCAACTCTAGTGGAGACGCCTCTCATACTATTTCTGTCTGCCCTAAATGAGAGAAACGTTTTGCTCACACATTTGCTGTGGGTGGCGTACAACCTAAGTTCCTTTTGGCAATTACTCTGATCTGCTCCTTATCCAGGTTTTCCACTAAGGCTTTTGTGGATTTAGGAGCAGCTTTGAATCTGATGGATTTGGACTTTGCTAAATGTTGTGGTTTTCCATGACGCCTCTGCGGACGCCTATTCCTTTGAGGGGTATTGATGCTACTCCTTTGGCGGAGAATAATTTTTGGACCCAGGTGATAATGCGAGTTGCCCCAGACCACCAAGAAAATTGTAAATTTTTGGTGTTGCATAATTTGCATGATGCTATTGTTCTGGGTTTTCCCTGGTTGCAAACTCATAATCCAGTTTTGGATTGGAAATCTGGGTCTGTGGTGAGTTGGGGTTGTCAATGTGTTCTTAGGGACGCTCCTGTGTTCTCCACCTCTCCTCAGTCTCATGATATTCCTGATTATCTGGCCGATTTTTCTGATGTATTTAGTGAGAGTAAGTCTGCATCTTTATCTCCTCATAGGAGTTATGACTGTGCAATTGAGTGGATGCCTGGGTGTAAATTTCCTAAGGGTCGGCTTTTCAACTTATCAGTACCCGAACATGATGCTATGCGATCCTATATTAAGGAGTCATTGGAGAAGGGTCATATTAGACTATCCTCGTCACCTTTAGGTGCTGGTTTTTTTTTTGGCCAAGAAAGATGGTTCATTAAGACCGTGTATTGATTATCGTTCCTTTAACAAGATGACGGTTAAATATCAGTACCTGTTACCTCTGATGTCTGATTTATTCTCCAGAGTTAAGAGTGCCTGCTGGTTTACTAAGCTTGACCTCAGGGGGCGTATAATCTTATTCACATCAAGCATGGGGATGAATGGAAGACGGCGTTTAATACTCCGGAGGGACATTTTGAGTACCTGGTGATGCCTTTTGGGCTCACTAATGCCCCTTCTGTCTTCCAGTCCTTTATGAATGATATTTTCAGAGACTTTGTGGATAAGTTTTTGATCATCTATCTGGATGATATTTTGATTTTTTCTAGTGATTGGGATTCTCTTGTGGAACATGTCTGGACTGTGTTCCGGATTTTGAGGGAGAATTCCTTGTTTGTTAAGGGATCGAAATGCCTCTTTGGTGTACAGAGGATTTCATTTTTGGGATTTATCTTGTCTCCGTCGACTATTGAAATGGACCCGGCCAAGGTACAGGCCATTTATGATTGGGTTCAGCCTACTTCTTTGAAGGCTCTCCAGAAGTTTTTGGGTTTTGCTAATTTCTATCGTAAATTTATAGGTAATTTTTCTGGTATTGTCAAACCACTGACTGATCTGACCAAGAAGGGCGCTGATGTGCTGAATTGGTCTCCTGAGGCTGTTTCAGCATTTCAGGAACTTAAGCGGAGATTTACTTCAGCTCCTGTTTTACGGCAACCTGATGTCTGACTTCCACTTCAGGTGGAGGTAGATGCTTCTGAGATTGGTGCAGGAGCTGTTTTGTCTCAAAAAGAACCTGTGACTTCTAAGATGAATCCCTGTGCCTTCTTTTCTCGAAAGTTCTCCCCATCTGAATGCAACTATGACGTGGGGAATCGGGAATTGTTGGCCATGAAGTGGGCATTTGAGGAGTGGAGACATTGGTTGGAGGGAGCTAGACATCAAGCTGTGGTCCTCACCGATCACAAGAATTTGATTTATCTGGAGTCGGCCAAACGCTTGAATCCTAGACAGGCTAGATGGGCCTTGTTTTTCTCGCGTTTTAATTTTGTGGTCTCTTTTCTTCCGGGCACTAAGAATGTTAAGGCAGACGCCCTTTCTAGGAGTTTCTTTGCTGATTATCTTAATGTGACCAAGCCTACTACCATCCTAGGTGAGGGAGTAGTTCTTTCTGCCATTTCGCCCGATTTGAGATGGGCTCTGGAGGAATTTCAGGTGGATAAACCTGAGCGTTGCCCTATGGGAAAATTGTATGTTCCTGACCAGTGGAGAAAGAGAGTGATGTCTGAAGTTCATTGCTCCGCATTGGCTGATCATCCAGGTATTTTTGGTACCAGAGATTTGGTGAGTTGGTCTTTTTGGTGGCCTGCCTTATCTCATGATGTCAGGAATTTTGTTCAGTCCTGTGGGACTTGTTCTCGGTCTAAACCCTGTTCTCATTCTAGTGGGTTGCTGATGCCCCTGCCGGTGCCCAAGAGGCCATGGACCCATATCGCATTGGATTTTATTTCTGATCTTCCTGTCTCTCAGAGAATGACTGTTATCTGGGTGATTTGTGATAGATTTTCGAAGATGGTCCATCTTGTACCACTCCCAAAGTTGCCATCTTCCGCTGAGTTGGTGCCCTTGTTTTTACAACAGGTGGTTCGGTTACATGGGGTTCCTAAGAACATTGTGTTGGACAGAGGAGTCCAGTTTGTTTCCAGACTCTGGAAAGCCTTTTGTTCCAATCTGGGAATTCAGTTATCCTTCTCCTCCGCGTTTCATCCCCAGACCAATGGGCAGACTGAGAGAACAAACCAGACCTTGGAGTATTATTTAAGATGTTTTATATCTGCTGATCAGGATGATTGGGTCTCATTTTTGCCCTTGGCAGAATTCGCGCTGAACAATAGAGCTAGTTCTGCCACTTTGATGTCACCCTTTTTCTGTAATTTTGGGTTTCATCCTCGATTCTCTTCAGGGCAAGTGGAATCTTCATCCTGCCCAGGTGTGGACACTGTGGTTGAGAGAATGCAGCAGATATGGGACCAAGTGGTGGATAAGTTGTAACTCTCTCAGGAAAAGGCCCAGTGATTTTCCAACCTGCATTGGACCATTGGTCCCCAGTTTAAAGTGGGTGATATGGTTTGGTTGTTGTCTAAGAATATTCCTATGAAGGTTGCATCTCCAAAATTTAAGCCAAGATTTATTGGACCTTATAAGATTTTGGAGATTCTTAATCCTCTTTCTTTTCGATTGGCTCTTCCAGTTACGTTCAAGATCCATAACGTATTTCACAAATCACTGTTGAAGAGGTTTGTTGAGCCAGTAGTTCCTATGGCAGCACCTCCTGACCCTGTATTGGTTAAAGGCAATGTGGAATATGAGGTAGAGAAAATATTGGATTCTCGTTTGGTTAGACGGAGACTCCAGTATTTTGTCAAATGGAAGGGTTATGGCCGGGAGGATAATTCTTGGGTCTCTGCCTCTGATATTCACGCCAATAGATTGGTTTGTGCTTTTCACCGGGCCCATCCTGATCGGCCTGGTGGCATGGATGAGGGTTCGGTGACCCCTCCTCAAGGGGGGATACTGTTGTGAACTTATTTTCTGGTTTACCAGTTGTGAGTTCTCCTTCCGGGCTCCCTCAGGTGGTAACAGAAGGTAGTGTGGTTGATATAATTAGTAGAGATCTGCTACCTGATGATGAGGATAACGATTGGATCTCTGGAATCTCAGACTGGATTTAAGACAGCCGACGCCCTATTCTGGTGCTGGTGATTCCTTCTGGCTTTTCAGATCTTGGTTTTCAGCTCTGTTCCAGTCATCTCAAGCTAAGTGTTTCTGCTAATGTTCACACTTGATTTTGTTGGTCTATTCAGTTTTTTGTGTGGTCAGCCAGCCCCGGCTGGGGCTGTGCTGAATTTCCACTCTTATTTATCTGTATTTGCCAATTTGCTTTTTGTCCCTTATTAGACTGGCCTCTTTTTTGCTCTGTCTCAGAATATTTCAGAGTGCTGATACAGTGGGAGAAGTCTAGTGACTTCAGGGTTAATTTTGTTATCACAAGTGTTGGACATTATTTTTGTAGGGTTTTTTGGGCAGATTGTAGACAGTGTCTTTCCTTTCCTGTCCTTTGTAGTTAGTTTGGGCCCTATCGTTTGCTCAGCCTATTTTCCTGCCTGTGTTTGTGTTTTCATCTTGTTTCACCGTCAATACATGTGTGGGGGCTGTCTATTGCTTTGGGGTCTGCTCTGGGGCAGTTTAGATTTCCCCTTTTTTTGCTTTAGGCTTATTTAGTCCTCCGGCTGTGACGAGGCATCTAGATTCATCGTAGGAACGCTCCATGGCTGCTGCTAGTTTTGTGGTTAGGATCAGGGGTCTGCAATCTGCATAGTCACCAACCTCTCTGGTTTTCTGTGACTTAGCTTGTTTAGTTTTCCTCCTCGGTGACCCATTCATAACACACTCCATTTTGCAACGCCATACCATACCCTGTGGACAGCGCTTGATTGGAGCCAATTTCATCCTACAATAGGACAATGACCCAAAGCACACCTCCAAATTATACGAGAACTATTTAGGGAAGAAGCAGGCAGCTGGTATTCTATCTATAATGGAGTGGATAGCGCAGTCACCAGATCTCAACCCCATTGAGCTGTTGTGGGAGCAGCTTGACCGTATGGTACTAAAAAGTGCCCATCAAGCCAAACCAACTTGTGGGAGGAGCTTCTGGAAGCATGGGATGAAATTTTTCCAGATTACCTCAGCAAATTAACTGCTAGAATGCCAAAGGTCTGCAATGCTGTAATTGCTGCAAAGGGAGCATTCTTTGACGAAAGCAAAATTTGAAGGAGAAAATTGTTATTTCAAGTAAAAATCTTTATTTCGAACCTTGTCAATGACTGGACTAGATTTTAAATTCATTTGGCAACTCATTTGATTAATAAAAGTACGAGTTTTCATGGAAAACACAAAATTGTCTGGGTGACCCCAAACTTTTGAACGCGGTAGAGTAACTAAAAGCTTTACCTGTACCCCTTCGTAGCCCCTTTATCATTGCATCACTTGTGCACTAGGACACATCCTAATATTAAGATGAAATAATTAGTTTGAAGACCCTGGTCCAGTGGGCTCAGTCAGTATTCCAAGATAGAGGAAAACCCTGTAATTTGCCTCCCATCTGCTAAAATCCCTGCCTTCTCTTCTGACTTGTAGACCTGGTGAGATGTTATTATTCAGGTATTATGTTACGCTGAGCATACTAACTAGATGAGGTGATGCCGGCAGGTAGGAGGCGGTTTGCAAGACCCCTATCCAGATGTGACACCGTGGCCAATGGATCAGGGCTTGCGAGTTGACTAACTCATCTCCAATATCTTTATATTGTATTTCAGCCTGAAGGTGTTCGCATTATAAAAAATGTAAAACTGGTGACACTGGAACCACAGGTCAAAGGAACAGGTGAGTCCAATGTTATGTATGATTTCTGTCTGTTACTGATTGTAGGGTAACAAGGAGCGGAGGCAAGTAGACTAGATCAGGAGCATATATTTTATCCCAGATGAGTTTGTCTGTGTCTGGTTTTCATTCACATGTGCTATTTTTGTAAACCCGATTTATCCCCAGAATGAGGGTCCCCGATTCCTGTGGAGGAGGTGGCCGTTCATGTGTGCAGTGATTTTCAATGTAGTTTATAGCAGTGAAATACACATGTGGTCAAAATTGTTGTTACTAGAGTTGAGCGAAACGGGTCGGTCATTTTCAAAAGTCGGCGACTTTCACTGAAGTCTGGTTTCATGAAACGAAACCCGACCATAGCATGAGGTCGGCTACGAGGTCGGCGACCAGAGCACCAAAGTCGCGTTTTTTAAAGATGCTTCCAGCGCCCTTTTTCAGCCAATGATCATAGAATCATAGAATCATAGAATCATAGAGTTGGAAGGGACCTCTTGGGCCATCTGGTCCAACCCCCTGCTCAAAGCAGGATTCGCTAAATCATCCCAGTCAGATGTCTGTCCAGCCTCTGTTTGAAGACTTCCATTGAAGGAGAACTCACAACTTCTCTTGGCAGCCTGTTCCACTCATTGATCACTCTAACTGTCAAAAAGTTTTTTCTAATATCTAATCTGTGTCTCCTCCCATTCAGTTTCATCCCATTGCTTCTAGTCTTTCCTTGTGCAAATGAGAATAACGATGATCCTTCTACAATGTGACAGCCCTTTAGATATTTGTAGACAGCTATTAAGTCTCCTCTCAGTCTTCTCTTTTGCAAACTAAACATTCCCAAATCCTGCAACCTTTCCTCATAAGACAGGGTTTGCAGACCGGTCACCATTCTGGTCGCTCTTTTCTGAACTTTCTCCAGTTTGTTGATGTCTTTTTTAAAATGTGGTGCCCAAAACTGGACACAATATTCCAGATGAGGTCTGACCAAAGAGGAGTAGAGGGCAATAATGACTTCACGTGATCTAGACTGTATGCTTCTGTTAATACATCCTAGAATTGCATTTGCCTTTTTTGCTGCTGCATCACACTGTTGACTCATATTCAGTCTGTGATCTATTAGTATACCCAAGTCTTTTTCACATGTGCTGTTTCTTAGCCCTATTCCTCCCATTCTGTATATGCTTTTTTCATTTCTATTGCCCAGATGTAGTACTTTGCATTTTTCCCTGTTAAAAACCATTCTGTTAGTTGCTGCCCACTTCTCCAGTTTATTTAAATCTTTTTGAATCCTCTCTCTCTCTTCTCTAGTATTAGCTATCCCACCTAGCTTTGTGTCATCAGCAAATTTAATCAGTTTACCCTCAATTCCTTCATCTAAATCGTTGATAAAGATGTTGAATAATACAGGGCCCAGGACAGAGCCCTGTGGTACCCCACTTGAGACATTCTTCCAACTGGATGTGCAGCCATTTACGACCACTCTTTGGGTCTGATCACTAAGCCAGTTATGAATCCACCTAACAGTTGCCTTGTCCATTCCATACTTAGTCATTTTTTCAATAAGGATTGTATGAGATACTTTGTCAAATGCTTTGCTGAAGTCAAGATATACTATATCTACAGCATTTCCTTGATCCACCCAATCAGTGATTCCATCATTGAAGGAAATTAAGTTAGTCTGACATGACTTATTAGTTACAAACCCATGCTGACTCTGTTTAATAACTTCTTTCTTATCTAGGTACTGACATACATGTTGTTTAATAATTTGTTCAAAGATCTTTCCTGGTATAGAAGTCAGGCTCACCGGCCTATAGTTGCCTGGGTCCACCTTCTTCCCCTTTTTGAAGATAGGAACAACATTTGCTCTTCTCCAGTCTTCTGGGACTTCTCCTGTTCTCCAAGAATTTTCAAAGATTATGGAGAGGGGTTCAAAAATTTCTTCTGCTATCTCCTTCAGTACTCTGGGGTGTAATTCATCTGGACCTGGAGACTTGAATTCATTTAGGTTAGCTAAGTGTTTCCTCACTATCTTTCTGTTTATAGATATCCTGGATTCTTCTATTCCCTTAATAGGACAGTGAAGAACAGTTGAGGTTACATTTCCTTTCTGAGAGAAAACAGATGCAAAATAGGAATTTAAAAGTTCGGCCTTCTCAACATCCTGTCTTACCATTTCATCATTTTCATCCTGTAAAAATCCTATAGCATCTTTGTCTTTTCTTTTACTTTTGACATATCCCCAAAATCCTTTATGATTGCTTTTGACATCTCTTGCAAGCCTCAATTCATTGTCAGCTTTAGTAATCTGATTTGTGCCCTGCAGGTTCTGCAGACAGCATTATATTCTTCTTTAGATATGCCTCCCTCTTTCCATTTTATAAACATTTCTTTCTTCCTTTTTAGCATGTGCTTAAGTTCTGTGTTCATCCATCCTGGTTTCCTTAAATACTTCCTATTCTTCCCTCTTTTCGGAATTGTTAACAATTGTGCTTTGAGAATTTCATTTTTCAAGATTTCCCATCCTTCCTGGACATTTTTGTCTTTAAGGATATCCAGCCATTGGATCCCTCCAATTCTCTTTCTGAATCCCTTAAAATCTGACTTTCTGAAATCTAACCTTGACGTCTAAGTCTTCACAGGTCTTCCTCCTCTAGTTATTCAAAATTCTAAAATAGCATGGTCGCTACCTCCTAGGGTCCCAGCCACTTTTACATCCTCAACCATTTCCTCCCTGTTTATAAGGATTAGATCCAAGGTAGCAGTTCCCCTTGTTTTCTCCCCTACCTTTTGGAAGATAAAGTTGTCAGCAAGAGAGGATAAGAATTTCCTTGACCTGTTAGTTTTGCCTGAGAGAGATTCCCAACAAATGTCTGGATAGTTGAAATCTCTCATGACAACTATGTCATATTTTTTGGAGAACTTGGCCATTTGATGCATAAAGAGTTCATCCATATCTTCAGCTTGCACAGGCGGCCTGTAGTAAATGCCTACAATGGTGTCCTTTCCATTGTTCTGTCCTTGTATTCTTACCCAAACAGTTTCCACAGAATTCCCAGTCTCAGAAGCTTCAATCTCTGTGCAGATATATGTGTTTCTAACATACAATGCGACACCTCCTCCTCGTTTATTAAGTCTGTTTCTTGCAAATAAGTTGTATCCTTCTAGTCTAGTATTCCAATCATGTGTACCGTCCCACCAAGTTTCAGTGATTCCAATGACATCATATTTCTTTTCCTGTGTTAGTAGTTCCAATTCTCCTTGTTTGTTGCCCATGCTTTGTGCATTAGTATAGAAACATTTAAGTTTGTGATTGTTTTCTCTTTCTCCAATATTTTTATTATTTAGATTCTTTTGTCTTTGTTCTTCCTTTCCACTTCTAATAGCAGAGTTCTCAATAGCATTTGTCAGGTGTATGGCTTTTTCTGGTCTTTTGCTTCCCTTCCCACGTTGTTCTAGTTTAAAGCTCTCCTTACAAGTGTAGCAAGGTGACTTCCAAATACATGTTTTCCAGTCTTTGTAAGGTGCACCCCATCTCTAGCAAGTAGTCCATCGTATAGGTAATTCATTCCGTGATCCAGAAATCCAAATCGTTGCTGACGGCACCATCGACGTAGCCAGTTCTTCACCTGTAGAATCTTATTCCACCTCCTTGTTCCATGGCCATCCACTGGGAGGACGGAAGAGAAGACCACCTGCGCTCCCAGTTCTTTCACTTTCTTGCCTAAGTTTTCAAAGTCTCTGCAGATGGTTTCCAGTTCGTTTCTTGCGGTGTCATTTGTCCCCACATGTAGTAGCAGGAATGGGTAGTCATCTGTAGGCCTGAAGAGTCCTGATATCCTGTCAGACACATCTTTAATTTTTGCACCTGGAAGACAGCACATTTCTCTTGAAGTTATATCCGGTCTGCAGATAGCGGCCTCTGTTCCTCTCAACAGGGAATCCCCCATGACCACCACTCTCCGTTTCTTCTTCACGACATTTTTCTTTCTCCATCCAGGAGGACTCTGAAGGCGTACAAGGTTGCTGTTTGTGGGCAAAGTCTTATTCTGATGTATTTCTTCATCGTTTTCCTGCGTGAGAGCCTGGTAATGGTTCCTTAGCAGTATGGGTGCTGACTGCCTCCTGATCCTCTTGCTTCTCTGGGTCACATGTTTCCATTCCTCTGTTTCTTCAGGTGCACTTCGAATTTCTTCTGTTTCTGCAACATGAAGAGATAATTCTGCTTTGTCTAAGAACTCTTCACCTTCCTTAATGATCTTCAATGTAGCTAACCGCTCTTCGAGAGTTTGCAATTTTTCACAAGCTTGCATTTGTGGCATGTGAAGTTTGGCTTTTCCACTGGTAAGTCTGTGAACATGTAGCAAGAAATGCAGCTCACCAAATGGCTCCTGGCCTCTTCCATGTTGAGATTTCTTAAAAACGATGAAAGATGAGCCAAAATCGCATTCCATTCGTGGAGGACGCACACTGTGGGCAACGCAATGACATAGGCATCGGTCACCACCATCTTTGAGAAGGGCATGCAAGTGATTGGCTGGCTTTGTGTGGCGTCACAGGGGCTATAAAAGGGCTCGCACACCGACCGCCATCTTACTTCTGACGATCTTAGCATTAGGGAGAGGTTGCTGCTGCTGATTCTGAATAAGGGAGAGCGTTAGGCAGGGAAGAAGAACCAAAAAACTGCTTCTGCTGTTAGCGATTTCCACTTACAACACAACACTTTGTGTGCGTGACAGGGGAGGCTCTATTTTTGTGCATCAGCTCTGTTGGTTATTAGGCTGCCTTATAAGGCTCCCTGATAGCTGCATTGCTGTTTGCACACTGCTGTGCAAACTGCTTTTTTAAAAGCAAAAATACTTTTCTTCCTCTTTTCTGCACAGTTACCAAGCGTTCATTTTTCCACACTTTTGTGTGCAGCAGTCCTGCTTATTAGGCTGCCTGCATCCATACTTGGACTGAGAGCTTCATTGTCAGCATCCTCAAATCTCTAGTGAGATCCAAATTCTCACCAATCCTATAGACACCCTCCACCTTGTCAAACACCGTTCAATTTCAGCCTGCTACATTGAGGTGTAATCTCTCCTGGGCCTGAGACAATAGTTCAGCATCCTCAAATCTATAGTGACATTCAAATTCTCACCAATCCTATAGACATCCTCCACCTTGTCATACACCATCCAATTACAGCCTGTTACATTGAGGTGTAATCTCTACTGGGCCAGAGACAATAGTTCAGCGTCCTCAAATCTATAGTGACATTCAAATTCTCACCAATCCTATAGACACCCTCCACCTTGTCATACACCATCCAATTTCAGCCTGTTACATGGAGGTGTAATCTCTCCTGGGCCTGAGACAATAGTTCAGCGTCCTCAAATCTATAGTGACATTCAAATTCTCACCAATCCTATAGACACCCTCCACCTTGTCATACACCATCCAATGTCAGCCTGTTACATTGAGGTATAATCTCTCCTGGGCCTGAGACAATAGTTCAGCATCCTCAAATCTATAGTGAGATTCAAATTCTTACCAATCCTATATGCAAATTGCCTCTTCAGAAAGAAAGAGGACTTTTACTCTACAGTGCCACCTATTGGTAGTAGCGATCCTACAAGTCACAATCAACCCTTTAACGAGTCTTGTAGTATGACTTAGGATACAAGCCAAATCAGAATCTCAATTTGCAGACACGGTGTTTCGAGCTGTTGGCTCTCGTCAGTGCAAAGTATGAGATCTGATTTGGCAAGGTGAGAGGCTCTGGACTAGGGTCTAAGAAGTAAGGTTTCTCCTTGCGGAGAGTGACATGCCAGCTGTGGCTTGTCAAGGTAAGGAGACTTATTCGCCGTGCTATGCTCCTCTGGGAAAATAATATGCAAATTGCCTCTTCAGAAAGAAAGAGGACTTTTACTCTACAGTGCCACCTATTGGTAGTAGCGATCCTACAAGTCACAATCAACCCTTTAACGAGTCTTGTAGTATGACTTAGGATACAAGCCAAATCAGAATCTCAATTTGCAGACACGGTGTTTCGAGCTGTTGGCTCTCGTCAGTGCAAAGTATGAGATCTGATTTGGCAAGGTGAGAGGCTCTGGACTAGGGTCTAAGAAGTAAGGTTTCTCCTTGCGGAGAGTGACATGCCAGCTGTGGCTTGTCAAGGTAAGGAGACTTATTCGCCGTGCTATGCTCCTCTGGGAAAATAATATGCAAATTGCCTCTTCAGAAAGAAAGAGGACTTTTACTCTACAGTGCCACCTATTGGTAGTAGCGATCCTACAAGTCACAATCAACCCTTTAACGAGTCTTGTAGTATGACTTAGGATACAAGCCAAATCAGAATCTCAATTTGCAGACACGGTGTTTCGAGCTGTTGGCTCTCGTCAGTGCAAAGTATGAGATCTGATTTGGCAAGGTGAGAGGCTCTGGACTAGGGTCTAAGAAGTAAGGTTTCTCCTTGCGGAGAGTGACATGCCAGCTGTGGCTTGTCAAGGTAAGGAGACTTATTCGCCGTGCTATGCTCCTCTGGGAAAATAATATGCAAATTGCCTCTTCAGAAAGAAAGAGGACTTTTACTCTACAGTGCCACCTATTGGTAGTAGCGATCCTACAAGTCACAATCAACCCTTTAACGAGTCTTGTAGTATGACTTAGGATACAAGCCAAATCAGAATCTCAATTTGCAGACACGGTGTTTCGAGCTGTTGGCTCTCGTCAGTGCAAAGTATGAGATCTGATTTGGCAAGGTGAGAGGCTCTGGACTAGGGTCTAAGAAGTAAGGTTTCTCCTTGCGGAGAGTGACATGCCAGCTGTGGCTTGTCAAGGTAAGGAGACTTATTCGCCGTGCTATGCTCCTCTGGGAAAATAATATGCAAATTGCCTCTTCAGAAAGAAAGAGGACTTTTACTCTACAGTGCCACCTATTGGTAGTAGCGATCCTACAAGTCACAATCAACCCTTTAACGAGTCTTGTAGTATGACTTAGGATACAAGCCAAATCAGAATCTCAATTTGCAGACACGGTGTTTCGAGCTGTTGGCTCTCGTCAGTGCAAAGTATGAGATCTGATTTGGCAAGGTGAGAGGCTCTGGACTAGGGTCTAAGAAGTAAGGTTTCTCCTTGCGGAGAGTGACATGCCAGCTGTGGCTTGTCAAGGTAAGGAGACTTATTCGCCGTGCTATGCTCCTCTGGGAAAATAATATGCAAATTGCCTCTTCAGAAAGAAAGAGGACTTTTACTCTACAGTGCCACCTATTGGTAGTAGCGATCCTACAAGTCACAATCAACCCTTTAACGAGTCTTGTAGTATGACTTAGGATACAAGCCAAATCAGAATCTCAATTTGCAGACACGGTGTTTCGAGCTGTTGGCTCTCGTCAGTGCAAAGTATGAGATCTGATTTGGCAAGGTGAGAGGCTCTGGACTAGGGTCTAAGAAGTAAGGTTTCTCCTTGCGGAGAGTGACATGCCAGCTGTGGCTTGTCAAGGTAAGGAGACTTATTAGCCTTACCAATCCTATAGACACTCTCCACTTTGTCATACACCATCCAATTTCAGCCTGTTACATTGAGGTGTAATCTCTCCTGGGCTTGAGACAATAGTTCAGCTATCCACACTACTGATTACTCCATGGAGCTCTTTTCACATACCATGCCTGGGTTAGCAAGTCAAATCGTGAATTCCCCAGTCCAAGATGAATCTGAAATGGAGTGTGGGTGGCCAGCCAGGGCAGTGGGGTTAATCAGTACCGGGCCGGTGTCTCAGAGGGATGTGTCACGTTGATGGTGATGACCCGTTCCGTGGCCCTAGGCGTCCATGCAAAGGGGTGAATAACGTTTATAGGTGAATGATACGTGACGCCACCTGTGGTTTCTGATCAGATTGACCCGCGCTGTAGTGTCGCTTCTCTGGGACAGATATTGTGGTGCAGCTAAGATGTAGAAGCCCTGCACAGGTACGGCCGTAGTCGCAGGGCAGATGAAAGAGTTGGTAGATGGTGTGCAGTGCAGGATATAGCAGAGCCATGCACCAGGCGCAGGAGAAAGATGACAGACACAGTCGTGCAGTTCCTTTACCTGTACTTGGTAAGTGCCATCCAGGACCCAGAGTACAGATGGAGAAGGAATTGGTCAGCCTGGAAGCAAATTTGGAATTCTCTCTCTGCAGATAGGTAGTGTGGCCTCCGTTCTAGCGCTTTTCTGAGGTACTCGCAGTAATGAGTTCACTGAAGTTCCCCCTGTTGACTCTCTTTTGGAACTTTCTCGTATGGCAGGCAGCCATAGCCTTTTCCTTCTGGCTCACACTCGTCGCTGCTGGGGCCTCCAAGCCTTAGTTGGGAAGAGAGCATTTATAGCTGCTACTTCCTCCGGTTTCGGCTGCAGGAACGTCAGTGCCCCTACAAACTCCGAGACCGGAATCCCGACCATGCGCTCCAGCTAGGAGTGAGCCTTAACTCTGCTCATCCTCCAGCTCCCCTTCTCACGTCCACACACTTCCCCTTCCCTTCACAGGCTGCCCTAACTTACCTCCTCCCGACCACAGAGAGCAGTTCCTCAGCAGTCAGGTTCAGAGGTCTTCCTGCTGGCCTGGAGTGGGAACTGTGTTGTGTGTTGGTTTAACTGCTAGAGAGATCCTTCGTTGCTCCCAAGCATGACATCACACTCCCTAGGAGTTAGGTAATGCCACTGTGGCAACCGTACTCCTGGGGGCGCCACACGTGCACTGATGCCCAGCCACTGCTACATGATTCTGAGGGTACATTGACCCAGACCACTACATTCCCCTCGCACTCTACACAGCCAGAATCTGACCCTGATGAAACTCAGGTTCCCCTTCCCGCATACTATACCACCTTACACGGTGACAAAGAGGAAGGTGCAGATGAAAGTGCAGGTTCCTTGAGCAGGTGGGGGGGCATACTCATGGGCGACGGCACTGGCACAGGGCCTCTCAGACACACCGCCGTACTATGAGGGGCCTTGTGCCAGTGCCGTTGCCATCGAGTGGGCCCCCCTGCTTGCTCAGGATCACAGCACTTGCAAAGTTGAAATACTTACCTCTCCCTGCTCCACCGCTGTGACATCTTCCGCATTTCCTGACAGTGACATTCTAGTCAGAGAGCACGATGACATCACGTCTGTACGCCTTCTGCCTAAACAGTCCAAGTGCAGTGAGATGGAAGATGGGAACGACGAGGAGTCCAGACTAGTACAGGGATTCCCTAGCGAGGAGACGTATTTAATTGTTTTCAATGTTGGGACAGCTATTTTTGGGGAGCACTATACTCTGGAGAATGATTTATGAGGCCCACCATACACTGGAGCATTTCAAAGGTGGACATCAGACACTGGAGCAGCATTTACAGGGCCCATTATGCACTGGAGCATTAGAAATGGGGCCCATTATATATGGAGCATTATTTGGGCCCATAACACAGTGGAGCTTCATCCATGGGGACCAACATATACTGTAGCATCATGTGGAGCTCATCATATACTGTTTCAAAGATTATATGGGACCAATGATTCTGTATGGAGAAATATATGGGCCTCATTACTCTGTATAGAGCACTATGCCGTGGCCATAATACTGTATGGAGTAATATACTGTCTGTTTTTGGAGCTATTGGAGAATTTAAAATGGATATCAGTCATGAGATGTAAGAAGTGAAGTATTTTTCATTGTACTATACCGCTATTTCTCTGCCGTATCAGAGGATCATGAATTGTGACATGTGTTAAATGAGCCCAGTGACACTCTTTGGCCCAGGGCCCACAAAAATCTGGAGCCAGCCCTACCCCCCCCACAACTTTAGCCAAATAACCCCCAGTTTTCAATGCCTAACTATTATTATAAAGTAAATTAAGGTTGACAAGCTTAAGTAATAAGAATTGATGTTTTTGGCATTAAAATGGGCACTGTAGGTGTGTTTCTTGTCCTCCACTCCCTGCCGACCTTGGTTCCCCATTGACTTGCACTGGGTTTTGTGTTTCAGTCGGCCTTCGACTTCTCACAATAATCGGCCGATTTCGTTCGACCCAACTTCTGAGAAAGTCGGGTTTCATGAAACCCGACTAGACCCGAAAAAAGGCAAAGTCGCTCATCTCTAGTTGTTACCCTTCGTTTAATGACAGAAATGATAGTACCCTTAACTTATTATTTTGTTGCACAACCTTTTGAGGCAATCACTGCAATCAAATGATTCCTGTAACTGTCAATGAGACTTCTTCACCTCTTGACAGGTATTTTGGCCCACTCCTCAAGAGCAAACTGCTCAAATTGTCTAGTGTTTGAAGGTTGCCTTTTCCGTCGGCATGTTTCACCTTTTTTTAAAGATGCTTAATAGGATTTAGGTCAGGGCTCATAGAAGGCCAATTCAAAAAAGTACAATGCTTTCCTCTTAGCCATTCTTTGGTGTTTTTAGTTGTGTGTTTTGGGTCATTATCCTGTTGCAAGACCTGTGACCTGTAACTGAGACCAAGCTTTCTGACACTGGGCAGCACATTTCTCTCTAGAATCACTTGATAGTCTTGAGATTTCATTGTACCCTGCACAGATTCAAGACACCCTGTGCCAGAAGCAGAAAAGCAGCCCCAGAACATAAGAGAGCCTCCTTCATATTTCACAGTAGGGACACTGTTCTTTTCTTGATATGCTTCATTTTTCTATCTGTGAACATAGAGCTGATGTGTCTTGCTAAAAAGTTCCATTTTTATCTCATCTGTCCATAGGACATTCTCCCAGAAGCTTTGTGGCTTGTCAACATGTAGTTTGTCAAATTCCAATCTGGCATTTTTATGATTTTTTCAACAATGGTGCCCTCCTTGGTCGTCTCCCATGAAGTCCACTTTGGCTCATACAATGACGGATGGTGCGATCTGACACTGATGTTCCTTGAGCTTGAAGTTCACCTTTAATCTGTTTAGAAGTTTTTCTGGGCTCTTTTGTTATCATTCGTAATATCTATCTCTTTGATTTGTCATCAATTTTCTTCCTGCGGCCACGTCCAGGGAGGATGTCTACAGTCCCATGGAGCTTAAATTTCTGAATAATATGTGTCACTGTAGTCACAGGAACATCAAGCTGCTTGGAGATGGTCTTAAAACTTTAACCTTTAACATATTTGCCTATAATTTTCTTTCTAATCTCCTGAGACAACTCTTTCCTTCGCTTCCTCTGGTCCATGTTGAGTGTGATACACACCATGTCACCAAACAGCACAGTGAGTATCTGTAGCCTCTATACAGGCCACTCACTGATTCCAAGATTGTAGACACCTGTGATGCTAATTAGTGGACACACCGCGATGTAACATGCCCCTTTTGTCACGTTATTTTCAGGGGAACCATCATTTCTGTCCAGGCCTATTTCATGAGTTTCATTTTTGAAAAAAAATTGTGTAAGCATGGTTGAAAAGCAATGCCTGACTTTCATTTGCTCATTTTCATAGATTTTTGATTTGTTATTACTTCACATTCAAGTTATTTCTGTGAGCATTGTGGGTTTTTCTGTCAAGAAACTAGGGGTATCTACAATTTTGACCACGTGTGTAGTAAGCTAGAATGCAAGATCTTTTTACTTCTTCACCAAGGAAAAGAAAAACTTCAAATCTCCCGTTGAGTCCTTGAAGCACAGTAGAATCAGTCCAGCAGCTATCACACATTCACAACATACACGTTTACAATAAATGTCTCATACGGTAATACCCCTTTAAGTTTTTTTGCAGTCCTTGAACTTGATCTGACAATTTGCTACTAAACCAGAAATAAAGGTTTGTACATTCATGAACAAAAGTGAGTCTAAGAGAGAACGTTTCTCTTTGTGGAGAGTGACATGTCTGACATGCCAGTGTAAGAAGACTTATAGGCTCAAACAGTGCTCACCTGGGAAATTATCCTCTTCTCTAAAGGAAGGAGGATTTGATCTCTGCTGCCATCTATTAGTAGAATTAGTTGTAAGAATCCTAAAAATCAATTTCATCCCTTTAACTACCCTTGCTAGATGACTTAGGATAAGAAGCCAAACCAGAAACTCTATTTGCGGACACATGTTTAAGAGTGTTGCCCTCTACTCAGTGCACAGCAGGAGATCTGATTCAGGTAGATGAGAGGCCTCTGATTGGTTGCCTAATGAGGAATGTTTTTCCTTTTGGAGAGTTACATTCCCATGACATGCTGGTGTAAAGAGACTTAAGCCATGCAATGCGTCTCTTTGAAATTAAATATGCAAATAGGCTATTTGCATGTTAAATCTCCCATAGAAGCATTGCATGGCCTATAAGTCTCCTTACACTGGCACATCAGGCATGTCACTCTCCACAAGGAGAAACATTTTCTCCATATAATAACAATTTTGGACATCTTTTCTACAAATACAATATTGTGACGTTCCTCTGTTATTCCTGAATAGACAATTGTGTGTTACTAGGTGTGGTTGTGTCTCCATCATACCATCCAATTCATGCTGAGTCAGACTGATGGGGACACACCCATTTGATTAGAGGAATGGTTATGCCCAGTTGTCAATTTATCAGAGCACTAGAGATGAGTATATAAGGTAAAATTAGAATTCGCCTTTTAACATGACTTATCCTAGGAAATTTGATTCTTGGAGAAGTTGTTCTCCGCAAATTTAATATTCCATATTATGCTCCGGGGTATTTTTAAACCACAGAGTATATTAAACATAATGTGTAAAAAAAAAAATTAAATATTATGCTCACCTCACCACTCACCTCTCCAGCCTCTCCACTCTTCACTGCCACCCATCCGATCCTTGTTGCATTTTTACGTCAGCATCGGCATCGTTGATGTCCCCATGGCCTCGGACACTAGTCTTGCTAAGCCTGGGAGGGTCCTGCATATGCACCTCCAAATGTCGCTGCGCACGCTGTAACATCATTGGCCGCGACTTTTGTGGGCGCATGCACAGAACTCTCTTGAGCCTAGCAAACCCGTAAATCTCGGCCTAGTGACTGAGACCCCGAGGATTTCAGTGGTACCAACGCTGATGATAAGATGTGACGAGGACCAGATGGATGGTGGCGACTAGCGAAGGAGCCGGTGAGGTGAGTATAAGAATTTTTTCTTCATTTTTTAACATTTTTATAGCCTTTTATGTATAAGAAACATGGCAGTCAGTGGCTGCCATTTTTTTTTATCCATGCGGAAAGGAATGACAAAAAGTCCACCATTTTGCAAATGCATTTTTTTGTAAAATTTTAATAGAATTCAATTTCAGTCATTTCTTTTTTTACCCATCTATAGTCAGATCAATTGATAGGAGCTTTATGACATATTGTATATGATGAGTATGATGAACACATAATAAACCGATCTGTTGTTTACCACTAATAGATGGAGTTCAGGTTGAGACCATTCCTGCACTGGATGAGAAAGGCATTGTACCTGGCACAGTGGTTGAAACAATTGTGACTATTGAAGGTAAAATAAAATAATTCTTATTGCACTTGTGACGCAGTCATAGATTCTTCAGAGATGACCACCATGCACCTTCCCAGGGCCGGGGTAAACAAATAGTATCATGACCTAACATCATGATGTTTGGCCAACCCAAGTAAAGGTATAGGAAAATGTCCCGTAGACTAGACTTTAACCGATTTATCAAGATGAAATTGCATGCCTTTATATGTTTATCGGAAATATTCTCTTATAGGGTTATGTTCCCATTAACAAGATGAGAATATCAGGTTGCCTAACACTATTAAACTTCAGATATATTGTTAATCTGAAGATTAACTGGTATTAGAAAGGTGCCTTGCCTCCTAAAAGCTTGGCTGTAAACACTTTGATTGACAGCCAGCTCTGCAGTGCATGAGTGTGGAGCCAACTGTTCATCAAAGTGCTGCGGTGTGATTACAGAGTTTTTCCCAGTGGCCCAGTGGTGCTAACGCTATCTATCAATCTTCAATTAAAGAATAAGGAAAAATTAGATAACCCCTTTAACCGCTTAACACAATGCCATTTACATGTGCGTAATTGTGGGGGTGATCGAATGATGATTTTTGGCCATAGCTGTTAGCTATTTAAATGCCACAGTTATTTAAATGGAATATGACAAGATTACGGGGTGCTGATGGGTTACAATGGCAGCTGAAGGTCCCTCTTGACGCCATCTTGGTAATCCTCTGAAGCTCAGCTTAATGCTGAGCTTCAAAAGAGACTGAGATTTACACTTTATACTAAAGATGATTGCATGAACAAATCCCCTAAAGGAACAAAAAAAAAATTCTAATTTTTTTTAAAAATGAAAGCAAAAATTAAAAATATTAAATTTCAAATCACCCCTCTTTTCCCCCATTGAATATAAAGAAATAAAAAAGTACCGTAAATAAAATAAAATAAACATATTATTTAGCACTGGATTAAAAAAAAATTCTTCAATGAAAATATAAAATAAACCTGATAGGTAAAAGAGAAAGCAAGAATAAAAAGCAAAATATCCAAAATTAATTTTTTGGGGTAATTAATCCTCTCTAAAGAAATGCAATAAAAAAATTATCAAAATATTATAAATAGTCAAAAATGGTAATAATTAAACCGCGTCAGCTTGTCACACGAAAAAACAAGCCTTCACCGAACTCAATGAATGGAAAGACAAAATTGTTATGGGATTCCGACAATGGCGACACAAATCCCAAATTTGTTCCTTAAATTAAAAAAATCTATACAAGTTTGGTATCGCCATAATTATACTGATCTGGAGAATCATAACTCACACTAACTATTGCCACAGAATGTGCGCTGTAAAAGCAAAACACAAAGCACACATGGCAGAATTGTATTTTTTCCCCAATTTCACAAAATTTGGATTTTTTTTTACCATTTTTCAGTACATTGAGTGGTAAAATGAATGGAGTAATTTAAAACGACATCTCGCCCCGCAAACAACGAGCCTTTATATGGCTATGTGAACAAAAAAAATAAAACAAATTATACCTCTTGGAAGAAGGGGAGGGATAAAAAAGCACAAAACTGAAAATTGACTGAAAATGTAAAAAGTTAAAATAGAAATCTGATTGAGAACGTCAAAAATATGGAGCTAAAGAAACAACATTCATTTCAGCCTAAGGGGTTGAACAGCTTCAGAGATCTTCAAATATTCAGTGGGCATCTTTACACAATATTTTTTTATTTTTCATATAGAATAACTTTTATTATTTTTATTAATATTATAATTCTATGGTGATAATTTTTAGACTATAATTGGCTCTCTGTGTCTTATGCATAAAATTATATTTCACAAATGAATTTAGGAAAGTCATTCAGCCAAATGGAGGAGAATGTAATTGATGGCTCCCTTCTTAGTCATCTGATTGTTGTTCCAAGGGGTTCTGGAGAGGATATCATGATCAGTGTGACTCCCACAGTAATTGCAACAATTTATCTTGATGCCACCAACCAGTGGGATAGAATTGGTGTAAGTCGAAGAGATGAAGCCATCAAGAAGATCTACCAAGGTAAGTAAATTAGAAGAAACTAAAACTTTATGAAATATTAGATAATATCTTTTTCAAGTTCTGAATTCTATATAGTATTGTACTTCTTATTTATACTCAACCCTATAGCACCCCCATCACACACCGACAGGTGTCATCCGAGTGGAGTCTGATATTTTCCACACTCTCATTGACTTGCATGGCCGAATGCCATTTGAATATTGGATCAAACATGGTCGTGCTGCAATTTATTTCCCTATTGGAGGAAAACATTCGGACTTGTGAATGGCCCGATAGCATAACATTTGCCTGGGTGCGATCTGATGTTTTGTTGGATCGCACTAGGTCCAGAAATATTCTCATCTGTACGAGCCCTAAGAGGCATAATATATTGCAACATAGAAAACTGGTCACACTGAAATTTTGTCAGAACTGCTCTATATCTGTTATTAAGACTTATGAATCTTATGAAGTTATACTTTTTACTTTCCATCTTGTTGGCAAAGCTTAAAAAAACAGAATATTGATGAAAAAAGTTGACTTTCCTAAATTATTATATTACATGTTTCCAGAGTATTTTTACATTTAGAAATCTGGGGCTGATCTAGAATTCTTTTTTAGCCTCAAAAATTGGCAAATAGGTAAAGAAAAGATTATCTTATGGAATCATGCTACTGTTTAAAAGATATTATCTACCAATCGATTTGGAGAATAATAGGATCCTTATTGTTGCAGGTTATGTACAGCTACTTGCATACCGTCAAGCAGACAGTTCCTACGCAGCTTTCACAAATAGGCGATCAAGCACATGGTGAGCGCCTTCTCTATTGATGCAGGGTAGTTACCGATAATCATAATTATAGATGTGATCATCTTTTCTATAAGTAGTAATAGGGCAATTTTAAAACTTCTGCTACCTAGCACCACATGATAATATACTGTAGCTAATAACCTTGCCAGTCTTTTCCACTACATATACAGTCAAGACTGAAAGAGTTGGCACCCTTGAAATTGTTCCAGGAAATGAAGTATTTCTCTCAGAAAATGATTGCAGTTACGTATGTTTTGTTATACAAATGTTTATTTTCCTTGTGTGTATTGTAACAATAAAAAAACATCCAGATAGAAAAGGCAAATTGGATATCGTTTTAAACAAAACCCCAAAAATGGGCCTGGCAAAATTGCTGACACCTTTCTAAAATTGTGGATAAACATGCAAGTGATCCTCATTCAAATTCACCTGTGGCAAGTAACAGGTGTGGGCAATGTGAAAATCACATCTGAAACCAGATTAAAGGGGGAGAAGTTGACTCAATTTTGCATAGTGTGCCACACTAAGCATGGACAACAGAAAGAGGAGAAGAGAACTGTCTGAGGACTTGAGAACCAAAATTGTTGAAAAATATCAACAATCTCAAGGTTGCAAATCCACCTCCAGAGATTATGGTATTCCTTTGTTCACAGGGCGCAACATAATCAGGAAGTTTACAATCCATGGCACTGTAGTTAATATCACTGGATGTAGACAAAAGAGAAAGATTAATGAAAGAATGCTATGCAGGATACTATGGATGGTCGAAATTTGAATGAAATGAAATGCTATGGCAGGAGACCCAGGAGGACCCCACTGCTTACCCAGAGACATAACAAGCTAGACTACAGTTTGTCAAAGTCTTTCTGGGAGAGCATCTTGTGCACAGATGAGATCACGATAAAGCTTTTGGTAAAATGCATCATTCTACTATTTACCAAAAACGGAATGAGGCTTACGAAGAAGAGTGTGCAGTACCTACAGTCAAATATGGTGGAGGCTCACAGATGTTTTGGGGTTAGTTTGCTGCCTCTGGCACTGGGTGCCTTAACTTTGTGCAAGGTATCATGAAATCAGAAGATTATCAAAGGATTTTGTGTCACAAAGTCAGAAAGCTGGGTTTGCATCCTAGGTCATGGGTCTTCAAACAGGACAACAACCCCAAATATACTTAAAAAGCACCCATAAATGGATGGGGAAAAAAGCACTGGAGTGTTCTGAAGTTGCCAGGAATGAGTCTGGATCTAAATCACATTGATCAACTGTGAACAGATCTTAAAATTATAGTTGGGAGAAGGCACCTTCAAATTTGAGAGACCTGGAGCAGTCTGCAAAAGAAGAGTGGTCTTAAATGCCCGTTGAGAGGTATAAGAAGCTTGTTGATGGTTACAAGAAGCGATTGATTGCAGTTATTGATTCCCCTATTTTGGGGGTTTAATGTGCAATTATGTCCAATTTTCCTGTTTTTGTGTTGTTCCAATATACAAAGCAAATAAACATGTGTATAACAAAACATGCAATTGCAATAATTTTCTGGAATACTTCATTTTTTGGAACAATTTCAAGGGCGCCAACACTTTTGTCCATGACTGTATAAAGGCCTAGACATTTCTGGCTCAATAAATCTGTCTCCCTCTTACCAAACTTTCCCCTCTCAAATATATCCTGAATCCAGCAGCCAGAATCATATTCATCTCCAGCCGCTACACTGATGCCTCTACTACCCTGTGTCAGTCAATGTACAAGTTGCTGATTTGCTAGAGTCCAATATAAACTTTTCACTCTCACCCACAAAGCGCTCCACACTTCTGCACCACCCTATAACTTCTCCCTTCTCTCTGTCCATCACCCTACCCGTGCCCTCCGGTCCGTTTATTACCTAAGACTAACATTCTCAATAATTCAAACCTCCCACTCCCATTTTCAAGACATCTCAAATGCTGCGCCAATTCTCTGGAATGCACTACACAGGACAATTCAATTAATTCCCGACACCCACAGTTTTAAGCATGCCCTAAAAATATAGTTCTTCAGACTGGCCTATCGCTTCACCCCCACTTATGTAACTATTCCTGTTTTGCCCTTCCAAAATTTTCTTCCAAATTGGGTGCCTCATAGCTTCTGATTACACACCCTCCAGGCACTTTATAGCGCCCTGTATGTGTACTAATATAGATATTGGCTGGCGACCGGTTCATATTCAGTGTGATGTGAATACCCTATTTATTATATTGATGACCGATCCGTACAATACAAGCACTTTTTACCATTCCCCTTTCGTGTCTCCCCTATTTCCTCATAGATTGTAGCTTGCGAGCAGCAGGACTCTCACTCCTTTTGGTTTCTTTGAATTATGCATTTACTCTATTATGTCTTTATTGTCTGTACATCCCCTCTAAAATGTAAAATGCCGAGGAATATGTTGGCACTATAGAAATAAAAATTATGATTATTATTCTGGCATACTACTAGGATCACTGATCTAGTCATTGGTTTCTAATTATTGGAGACTGCCCACTTGGACATTGTACAATTATCATGGTGAAGATTATCATTTCTCACCTCTTACAGACAAACATCGGATAAATTCTACTGAATTCAACATTTTATAATAATTCCAAAAACGCTAATTTTTCATTGAGCGAATTAACATATTTTTTCTCACTCAATAGATGTCTATAAACCAATGACTTGGGCTGCGCCCTACAGCTCATTGAACAGGTTGTTTAGTCCTTGGATTTGTTTCACGTGAAGGGATCCTCGGTATAATGTTTAAAAAAAAGAAACCAAAGCAAATTTAGGATAATATTGAGCTCTACATTGGATATATTTACATGTTCGGATAATAACATTTCTTTCTGACCAGGCTGACTGCTTTCGTAGTCAGAGTTTTTGCAATGGCTCAATCACTAGTGTACATTGAACAAGAGGTTTTGTGTGATTCAGTCAAATGGTTGATACTTTGGAAACAGAAGCCAGAAGGAACGTTCAAAGAAGATGCCCCAGTTCTTCATCAGGAGATGGTGGTATGTATCGGTAAAGGACATAAGTCATATAAATTTCATTGGTTTGGCTGCAATTTGGTTCCAAAATATTTTTTTTGTACCCAGGGCGATATTAAAGGGTCATCAGAAGATGTTTCGCTCACGGCCTTTGTCCTTATTGCTATGCTGGAAAATGAAAAGATCTGTACCCCACATGTCAGCGTGAGTCATTCATCGTTATCCTCCCTTCATAGAATCCAGCACATATTAACAGAAAATATATCTTCAATACTCTGTTATAGAACCTGAGGAGCAGCATTGAAAAAGCGACCAACTTCCTACTGAGTCAGTACTCGGGTCTAACAAAACCATACGCCATCGCCATTACCTCATATGCTCTTGCTATGGCCGGGTCAATAGACCAACCAGAGAGGCTGCTTTCTGCAACAACAGGTACGCAACACCACCTAGTATTTTTTTAGTCTATATTTGACTCTACATCAGTCATGTTCTAGAGTAAATCAATATTTCAGAATAGTAAATGTTAGACGACAAAAGATAAATTAAAAATGTTTTTAGTGATGACATATAGAGAAAACCTTCAGTTGAAGACTAATATTAATAATGCGAATTATGCAATCAAGGCTTCCTGTGAGTGTTCTCCATTAAAGACAGATGGTAGACTATAACAGATGAATAGATTATTTCCCAGTACAGGAAGGGAACAGAGAAAAGTCCAGTGACCTCAACTCAAGCCCCCTAATGACTAGAGTTGAGCAAATAATTTAGTAATCGGTCGCCAAATCTGAATTTGCCATATTTGTGCCATATTGGTACCCTATTCGTGCCGAATTTATGTTTGACGATCGATTCCAAACATATTCGGTTATTTCTACTCCCACTGACTACATTGACGTTCGGCAGTGTTCTCGGAATATTGCAAATACAATATTCGTAGCTGATCATAATAGGAACTAAATTTTGAAAAATTCGCTCAGCTCTACTAATGACATCTCGTTTGAGAATTCCCAGTGCAAAAATTCAGCAAATTCGTATTTCAGAAGATTTTCTCATTTCTACCGCCAACATGCTCACAATGGGCAAGTTCTTACTGTATCCAGCCAACAAGAACTTTTCCACACTTCCTTCCTTAGTGACAAAACCAGTCTTCGCAGCACTACATAGACACGGCCTCCAGGGACAAAATACTTGCTAACCTACCATATAGATTAACGCAATCTACCATAAAGATTAATGCCTTCCAAAGATTTCCCTATGCCTCCTTTCAATGAGCAGCACACAATTTCATGTTTTCAGAATGACTTTAAGATTATAGTGTAAACTCTTATAGATTGAACTACATATGAAGAATTACAATAGCGATAACAGAAAGCAAAGCACATTTACTTTGGCAAACTGTAACATTGACAAGGAGTGGCAAGGTTTGTTCCCCTTACACGCATGTGTATAATGCTTCCTTTAAGGAACAGAACGTTAATGTGGAACTGGTCTTCAACAAGTTATTCTGACCTTCATGTGTCACTTAAACAGATGTAGAAGAATGTGTTTTCCATGTTAGACCTATTTTGTAGCTGGTGCTGATTTTTTATAGTCCACAGATTACCTACACAGTTTCCATCAATGTTTTTCATAACTTGCTTTCTTTTTCCTTAACAAGACAAAGTTCAATGGGAGTCAGGATCTCGTTTAGTCACTATTGAGGCCACATCTTATGCTCTCCTGGCTCTGTTGCACTTGAATCAGGACGATCTAGCTGGACCAATTGTGCGTTGGATAACTGCTCAAAAATATTACGGAGATGTTAATTCTAATACACAAGTAAGTGAAGTCAATTTGAACCGTCTTCATTTTTTATTTTGCACATTTATGTTATGGTCATTGTTCATTTTATGTATTTACTATTGTTTCCTGTGTACAGTACCTTAACTTTCATTAAAATTGTCTCATATTTGGCTGTTTCTGGTCTTCTCTAGGCCACATTTGTGATGTTTCAAGCTTTGGCTCAATATCAGATAGACATGCCAACTCGAAATGATATGAATCTCCTTGTGACCCTCAATCTACCAGAAAACAATCTTCCATTAAAGTACCACATCAGTCCAAAAACTGCTATGCTGGCACGTTCTGCTACGGTGAGAATTCTGGGGTATTATGGACTTAGCTTTTCGTTTAAACCATCTTACTCCTTCACCATGTTTACATATGCCCTTACAGTGTTTGCTCCACTAATCTTCACTGTCCTTCGCTATCCCAAATCCCGAACACCCTTGTCATCTTGTCATGATCCCAGTGCAGGTTTTGACCTGCACGTCAGGGGTTAATGTCTTGAGCCCAGTGCAGGCTTTGACCTGCACGCCTGGGGTTAATTATTGTGGCCTCTCTTTGGTTCAAGGAGAGCTTCTTATAGCCCTGGCAAACTCCAATCCCCGTCAGTTATACTTTTGCCTTTGGCCGAGTGTGGTTACCTCTGTGTGCCTGTGCCTTCTGATTGTCTTCTAGCTTGCTTATATGGTTCTGATCCGGTTTTGTCCCCTGTTGTCTCTGGAGAACTGTCTGTAGATGTTGCAAGTGAGACTGACTGTCTGGGGAATACACCCAAATGTCATCCAAATAAATGACAACAAAACTGAGCATTAGTTAACCCAAACGCCATAACCAGGTTTTAAAAGAGTCCCTCTGATGTGAGGAACGCAGTTTTCCACTCGTCCCCTTCCCGAACCCTTATCAGTTTGTAGGGCCCCCGGAGATCTAATTTGGAGAACCATTGGGCCCCAGATAACTGGTTACATAAGTCTGAGATGAGGGGAACTGGATAAGTGTTCCTAACCGTTATCTTATTAAGTTCCCGAAAGTTGAGGCACGGCCGCAAACCACCATCTTTCTTCCTCACAAAGAAGAATCCTGCTGCCACGGGTGACACAGAAGGCCTGATATGCCCATCGCGGAGACTCTCAGCTTTGTATGACACAACATTCAGGGGTACACCATGCAATCGGACCACATGCAGGACAAACAACTTTGACAATGTTTCTGCTGAGGGTAATGCTGTCAAGGGAATGCAATGGGCCTGTTTCGAAAACCTGTCCACCACAACCCAGATCACGGTATTGCTCCTGGAAGGTGGAAGACCGGTAATAAAGTCCATGGAGAGATGCGTCCATGGCCTATCAGGAACCGGTAAAGGTATGTGTTCCCCAGCCGGCCGGTTATGCAAGTTTTTGGAACGGGCACAAACTCCACAAGCAAAAATGAATTTCTTGACATCGGACCCAAGTGAAGGCCACCAAAAAACCCTGGCTACTGCCTCTCTAGTGGCCGTGATACCGGGATGAGCACTCAGCCTAGACTCATGAAACCAGTTATCTGGGGCCCAATGGTTTTCCAAATTAGATCTCCGGAGGGGCCTACAACCTGATAAGGGTTCGGGAAGGGAACTAGTGGAAAACTGCGTTCCTCACATCAGAGGGACTCTTTGAAAACCTGGTTATACTGTTTGGGTTAACTAATGCTCCGTTTTGTTGTCATTTATTTGGATGACATTTTGGTGTATTCCCCACACAGTCAGTCTCACTTGCAACATCTACAGACAGTTCTCCAGAGACAACAGGGGACAGAACCGGGTCAGAACCATATAAGCAAGCTAGTAGACAATCGGAAGGCACAGGCACACAGGGGTCACCACACTCGGCCAAAGGCAAAAGTATAACTGACGGGGATTGGAGTTTCCCAGGGCTATAAGAAGCTCTCCTTGAACCAAAGAGAGGCCACAATAATCAACCCCAGGCATGCAGGTCAAAGCCTGCACTGGGCTCAAGACATTAACCCCTGACGTGCAGGTCAAAACCTGCACTGGGATCATGACAACCCTCTAACCAAATAATCATCTCCCCTTCCCTCCTACCTCCCCACCTGACCTCCTCTGCTGACCTACTCCTCAACCTCAGATCTCTCCAAATAAAACATAAAACAAGCCGGCCACTCTCTTTCTCCCACCTGCTCTCCCTATCTCTGCTTCTCCTCACTGCTGGTGACATATCTCCCAATCCTGAACCCCCACAGCTGATACTTCCCATCAATTCCCACTCCTACTGCTCCCTATCTAATATGAACTACCGCACTCTCTCCAACATAAAACCTGTGCCCTTGATGCCTACCCCCGGCAAACTCTCTCTGAAGCACTCTGGAATGCCCGCTCCATCTGCAATAAGCTTCATGTGATTCATGACCTCTTTCTCTCTTGCAATCTTGATTTCCTCGGACTCAAAGAAACATGGCTGACATCCTCTGACACCACCTCCCCTGCTGCGCTGCTACAGTGGCCTCCTCTTCACCCACACTCCTCGCACCAGCAACAAACACAGTGAAGAAATTGGTCTTCTCCTTTCTTCTAACTGCACCTTTAACCCAATCCCACCTCTTCCCTCCCTTATCCCCCCCTCTTTTGATGTCCACTCTGTCCGCATCTACTCTCTCTCCAACCTCCAAGTGGCTGTCATATACCAACCTCCGGGCCCGGACACTGCCTTTATTGACCAATTCCCTACCTGGCTTCTTCATTTTCTTTCCACTAACATACCCACTGTCATCATGGGTGACGTCAACATCCCTACTGATACCCTTCTGTCAACAGTCTCCAAACTCCTGTCCCTTACCTCATCTTTTGGACTTGCTCAGTGGTCCTCCTCAGCCACCCACACAGACGGACATACATTAGACCTGGTCTTCACCCGTCTCTGCTCTCTATCTAACTTCACCACCTCCCCTCTCCCTCTATCCAACCACCATCTACTCACTTTTTCATCCCTGTCCTCCTCATCTGTCATCCATGTCCAGCAACATGCGCACTCCTGCAGAAACCACACACACCTAGACACCCACAAGCTCTCTGACTCTATTCTACCACTGGCAACCATATCCATCCTCACTCCACGAAATAGACAGTATCACTGCTTTCTACAGCACCACTCTTGCATCAGCTATTGACGCAGTCGCCCCTCTCGTTCGTGGTTGACTGCGACATATCAACAGACAACCCTGGCACAATAACACCACTAAAAAGCTCTGGCAAGCATCCAGGGTTGCAGAGTGGCGTTGGAAGAAAACAAATTCGTAAGACGATTTCACTGCATTCAGACAGGCAACACTCGCTTTCAAATCTTCCCTCACCTGTGCTAAGCAGGCCTACTTCACAACCCTCGTATCTTCCCTGTCCTACAACGCCAAACAGTTATTCAAAACTTTTAACTCCCTCCTCCGCCCACCACTGCCCCCTCCAGCCTCCCTCATCACTGCTGAGGACTTTTCCATACACTTCAAAAATAGGATCAACCAAACAAGGCAAGTCTTCATTGTTCAACTACCACAACCCCTTTGTATACCAGACCAATGCCCAAACCACATAACCTCCCTCGCCAACATCACTGAAGGGGAGATTAATTGTCTCCTCTCCCAATCACACCTCACCACTTGTGCACTTGACCCCATCCCATCCCACCCCCTCCCCAACATCACCACCACACTTATCCCATCCCTAACCCACCTCTTCAACCTATCACTAACTTCTAGTACCTTCCCTTCTGCTTTCAAACATGCCACAATCACGCCTATCCTTATAAAGCCAACCCTCGACCCAACCGCTATGTCCAGCTATCGCCCAATATTGCTGCTCCCATTCGCTTCCAAACTCCTGGAGCAGGACGTCCACACTGAACTTCCCTCCCACCTCTCATCTAACGTGCTTTTTGACAATCTACAATCTGGTTTCCGCCCCATTACTCCACTGAGACAGCCCTGACCAAAATTACTAACGACCTACTTACAGCAAAGCTAACGGACAATGCTCTATACTCCTCCTTCTAGACCTGTCCTCTGCTTTCGACACAGTTGACCACTACCTCCTACTTCAGATCCTCTCCTCCTTTGACATCAAAGACCTCGCGCTATCCTGGATCTCCTCATGCCTTTACAACCGTACATTCAGCGTCTCCCAATCCCACACTACCTCCTCATCCCACCCTCTCTCTGTTGGAGTCTCCCAAGGCTCTGTTCTAGGACCCCTACTCTTCTCAGTCTATACACTTGGCCTGAGGCAACTCATACAGTCCCATGGATTCCAGTACCACCTTTATTCTGTTGACACTCAGAACTACCTCTCTGACCCAGACGTCACCTCTCTACTGTCCAGAATCCCGGAGTGTCTATCAGCCATATCCTCCTTCTTCTCCTCTCGCTTCCTCAAACTCAATGTGGACAAATCTGAACTCATCATCTTTCCTCCATCTCAAAGATCTTCCTTACCTGAC
Organism: Dendrobates tinctorius; assembly: GCF_039654945.1. NCBI lineage: Eukaryota > Metazoa > Chordata > Amphibia > Anura > Dendrobatidae > Dendrobates > Dendrobates tinctorius. The sequence continues at coordinate 3,160,806 of NW_027362017.1, read as the reverse complement.
CTATCTATCACAATTAACGACATCACGCTTTCCCCCATACCGGAAGTCCGCTGCCTCGGAGTAACTCTTCACTCTTCCCTGTCCTTCAAACTGCACATCCAAGCTCTTTCCACCTCCTGTCACCTCTAGCTCAAAAATATTTCCAGAATCCGTCCTTTCCTCAACCCACAATCTACTAAAATGCTTGTGCATGCCCTCATCATCTCCCGCCTCGACTATTGCAACATCCATTTCTGTGGCCTCCCTGCTAATACCCTCGCACCTCTCCAGTCCATCCTTAACTCTGCTGCCTGACTTATTCATCTCTCTTCTCTTTTCTCCCCTGCAAATCTCTTCACTGGCTCCCATTCCCTCAGCATATCTAGTTCAAATTACTAATGCTGACCTACAAGGCCATCTATAACCTGTCTCCTCCATATATCTCTGAACTAATCTCCCGATATCTTCCCTCACATAATCTCCAGTCCTCCCAAGACCTCCTCTCCTCCACACTTATTCGCTCCTCACCCAACCACCTCCAAAACTTCTCCCGAATATCCCCCATCCTCTGGAATTCTTTACCCCAAAACGTTCGACTATCTACCACATTCAGATCCTTCAAATGGAGCCTGAAAACCCACCTCTTCAGGAAAACTTATGACCTGAAATGACCCCCGCTGCCTCCTCACCACTACCGGAGCTACCGCCTCACCAACACCGGAGCTGCTGCAACCCCTCCGACCTACTGTCTTCTTCCCCACCATCCTGTAGAATGTAAGCCCGCAAGGGCAGAGTCCTCTCTCTCCTCTGTATCAGTCTGTGATTGTTAGTTTGTTTACTGTAAGTGATATCTGTATTTTGTATGTAACCCCTTCTCATGTACAGCATCATGAAATCAATGGTGCTATAGAAATAATTAATAATAATAATAATAATATTATACAGTGGTCAAGATACTTTACTGGCTTTGAAGACAATGCTGTCATAACATATTGATGTTTCCTTCCTTACCTTACATCTTGGTTCAACATGTAGTGAGATGTCTGGTACAAGATGACCTGCTTTGAAGAAAAATAATTTTTTTTTATTTCTTGGTCACCAGATGACTATGCTACATGTGTCTGTATATGGCCACACAGTGGTTGTGATGTGAGCTTCAGCCCATCAAGAGTTTTGGTGGCATGCCAAGTTCTAAACCAAATTTGATTAAAAATATAGGTGGACAGTCGAACACCTCTATAAATAACGTTTACAAAGGTGTTATCGATAGGGATGATGTTCCATATACAATCATTGGAATTTGTTTTTTTTTTCCTTTGACATGGGGTTTTGGCCAAGATTTAGGAAAATCAGATTTGGTCAAAATCAAACTTAAATGTTTTCTCTGCAGTTGGCTTGTCCTTTTCTTTTCCTTTACAAAAAATGAATATGTTCTAGGACAGATGTAGAGTAAACAAAGGCCTTCATGTGGTTCTGTCATAGATCCACGCTAAATTACTTATATCCTTCATTTGCAGGTAGTTGGGGGACATGGCGAATAAGACATTGACACATTTCATGTACTTTCGAAGGTCTTTCCAGTTCAATGTACTAAGCTTCAGGTCACACTCACCCTTTCTTTTATGCAGAATGATGAACACTGAATTTTAAAATCTTATTTTACAGACCAAAGCGAATAAAGAGTTTAATGTGGAAGTCAGGGGCAAAGGACAAGCTATATTAACGGTAAATTCATATCGGCAGTCAGGTGACACAATTATTAACCTCTGCTATTGACTTATCATAATGCCAAAGAATCCAATGATATTGTGAGAATTTACAGTGGGATGTAAAAGTTTATGCACCCCTGAGCAAAATAACTGTTATTGTGAACAGTTGAGCAAGTTGAAGATGAAATGATCGCTAAAAGCAGAGCAGGTGGAGGCGTTGGTCTGCTCCTATCATCAAAATGTACCTTTCAGGTTATCCCTCAAGTACCCTCACTTGTCTTCCCTTCTTTTGAGGTCCATGCCGTCAGACTCTACACCCCCCTCTCCATGCGAGTGGCGGTGGTGTATCGTCCTCCCGGCCCCTCCCATCAGTTCCTGGATCATTTTGCCACTTGGCTTCCACATTTTCTCTCCTGTGACATCCCTACCCTCATCATGGGAGATTTCAACATCCCCATTGCTCTTCCCCTCTCACCATCTGCTACTCACCTTTTATCTCTAACCTCCTCATTTGGCCTTTCGCAGCTTACTAATTCTCCAACGCATGAAGACGGAAGCTCCCTCGACTTGGTCTTCTCTTGGCTTTGTGCAGTGGATGATTTTGCAAACTCCCCTCTCCCGCTCTCTGACCACAATCTTCTTTCATTCTCTATCAAGAACTGCCAGGCTGCTCAGGTCACCCCCACTGTCCATACGTATAGAAACATACAGGCCATTAACACCCAGAAACTTATGAAGAACTTGCAGTCTTCATTGGCCCCTATCTCCTCCCTCTCATGTCCTGATTCTGCATTGAAGCATTACAATGAAACACTTCAAAGTGCCCTGGATGAATTTGCACCCCCTATAAATAGAACACCACAACGCAGACAGCGACAACCCTGGCACACGGTGCAAACACGTTTCCTGCAGCGGTGCTCCAGGTGCGCCGAACGTCTGTGGAGAAAATCCAATCTACACGAAGATTTCATACATTTTAAGTTTATGCTTAGAACATACAACACTGCCCTTCACCTCTCCAAACAAACCTATTTCAACACCCTCATCACCTCACTGTCAAATAACCCAAAACGTCTCTTTGACACTTTTCATTCTCTACTCAATCCAAGAGTACAGGCCCCAACCACAGAGCTCAGAGCTGACGATCTGGGCAATTACTTCAAAGAAAAAATTGACCAGATTCGACAGGAAATTATCTCCCAATCACCTCATACCACGCACTGTCCTCCCTCCCCCATTGCATCTAGATCACTCTCTGATTTTGAACCAGTCACAGAAGAAGAAGTAAGCAGGCTCCTTGCATCTTCTCGCCCAACTACTTGCACCAGTGACCCATTTCCGTCACATCTCCTCCAGTCCCTTTCCCCTGCTGTCACCCCTCACCTAACTAAAATATTTAACCTCTCTCTCTCTTCTGGTATTTTTCCCTCCTCATTTAAGCATGCCATCATACCTCCACTACTTAAAAAACCATCCCTCGACCAAAACTGTGCCGCTAACTATAGACCTGTCTCTAATCTTCCCTTCATCTCTAAACTCCTGGAACGCCTGGTCCACTCCCGTCTTATCCGCTATCTCTCAGAAAACTCTGTTCTCGACCCTCTCCAATCCGGTTTCCGCTCTTTACACTCCACTGAAACTGCCCTCACTAAAGTCTCTAATGATCTGCTAACAGCTAAATCAAATGGTCATTACTCCATGCTAATTCTTTTGGATCTCTCTGCAGCATTCGACACTGTGGATCATCAGCTCCTCCTCACTATGCTCCGTTCCATTGGCCTCAAGGACACCATTCTCTCCTGGTTCTCCTCCTATCTCTCTGACCGCTCCTTTACTGTATCTTTTGCCGGTTCCTCCTCCTCTCACCTTCCCCTTACTGTTGGGGTCCCCCAAGGATCGGTTTTAGGCCCCCTCCTCTTCTCCTTGTACACTGCCCCTATTGGTCAAACAATCAGTAGATTTGGGTTCCAGTACCATCTCTATGCTGATGACACCCAATTATACGCTTCTTCTCCTGACATCACGCCAGCCTTTCTAGAAAACACCGGCAATTGTCTAAACGCTGTGTCTAATATCATGTCCTCACTATATCTGAAACTGAACCTGTCAAAAACTGAACTCCTGGTGTTTCCTCCCTCTACTAACGTACCTATACCCGACATTGCTATTTCTGTGGGTGGCTCCACTATTACTCCCCAGCAACATGCCCGCTGTCTTGGGGTCATACTTGATTCCGAGCTTTCCTTTGCCCCCCACATTCGATCACTGGCTCGCTCTTGTCATCTGCACCTCAAAAACATTTCTAGAATTCGACCTTTTCTTACTTTTGACTCTGCAAAAACTCTTACAGTTTCTCTTATTCATTCTCGTCTCGACTATTGTAACTCTCTTCTAATCGGTCTCCCTCTTACCAAACTCTCCCCTCTCCAATCTGTCTTGAATGCTGCAGCCAGGATCATATTCCTCGCCAATCGTTACACCGATGCCTCTACCTTGTGCCAGTCATTACACTGGCTACCCATCCACTCCAGAACTCAGTATAAACTTATTACCCTCACCCACAAAGCCCTCCATAGCTCAGCACCACCCTACATCTCCTCCCTTGTTTCAGTATACCACCCTACCCGCGCCCTCCGTTCTGCTGATGACCTGAGGTTAGTATCCTCAATAGTCAGAACCTCCCACTCCCGTCTCCAAGACTTTACACGTGCCGCACCAATTCTTTGGAATGCACTTCCCAGGTCAATACGATTAGTCCCCAATCCCCACAATTTTAAGCGTGCCCTGAAAACACATTTATTCAGACTGGCCTATCGCCTCAACACATTAACCTAATCTATCCCTGTGTGGCACAGCCAAAAGTTTTACCATAACCAGATTTCCCGCATCATGTTCCCACATGCTTTATGCATCCATTAGCCCTCTGTGTCTGTACTGTCACACACTTAACATTATGGCTGGTCCATACAATCAGGGCAACTGTTACCACCCACCTTTCGTGTCTACCTCTTTCCTCATAGACTGTAAGCTTGCGAGCAGGGCCCTCATTCCTCTTGGTATTTGTTATAATCTACTGTATGTGATTATTGTTATGCTGTAATGTCTATTGTCTGTACAAATCCCCTCTGAAATGTAAAGTGCTGCGGAATATGTCGGCGCTATAAAAATAAAATTTATTATTATTATTATTATTAAAAGGCCTAAAGTTAAAGATGGCAAAAAATATACAGTTTATTGTAATTTTTTTCATTTTTAAAAATTACAAAAAGGAAAATGAGCCAATGCAAAAGTTTGGGAACAATTTGAGTTATGTGTGCTCAGATAATTTTGACCAAGTTTTCAGATTTTAATTAGCCTGGTTATGGCTTGTTCACTATCATTATTAGGAAAGGCCACGTGATGCAAATTTCCCAGCTTTATAATAACCCAGCTTTCGCTAACCTTGTGCCAAAAAAATAGTAGCCATGGGGTCTTCTAAGCAGCTGCTTAGGAGTCTGAAAATAGTGTAGGCCCACTAAGCCAGAGAAGGCAATAAGAAGATAGCAAAGTGTTTTCAAGTTGTTCTTTCCTCAATTTGAATTGTAATTAACCCCTTAACCCCCCAGGAGCTTTTTTCAGTCTTGCGTTATCATTTTCCGCTCCCCTCCTTCCCAGAGCCATAACTTTTTTATTTTCCTTTCAATATGGCCGTGTGAGGGCTTGTTTTTGTGTGGGACGAGTTGTACTTTTGAACGACATCATTAGATTTACCATGTCGTATACTGGAAAATAGGAAAAAAAAATTCCAAGTGCGGTGAAATTGCAAAAAAAGTACAATCCCCCCGCTTGTTTTTTGTTTGGCTTTTTTACTAGGCTCACTAAATGGTAAAACTGCCCTGCCATTATGAATCTCCAGGTCATTATGAGTTCATAGACACCAAACATGTCTAGGTTCTTTTTTTTATCTAAGTGGTGAAAACATTTCCAAACTTTGTTAAAAAAAAAATTGTGCCATTTTCCGATACCCGTAGCGTCTCCATTTTTCATGATCTGGGGTCAGGTGAGGGCTTATTTTTTGTGTGATGTGCTGACGTTTTTATTGATACCATTTTGGTGCAGATACGATCCTTAGATCGCCCGTTATTGCATTTTAATGCAATGTTGCGGTGACCAAAAAACGTAATTCTGGCATTTTGACTTTTTTCTCACTACGCCGTTTAGCGATTTTTTATTGATAGATCGGGGGATTCTGAATGCGGCGATACAAAATATTTGTATGTTTGATTTTATTTGTATTGTTTTATTTTGAATGGGGCGAAAGGGGGGTGATTTGAACTTTTATATTTTTTATCTTTTTATATTTTTAAAAATATTTTCTTTTTACTTTTTAGATGCTTCAATAGTCTCCATGGGGGACTAGAAGTTGCCATAACCCAATCGGCTCTACTACATACAGGCGATGATCAGATCGCTTCTATGGGTAGAATTGGTCACTTGCTATGAGCGCCGACCGCTGGATAGTGCTCACAACAATCCGGCACTAACAACCATAGAGATCTGCAGGAGACCTCTGGTTGTCATGCCCACACACCGGTGACCTGAGATCAGGTGACGCGGGTCACCGATGGGCGTATTTCCGGCGCATTTGCCGGAAGCGCTTGTTAAATGACGCTGTCAGAGTTTGACAGCGGCATTTAATGGGTTAATAGCCACGGGTGGATCGCTATTCCACCCATGGCTATTGTGGGTACATGTCAACTGTTGAAAACAGCTGATGTGTCCCAGGAAAGAAGTGGGCTCAGTGCCGCAGTGTGGGACCCCACATCAAAGGGGTTAAGAAACAACAATCAACAGGAACAGTGGAGGTCAAGATAAGGCCTGGAAGACTAAGAAAAATTTCAGCTCATAGGATTGCTGGAGAGGTAAATCAGAACACCAGCTTGACTGCAAAAGACCTTCAGAGAGATTTAGCAGACTCTGGAGTTGTGATACATTGTTCTACTGTTCAGAGACACCTGCCAAATATGGCCATTAAGCATTGGGGTGGATCAATAGACGACCTGAAAAGGAGCAAGCTGAAGGTTTTGCAATGGCCCTCACAGTCCCCTGATCTGAACATAATTGAAAATCTGTGGCTAGACCTCAAAATAGCAGAGGATACAAGACGACCCAGGAATCTCACAGAACTGGAGGAATTCTCCAAGGATGAATGGATGAAAATCCCTCAAACAAGAATTGAAAGACTTTTGTCTGGCTACAAAAAATAAGTGTGCAAAGTTTGGTTGGTTGAGTGAAGTGACCTTGATGACACTATAATTGGAGCAAACCCCCAAAAAAGTTGTTTGTATAGGAGTATGTGACTTGACTATTATTTCTGGTGATCTCACAAGGTTAGAATTTATACTTTAATAATAGTAACACACTGTCTTTCATCATCGGTCATTAAGGGGCCTTAATTCTCACTTTTTTATGGCACTGAAAATTTGCAAATAGCTTGCCCTAACAATCAAAAATGCAGAAGGTGCCGGCTCTATATTATAGATGACATTGTGCAGCTTTGGCAATATTCAGATTTAGCACTGCGGCCATCTAACCCCATAAATGCCACTGTCAATCGAGACAGTGGCATCTAGATGATTACAAGAGGGAGATGGTTCCCTCTTGAAATCATTCAGGACCCCAGAGTTGCAATTGTGGGTTCTGATAGTTGTGATAACAATCCAATGTCAGGTAATGGCCTCTGGGTCCAGTTACCTGTTAGGTCTCGTTAGTTGCAGTGCAGTTGTTATGAATGAGTCACCGTAGGAGGCAAAAGCAGAAATACAAGCTAAGTCCAGAAAACCAGAGAAGTTGGCAACTATCAGATTGCAGACCCCTGAACCTATCAACACAACTAGCAGTAGCCGTGGGGGGTTCCTACGATGCCCTAGACCCCTCGATCACAGCCGGAGAAATACATAGGCCTAAAGAAAGAAAGGGGAAATCTAAACTGCCCCAGAGCAGACCCCAAAGCAATAGGCAGCCCCCAACATATAATGACGGTGAAGCAAGATGAAAATACTAACACAGACAGAAAGATAGACTGAGCAAAGACGGGGCCCCAAAACTACCTAGATAGGAATGGACAGGAAGGCTGCTGTCTGCAATCTGCCAAAACCCTATCAAAGACATAAGCCAACCAGCTGATATGAAAAAGGCCCTGAAGCAGCTAGGCTTCAAAAACTGAATCAGCACTCAGGTATTTTCAGAAGACAGAGCTAAATGAATTCAGCACACCCCAGCAGGGAATGGCAGAAATCAGAAAAACAAAGTAAAAACAAAGTCAAAGCACAAAAGCAAAAGGCCGAGCAGCAAACTTAGCTTTGGAGGAGCAGGAATTCAGACTGGTCTCCAAGGATCCCACAGAGAAATCACCCGCAGGGCAGAAGGGCGTCGACAGCATTATATCCAGTCCGTAACTCCACTCAGCCAGTCACAATCATCAGCCTCAGGTGTTTGACAATCAGGCTCACTACATTTCTTTACCAGAAGAGGGAGTTCCTCGGGCCTCAGTAATGAAGGGGAAAATAAACTCACAACAGTACCTCCCCCTTGAGGAGGGGTCACCGAACCCTCAACTATGCCACCAGGGCGATCAGGGTGAGCCCTATGAAAGGCACGCACCAATCTTTTGGCATGAATATCAGAGGCAGAGACCCAGGAATTATCCTCCTGACCATAACCCTTCCACTTAACCAAATACTGGAGTCTCCGTCTAGCCAGACGGGAATCCAGTACTTTCTCTACCTCATACTCCATGTTACCTTCAACCAATACAGGGTCTGGAGGCGCCACCCCCGGAACAACAGGTTCAACAAACCTCTTCAACAAAGATTTATGGAACACATTATGGATTTTAAATGTGACAGGAAGAGCCAAACGAAAAGAGACCGGATTAATAATCTCCACAATCTTGTAAGGTCCAATAAATCTAGGCTTAAACTTAAGAGAAGCCACCTTCATAGCAATATTTTTTGATGATAACCACACCATATCACCAACCTTAAACTGGGGACCAATAGTCCTATGTCGGTTGGAAAACCGCTGGGCCTTCTCCTGGGAGAGAGATAACTTATCCACCACTTGGTCCCAGATCTGGTGCATTCTCTCCACCACAGTGTCAACACCTGGGCAGGCAGAGGGCTCCACCTGCCCTGAAGAAAATCGAGGATGAAACCCAAAGTTACAAAAAAAAGGTGACATCAAAGTGGCAGAACTAGCTCTATTATTCAAAGCAAATTCGGCCAAGGGCAAAAATGAAACCCAATCATCCTGATCAGCAGAAATAAAACATCTCAAATATGACTCCAAGGTCTGGTTTGTTCTCTCTGTCTGCCCATTGGTCTGAGGGTGAAAAGCAGAGGAGAAGGACAACTGAATTCCCAGCCTGGAACAGAAAGTTCTCCAAAATCTAGACACAAACTGCACTCCTCTGTCAGATACAATGTTCTCAGGAATCCCGTGCAAATGAACCACCTGTTGTAAAAACAGGGGCACCAACTCAGAGGAAGATGGCAACTTAGGGAGTGGTACAAGATGAACCATCTTAGAGAACCTATCACAAATCACCCAAATAACAGTCATCCTCTGAGAGACAGGCATATCAGAGATGAAATCCATTGAAATATGGGTCCATGGCCTCTTGGGGACAGGCAAAGGCATCAACAACCCACTAGAGCGAGAACACGATTTAGACCGGCAGCACGTCCCACAGGACTGCACAAAATTCCTGACATCACGAGACAAGGAGGGCCACCAAAAAAACCGACTCACCAGATCTCTAGTACCAAAAATACCTGGATGACCAGCCAAAGCAGAGCAATGAACTTCAGACATCACTCTCTTCTTCCACTGGTCAGGAACATACAACTTTCCACTGGGACAACGCTCAGGTTTGTCCTCCTGGAACTCTTCCAGAGCACGTCTCAAATCGGGCGAGATGGCAGAAAGAACTACCCCTTCGCCTAAGATGGTAGCAGGCTTGGTCACCACAGGAGAATCAGCAAGGAAGCTCCTAGAGAGGGCGTCTGCCTTGACATTCTTTGTTCCAGGAAGAAAAGAAACCACTAAATCAAAACGTGTAAAAAACAAGGCCCACCTAGCCTGTCTAGGGTTCAAGCGCTTAGCCGACTCTAGGTAAATCAAATTCTTGTGGTCAGTGAGGACCATGACTTGATGCTTAGCTCCCTCCAACCAATGTCTCCACTCCTCAAATGCCCATTTCATGGCCAACAGTTCCCTATTCCCCACATCATAGTTACGTTCAGATGGAGAGAACTTTCGGGAAAAGAAAGCACAGGGATTCATTTTAGATGTTACAGGATACTTTTGGGACAAAACAGCTCCTGCACCAATCTCAGAAGCATCCACCTCTACCTGGAATGGAAGTGAGACATCAGGTTGCCGCAAAACCGGGGCGGAGGTGAATCTTCACTTCAACTCCTGAAAGGAAGAAACAGCCTCCGGAGACCAATTTAACACATCAGCACCCTTTTTAGTCAAATCAGTCAATGGCTTGGCAATACTAGAAAATGTTGCTATAAATTTCCGATAAAAATTAGCAAAACCCAAAAACTTCTGGAGGGCCTTCAAAGAAGTGGGCTGAACCCAATCGTGAATGGCCTGTACCTTGGCCGGGTCCATTTCAATAGTTGACGGGGACAAAATAAATCCCAAAAAAGAAATCCTCTGTACTCCAAAAAGGCATTTAGATCCTTTGACATACAGGGAATTCTCCATCAAGATCCGGAACACAGTCCGAATATGTTCCACATGAGAATCCCAATCCTTGGAGAAGATCAAAATATCATCCAGATAGATAATCAAAAATTTATCGACAAAGTCTCAGAAAATATCGTTCATGAAGCACTGGAAGACAGAAGGGGCATTAGTGAGCCCAAAAGGCATCACCAGGTACTCAAAATGTCCCTCCGGAGTATTAAACGCCGTCTTCCATTCATCCCCATGCTTAATGCGAATAAGATTATACGCCACCCTGAGGTCAAGCTTGGTAAACCAGCAAGCACCTTTAACTCTGGAGAATAGATCAGAAATCAGGGGTAACGGATACTGATAATTAACAGTAATTTTGTTGAGGGCACGATAATCAATACAAGGTCTTAATGATCCATCCTTTTTGGCTACAAAAAAAAAAACAGCACCCAAGGGTAACGAGGATGGTCTAATATGACCCTTCTCCAACGCCTCCTTAATATAGGATTGCATAGCCATGTGCTCGGGTACAGATAAATTGAAGAGCCGACCCTTGGGAAATTTACACCCCGGGCTCAGTTCAATTGCACAGTCATAACTCCTATGAGGAGGCAGAGACGCAGACTCATTCTCACTAAATACATCATAAAAGTCCGCCAAATAATCAGGAACATCATGCGACTGAGGAGAGGTGGAAAACACCGGAGCCTCACTAAAGGCACACCGACAACCCCAACTCACCACAGACACAGATTTCCAATCCAAAACTGGATTATGAATCTGTAACCAGGGAAACCCCAGAACAACAGTATCATGCAGATTATGCAACACCAGAAATCTGCAATTTTCTTGATGGTCTGGGGCGACCCGCATTACCACCTGGGTCCAAAACTGGGGTTTATTTTTAGCCAAAGGAGTAGCATCAATCCCCCTCAAAGGGATAGGCGTCTGCAGAGGTGTCATCGGAAATCTACAACATTTAGCAAAATCCAAGTCCATTATGTTTAGAGCTGCTCCCGAATCCACAAAAGCCTTGGCGGAAAATGTGGACAGGGAGCAGATCAGAGTAATAGCCAGAAGAAACTTAGGTTGAACACCCCCAACAGAAAACGTGTGTGCAAAGCGTTTCTCTCGTTTGGGACAGACAGAAATAATATGCGAGGCATCTCCACAGAAAAAACACAACTTATTACGCCTTCTGAACTCCTGACGCTGCTCTCTGGAAAAAACTCTATCACATTGCATAGGTTCAGACATTTGTTCAACAGGTGGCAACACCTCTCGTGCAGCTTTGCGTTCGCGCAAACGCCGATCAACCTGAATGGCTAATGACATAGAATCGTCAAGACCAGAGGGAACAGGAAATCCCACCATAGTATCTTTTACGGCTTCTGACAACCCCTTCTGAAAGAGAGCAGCCAAGGCATTATCATTCCAGGTAGTAAGTACTGCCCACTTTCGGAATTTTTGACAGTACAATTCTGCAGAATCACGACCCTGGCTCAATGCCAGCAGGGTATTTTCAGCCTGATCAATGGCATTAGGTTCGTCATACAACAACCCCAAAGCTTGAAAGAATGCGTTCACATTAGTCAGAATAGGATCATCTGGTTTCAAAGAAAACGCCCAATCCTGGGGATCGCCACGCAGCAAAGAGATGACAATTTTAACCTGCTGCGCGGAGCTCCCTGACGAGTTAGGCTTCAAGGCAAAAAATAATTTACAATTATGTTTGAAATTCAAAAATTTAGACCGATCCCCAAAAAATACATCAGGTGTAGGAATCTTTGGTTCAGCAGCATGTGAATGAGCAAGGTAGGCGGAAATTCCCCGCACTTCCGCAGCGAGCTGCTCCACACGATCAGACAATTGCTTTATCTCCATTGAGAGAAAAAAAAAATTCCCCCTACGGCCTCAGAGATATAGAGGAAAACATATACACACTTTTTTTTTTTTTTTACAATTCTTTCCTGCTATTGAGTACCCTAGAATCTGCGGTATGGCGGGTGATTCTGTTATGAATGAGTCACTGTAGGAGGCAAAAGCAGAAATACAAGCTAAGTCCAGAAAACCAGAGAAGTTGGCAACTATCAGATTACAGACCCCTGAACCTATCAACACAACTAGCAGTAGCCGAGGGGGGGTTCCTACGATGCGCTAGACCCCTCGATCACAGCCGGAGAAATACATAGGCCTAAAGAAAGAAAGGGGAAATCTAAACTGCCCCAGAGCAGACCCCAAAGCAATAGGCAGCCCCCAACATATAATGACGGTGAAGCAAGATGAAAATACTAACACAGACAGAAAGATAGACTGAGCAAAGACGGGGCCCCAAAACTACCTAGATAGGAAAGGACAGGAAGGCTGCTGTCTGCAATCTGCCAAAACCCTATCAAAGACATAAGCCAACCAGCTGATATGAAAAAGGCCCTGAAGCAGCTAGGCTTCAAAAACTGAATCAGCACTCAGGTATTTTCAGAAGACAGAGCTAAATGAATTCAGCACACCCCAGCAGGGAATGGCAGAAATCAGAAAAACAAAGTAAAAACAAAGTCAAAGCACAAAAGCAAAAGGCCGAGCAGCAAACTTAGCTTTGGAGGAGCAGGAATTCAGACTGGTCTCCAAGGATCCCACAGAGAAATCACCCGCAGGGCAGAAGGGCGTCGGCAGCATTATATCCAGTCCGTAACTCCACTCAGCCAGTCACAATCATCAGCCTCAGGTGTTTGACAATCAGGCTCACTACCTTTCTTTACCAGAAGAGGGAGTTCCTCGGGCCTCAGTAATGAAGGGGAAAATGAACTCACAACAGCAGTATTGTAGTGAATGAAAACAGCAATTAAAGTGAAAAATGTTGAAGTCCAATAGTGCGACTAAGTAAGCTGTAAGAAAAAAGTCAAGAAAAGTGGGAAAAAAACAAGACAATCTTTTCCAGCTCAAGCAGCATTTCTGGTTCCTTTGACCTCACGTTAACAGAGCAGCTCTTCCTGTTTCGCTATGATCTGTGGGTGCGGTGTTACTGCTGATGCCATGCTGACTGTCAGCTTGCTCCCTGCAGGTAGGCAGTTATGCTATCAATCAGCATGACATCAGCAGTTATACCCCATCGAAATAGTTTAACAGAAGAGAAAGACCTGCTCTGTCGATATCACAGACAGCAGCAGAATCACTGGCAGGAGCGGTCCATGTCCACTCTGAACTGGGAGAGATCACCTCCTGTCAGAACAGGCAGGTAGTCAGCAATTACCTGTCAATTGAGTTCTTAGGCTGATAAGAAAAAAACCAAAGAACCTCAAAGTCCCAGATAATCCCTTTAATAGTAGTAAAAAAAATCTTATGTACCCCAAAATTGAAACAATAAAAACTTCATCACATCCTTCAAAAATCAGATCCCCACTTTGGTCCATCTTCTATCAGTGGAAATATATGTGGTTTCCACATTACCGCCAGGACAAAACCTCTTGGAAAGTGATATGGCTAACCCCTTAATTCCTCCCTCAAAAAATATAAAAATTCTGTGAAATTACAATCACTGCCTACATGCTCACTATGCTGTATTCAGAAGAGTCCACTTAATAGCTGATGGGAACGTGTCTCCAGAAGCACAAGCTGGGCATATGTATTGGGCACTAAATTGGCATATTTGCAAATTTCACTTTGCCACTTTTACTGCACACTTTTTTTGGGGAAAAGGTCTGTGGGTCAAAACAATAATTGCATCTGTAGATTAAGTAGTTAAAGGGCCTAGTTTCCAAAATTGGGTAACTTTTGAGGATTGTCTACTATTCAGGTACTTTAGGGTCTCTGCAATTGGTACCTGCAAATTCGTTCATTAAAATCTGTATGCCAAAAAGTCAAATGGCACTCCTTCCATCCCAAGCACTGCCATGTGCTCAGACAATAGTTTTCAATGACATCCTTACATTTGGGAGAATTTGTGTAACAAGTTGTGGTGTCCATTTTCTTCTATTGTTATTATTATTATTAAAAAGATGAAAAATTACAGGTAACAATGTATTTTTTCTTTTTCTTTTTTTATAGCCCAATGTTTTAAAATTTTGTTAGGCACCCATGGGTTCAAAATACTCACTAAACTTCTAGATGAACTATTTATAAGCCATAACAGGAGGCTGGGGCTGTACTCACTCTCTGCCATGTCCATTGCTCCTCCCAGAACAGGAAGTCACCAGAAGGCAGCGCTGCAGTTACTCACTAGTTTCTTGCATCGCCACCCCCTCTGAAGATGTTTTAGATTTTGGATGATTAACACTGTGGGTAATTTGAGGGCAGCGCTGGCACTCTGCTTCGGTCTTTACCGCCGAAGACGCCGTCAAGGGGCAGAGATAGAAGCAGTGAGTGGCATCAACATCAAACCACAACTTTTTGCACCATCGTCAAATGAACCATCATCAGGAGGCGGCGTTGGGTCAGTCCCTGCTTCTAGCACTTCCCTCATACGAGTCGTCAGCAGGAGGCCATATTAAAATAGGGTCATGTTGTCCTATCTAATTTTTAATGTTTTTATTTTACTCTATTGCTCTGTAGGCTATATCGGTTTATTATGCTCTTGTGACACAAAAAGAAAAGGGTTGCAAAAATTTTGATTTGACAGTTACGGTAAAGGACGAGCCAACTGGTAAGTGTTACGTTCTTGACTTGACACATAGAACTTTATCAGATGAGGGCGATAGTACGATGAATGACATATGTTAGACCATAGGAGCCTTAGGTAAGATTGGACATTAGTTTGCCATCTGAGTACAGATAATGCATTGTATTTGTAGATTTTTTTTCTTTTTTGCAGTTCGTAGTCCAGAAGGTGCTCTGTCTACAGTATCGGTTGAGATTTGTGTAAGGTAAGAGAAAAAAAATGGATTTATTGAAGAGCAACTGAGCTTCTTAATAAATATTAAGATATTTTAAACTTTTAAATTTTCTCAAGAGATTGCACTGTGCGCTCCTGACTCTTGAGCTGCAATGTGCTCAGCAAAGTATGGATTCAATGGAAATTCACAGAGAAGAGCACAGGTGCAGTAGAAGGACCTGAGGATGCTAACATAAGATGCGCCAAATTCAGTAAGATACAGAGCGTTTTAATGGATTTGGCTCATATTTCAGATGCCTGCAACCAATAAAAGAATTATCCTCCAGTAAGTGACTGGAATACATTTTTGTTACTTTTGTGACCTAACTTATAATATATTTGATAGGGCCACGCCCATAACTGCCTAAGCTCCACCCATATTTATAAAAAAATTGCCACCGCTAGTCACAAAATTAAGTCGTAGCTAAGATTTCTGAAAAATTTGGTGAAAATGATTTGATAAATCGGCCCCATAGACTTTCTATTGAATCTATCCTCCAATCTGTGTCTGCGCTCAGACAAGGGCTGTGCGCTCCTGCCCCCTGAGCTGTGCTTTCTCTGCAGTCTCTTGAGCCATCAGGGGTGGTCTCAGCTATACAGTTTCTTCAAACGAAGCTTTGTGCCTATGGCCTGTATTCTACATCCTGTACATTAGGGAGATGACATCTAATAGATGCGGTCTTTATTTATACACATTAGTAGGGACACCTGGTGAAAAGGTATGGAAAGGCTGACTGCGTTTTCCCCCTTGAAGAAGACAAATTTTATTGCTGTAATGCTATTCTATGTAAATTGTACCCTGCGTCTTTTGTAAATATTGTGTATCATGATGTAATGTGAATTGTGATACGTGTCGATATATGCTGTGATGCACTGTATATAGTTGAGTATAGAGTAAGTTAGGAGTTAATGGTAGAGACTAGCCCATAATGGGAGGGGCTAGTGTAAAAGAAAGTGACTGCTTCCTGCTAGGAAGTTAGATAGGGTCTGGAGTGTAGAGTGAGCAGAATAAAAGGTCCAAACTGAGCAGTGCTGCCTTGGAGGGCGACCCTGAATGAGAGGAGACTGACGAGAAGGGATAGCAAGATCCTGAGGATAAGTGACAGAGAGACCTTCTGGAGATGGGTTTTAGGAGAGGATGCCTAGCCACGAGACCTTGGGCTTGAAATGCTGAAAGGTAATGGGCCTAAACAGGAATGAGAGACTGGGACTAGTGAAGGGTCTCGAGCGGAAGTTCCAGTAGTTCAAGAAATAGGATGCTGTACAAGTAAAGGAGTCTAGTTATTCGGGACTGTAGTGTTAAAGCTGGGTTGTGGTGAAACACAGTGATTAAGTTGCCATTCAGTAAAGAGTTTATTATTGGACGGTGGTCTCTCTCATTGAGCTGTGAAACATCTGGTCCTGGCACACCAGCAACATCGGTTACATGTGGCCTGCATGGATGTAACGCCCTCACAACACAAGTCTGCACACCCAGCCAGGACCTCCACTTTCATGTAACGTTCCAGGGTGCCTCAGTCGAGTACCTCGCCCACGGCTACCGCCCTATACCATGTTACACCACACCAGCACTAGAGAGGCATGAGAAATCTGTGAATCGCCTCCTGGATGTTGTTATTACCTGTTATCCATCTCCCACTGTCATCTTTCTGTAGACATCTTAAACACAGTGATGCTGCCATGTCTATCTTGGACGTTTCCATGATGACTGGATTCACCCCTGATATTGAAAGTCTTAAGGTGAGATTACAGAATTATTATTAAATATCTTTATATTCTCTGTATGAATGAGATATAATTCATTCTCTTCTGATTCACAGCTAATGAAGGGAGTGGACAAAAATATCTCCAAATTTGAGATTAACGAGGAATCAATCACTAAGGGAACACTCATCATCTACCTTGATAAGGTATTGATTGTGGACCAAATTCTTCTCAGTAAGCCTCCGACTTCTGTTTCTGATTCATATTTACAAGATTTTTGGTCACTGGAAATATAAGCTGCCATAATAGAGGGTCTGTCAGCAGATACTGACCCTTCTGCTGAGAACTCATGCATGCTAGGCCAGGCTCACCTCCTCCCTGTCCTGTACAAAGACTGATAACACCTTTATGTACAGCTAATAGCACAGGAGCCACCATTCACAATAGGTGGTCACAGCTCACCTCCTCCTCCTCTACAATGACTGATAAGGTTGATAAAGCAGGATCCAACATTTACAACAAGTGCTAGTCACACTTCCTTCCATGACCTTCACAATGACCTTTGCACAGATCAAGCATAGCCAGGAAGCTTACAATGAGCTCCATTGCAAAATATAGACTGGAGCCTCCACCACCATGTTGGTCAGCTCACAGGCCCCTGTAGCTTTCTAAATCCTAAAAAGATATGTGTTCACTTGCCCACTACACCCCATGATTAAAAAATAAGACTACAGATAAAAAAAGGATAAACAAGATAAAGACTACCAATGACAAACTATTACCAAGTATTATGGTCACGTGGTGTCTGAATATAATCATCAACTTGTTATTCAATAAAATCCAGTATACAAGAGCAATATACCAATAATATTGCATAAAGCGATAAAAATCACCACACCATGACTGTACCCTATATTACCACCACATAGAAACCAAGTAATAGCACCATACTGATCATTATTAAATAGCACAGCACTAATAATAATAATCTATTTTTATATAGCGCTAACATATTCCGCAGCGCTTTACAGTTTGCACACATTTTCATCACTGTCCCCGATGGGGGCTCACAATCTAAATTCCCTATCAGTATGTCTTTGAAGTGTGGGAGGAAACCGGAGTACCCGGAGGAAACCCACGCAAACACAGGGAGAACATACAAACTCCTTGCAGATGTTGTCCTTGGTGGGATTCGAACCCAGGACCCCAGCGCTGCAAGGCTGCAGCTCTAACCACTGAGCCACCGTGCTGCCACGTTCTGCACTAACACTAATATGACCACATTATGGACAGGGGAGCTGTCAATCATATATAGTGTATAGTGTACAGGTAATATAGTGATTACCGGTGACATTATATACAGGAGCTCTGTATATAGTGTCAGTGTACAGGTAATACAGTGATCACTGATGGCATTATACACAGGAGCCCTAAATCTAGTATATAATGTACAAGTAATACAGTGATCACCGATGGCATTATACACAGGAGCTCTGTATATAGTGTACAGGTAATACAGTGATCACCAGTGACATTATACAAAGGAGCTCTGTGTATAGTGTATAGTGTAGAGGTATTACAGTGATCACTGGTGACATTATACACAGGAGCTCTGTATATAGTGTCAGTGTACAGGTAATACAGTGATCACTGATGGCATTATACACAGGAGCTCTGTATCTAGTGTATAGTGTAGAGGTAATACAGTGATCACCAGTGACATTATACATAAGAGCTCTGTATATAGTGTCAGTGTACAGGTAATACAGTGATCACTGATGGCATTATACACAGGAGCCCTAAATCTAGCATATAATGTACAAGTAATACAGTGATCTCCGATGGCATTATACACAGGAGCTCTGTATATAGTGTCAGTGTACAGGTAATACAGTGATCACTGATGGCATTATACACAGGAGCTCTGTGTATAGTGTAGAGGTAATACAGTGATCACCATTGACATTATACACAGGAGCTCTGTATATAGTGTATAGTGTAGAGGTAATACAGTGATCACCAGTGACATTATACACAGGCGCTCTGTATATAGTGTCAGTGTACAGGTAAAAGAGTGATTACCAGTGACATTATACACAGGTGCTCTGTATATAGTGTCAGTGTACAGGTAAAAGAGTGATTACCAGTGACATTATACACAGGAGCTCTGTATATAGTGTCAGTGTACAGGTAATACAGTGATCACTGATGGCATTATACACAAGAGCTCTGTATATAGTGTACAGTGTAGAGGTAATACAGCGATCACCAGTGACATTATACATAGGAGCTCTGTATATAGTGTATAGTGTAGAGGTAATACAGTGATCACCAGTGACATTATACACAAGAGCTCTGTATATAGTGTCAGTGTACAGGTAAAAGAGTGATTACCAGTGACATTATACACAGGAGCTCTGTATATAGTGTCAGTGTACAGGTAATGCAGTGATCACCAGTGACATTACAAACAGCTCTGTATATAGTGTCAGTGTACAGGTAATGCAGTGATCACCAGTGACATTATACACAGGAGCTCTGTATATAGTGTATAGTGTAGAGGTAATACAGTGATCACCAGTGACATTATACACAGGAGCTCTGTATATAGTGTCAGTGTACAGGTAATACAGTGATCACTGATGCAATTATACACAGGAGCTCTGTATATAGTGTATAGTGTAGAGGTAATACAGCGATCACCAGTGACATTATACATAGAAGCTCTGTATATAGTGTATAGTGTTGAGGTAAAACAGTGATTACCAGTGACATTATACACAGGAGCTCTGTATATAGTGTCAGTGTACAGGTAGTGCAGCGATCACCAGTGACATTATACACAGAAGCTCTGTATATACGGTAGTGTCAGTGTACAGGTAATACAATGATCACCGGTGACATTTTACACAGGAGCCCTATATATAGTGTATAGTGTACAGGTAATACAGTTTTCACCAGTGACATTATACACAGGAGCTCTGTATACAGTGTACAGGTAATACCGGGATCACGAGTGACATTTTACACAGGAACTCTGTATATAGTGTCAGTGTACAGGTAATAAACTGACCACCATTGATATTATTCACAGGAGCTCTGTATATAGTTCACTTTACAGATAATACACTGATCACCAGTGATTTTATTTACAGGACCTCTGTATATATTTTATAGTGTACATGTAATACACTGCCCACCAATGACATTATATACAAAGCTCTGTAGATAATATAAGTGTATATAATACAGGTAAATCCAGTGACCTAACAGTAATGCATCCAAATGAGGTAATTCAATTACCGTTTTCTTCTTCATTCGGCACAGACAACTGTGACTTTTTCCAGCCAGGACTCTTCTCTGCATATAGAAACACACATAACCTTTTATTTTTTCCTCCCCTTCACCCAAGAACCATACCTTTTTTTTTTCTCAACATAGCTAAGGGAATGCTTGCTTTTTGGGATTATTAGTAAAAAAATTGATTATGTAATTCAAAAGTATCATGTGATCTACTGAAATGCAGAGAAAAAAAGTGTTGCAAAGCAGCAGAAAAAATTGCAATTCTGCAATTGTTTTTTTTAGATTTTTTCCTTGCAGCGTTCATTATTCAGTAAAAATGACCTGGAAATATGATTTTCTTGGCCAGTACAAAACATGCATTATGTTTTTTATGTAAATAGTGGAAAAAAAATTGGAAATTTGTAAAAAGATAAAAATTTTGTTTGTGTTGTCATTGTCCTTTTTTCTCATTATATCAATCATCAATTGGGTTAAAGAATTCTATATTTTGATATATCAGGCTTTTAGGCTTTTACAGATATTACAGACTTGGGGATACCACATATGAGTATTTAAAAAAAAATATATACCGTATATTTAATTTTAATAGGAAAAGGGGTATTGATTCAAACATTTTCTTATTTTTAAAAACTGTTTTTTTTTTACTGTATATTTTGTTTCCTTATGGAACTTGAGCCTACGATTGTTTCTCAATCATACTATATACACATGTGGCCAAAATTGTTGGTTCCCCTCGTTTAATGACAGAAAAACCCACAATGGTGACCGAAATAACTTGAATCTGACAAAAGTAATAACTTAAAAATCTATAGAACTGAACAAATGAAAGTCAGACATTGCTTTTCAACCAGGCTCCCACAGAATTTTTTTAAAAATAAAACTCATGAAATTGGCCTGGACAGAAATGATGGTTCGCTTAACTTAATATTTTATTGCACAATCTTATGAGGCAATCACTGCAATCAAATGATTCCTGTAACTGTCAATGAGACTTCTGCTCCTCTCGACAGGTATTTTGGTTCACTCCTCAAGAGCAAACTGCTCCAGGTGTCTCGTGTTTGAAGGTTGCCTTTTCCAGACGGCATGTTTCAGCTCTTTCCAAAGATGCTCAATAGGATTTAGGTCATGGCTCATAGAAGGCCACTTCAGAATAGTCCAGTGTTTTCCTCTTAGCCATTCTTGGGTGTTTTTAGCTGTGTGTTTTGGGTCATTATCCTGTTGCAAGACCCATGACCTGCAACTGAGACCAAGCTTTCTGACACTGGGCAGCAGATTTCTCTCTAGAATCCCTTGATAGACTTGAGATTTCATTGTACCCTGCACAGATTCAAGACACCCTGTGTCAGATACAGCAAAGCAGCCCCAGAACATAACAGAGCCTCCTCTTTACCTCCTCCTTTTACCTTTAACATGTTGTTTGTCTATAATTTTCTTTCTAATCTCCTGAGACAACTTTCCTTCACTTCCTCTGGTCTATGTTGAGTGTGATACACACCATGTTACCAAACAGCACAGTGAGTATCTATAGCCTCTATACAGGCCACTCACTGATTCCAAAATTGTAAACACCTGTAATGCTAATTAGTGGACGCACCACGATTTAACATGTCCCTTTTGTCACATTATTTTCAGGGGTAACATCATTTCTTTCCAGGCCTATTTCATTAGTTTTATTTTTTTTAAATTCTGTGGAAGCATGGAGTCACGCTGGCGCCTTGGCAGGTTGGCGTGAGCAAGGGGGTTGTGGACCCACTGTGCCACAAACCAGACTACTCTGGAAGGGGCATGACTAGGACAGCTACCTCCGTCTTCTCTGGAGCCTCTGATGGTGAGGTCAGGCTTGGGCTGCAGGTAGCTGCCAGGTGCCACTCCAGGGTGGTGTCTGGCTGTAGCTGCTGATCCCACTGGGGAACAGGACGCTAGGACAGGTGTGACTGACAGACAGGCAGATGAGCACGGCAGGCACGGTTGGTACTCTGGCAGGTGAGCTCGGCTGAGACACTGGCAGGTGGGCACGGCTGAGACACTCGCAGGTGAGCACAGTTGAGACACTGGCAGGCGGACATGGCAGAGACACTGGCAGGCAGGCACGTCTGAGACACAGGGACATGGGCAGGAAGGAGTGGTGTATGGAATAGGTAGCGACCTGTTCACACAGGAGGTGCAGGAACGGGTACTGGCAGGAAGGAGTGGAGTATGAAGGAACAGGTTTGGACCTGTTCACACTGGAGGAGAACTGCAAGGCTGCGGAGAGAAGCTGCAGTTAGCAGCAAGAGGTTCTGCAGCAGCAGTAGCAGGACAAAGCAGAACCGCAAGGGTGCGGAGCGCAGGCAGAGCCGCAAGGGTGTGAAGCACAGGTAGAGCCGCAAGGGTGCAGAGCACTAGCAGAGCCGCCAGAGTGCAGAGCACAGGCGGACAGAGAGGACACAAGGATAGACACTTCAGGGAAAGGAGCCACAGACAAGGAGACTGACTGACAGAGGTAGTGTTAGAATGGATGGTCTGGAGCTGGAGACTCCAGGAGTGGACCCTCTGGACCGTGGCACCGAGGGGCCCCGGGCGAACTGCCAGGTGGGACCGACCCCTATACAGGGACCGTTAGGAGCAAGTCCAGGGGTTCGGGTACCACAGCAGCCTGTACCGAGAGGGGCGGCTCACAGGAGACACGGGTGAGTATGTCTGAAGAACGGTACTGGGTACTAGGAACACCAAGAGTGTACACGGAAGTGCGCTAACTACAGGATAGTGCGAGACAGGTAGCCGTCAACACGTATGGCGTATAGCGAGTAATACGTCCGGAGGTAAATAAAGCAGGACGCATGCAAGGAGCACGACAGAGTACTGAATGGAGCAGCAGTCGTGCCAGGAGGTGTAACAGAGCACAGGAACAGAGTGAGTACCAGGAGGCACGACAGAGCAAGGGACAGAGGACAGGATACTAGAGTGCGCCAGGGGGCACAACTGAGCATGAAGCAGCGTGAAAGTTCAGAGCGAGTGCTAGGAGAACAATAGAATACCGGACAGAGCAGAGGACCTGAGAACAGTGCACAGCCAGGCTGGGACAAAGCAGACCCAGCCAGGAAGCACAACAATAATCAGGCACCTCCCATAGGGGAAGGTAGCCTAATATAGCACATGACCATGACAGGTTCCGGGTCAGATCCTAGCCAGAAAGCACATGACCACTACAGCTTCCGGGTCAGGTCCTCCATTACCATAGAGAGGACCGACCCGGGGACAGCACTGACAGGTGTGCGCAAGCGCAAACGTGACATGGAGGAGGAGCCCCGGGGACGAGAGCTGCACGTGCACACCAAACGGGAGCTCCTGAGGGACCGCCGTACTTGAGGGAGAGACGTCGGGACCGAAGCCCCGCCTCCTGGTGAGCGCGGCATAACAGGTAGGACTGAGTTCAGACAAGGTAACGGTACAAGACAAGGTACAGGAACAAAGACACAGAGACCTGGATATACTGCCTCCTGGAGGGCAGCGAGGACAAGTATGAGACAAGGCAAGGAACAATAGCACAGGGACCAGGATTTTCTGCCTCCTGGAAGGCGGCAAGACAGGCACAGACACAGGATTAGTAATCAAGCCTCCAGAGAAGGCAAAACACAGGACAGGACCTGGCAACTCAGCAGCAAGACATTAACTGAGTTAAGACACTGCACAGGCAGCTACCACCAGGTGGAGCTGCCCTAAATACTATAAGAATCTTGGTAATTGGCCAGGGACACATTAGACATGTGCACCCTGATTACATAAGAACCAGAGAATTCTGGCACCGCCCCCCTATGCACACAGCCAGGAAGCATGCAGAGAGCAGGCAGGAAGCAAGAGGCACACAGCATGGAGCCGGTAGCAGACAGAAGTCACAGCATGGCCAGGAGCAGTGAGTAGGTTGGTGTGTGGGGGATGGGAGGCCATGCAGTGATGCCGGCAGGGTTGTTACACATGGTTGAAAAGCAATGTCTGACATTCATTTAATCATTTTCATAGATTTTTAGTTTATTATTACTTTTGTCAGATTCAAATTAAATTATCACCATTGTGGGTTTTTCTGTCTTTAAGCGAGGGGTACCAACAATTTTGACCACGTGTGTACAGTATAGCAATACCAAAGTATTTCTGTAAATAATAAAAAATCATTAACTTGTATAAAAGCTAGCTACGGGATGGCTTTCATAGGAATACCATTATGACAGGCACAGGAGTCTTCAACAAACCACCAGTCATCATGACAATCCATTGAGGCCCATGGCTTACAATAAGAAAAGTGGGCCAAATGCTGTGAATGCCGCTGTCACAGCGGGCAGAGCTTCTTTCCAACTCTGAATGTTACAGGCAGATGATGGCAGCCATCATTTCCTGGCAAAGATGCAGGCTCAGTCTCTAAGGGTGCATCAAAGATAGGGAGTAAAGATATGATGTACCATTGCGATATACTGTATGTCGCATTTGTCCCCTGCAATACTAAAATTTCTCTTTGTTCCCCCATTCATGTGTAATGTCTGTCTTTGTGCTCAAATACAACAGTAATTCTTTGGCCACCATCCTGTAATAATGACTCCAGTCCATATCGTGGCACCTTTCTTCATTAATGTCCCCCATCCTGGTCCACATTCTGTGTTAATATCGCCTGCCCTGAGCACCATCCTGTAATAATGGCCCTAGTCCTATAATAATGTAACGTTTCATGGCACCTTTCTTCACTAATGTCACCTATCCTGGCCCACATTCTGTATTAATGTCCCCTGTCCTGGCCACCATCCTTTAATAATTGCTCCAGTCCTCTAATAATGTACTATATCCTGGCACCTATCTTCACTAATGTCCCCCATCCTGGCCCACATTCTGTATTACTGTCCCCTCTCCTAGCCACCATCTTATATTAAGTTTCCCCCCCATCCTAACGCTCTTCTGAAAAAACAAAAAAGTTCTTTGGTGCTATCTTTACATTTTTTTCTCCCTTTGTACAGATCCCACACACAAAAGAGGAATGCATCAAATTCAATGTCCATCAGATGTTTAACGTTGACCGCATCCAACCGGCGTCTGTCACTGTTTATGACTATTACAGCCCCGGTAGGTAATAAAAAAGATTTCTGTTATATGTGAGCATTCAATATTTGAAAATTCATATCTTACATAGTTTACTTGTCTCGCCTTTGTAGAAAACCGCTGCACTAAATTCTACCATGTGGATAAGGACAGCGAGTTATTGGGCATGATCTGTCAGAAGGATGTGTGCCAGTGTGCGGAGGGTAAGTCACCAGACCTACTGTTGTGCCAAATAAGACATGATAGAAGCAACGGGGAAAAGGACTAAAATTATCCATCCCACATAGAATCATAGAATGTTAGAGTTGGAAGGGACCTTCAGGGTCATCATGTCCAATCCCCTGCTCCATGCAGGAGTCACTAAACCATCTCAGAGAGATGTCTTTCCAGCCTCTGTGTGAAGACTTCCATTGAAGGAGAACTCACCACCAGCCTGCTTCACTCATTGATCATCCTCACTGTCAAAAAGTTTTTTTCTAATCTGTGTCTCCTCCCATTCAGTTTCATCCCATCCCACAAATGAGGTATGTATTCATTACCAAGAACACAAGATGGATGTCCATGCACTAATCAAATTATCAAAGCGTTTAAGAACAAGACTTGACACATTACCTTTATAAGTTATTATTATTTATTGTTATAGCGCCATTTATTCCATGGCGCTTTACATGTGAGGAGGGGTATACATAATAAAAACAAGTACAGTAATCTTAAACAATACAAGTCACGACTGGTACAGGAGGAGAGAGGACCCTGCCCGCGAGGGCTCACAATCTACAAGGGATGGGGGAGGATACAGTAGGCGAGTGTAGAGCTGGTCGTGCAGCGGTTTGGTGGATCGGTGGTTACTGCAGGTTGTAGGCTTGTCAGAAGAGGTGGGTCTTCAGGCTCTTTTTGAAGGTTTCCATGGTAGGTGAGAGTCTGATATGTTGAGGTAGAGAGTTCCAGAGTAGGGGGGATGCGCAGGAGAAATCTTGTATGCGATTGTGGGAAGAAAAGATAAGAGGGTAGTATAGAAGGAGATCTTGTGAGGATCGGAGGTTGCGTGCAGGTAACTACCTGGAGACGAGGTCACAGATGTATGGAGTAGACAGGTTGTGGATGGCTTTGTATGTCATGGTTAGGGTTTTGAACTTAAGTCTTTGGGTAATAGGGAGCCAGTGCAGGGTTTGACAGAGGGGAGAGGCAGGGGAACAGCTGGGCGACAGGTGGATTAGTCGGGCAGCAGAGTTTAGAATAGATTGGAGAGGTGCGAGAGTGTTAGAGGGGAGGCCACAGAGCAGGAGGTTGCAGTAGTCAAGGCGGGAGATGAGGAGGGCATGGACTAGGGTTTTTGCAGATTCTTGGTTGAGGAATATACGAATCCGGGAAATATTTTTGAGTTGAAGTTGGCAGGAAGTGGAAAGGGCTTGGATATGTGGTTTTAGGCAATACATGGAGCCGCACGCTCCGCTCCCAAGTGCCGGCGGCAGTGTCGGGTATTAACATGCTAGACTCGGCCGTATTCCTCGCATGTGTGATCCTGGCCTTAAGGAGAGATCAGTTTCAAGCATTACCCTGAGGCAGCAAGCTTGTGGGACTGGGGAGAGTTGGCAGCCATTTACGTACTTTAATGGATAGGTCTGTTAGGGGGGTCGAGTGAGATTATCTGCGATGCTCCACACTGTATTAGGCTGGTTTCACATTAGCGCTTTTTTAGCGCACGCACGGCCGGGGGTAGCTCCGCCCCTGAGCCGGCTCTCTGCCCGGCGTGTCCAAAAAGTTTGATTTTGGCGCGCACGGCGCACCGTCAAAAGTGCGCAGCGCAGGTCAAAGCGCAACTAGCGCACGGCCTGCGCACGATCTGCGCACCCTATGCTAAAGATAGGGTGCGCCGATCGCAGGCGCCGCTGTGCGCTAGGAGGCGGCGCTACAAGCAAGGGGCGGGCACGCCGGGCAGAGAGCCGGCTCGGGGGTGGAGCTACCCCCGGCCGTGCGTGCGCTTAAAAAGCGCTAATGTGAAACCAGCCTTATTGAGACACCAAAAAACACAGAGTAAAAAGTCCATTAAAAAATTAGTATATAGCTTTCTTCAATAAATATTACAAGACAGATATATAAACACATACATTTATACATATAGAGACAAGTTCAAGTAGAGGGCTCAAGTGATAAAAGGCTAGCTCATCCTACAAAGTGTATGGTGGACATGGAAAATGACCCACGAAAAGGTATCGTAATAATAAAAAATGTCAATAATAAAGTGCCAGAGCTTCAGCATTTAATATAGTCCTAACACAATGCATTGTATCACTGGAAAAAGTACTATTGATCTAATTTATGTGTCTCATATAATTAAAAAAAAAATCAGTTATAAGGGAAATTCCCAACCAGTTCAATAATGCATGTGTTCAGGATGCAGTACATGATTTGAGTTCTTACCTGCGATCTAAGGCTGGTTTCACATTTGCGTCTGTGTGCGCAGCATTTTATCCGCATAGAGCCACATGCATCATGCGTACATATATTTAACATGGTGTACGCAGAGACCTGCGTTTGCATGTGTCATTTGGCGGTTTGCGATGGGGCACGGCTAACGCAACATGTTGCATTTTTTGTGGCAGCAAAAATACGCCAAATATGCGCAACCATGCGCATGCGGATGAGTGCGTAAAAAAACAACGCATTACTGTCTATGGGAACGCATGTGTACGCAAGGACATGCGTACGCATGCGTAATTCAGAATGAGCAGGTCCAGGAAATGGTTTCATCCACCCCCAAAACAAAGCTGTATATAAAAGGAAGCATGGAAACTGCAAGGCTATTACTTTCAAGACTCTGGATCTGACAACAACACTGGCTATGTAAGTATAGAACCTTTGAAAATGTCTGTCTCTCACACTGTAGTCTGTACTTTGTACTAATTATTTTTTCTGTTCCATTTAGACTGGCTGTCTCCTGGTGCTGGCGTCTTTCCTGGTGCTGCCGTGCTGGTGAGGACAACACTGTCTATGTAAGTATACTGTAGAAGCTTTGAAAATGTCTGTCTCTAATTTTTTTCTGTTCCTTTTAGACTGATTGTCTCCTGGTGCTGGCGTCTCTCCTGGTGCTGCCATTTGTCCTGGTGCTGCTGTCCTGGTGAGGACAACACTGTCTATGTAAGTATAGAAGCTTTAAAATGTCTGTCTAAATTTTTTTCTGTTCCTTTTAGACTGGTTGTCTCCTGGTGCTGCTGTCTGTCCTGGTGCTGCTGTCTCTCCTAGTGCTGCCATCTGTACTGGTGCTGCCATCTGTCCCTGTCCTGTTCTGACTGCTATGCTGTTGGACTACTGCCTGTAATGTAAGTATTGGTATCCATTGTTTATTTATTTCTTTTTTTTTTAGCTACATTGTGTTTGGCTCTTAACAAGTTTAATTATTGTTATCTTTTTTTTCTGTAGTGTTTCACTTGACTGCTGCATGCTCTTCAAACATGTCCTCAAGTGAAGAACTGACTTTTTCCCAGGGTGGACCTGACAAAAATTATGCAATCACATTTGCTATACTGATTGGTATGTAGTGAATGGCAATACTATACCTGTGTTAAATCATGTACTTTATTTACAGCTACCTTCCACTGATGAAGAGCAAGAGCAGTCGAGTGGAAAAGACTCTTCCCAGGGTTGTCGGGCTCATGTGTCTCAGGAGGAAAGACGGGGTGTAAGTATTCTTTTCATCAGAGTTGTAATTGATTTTTTTTCAGTTTTACTTAAAATTGTTTTTTTTTAATTTGATCTATAGGTTCCACAATGGGAAGAAGCCAAACAGGACATTGACAAGATCAACTCATTATCCTTGTGCAAGAGCGAGTACCGTTGTGGGACAAATGTGATCGTCCACACTCCGACACAGTTGTGATTCGATGACTCTGGGAAGAAGTGGCCAGATCGCTATTGCATAATTGGGACCGTGCCACGCCACGTACCTGGAATGATTTTTGTAAGTATTGCAATGTAGTGTGACGCGCCAGTGAAACTGTAAATGTAGGTGCATTATTTTACAATTAATTTTTTCCATTTTTTCCCCCTTCACAGTGAAGAGAATAAGAGTCCGTTGGCACTTCAAGAAGGACATGAGACAGGAGAACCAGGTTAAAAGTGGCGCTGCTCAAAGGATAATAAGAAAATACAAATACCACCGTAACCTTGCTTTTCTGACGCCTGCACTTGCTCAGCGAATGTGAGTATCTTTTGTGCTGTCTTACTATTATTTAAACTTTTTTTTTACTAATGTTTTTCTTTTATTTTCACCACAGAAACTGGATTATCCTCTGTTGAAACTGCCCCTCATCGACCAGACAACAAACAGATGCAGTCCCAATCATCCACCAGCGATATAGCAACCAGTCAGGCCTCACAGGCTGAGGAACAGGCAGCTGCTGGTCCATCAGGTTTCCCCTCTCCCAGCCCTCTGCCTCTGCTTTGGTTGAGTCTTCTAGTCAGTGGCAGAGGGCATGGGAGAGGTCACTCATTCCCAAGTTTATGCACTTAAGCTCAGTCTTCTAGGATGGGATTAAGGTGCTTGGTGACAGACAGAAGAGTGGATTCAATCATGTGAACACACTTATACAGGATGTCAACAAATGCCTTGACTGCCTGGAAGCTGTCCTTGAGAGATCAGCGCAACATTTTTTTTCAGCAATAGAGCGGGAAGTGTCGGAAAACCTTACGCCTCAGTTCCAGCTCAACGTCATACAGGCCTGCCAGGCTGCTTACAGCCACTCATTGCAGCAGCAGCAGTCCCAAAGCTACAATCCACAGGCAAGAGGATATTACCAACAGCCGAACATATACTTTACAACTCCAACAGCACCGAACTATCCTCCGCCACCACCGCCTCCAGTTCAGAGATCCACCATTCTCCCAAGTTCATCATCCCTGCAGCCAGCAGCATCCACCAAGCTCCAAAGTTCATCATCCCTGCAGCCAGCAGCATCCACCACACTCCCAAGTTCAGCAGCCCTGCAGCTACCGGCATCCACCATGCTCCCAAGGTCAGCAGCACACCAGAAGACTGCTACAGAGGTCACCACTAACACCCAGGACGAAGACCCGGAGGCAAAAAACCCTGCCAAAATTGGACCCACCACCTCCACCCTCACCTAGCAATGTGTCTCTGTTGTCAAATGTGTCACTACCTTCCTTGCATCTGTACCTTCCAGTTTGTCTAACCATTCTCATGATTCCATCCATGATCCAATCCTTCAATTTGTTGCCCCTTCCCCTGTAATCGCTTCCTCAACAGCTACCACCCAATCCTCACAGCTCCACACCCCTAAGGTCCATGCCATCTCATCCTCAGAAAGACCCTGATCCTAAACCCAATTTTTTTGATAAATAAAATGTTTATTTTCTTTGCAATATCTGTGTTTTCTTTGTCTCTTTAAGCGCCGACACCGCAAACACACGCAAACACACGTGTGCATTGTATTGTTGAGGGAACTTGTAACGGGTTTTTTACTACAGGTATTTTATTATTTAATTCTGCAAACCTTACAGGTACATATTAACATTACAGGTACATTTTAACATTACAGGTGCATTTTACTTAGCGGCTTAAACTATTCCGTCTTGCCATGCCACACGTCCATTATCAGAAACAAAGTATGCAGCAAACTTATCCCTCATCTGGGCAACTTCTACTGTAGTTCTCAGAGGGTGATCTTGGTAATTATGCAATGTAACAGGTTCCTCAGGTTCTAAGTTGGGTCACTCTTTTGCAAGTATGAAATTGTGCACAACACACGCTTTCACAACCTCATCAGTTGTCTCAATTTTTAAATTCATGGCTGTTCCCAAAATGCGCCATTTATAATACAGCAAGTCAAAGACACACTCCACAGTTCTTTGTGCCCTTGTCAGTCAGTAGTTGAAAATCCATTTGGTGTGATTTAAGTCCCTACTTGAGTAAGGTTTTAGGAGGTTAGCACACATTTGAAAGACCTCATCCCCAACCACAACAAATGTCATTGGTGGTCCTTCAGTGTTCGGAAGAGGTTGTGGCTGTGGAAAATTGAAATTATTATGATATAAATGTTGGCCCATGTCAGAGTTTTTGAAACTCTGATAGTCATTTCCTCATCCAAATAAGGCAACATCCACAGCAATAAATCAACATTCAGCATCTGCAATCGCCATGAGAGCAGTCGAAAATTATTTTTTGTAATTAAAATACTCTGTTCCATTTCCAGCGGGTTTCATAATCCGAATGTGTTTGCCATCCACAGCCCCCACGCAATTAGGAAAATCACAAATGTCCAAGAATTTCTAAGCATTTTCCAGCCAGAGTTCATTTATGTGTTGGGGGAGGAATTATTGATGCAGAACGTCACATAAAGCACAGCAGGTGTCTCCAACAATCCCAGAAAGGGTGGACACTCCAATCTGGAACTGGAAATGGAGAGATGATACGGTCTCTCCGGTAGCCAGGAATCTGCTGAACAGAAAATGGAAAAAAAAAATTAATACCTGGGTTTTCTCACAATAATACTATGAACATGTGTTTGTTTTTCACAATTACGTACCTCAGGGTCACCAACATACGTTCCTCAGCAGGAATTGCTCGCCGGAGTTGTGTGCTATGCTTGGTGAAGGATCCTCGGACACGTTGCAGCAATCATCTAAACTCCGTTCCGACATCCTCGTGTAGTCAAAAAACTTCTGAGGGTTTGCACGCAGCTCAGTATACAAAGAGTGGTAGGCTCCACGGCTCTCTCGGAGTTCAAGGATGGGGTGTTGCCAGTAGCGTCGACGACATCTTTGCAGTCTTTGTCTTCTTATTTCTTATTGACAAGCAAAAACAAAGGCAACAGCCAATTTCAATTGTAAATCCAGATTATCATAGAAGCTGTCCATGTCAAGATCCATCTTGCAGCTGGATACAGCAGCCAAAGACGAGGATTTCCTCAGTGCAGTGTGTCTATATATATAGAAATGCCATGAAGCATGCCCATTGGGTGTCTTATGTCAAGGAAAAGCTACGAATATCGAATGCATGCGCATAAACAACGCAGACGCATGCAAAAACACATGCAAACACATGCACTCGCAGCGTTTTTTTCTGTCATGCATAAACGCTTCGTATGTGTCACGTGCCCCGTCCTGAGTGACACGGCCAGCAGGAAGGGTAACTGATACAACAGGACGCGGCACGTGTAATTCTCCTATGTGACGCAGCCTGTGGGCCGGTAGCTAATACAATAAGACAAGGGAATAGGAGAAACCTGGGTAACAATAACAATGGTGGGCCCTGCGATAGGGAACGGGGGGTTGGAGACCTCCTGCACTCCCCTGAGTCAGTGTCTCTACACTCCTAACGTTCCCTAGACCGGTTCCACACCGAGAGCCGCTCGGGATACCTTTTAACCCTAGCTCGCCCTGCACCTAAACCCTCACTAGTGAATTGGTCGGTGCGGAAACTAATCCCACCACTGCACTAAACACACATAAGGAAAAGTGACCAAACAGGGGAAACACCACTTAGCTTTGCTCTGTTGATTACGCTCCTAGCAACAGAGCCCACCACCTGTGTGCATCTTTTCCTCCGACCGGGTCCAACACCATAGTGCAGCCTTGGAGCAACCAGAGTCCACCACCTCCATGCAGCTGTCCAGAGACAGAGTCCAACAAATGAGTCCAGCTTTTCTGCCAATGAGTCCAGCATTTTGAGTCCAGCTTTCCAGCAACCGAGTCCAGTATCGTGAGTGCATTTCTACACTGCAACTGCCACTCCACCAAGCCATGCAGGCACTCCTTGCTGACACCATCACTGCGACTCCACCAATCCATGCCAGCCCTCCTTGCAGACACCATAGCTGCCACTCTAGGACTCTCTCTGAGCTGCCCGGGACTCTCCTTCAGCTCCATCCTTCACCCAGGCTTGCTTGCAAATGAGGCACTCACAATATCACCAACAGTGATTAACACATCTGATACTCTTTTATAGAGCAAACACACCTGTTACATAATCACGTGCACAAACTAAGGTAACCAGAGTGCAATGACCCTAATGGCCACCGCGGGAAAACTAACTGAAATCACCACAGTACAATGACCCTAATGGCCACCGGGGGCAAAACCACCTTTGGCACACAGCCAAAGGAAAAAAAAGGATACTTTGTGCATTTACTCTGTTAGATCCCACCTGGATCATGACAGTATGCATGTGTTTGCATGAGGATGATACGCTGCGGACTCAAATGCAAATGTGAACCTAGGCTAACACCAGCATGAGTCTGTCGGCAGTTGACTGGCGTATTGGCTGTTGTTAAGGGGTTAATAACCTCATTAATAGCAGAAAAGGCTGGAAGTGTGGGGATTTCTGCACATGGCGCTCATAATTGAAGTTGAACAAAACAAAAGGTTTTCCATTTTTTTTCATCATTTGCATTTCATTAGCATGTCTATCCATCCTGTGATTTTGATAATTCCATGACTGTTCTTTATTGTTGTAATTTTTATTGTTGAGGAGCTCACAAGGTGGAGAATATCAGCATCTGTTGTGCTGCTTGAAGGGACGTAAGAGAAATCGCATCATCGTAGCCTCCTGCCATGGTTTTCTTTGGATTTTGTCTTTTAGGGAATTGTTTCCTGCAGCAACAACTGAAGGATGGAATTAATGCCATAGTACGACTCCAGAAATTATGTGAAGCAGGAGTTGACTACGGTGAGGACCACGTTCTTTCATATTAACATACAAATATCTGCCCATTCTCTAAAGATTTAGCAGATTGCAAGTTTCACTTAGCGATTGAAAACCGGCTTTACTGACTTCTAATAAGTCTTGTTTTACATTTTGAGGTCACTAGTTGTCCTGTTGTTGGATACAAGTTTTATAGGTCACCTCTCTATTAATCCCTTCCTGGTGTGGCCAATTTGTATTTTTGCAATTTTGTTTTTTTCCACCCTTCTTTTAAAAGCCATGATTTTTTTTTATCGCCAGTTGAGGGTTTGTTTTTTAACAGGAGAACTTGTAGTTTTGATTGTCACCATTCACCAGTGGTGTGAGAATGGTGAAAAGAATGTTATTCCACCATTGTTTTTTAATTGATGGTGTTCATTGTGCAGTAAAAAATGATTTTGCAACTTCAAATACAGCGATACTAAACGCGCAGAGTTTTTTGGGGTTTAAGGGCTGAAAACAAAGTAGGATGTTTGTAAAAACTGAAAAAAAGTCTTCTGTGGCCATTTTCTCATATCCATTTTTTTCAATTTGTCCACTGATGGGCCTGTTCAAGGGCTCGTTTTTTACGTGGTGAGCTGACATTTATAATAATTCCAATGTGTGGTATATACAGTGGGGCAAAAAAGTATTTAGTCAGTCAGCAATAGTGCAAGTTCCACCACTTAAAAAGATGAGAGGCGTCTGTAATTTACATCATAGGTAGACCTCAACTATGGGAGACAAACTGAGAAAAAAAAATCCAGAAAATCACACTGTCTGTTTTTTTTTCATTTTATTTGCATATTATGGTGGAAAATAAGTATTTGGTCAGAAACAAAATTTCATCTCAATACTTTGTGATATATCCTTTGTTGGCAATGACAGAGGTCAAACGTTTTCTGTAAGTCTTCACAAGGTTGCCACACACTGTTGTTGGTATGTTGGCCCATTCCTCCATGCAGATCTCCTCTAGAGCAGTGTTGTTTTTGGCTTTTCGCTTGGCAACACGGACTTTCAACTCCCTCCAAAGGTTTTCTATAGGGTTGAGATCTGGAGACTGGCTAGGCCACTCCAGGACCTTGAAATGCTTCTTACGAAGCCACTCCTTCGTTGCCCTGGCGGTGTGCTTTGGATCATTGTCATGTTGAAAGACCCAGCCACGTTTCATCTTCAATGCCCTTGCTGATGGAAGGAGGTTTGCACTCAAAATCTCACGATACATGGCCCCATTCATTCTTTCATGTACCCGGATCAGTCGTCCTGGCCCCTTTGCAGAGAAACAGCCCCAAAGCATGATGTTTCCACCACCATGCTTTACAGTAGGTATGGTGTTTGATGGGTGCAACTCAGTATTCTTTTTCCTCCAAACACGACAAGTTGTGTTTCTACCAAACAGTTCCAGTTTGGTTTCATCAGACCATAGGACATTCTCCCAAAACTCCTCTGGATCATCCAAATGCTCTCTAGCAAACTTCAGACAGGCCCGGACATGTACAGGCTTAAGCAGTGGGACACGTCTGGCACTCCAGGATCTGAGTCCATGGTGGCGTATTGTGTTACTTATGGTAGGCCTTGTTACATTGGTCCCAGCTCTCTGCAGTTCATTCACTAGGTCCCCCCGCGTGGTTCTGGGATTTTTGCTCACCGTTCTTGTGATCATTCTGACCCCACGGGGTGGGATTTTGCGTGGAGCACCAGATCGAGGGAGATTATCAGTGGTCTAGTATGTCTTCCATTTTCTAATTATTGCTCCCACAGTTGATTTCTTCACTCCAAGCTGGTTGGCTATTGCAGATTCAGTCTTCCCAGCCTGGTGCAGGGCTACAATTTTGTTTCTGGTGTCCTTTGACAGCTCTTTGGTCTTCACCATAGTGGAGTTTGGAGTCAGACTGTTTGAGGGTGTGCACAGGTGTCTTTTTATACTGATAACAAGCTTAAACAGGTGCCATTACTACAGGTAATGAGTGGAGGAAAGAGGAGACTCTTAAAGAAGAAGTTACAGGTCTGTGAGAGCCAGAAATCTTGATTGCTTGTTTCTGACCAAATACTTATTTTCCACCATAATATGCAAATAAAATGAAAAAAAAACAGACAATGTGATTTTCTGGATTTTTTTTTCTCAGTTTGTCTCCCATAGTTGAGGTCTACCTATGATGTAAATTACAGACGCCTCTCATCTTTTTAAGTGGTGGAACTTGCACTATTGCTGACTGACTAAATACTTTTTTGCCCCACTGTACATAATTATCATGTCACGGGGCGACTGGCAATCGGGCGGTCACAAAACCAAAAAGACAAACAAGGGGACACCGGGGACAGAATTACAACAGTGGGCCCTGCAACAGGGAATGGGGGAATGGACACCTCCTGCACTCCCCTAAGATGGAGCCCTGAACTCTCCTCACGTTCCCTATACAGGTTCTTTCAACCTGTCGCCGACCAGGATACCTTGGTCCCTCACTTGCCCTGCACCTATCCCTTACTGGGGAACTGGCAAGTGCGGACACTGGTCCCACCGCTGTACTAATAAGACACCAAGGAAAATAACAGACAGGGAAAAACAAACAATACTTAGCTTGCTCTGCAGTCATGCACCGGACCGCAGAGTAAGGCACCCGAACTCAGCTTCCAGCAGGAAAACCACTGCTCCAGATCAGCTGCAAACACCACTACTCAAGATAGCTTGTCTCTTCAGAAAGGTTGGCTTCCAAATGACCTGTTATTACCAACAGGGAGCTGCAGCAGCTGATGACCTTTTATAGGAAGGAGGGGGGAGGTCACCACCTGCTGACTAATTAAACATGTAATAACACCAGTGGCCAGCAGGGAGGGAAAACCCCAGAAGCAGAGTCACTAAACTGGTAGTAACACCAGCAGTCACCGGGGGGCAAAAACCCATATTAACCCCCGAGGGCTTGAAAGGAAAAAGGTTTCTATAAGAGAATCCAGACTCTGCCACATATCCAAAAATGGATCGTGACATATCACTTCTCATTGGATTTTTTTAGGTAAGTGTGGCATCCCTAAATCCAATTCTGTGGTTTCATTATTTTCCACTGTATGGATTAATCAATTTTAGATTTTGAAAAAATGGACGATTATTGATGTGGCAATACCAAAGTTTATTTATATCTTTATTTTTAATGGGAGGGGATTTCATATCAAATCTCTGTGGTCCCAAGCAGATTCTGGCTGCTTAGCACAGGCAGAATTTGCCATGGCTAGTGTAGGCAGGGCCGGTTTTAGGCAAAGTGGGGCCCTAGGCAAAGTTTAACATGGGGCCCCAAATGCTAACATATTACACATCATACAAGCATTTCGATTGTATTTACATGCGCTTAGTTCAGGCCGCTAAATGATCGACAAAATTGAAGAAGCCGTTCAATACTTGTTTCCCGGCCTCTTTCCACCATCTGAGAAAGAATGTTGGGGACAGAACGATCACTAATGGATCACTAAGGGTGTGTGTACATGTTGCAGTTTTTGCTGCGGATCCGCAGCGGATTTGGTCCTGTGGATCCGAAGCAGTTTCGATGCGGTTTACAGTACCATGTAATCCTATGGAAAACCAAATCCGCCGTGCACATACTGTGGAAAATTCCACACAGATTTGCTGCGGTCTATTTTCCGCAGCATGTTACTTCTTTTTTGCGAAACCGCAGCTGCAGTGTACGTTCCGGGACATACAAATCAATCAATCTCTCTCTCATCCGCACTGCCAAACCTCACTAGATCCTGCATCAAATCCGCTGTATACATTCTAGAAATCCGCAGGAAAAATGCATGTGTTTTACCTTGCGGTTTCTGCCAAGAGATATGGATTCTCTGCAGAAAATGCCGCAGACTAATCCGCAACGTGTGCACACACCCTAACAGATCACCATACAGTATCATGTTATCAGCAGCACATCTACAGTTTACACCCCATAGTCCTCCATATGATATAATCTGCCCCATAGTCCTCCATATAGTATAATACACTCCTCAGTCCTCCATATAGTATAATACACTCCTCATAGCTCTCCATATATTAAAATACACTGCTCAGTCCTCCATACAGTATAATACACTCCTCATAGTTCTCCATATAGTACAATGCACCGCCATAGTCACCCATGTAGTACATTTCACTTCCCATAGCATAATGCACCCCATAGTTCTTCATATAATGTATTCCCCATAGTCCTCGATACAGTATGATGCAGCCCACATATAGTATAATGCAGCCACCCCACAGAGTATAATGCAGCCCCGCCATAGAATATAATGTAACCCCCATAGAATATAATGCAGCCCCTCTCATAGTATAATGCAGCCACCCATTAGAGAATAATGCAGCTACCCCAGAGTATAATGCAGCCACTCCACAGAATATACTGTAACCCCCCATAGAATATAATTCAGTCCCACCCCCCATATAGTATAATGCAGCCCCTCCATAGAATATATGGCAACCCCCTCATAGGATATAATGCAGCCCCTTATATAGTATAATGTAGCCCCTCCATAGAATACAATGCAGCCCTCCTCATATAGTATAATGCAGCCCCCATTGAATATAATAAATATAATACAGCCCCCCATAGAATATAATGTAGCCCCAAATAGAATATAATACAGCCCACCTCCCCATAGAATATAATGTAGCCCACCAATTATATAACACAGCCTCCCCCTATAGAATATAATGTAAAATGTACCCCCCATGGTATATAACACAGCCGTATAGTATATAACCCGTATAGTATATATACATGGTATACAGCCCAGCCCACCATGGTATACAGCCCAGCCCACCATGGTATACAGCACAGCATGGTATATAGCCCACCATGGAATACAGGCAGTATACCATGCTGGACTGTATACCATGCTGGGCTGTATAATACAGCCCAGCATGGTAAACAGTCCACCATGGTATAATACAGCCCAGCATGGTATATTACAGCCCAGCATGGTATCAAACCCCCCAGAATGGTATAATACAGCCCAGCATGGTCTAATACAGCCCAGCATGGTATATAGCCCCCCCAGAATGGTATAATACAGCCCAGCATGGTATATAGCCCCCCAGAATGGTACAATACAGCACAGCACGGTATAATACAGCCCAGCATGGTATATAGCCCCCCTAGAATGGTGTAATACAGCCCAGCATGGTATATAGCCCCCCAAAATGGTATAATACGACCCAGCATGGTATATAGCACCCCAGCATGGTATATAGACCCTCAGAATGGTGTGATACAGCCCAGCATGGTATATAGCCCCCCCAGCATGGTATGATACAGCCAAGCATGGTATATAGCCCCCCAGAATGGTATAAAACACCCCAGCATGGTATAATACAGCCCAGCATGGTATATAGCCCCCCAGAATGGTATAATACAGCACAGCACGGTATAATACAGCCCAGCATGGTATATAGCTCCCCCAGAATGGTGTAATACAGCCCAGCATGGTATATAGCCCCCCAGCATGGTATATAGCCCCCTCCAGAATGGTGTAATACAGCCCAGCATGGTATATAGCCCCCCCCGAGCATGGTATGATACAGCCGAGCATGGTATATAGTCCCCCCAGAGTGGCCCCACAGTCCAGTACTCACACTGATTTAAAAAAAACCAAAAACCACTCCTCACCTTCTCCTCGTGCCCGCTCTGCTGGCTGCTCCTGTCTCCTGCTGCTCTGTCTGGCACACAGTGAGAGCGCGATGACGTCATCGCGTCCCCGCTGTGTCAGAGGCAGAGCGGGGAATGATGGGAGAGGGAGCGTCAGCTGACGCTCTCTCCTCCATCACTGCCTCCTTGAGTGCAGCGGCTGTGGGAGGCGGCGCTGGGGGCAGGCGGGCTCCCCTGCCTCACAGGGGCCCTAGGCAGCTGCCTGGTCTACCTGCCCATAATGCCGGCCCTGGGTGTAGGCTCAGGTCCTGAGCCCGCTCCATACATGAGAACCTATCAAGGGGTGTACTAATATGTCATACATTGAGAAGTGGATAAAATG
The DNA here is from genome assembly GCF_039654945.1 of Dendrobates tinctorius. Taxonomy (NCBI): domain Eukaryota; kingdom Metazoa; phylum Chordata; class Amphibia; order Anura; family Dendrobatidae; genus Dendrobates; species Dendrobates tinctorius. The sequence continues at coordinate 3,120,773 of NW_027362017.1, read as the reverse complement.
TTTATTAAAAATGTCACCTTATTTTCTCTATAGTGTACAAGACGCACCTGGAAGAAATACAAAATAATGATAACTATGATAATTACGTGATGAAGATAATCAGCGTCATCAAGGAAGGTAAGGAAGGAAGGAGACAAGTGTACATGCGTAGGATGAATATACATGTATGGCTTCTACATGATCATCGATAATCTCATGTATGAGATATGTATGATAATGTATGATGGGTATATGGGCACGGGACTATGGGATGGAGGATATGTATGATGGGTATATGGGCACGGGACTATGGGATGGAGGATGTGATGGGCATATGGGCACTGGACTATGGGATGGTGAATATGTATGATGGGTATATGAGCATGGGACTATGGGATGGAGAACATGTATGATGGGTATATGGGCACGGGACTATGGGATGGAGGATATGTATGATGGGTATATGGGCACGGGACTATGGGATGGAGGATGTGATGGGCATATGGGCACTGGACTATGGGATGGCGGATATGTATGATGGGTATATATGGGCACGGGACTATGGGATGAAGGATATGTATGATGGGTATATGGGCACTCGACTATGGGATGGAGGATATGTATGATGGGTATATGGGCATGGAACTATGGGATGGAGGATGTGATGGGCATATGGGCACTGGACTATGGGATGGCGGATATGTATGATGGGTATATGGGCACTGGACTATGGGATGGAGGATATGTATGACGGGTATATGGGCATGGGACTATGGGATGGTGGATATGTATGATGGGTATATATGGGCACGGGACTATGGGATGGAGGATTTGTATGATGGGTATATAGGCACGGGACTATGAGATGAAGGATGTATGATGGGTATATGGACACTCGACTATGGGATGGAGGATATGTATGATGGGTATATGGGCACGGGCCTATGGGATGGTGGATATGTATAATGGGTATATGGGCATGGGACTATGGGATGGAGGATGTGTATGATGGGTATATGGGCACGGGCCTATGGGATGGTGGATATGTATAATGGGTATATGGGCATGGGACTAGGGGATGGAGGATGTGTGATGGGTATATGGGCACTGGACTATGTGATGGAGGATATGTATGATGGGTATATGGGCATGGGACTATGCGATGAAGGATGTGTGATGGGTATATGGGCATGGGACTATGGGATGGAGGATGTGTGATGGGTATATGGGCACTGGACTATGGGATGGAGGATATGTATGATGGGTATATGGGCACGGGCCTATGGGATGGATGATGTGTGATGGGTATATGGGCACGGGACTATGGGATGGAGGATAATTATAATTTGTTATAACTAACCACAGTTAGTTACTATGCCCGGGCAGCGCCGGGCTCTTCAGCTAGTGGTTTGATATATGTGGAATATAAAAATGAGTGAATCTATGATTGCCTATTACCAATCTGGATTTTAGCATGGAGGTTGTCAGAGATTCATAATGAGGCTTTGTCGTTTATGGGCAGAAGATTGCTCTGTAACATCATTGACATTTAGGTAAATTTATGCTGTTTTATCTCTGGTGACATGTAAGTGAACCTGTCCAAGGTCGAAAGATTAATTGGGGTTCAGAGGTTATTATAACATCAATTGCCTTTTCTTAGCATTGTAATAACCCCCAGTGTGTTCCCATCTTATCTTCCACGTTTGGTCCCATGATTAGGTTCAGACCAACGTGTTTTGGACAAGAAGAGGAATTTTATCAGCCACGTAAAGTGCCGCGAAGCCTTAAATCTGAAAAAAGGACTTGACTACCTCATCTGGGGGGTAGCAGCAGACATTTGGCTACAACCATCTGGGTAAGTGATATGATCATCACTAGCAAAGCAATGTGAAAAAATTGTTATTGCATTTTAATACAATGTAGCGATGACAAAAAAACGTAAGTCTTGCGTTTCAATTTTTTCTCATTACGCCGTTTAGCGATCGGGTTAATTCTTTTGTTATATTGTAGAATGAGCAATTCTGAACGCGGCAATACCAAATATGTGTATGTTTGATTTTTTTTTCATTGTTTTGTTTTGAATGGGGCAAAAGGGGGGTGATTTGAACTTTTACAATTTTTTTTATAGTTTCAAATACATTTTTTTTTACTTTGAGCATGCTTCAATAGTCTCCATGGGAGACTAGAAGCTGCACTTGTCTGATCGACTCTGCTACACTCAAGCGATGATCAGATCACCTGTGTGTAGCAGAAATGCTCACCAGGTGTGAATAGTGTGGGTTCAGCACTGGAGCCTGCATCAAACGGGGGAGTCCGAAATGTGCATACTATTACACCACATGTCGCAAAGGGGTTAACAGAATGTCGGAGGAGCCCCCGCACCACCAAACATCTCCTCCTACCAGCCTGGGGTTTATAGCATTGCCACACTCCTGCCAGCTTTCCGCAGTAGCGACCCTGGGATCTGGCTCCACCACAGCCGACAAGCTACATTCAGATTATAAGACACAACCCCATTTCCCCCAAAATTGTTGTAAAAATGTGCGTCTTATAATCTGAAAAATACAGTATATGGGCATTTTCACATCCATAAAATGCCTAATAATTCCAATATTATTTATTCCAAAAGGTGAACACCTGTGAAAAGTGATGGCAGAATCTCTATGTATTGGTCACCTCACATCATTAAAAATTGGTATAAAAAGCAATCAGAAAGTTATATTATACCTCAAAATGGTACCAAACAACCCTTCCCTTGATCAGATATCCATCCTACCAGAGAAGCTGTAAGGAGACACCACTTCTGTGGGGTTGTTATAAATATTAATTGTCTGCTTCTAGAAAGAGGGTGATGCATTACCTTAGTTTGAAAGTGGCCTACTAAGGCTACTTTCACACATCAGGTTTTTGGCGTCAGGCGCGATCCGGCGTCGTGCCGGAACGCCGGATCTGGCAAATGTTTTGTAAAACCGGATGTGACGGATCCGGTTTTCTGCCGGATCCGTCTTGTTCTTGACAGACAAAACCGGATCCGTCTCATCCGGTTCATCCGTTTTTCTATCCGTTTTTCGACGGATTATGCCGGATCCGGTTTTTAAAATTGACCCTTGTGGCCTTCCGAACGGGATTGGCTACTGGAAAACTATATATAGCGTGTTCCTACAGCCCTTCTTTGACAGGTTGTAGAGGAGAAAGTGCAGGTTGGAGAGAAGAGCAAGTTACTGGCGAAGATGGATGTTGTGATTGGAAATATTTTGAAGAATTTGGCGGATTTTATAGCGGAGGCGAATCGTTTGAGGGTGATTGTTCTGGAGAAGGAGAGAGCGAGACAGCAGCGCATCAGGCATCGTAGACGACGTTTGTGGATGCACCCCATCACAGCCAAGAGAATGACGCGTGGGGTCTATTCTACACTCTGCATGGACCTTCGACGAAACCCGGATACATTTTTTGGATATGTTCGGATGAAAATGGAGAATTTTGATTACTTGGTGGAGCGCATTGCACACCTCATAAGAAAAGCGGACACCTATTGCCGCTTCTCTGTTTCACCCGCAGAGCGTCTGATGGTGACTTTAAGGTAAGCCACATTTATTGGATGTGATCGCATCAGAGCACACTTTCACTGCAATCTTGTTGGTGGTAGTTTGTATCTCCAAGTGTTATAGCTCAGTTTTGGTATGTAATGCTGTGATTTTAAACTAATTGATTGTTTTTTAATTCCCCACAGATTTCTTGCAACTGGAGAATCCCTTTCGTCACTGCATTTCCAGTACAGACTCGGGATTTCCACCATATCTGGAATAGTGAAGTACACATGCCGTGCACTGTGGGACTCCTTAGCTGAAGAGTTTTTACCAGAGCCCACAACAGAGAGGTGGATTGAAATTTCAGAAAAGTTTCTACAGATATGTCAGTTTCCCAACTGCTTGGGCGCTGTGGACGGGAAACATATCCGCATTGTAAAGCCAGCCGGATCGGGATCGGAATATTTCAATTACAAGAAATATTTTTCAATTGTCCTCATGGCCATCGCTGACGCGGAATACAAATTTATTGCTGTTGATATTGGGGCCTATGGCCGCTCCAATGACTCTCAAGTTTTCAAACTGTCTGCCATGGGGCGTAAACTGTATGGAAACACCTTCCAGTTCCCACCCCCTAGTCCGCTGCCGCAAACATCTGGTCCACCTATGCCATTTGTCTGTGTAGGGGATGAAGCCTTCCAGCTGTCAGAACACCTTTTGAAACCGTACGGTAGCAGAGGATTGTCAAGAACAAAACGCATTTTTAATTACCGCCTCACAAGAGCAAGAAGAATGGTTGAATGTACCTTTGGTATTCTGACAGCCAAATGGCGGGTCCTATTGACAGCGATCAACCTCAAGACAGAAACTGTGGACGAGGTGATCAAAGCTTGCGTGGTACTCCACAATTTTGTTATCTGCAAGGAACCCATTTCCATTGAGGACACCTCTGAAGAAACCACCTTGCAAGATTACCATGACATTACCACTAGAAGTTCTGTGACGGTTTCAGTAATGAGGGACAATTTTGCACTATACTTTGTCACCTCAAGGCAGAGTACACTGGCAGGATGACAGAGTGTGAAAGATTTGTGCCCAACCAAACTTGTGTACCTTCTGTACCAACAGTATATACCTTTGCCAACCAAAGTTGGCAATCTTGTCATGGTCTCTATTTTTAGCTTTAGGCCACAGGTGTGTACCTGGTTGTGTTTTATGCAAAGTATTTCACCTTTTAACAAAAGTTGTGTACATTGTTAGGAAATCACCAACAATAAACACAACTTTTTAGGTGAAATACTTTGCTTCAAACACAACCAGGAACACAACTGTGGCAAAAAGCTAAAATTTACCCACAGTTATATACCTGGTTTTGAATACCATTTCACCTTTTAAATACCCTGTATTTAACCTTTTTTTTAAACATATTTTGCCGCAGAAAGAAATGACAGACAACCAGTGTAAACAATAATTTAACTTTTATTTAAAATATTTTTTTTTTGTGAACTGTTTTTAAAGTTAAAAAAACTTTTTTAATAAAGGTTTGAAACCAACTGGGCATTTTTATTACAAAACACATCATAAATCTGTGTAGTGTGGGGTGGAAATACTGCTGGAGGGGCTGCGGGACACTTCGACAATGGGAGTGTGGAGAGAGGATTGGGATCATGGTGGGGAAGGAACAGTTAGAGGTGATGGTGTGGAAAAAGCTACAGAATGGGTGGACATGTGGGAGGCAGAAGAGGTGGTGGGAGGTGGAGTGGAGGGTTGGGCAGGGACTGTAGGAGCAGATGATGTTGATGGCAAGTTGTATGGGGAAGGAGTTTGGTACTGGGAAGGAGTTTGGTACGGGGCAGGTTGCTGGAAGTGGGGAGATGTCTGGTACTGGGGAGGTTGCTGGTACTGGGGAGGTTGCTGGTACTGGGGAGGTGGCTGGTACTGGGGAGGTGGCTGGTACTGGGGAGGTGGATGGTATGTAATAGGAGGGGGAGGATGGAAAGTGGCTGGAGGGGGTGCAGGTGGAGGAACTACTGTGGTGGGAGGAAGAGGTTGGGAGGTAACTTGCTGGAGAGCACCGTGGCATGAATGCATTACATGCATCTGCTGGGTAGGAGATAGCGTTTCCATGCGCTCCACAACAGACCTGAAAAAGGTGTGGTTTGGCGAAGATCTTGCTTCTGAATGCATGGTTTGCAGAAGTGTCTTCACCTCCAGAATGCTGGAGTTGATCTGCTGAAAGCCTGCGGAGATTTGCTCTGACAAGACTTTTAGACAGTTCTGGAAAGATGCATTCAGATGCAAGAACTCTGGCGCATAAGTCTTTTCCTGACCCCTCTGCCGCTGCCGCCCAGTACCCGCAGGTGTACTAGAGGTGGCAGGGGCAGAAGGGTGGGGTAAAGGGAAATCGATCTCCTCACCAGCAGCTTCATGTAATGTAGGCGGCCACGATGCTCCTGTGCTGGTGGATGGGACAGATGGGTCGAATGTGTGGGAAGGCTGGGAAGGTGCAGATGTACCGGGGCGGTCGAAGTGTCCCTCGGTGCCGGTCTCCTCAGGGATCGCCTCAGAAGGGTCCAAGCGTGCAGGCTCCCGAGTGCTGCTCACCGTGCTGTGGAATAAAGAGAAAAAAAAACAATTAAAATAGTGACATGGTATGGCCCTGGCTGAAAAAAAAAAGTTACATCTAACATTTTTTTTCACATGTGGTGTGTAATATTTACCTTCTAGTGACCATTGTTTCCCGGAGGAACGACAGGGCTTGTGCGTACTTGTACTTGCTCCTGCGTCCTCCAGATCCACTCGGGGCCCGCATCTCTTTATTGAACTCCTTCTTGAAACGATCCCTCACAGACCGCCACCGCTTCACAATTCTGTCCCCTGAAACGAGAAAGGAGTGGTTAGTATACAACATCAGTGTTTCCCAAACTCCAGTCCTCATGGTCCCCAGGGGTCATGTTTTCAGGATTTCCATAGTAAATAGAAATCCTGAACACATGATCCGTGGGGACCACGAGGACTGTTGTTCGGGAAACACTGGTTTACATCAAGCAACCGGTACTGTATATACTTACGCTCTTTAATCTGGGCCCGAGCATCGAGGTCCTCCCAGCGGTCCACAAGGAGCGAACAGATTTCCTCCCAGAGTCGCCGGGTAACGATCAGGTCAGCGTGGCGGCGGTCAGCCATATTCCAGAGCGGCTCCCTTTCTCTGATGAGATCGATGAGGTGGTCCACATCAATCCCTCCATCCTCACCGTCAGAGTCGGGAGCACGCTGTGAAGGCTGTTAAAGAAAAAGACAAAAATAACATAATTAGCCTCCACAAAAGAAATGAAATAAAAAGTGCAAAAAAACAGCAAAAATATTTATACTTACACGCTGGTGACCGCCGCGTTGCTGTCGCCGACGACCCTGGGAGGCACTGCGAGGACCTCTTGGCCAAGCACCAGATTGGGAAGACTAGAGAAGAAAACAAAAAATGTTATGTCTTTGGATGTAGGCATTTGTTTGCTGTGTGTGGTCTGCAGAACATTGTTTTCTATGTGTTGTGTGTAGTGTGATGTTGTGTTTCTGCGTTTGATGCCAAAAACTTACCAATTGTGAGCCCACTCCAGGTGTCTGTCCACCCCTTCCTTCTTCTTCTGGGAGCTCCTCTTCATCTTGTGATTCCTGTTTTGAAATAAAAGGCAATGAATAGACATATATTACAGAGATGATGGATTTTGGAAATAAAAACTTACCGTCAAACGCTGACGATGCGAGGGAGGGCTCCCAGAAGAAGATGTGCTGTCTTCCAGCTGGCCACACTCCATGGCTGTGGGTGGTGTTCCTGCTGCTGCCATTGCTGCTGCTGCTGCATCTCTTGGGCGGCTGTTGAATAAAGAGAAACAAAGGGCCAATGAATATCTTGATATTCCATGGCCCTAGTTTGGAGGAATGGGGGATTTGATAATTACCGTCTCTCATCTGCTGCTGGACTCCCCTCCTCAACATGTTCCATTTGCTGCTCCATTTGGCGGCGCGGTGGTGGTGGTGCTGATGGTGCTGCTGCAGATGTCTCCTGCCTTCTCCTGCTCCTGGTTCTTGGCTTGGGTGGCATGTTGGGTGTGGCTGAGGGTTCCACTGTCTTGCTTTTATATATGTCTTGTGGGCAGAGCTACTGAGCATGCTCAGACCAAAAATACCGGATCCGGCTTTCGCCGGATCCGGCGCATTGCAGCGCTCATAGGCTTTCATTGTGTGAAAAAGCCGGACGCGCCGGATCCGGCGTGTCCGGCCTTTTTGCCGGAGACAAAAAACGTTACAGTAGCCGTTTTTTCCAGACGCCGGATTGAGACACAAAGCCGGATCCGGCGAAAACCGGATGAAACGCATGGCCATCCGGCGCGATCCGGTGCAAATGCAAGTCAATGGTGGGGAAACCAGATCCGGCATTGCATTTCGCCGGATCCGGTTTTTGTCAAAAGCGCCGGATCGCGCCTGACGGCGAAAACCTGATGTGTGAAAGAGGCCTAAGGAAATCCTGAAAACAAGACCTGTTGGTGGCTCTTGAGGACTAGAGTTGGGGAACACTCATCTAGAACATGAAATTCTGGCACACAGAGTATAAAATGTCAGGTACCCAACCTATGAGGGAGGAATCACTCAAAGAGGGATAAAGCTGGAAATGTAGCCCGGTAGAACATCAGTGCCAATCATCCGTCACCAACTGGAGACATCAAGCTTATGGTCTCTCCATGTAAATGACTTAGTCAAGAAGAGAGATCTTAATAGAGTCATAATAAACTCCACATTTTAAAGAATCGTCCAAGGACCTTCTCTCAGAGAGTGATTTTTGGTTGTTTCAAACTCTAGAGCACAAGATCTGTATGAGCGACACTAGACCCAAACACTCCAAATGTTGACAAAGTTTGATTTATGAACTCATAATAACACCAGACCTACCACATATGGTTACTAGACCGCTGAGTGCCATAGAGCAAAGATGGCTGACCAAGTTGGCCAAGTTTAATAACAATTGGTATCAATCTGGGAACAGAAGTAGACAAAGCATTAAAGGAAAAGGGACCCCACAGTGTCATGCTTGTAGATGAGGAGCTTCTGCAGGTCTATTTTCAGATTTTTCAGATGGGATGCGAGTCAGATCAGATAGAAATGTGGGTTACAAGCCAAGATCAGTGGTTGGCTGATGAATGACAGAGTAAGCAAAAGTGGGAAAGCCAGTTCAAAGAAGTCAACCTGTAGCTCCTGGCTGGTTGTCAGCTTAGCCATGAAAAGAGACAGTCACCAGGAGGGATGTTACTGCTCTGTCAAAAAGTACCAGCTTGCTTGCAGTTTATGAGATTGTCCTTTACCATCAGGTCAGATTACCCACTGAGATAGGGCTTACTTGACAGAGTGTGCTGTCATCATGAGAAATGGGAGAAGGCACAGCAAGGGACATTTTGGATTACAGAAGACTTTCAACAGGTTGCAACTACCACCACCTGAATCTGCAGAAGGTGATCCATTTGCATTGAAAGTAGGACCTTCAATTTGGTTAAGCAAGGGAACAGCAGGGTGCAGCACATACCATTTAGACTTAATATCCATTGACCCTCAGGAGCTTAAGTAACTGAGCAGGGGTTTAAGATAGTGAAATTCGTCATTCATCACTTCATTAAATTTGCAGTAACAGTTTTCTCCAGGGATTGGACAGCGGAGTCTGCAACTCCGGCTCTGTGGAAGAACTTCATAGTACCTGTAGCAATGCCAGGTAGGACAGACCTAAATCCTAGCCCTGCAGGCTTCGATTAGTGCACCTGGCTGGCTCTGCATATAAACAGGCTAGGTGTTCATCTTAGCCAATCAGCTCAGGAAAGCTGACCAGACTGGATGTGTCTTTGAGCTGAAGAGAGAGCAAGAGACAAGCAAGAATCCATCACTGAGAAAAGTCTGCACAGGTCATGTACAGAGAACTGCAAACATTAGTGGTTGCTCTGGACAATAACTGTTTTGTGTGACCAAGTTGGGCTAGCTCAGCCGTATGAGTAGCCAGGGTATGTTTTGTTAGTTAGCGCCTGAACAAGGGTACAGATTTATGTTTATGAGTTATATCACATTATACCATTTCAACCACAAAAAAGAGCAGTTCTTAGCATCTGAATGATACATATGCTACAAACCGTGGACGCACAGGAGAAAGGGCCAAATTTAGTTCTGGAATTGGTGTGGGTCTACAACAATACAGAACATCCCAGGATGCAATTGTGGAATTAGTTTTTCCTGTATCAGATTAGTGAAGATTAAATGCCTGATGTAAAATGAACACCTCCCGGCGCAAACACTGAACAAGCTGGAAATGGGAAGAGATTTCAGCTAAGAATTGTGAATGCACCACTGGGTTAGAATAGATAAATTCAAAATGTCTTCTTTTTCTACCCCATGTGTAATACTGTATATACTACTGTCCACACTAATGTAATCTCATGTAGATTCTGTATTTCCTTTTTTTTTAGTTCCTCCTACATTATTGGAAAACATACGTGGATCGAGCAGTGGCCAAACGAGAGAGAGTGTCAAAATCCTGAACTCAAGAATCGTTGTGAAGATTTGCTTGAGTTTTCTGAACAATTAGAGATTGGTGGATGTACAACATAAGAATGAGAAACCTCTCCAAAATGTGATATTTTATACACCAATAAACATGTTATTTGCTATTCTGTCAATATCTGCTGACTAACCTCGTGTCCATTGTCTTCTTACTGATCATTGTTTTGTCCCTGCATGACACTGACTTTGAGTCACACGTGTGCGTGAGCTTCTTTGTGCTGATCACCCCTGATTCATATCTACGTTTCAGTGCCCCCAGATTCTTAAAGGAGAATAGAAGAAAATAAATAACCAATGGAAATGTCATTATAAAGGTTCGTAAGGTCCTTAACATCGTTGTCATGCAGAAAGGCGAAATTCCTCTTCATTTTCAGTTTTTTGCAGAGTCCTGAAGGTTTTGATGGAAAATTGACTAATACTTGTAACTAGTAAATGCATTTTAGCTAAATTCGACCTAATTTATTCCTTGGGAGACGGACCTAGGACACACAATGGAAATGACATTATAAAGGTTCTTAAGGTCCTTAACATGCAGGAAGGCGAAATTCCTCTTCATTTTTTAGTTTTTTGCAGAGTCCTGAAGGTTTTCATGGAAAATTGACTGACATGTTAACTTAGTAAATGCATTTTAGCTAAATTCGATCTACTTTATTCCTTGGGAGGGTGACCTAGGCCAACATTCTCCAATGTTTCATTTACTCAAACTCTCACTGTTATTGGTAAAACCTTTTCCTGTACGGCATATTACGAGCCTATCATGAGAACAATCCTACATTGGTGTTGGCCGTATAGATCCTTGGTCCTCTCACTTATCTTGGTTCAACCGTGGAGGAAAGGGGAACTCTTGTATCCATATTGTGCCTTACATGTACTAAACACCGGAAATCCATTTTCTTATCGATCTCATCAATCATTCAGTCTACCATTTCTCCCTCAGCTTTGCTAGCCCTGTTGCTGATCGATATTCATTTTATCCCTTGTAGAGGTAGCGTTCTTATTGCACATATTCTTCTGGCCGCTAAAATAGTTATCATAGGATATTGGAGGTGCTCAGTAGTCTCAACCCAGGAACAGATTATCTTCTCTGTCAATAAGACCTACTCTTTTGAGGAAATGATAACTTATGCATGCTATATATTCCCCAAGTTTTGTAAGGCATGAATTGTTTGACTCAAACATCCCAACTTTATAATATTTTGATAATATAATTCTAAGGTTCCCAATGCCTATTTGGATTAGAGCGGGGCAGGATAAACATCCACCATTATTAAAAACTTTAAATAAATCAAAGAAATGAGCAGAGACACATGTTGGTACATGTGCAACATGAAGGTACATATTCACACTGTGGCCATTTAACAAACAGAACCTGAAAATAAAGAAATCCCATGCAATAAGTAAATAAATAGTAATAGTACATGTATATAATATAGGGTACTTAGTTTACACTATTTTGATCGAAAGAGTGTAAATGGCATCCCACTGCGACAAGGTGAGTCCAGTCAGGATGGACCCTAACCCTTGCAGTTCTCACTGTCAGCAGACCTCAAAATAGATGGAGTTGGGGCAGAACAGGACCAAACGCGACTGTTCAGATAACTATACAAACCAAACCCTAGAAAAGGGGAAACCATATCCCTGTATGCATAAGTGCAAAAAAATAAAACAAAACCAAAGAAATGAGCTGGAACATACAGTGGCATTTAAAAGTTTGGGCACCCCTGGTCAAAATTACTGTTATTGTGACCAGTTAAGCAAGTTGAAGATGGAATGATCTCTAAAAGGGCTGAAGTTAAAGATGACACATTTTCTCTGTATTTTAGGCCAAAAAAATTATATATTGTCATTTTTTACATTTTAAAAATTACAATAAGGAAAATAGGCCAATGCAAAAGTTTGGGCACCCTGCATAGTTAGTACCTAGTAGCACTCCCTTTTAAAATATCACAGCTTGTAAACGCTTTTAGTAGCCAGCCAAGAGTCTTTCAATTCTTGTTTGATGGATTTTCATCCATTCTTCCTTGGAAAATTCTTCCATTTCTGTGAGATTCCTGGGTCGTCTTGCATGCACTGCTATTTTGAGGTCTAGCCACAGATTTTCAATGATGATTGAATCGGGGGACTGTGAGGGCCATTGAAAAACCTTTAGCCTTTTGAGGTAGTCTATTGTGGATTTTGATGTGTGTGATCATTATCCATTTGTAGAAGCCATCCTGTTTTCAAATTCAGCTTTTTTATACATGGTGTTATGTTTGCATCAAGAATTTGTTGAAATTTCATTGACTCCACTCTTCCCTCTACCTGTGAAATGTTCCCTGTGCCATTGTCTGCAACACAACTCCAAAGCATGATTGATCCATCCCCATGCTTAATGGTTGGAGAGATGTTCTTTTCCTGAAATTCTATGCAATTTTTTCTCTGCACATACCTTTGATCATTGCGACCAAAGAGTTTTATTTTACCTTCAACGATTCACAGGACATGTTTCTAAAATGCACTGGGCTTGTTGAGATGTTCTTTTGCATACCTCTGATGCTAAATTTTATGGTGAGGGTGCAGGAGAGGTTTTCTTCTGATGACTCTTCCATGAAGGCCATATTTGATAAGGTGTCTCTGAACAGTAGAACAATTACCACAACTCCAGAATCTGCTAAATCTTTCTGAAGGTCTTTTGCAGTCAAGTGGGGGTTCTGATATGCCTTTCTAGCAATCCTACAAGCAGCTCTCTGAAATTTTGCTTGGCCTTCCAGACCTTATCTTGACCTCCACTGTTCCTGTAAACTGCTATTTCTGAATTACATATTGAACTGAGGAAAGGACAACTTGAAAACGCTTTGCTATCTTCTTATAGCCTTCTCCTACTTTGTGGGCCTCCACCATTTTCATTTTCAGAGTGCTAGGCAGCTGCTTAAAAGAACCCATGGTGGCTGTTTTTTCACACAAGGTTAGAGGAGGCTATGAGTTTCTATACCTGTGTAATCTGCATCAGCTGGCCTTTCCTAACATTGAGGGTGAACAAGCCATATCCCTTACAGGCTAATTAAGGTCTGAAACCTTGGTCAAAGTTATCTGAGCACACAAATCTCCAAAGGTGCCCAAACTTTAGCATCGGACCATTTTTGTTTTTGTAATTTTTAAAATGTGAAAAAATTACAATGTGTATTACTTTTTAGCCTAAAATACAAAACAAATGTGTCATCTAAATAAATAAATAAACTGGAGAAGTGGGCAGCAACTAACAGAATGGTTTTTAACAGGGAAAAATGCAAAGAGGAGACTTAACAGCTATCTAAAGGGCTGTCACATTGTAGAAGGATCAACTTTATTCTCATTTGCACAAGGAAAGACTAGAAGCAATGGGATGAAACTGAATGGGAGGAGACACAGATTAGATATTAGAAAAAACTTTTTGACAGTTAGAGTGATCAATGAGTGGAACAAGCTGCCATGAGAAGTGGTGAGTTCTCCTTCAATAGAAGTCTTCAAACAGAGGCTGGACAGACATCTGACTGGGATGATTTAGCGAATCCTGCTTTGAGCAGGGGGTTGGACCAGATGGCCCAGGAGGTCCCTTCCAACTCTACGATTCTATGATTCTATCTTTAACTTTAGGCCTTTTAGAGATCATTTTATCTTCAACTTGCTTAACTGTTCACAATAACAGTCATTTTGACCAGGGGTGCCTAAACTTTTGCATGCCACTGTATGTTGGTATAAGTGCAATGTGTAGGTGAACATTCACACTGAGGCCATTTAATAGTCCGAACCTAGGATAATAACAAAACGAGCAAATATCCTGTCTGTTGAACGACCACAGTGTGATTAACACTTGCTAATGTTATTTCTTGTACAGGACTGAGGCTATATTTTGCATGTAACACCCCTTTACGGTGCCTTCAAGGGTGGGGTGAAGCGATGGTCGGGGGACCACCACAATGCAGGGAGACTACAGTACGCAAGATGAGGTGCAAACAACAAAGGGTTAATTTATTTAAATTATTTACAGGCAAGCAATGCAGTGTTAGGAAAGTGTAAACAGGGGTATGCAATGACATAAAACAATTTACAAAAGTGATATTCTCTAGCTGGGCCGTACAAATGACACGGTGCACCAACTATTACAGATCAGTGTATTTTTCAAAAGGCAAAACAATACAATAAAGTACAGTATGCTGCTACTCTAACTATAGCCTGACTGGCCGCTGCTACTCTGGCCGCACGGCTACCATGCTCTGCCTATTTCAGCCTATCCTAAGCCCTAAACATGTGCGTACATGGGGTTAACACTCACAGTAAAGTTGGTGTCTCAGTTCTTTCCTGGGGGGCCCCCTGCAGTTCTCTGCAAGATGATGTGAAGTCCTCCCTGGAAGCTCTGTGCAGCGTGGTCTTGTCCTTGTGTGAAGATCCCGAGCCTGTTCCTAGAAATGGTGAATTCCCTCCTCTGGGTTCCTTCCTTGTATATCTTCGTGGCTCCTCACAGTAACACATGAAAACCACCTTCGTTATCCCCAGAAGGGTATACACAATCCCACAATTTCAGTCAGTTACAAGCTGCACATTTTTCTCCTCACAGCATCCAGCACATCAGTCTCCTTCAGACTCCAAGCTCTGAACACAGGAAAAACAGCCCCTCCCCTCTCATAGTTGGCAGAAGAAACCAAAACAGTCTTATTGCAGGGAGAGACGAATGTCCCATTGCTCTAGCCAAGGGGGTTCTGTCTTTTAAAGTGGCAGTTTGTCTCTACTGTCCATAACAATGCCACCCCCTTACAGGGGTGTCTAGTAGTTCTCACCTTAATGAGGATCAGTGCCTCCACCCAAACTTGCTAGGAGCTCTATAGGTTGCATAAGGGTGTTCTTCTTCCGCCAAGGGTCGACTCAGGAACCCCCTGTCCAATCTCCATGCACAGTGTTTGACTGGGTTGCCAAGGGCCCACCAGTAACCAATTCCAGAGCCCAGATGTGACTGCTCTATAGGCCTCCAATGACACACTGACCGGAGATAACCTCCCGCAGTGTGTCATTGGAGTTGCTTTATGGCAGCACTGCTGTGTGAGAAAATTCTCACGCTGTAGTGCTGCCGTAAGTCATAGGTGAATGCCTGTGACCTCCGGTGGAGTGATACAGTGGTGGAGGGTTATCTCCGCCATTGTATTGCTGAGCCCCTGGAGAGCGGTCGCATCAGCTGATGCAGTTGTTCTCCACGGGAGATCGATGCAGGACCCTCGTTATTAGTGCACTACGGCGGACTGGTAAGAATAGGTTGCTTTATTATTTTATGTATATTACAGGAGAAGAAGGCTTCAGGGAATTAGGTGTGTGCAGTGAGTATGTACTCTATGTTATGTGTTGTATGTTATGTGTATGTACGGTATGTTATATGTTGTATGCTCTGTTTGTGGCTTTTTTTTACATTCTCCACATTAGCCAGATGATGGGAATACTACTTTCCCATCAACCCTAATGCTGCCACTGTAGCGGGCATAGCCGGATGGGACAAGTAGTACCATCTGACGATGCCCGCACAGCCACCGCACAGGCACCACAGAGCCCGCATAGGCTCCACAGAGCCCGCACAGAGGCCACACAGAGGCCGCACAGAGGCCGCACAGAGGCCTCACAGAGGCCGCACAGAGCCCCATAGAGCTTGCACAGAGCCCCATAGAGCCTGCACAGGCACGGAACAACCTGCACAGACCCCCGATAAGCCCGGCACAGCCCGCACAGACTCCCGATCGGCCCGGCACAGCCTGCACAAACACCTGATTAGCCCAGCACAGCCCGCACAAACACCCGTTTGGCCCAGCACAGCCCGCACAGACACCTGTTGTGAGTTCATTTTCCCCTTCACTACTGAGGCCCGAGGAACTCCCTCTTCTGGTGAAGAAAGGTAGTGAGCCTGATTGTCAAACACCTGGGGCTGATTATGATGACTGGCTGAGTGGAGTTAGCGACTGGATATAAGGCTGCCGACGCCCTTCTGGCCTGCGGGTGATTTCTCTGTGGACTTCTAGGAAACCAGTCTGATTCCTGCTCATCTAAAGCTAAGATTTCTGCTTTGCCTTTTTGCATTAGTGTGTTGTTTTCCTTGCTTTTCTGGATTCTGCCATTCCCTGCTGGGGTGAGCAGAATCTCCTTTTGCCTGTTGCTCTGTCTTCAGAATATTCCTGAGTACTGACATAGCCTTTTTTGAAGCCTAGCGCCTTCAGGGCCTTTTTACTGTCAGTTTGTTGGCTCTTATTTTCTTAGGGTTTTTTCATGGATTGCAGACAGCAGCCTTCCTGTCCTTTCCTATCTAAGCTAGCTTGGGCCCCATCTTTGCTCAGTCTATCTTTCTGTCTGTGTTTTGTTCTTTCTTCTTGCTTCAAAGTCATTATTTGTGGGGGGCTGCCTTTTGCTTTGGGGTCTGCTCTGGGGCAGTTCAGATTTCCCTTTCTGTCTTTAGGCTATGTAGTCCTCCGGCTGTGATCGAGGGGCCTAGGGCATCGTAGGAGCCCCCCACGGCTACTGCTAGTTGTGTTGATAGGTTCAGGGGCCTGCAATCCGATAGCTGCCAACTTCTCTGGTTTTCTGGACTTAGCTAGCATTTCTATTTTTGCCTCCTACGGTGACTCAAATCATAACAGAATCACACGCCATACCGCAGATCCTAGGGTACTCAATTGCAGGAAAGAATTGTATAAAAAAAAAAAAAAAAAGGTGTGTATATTTTTTCCCTCTATCTCTGAGGCCGTAGGGGGAATTTTTTTTTTCTCTCAATGGAGATAAAGCAATTGTCTGATCGTGTGGAGCAGCTCGCTGCGGAAGTGCGGGGAATTTCCGCCTACCTTGCTCATTCACATGCTGCTGAACCAAAGATTCCTACACCTGATGTATTTTTTGGGGATCGGTCTAAATTTTTGAATTTCAAAAATAATTGTAAATTATTTTTTGCCTTGAAGCCTAACTCGTCAGGGAGCTCCGCGCAGCAGGTTAAAATTGTCATCTCTTTGCTGCGTGGTGATCCCCAGGATTGGGCGTTTTCTTTGAAACCAGATGATCCTATTCTGACTAATGTGAACGCATTTTTTCAGGCCTTGGGGTTGTTGTATGACGAACCTAATGCCATTGATCAGGCTGAAAAGACCCTGCTGGCATTGAACCAGGGTCGTGATTCTGCAGAATTGTACTGTCAAAAATTCCGAAAGTGGGCAGTACTTACTACCTGGAATGATAATGCCTTGGCTGCTCTCTTTCGGAAGGGGTTGTCAGAAGCCGTAAAAGATACTATGGTGGGATTTCCTGTTCCTTCTGGTCTTGACGATTCTATGTCTTTAGCCATTCAGGTTGATCGGCGTTTGCGCGAACGCAGAGCTGCACGAGAGGTGTTGCCACCTGTTGAACAGATGTCTGAACCTATGCAATGTGATAGAGTTTTTTCCAGAGAGCAGCGTCAGGAGTTCAGAAGGCGTAATAAGTTGTGTTTTTTCTGTGGAGATGCCTCGCATATTATTTCTGTCTGTCCTAAACGCGAGAAATGCCTTGCACACATGTTTTCTGTTGGTGGTGTTCAACCTAAGTTTCTTCTGGCTATTACTCTGATCTGCTCCCTGTCCACATTTTCCGCCAAGGCTTTTGTGGATTCGGGAGCAGCTCTAAACCTAATGGACTTGGATTTTGCTAAACGTTGTGGATTTCCGATGACACCTCTGCAGACGCCTATCCCTTTGAGGGGGATTGATGCTACTCCTTTGGCTAAAAATAAACCCCAGTTTTGGACCCAGGTGGTAATGCCGGTCGCCCCAGACTATCAAGAAAATTGCAGGTTTTTGGTGTTACATAATCTGCATGATACTATTGTTCTGGGGTTTCCCTGGTTACAAATTCATAATCCAGTTTTGGATTGGAAATCTGTGTCTGTGGTGAGTTGGGGTTGTCGGTGTGCCTTTAGTGAGGCTCCGGTGTTTTCCACCTCTCCTCAGTCGCATGATGTTCCTGATTATTTGGCGGACTTTTATGATGTATTTAGTGAGAATGAGTCTGCGTCTCTGCCTCCTCATAGGAGTTATGACTGTGCAATTGAACTGAGCCCGGGGTGTAAATTTCCCAAGGGTCGGCTCTTCAATTTATCTGTACCCGAGCACGAGGCTATGCGATCCTATATTAAGGAGGCGTTGGAGAAGGGTCATATTAGACCATCCTCATCACCCTTAGGTGCCGTTTTTTTTTTTGTGGCCAAAAAGGATGGATCATTAAGACCTTGTATTGATTATCGTGCTCTCAACAAAATTACTGTTAAATATCAGTATCCGTTACCCCTGATTTCTGATCTATTCTCCAGAGTTAAAGGTGCTTGCTGGTTTACCAAGCTTGACCTCAGGGGGGCGTATAATCTTATTCGCATTAAGCATGGGGATGAATGGAAGATGGCGTTTAATACTCCGGAGGGACATTTTGAGTACCTGGTGATGCCTTTTGGGCTCACTAATGCCCCTTCTGTCTTCCAGTGCTTCATGAACGATATTTTCCGAGATTTTGTCGATAAATTTTTTATTATCTATCTGGATGATATTTTGATCTTCTCCAAGGATTGGGATTCTCATGTGGAACATATTCGGACTGTGTTCCGGATCTTGAGGGAGAATTCCCTGTATGTCAAAGGATCTAAATGCCTTTTTGGAGTACAGAGGATTTCTTTTTTGGGATTTATTTTGTCCCCGTCAACTATTGAAATGGACCCGGCAAAGGTACAGGCCATTTACAATTGGGTTCAGCCCACTTCTTTGAAGGCCCTCCTGAAGTTTTTGGGTTTTGCTAATTTTTATCGGAAATTTATAGCAAAATTTTCTAGTATTGCCAAGCCATTGACTGATTTGACTAAGAAGGGTGCTGAACTGCTGATGTGTTAAATTGGTCTCCGGAGGCTGTTTCTTCCTTTCAGGAGCTGAAGCGAAGATTCACCTCCGCCCCGGTTTTGCGGCAACCTGATGTCTCACTTCCGTTCCAGGTAGAGGTGGATGCTTCTGAGATTGGTGCAGGAGCTGTTTTGTCCCAAAAGGATCCTGTAACATCTAAAATGAATCCCTGTGCTTTCTTTTCCCGAAAGTTCTCTCCATCTGAACGTAACTATGATGTGGGGAATCGGGAACTGTTAGCCATGAAATGGGCATTTGAGGAGTGGAGACATTGGTTGGAGGGAGCCAAACATCAAGTTGTGGTTCTCACTGACCACAAAAATTTGATTTACCTAGAGTCGGCTAAGCGCTTGAACCCTAGACAGGCTAGGTGGGCCTTGTTTTTTACACGTTTTGATTTTGTGGCTTCTTTTCTTCCTGGAACTAAGAATGTCAAGGCTGACGCCCTCTCTAGGAGCTTCTTTGCTGATTCTTCTGTGGTGACCAAGCCTGCTACCATCTTAGGCAAAGGGGTAGTTCTTTCTGCCATCTCTCCCGATTTGAGACGTGCTCTGGAAGAGTTCCAGGAGGACAAACCTGAGCGTTGTCCCAGTGGAAAGTTGTATGTTCCTGACCAGTGGAAGAAGAGAGTGATGTCTGAAGTTCATTGCTCTGCTTTGGCTGGTCATCCAGGTATTTTTGGTACTAGAGATCTGGTGAGTCGGTCTTTTTGGTGGCCCTCCTTGTCTCGTGATGTCAGGAATTTTGTGCAGTCCTGTGGGACTTGCTCCCGGTCTAAATCTTGTTCTCGCTAAAGTGGGTTGTTGATGCCTTTGCCGGTCCCCAGGAGGCTATGGACCCATATTTCAATGGATTTTATCTCTGATATGCCGGTCTCTCAAAGAATGACTGTTATTTGGGTGATTTGTGATAGGTTCTCTAAGATGGTTCATCTTGTACCACTCCCTAAGTTGCCATCTTCCTCTGAGTTGGTGCCCCTGTTTTTGCAACAGGTGGTTCGCTTACACGGGATTCCTGAGAACATTGTATCTGACAGTTCAGTTTGTATCTAGATTTTGGAGGACTTTCTTTTCCAAGCTGGGAATTCAGTTGTCCTTCTCCTGTGCTTTTCACCCCCAGACCAATGGGCAGACAGAGAGAACAAACCAGACCTTGGAATCGTATTTGAGATGTTTTATTTCCGCTGATCAGGATGATTGGGTTTCATTTTTGCCCTTGGCCTAATTTGCTTTAAATAATAGAGCTAGTTCTGCCACTTTGATGTCACCTTTTTTTTGTAACTTTGGGTTTCATCCTCGATTTTCTTCAGGGCAGGTGGAGCCTTCTGATCGCTCAGGTGGCGTGGTTGAGGGTTCGGTGACACCTCCTCAAGGGGGAGGTACTGTTGTGAGTTCATTTTCCCCTTTGTCACTGAGGTCTTGTGAACTCCCTATTCTGGTAAAGGATGGTAATGAGCCTGATTATCAGGCACCTGAGTCTAATGAGGATGACTGGCTGAGTGGAGTCACGGACTGGATATAAGGCTGCCGATGCCCTTCTGCTCTGCGGGTGATTTCTCTGTGGACTTCTAGGACACCAGTCTGATTCCTGCTCCCCTAAAGCTAAGTTTTTTGCTTTGCCTGTTGCTTTTGTGTTTTGTTTTTGTTTTCCTTGCTTTTTTAGATTCTGCCATTCCCTGCTGGGGTGAGCTGAATCTCCTTTTGCCTGTTGCTCTGTCTTCAGAATATTCCTGAGTACTGACATAGCTTTTTGAAGCCTAGCATCTTCAGGGCCTTTTTCACTGTCAGTCTGTTGGCTCTTATTTTCATAGGGTTTTTCACGGATTGCAGACAGCAGCCTTCCTGTCCTTTCCTATGTAGTTAGCTTGGGCCCCGTCTTTGCTCAGTCTATCTTTCTGTCTGTGTTAGTGTTTTCATCTTGCTTCACCGTCATTATATGTTGGGGGCTGCCTATTGCTTTGGGGTCTGCTCTGGGGCGGTTTAGATTTCCCCTTTCTTTCTTTAGGCCTATTTAATTCTCCGGCTGTGATCGAGGGGTCTAGGGCATCGTAGGAACCCCCCACGGCTACTGCTAGTTGTGTTGATAGGTTCAGGGGTCTGCAATCTGATAGCTGCCAACTTCTCTGGTTTTCTGGACTTAGCTAGCATTTCTGTTTTTGCCTCCTACGGTGACTCAATCATAACAGCAGACAGAGAGAACAAACCAGACCTTGGAGTCGTATTTGAGATGTTTTATTTCCGCTGATCAGGATGATTGGGTTTCATTTTTGCCCTTGGCCGAATTTGCTTTAAATAATAGAGCTAGTTCTGCCACTTTGATGTCACCTTTTTTTTGTAACTTTGGGTTTCATCCTCGATTTTCCTCAGGGCAGGTGGAGCCTTCTGCCTGCCGCGGTGTTGACACTGTGGTGGAGAGAATGCACCAGATCTGGGACCAAGTGGTGGATAAGTTATCTCTCTCCCAGGAAAAGGCCCAGCAGTTTTCCAATCGACATAGGACCATTGGTCCCCAGTTTAAGATTGGTGATATGGTGTGGTTATCATCAAAAAATATTGCTATGAAGATGGCTTCTCCTAAGTTTAAGCCTAGATTTATTGGACCTTACAAGATTTTGGAGATTATTAATCCGGTCTCTTTTAGTTTGGCTCTTCCTGTCACATTTAAGATCCATAATGTGTTCCATAAGTCCTTGTTGAAGAGGTTTGTTGAACCAGTTGTTCCTGGGTTGGCACCTCCAGACCCTGTATTGGTTGAAGGTAACATGGAATATGAGGTAGAGAAAATACTGGATTCCTGTCTGGCTAGACGGAAACTCCAGTATTTGGTTAAGTGGAAGGGTTATGGTCAGGAGGAAAATTCCTGGGTCTCTGCCTCTGATATTCATGCCAAAAGATTGGTGCGTGCCTTTCATCGGGCTCACCTTGATCGCCCTGGTGGCATGGTTGAGGGTTCGGTGACCCCTCCTCAAGGGGGAGGTACTGTTGTGAGTTCATTTTCCCCTTCGTCACTGAGGTCTGGTGAACTCCCTATTCTGGTAAAGGATGGTAATGAGCCTGATTATCAGGCACCTGAGCCTGATTATGATGACTGGCTGAGTGGAGTCATGGACTGGATATAAGGCTGCCGACGCCCTTCTGCCCTGCGAGTGATTTCTCTGTGGACTTCTGTGAGACCAGTCTGATTCCTGCTCCTCTAAAGCTAAGTTTTCTGCTTTGCCTGTTAGCATTTGTGTTTTGTTTTTGTTTGCCTTGCTTTTCTGGATTCTGCCATTCCCTGCTGGCGTGAGCTGAATCTTCTTTTGCAGGTTGCTCTGTCTTCAGAATATTCCTGAGTACTGACATAGCTTTTTTAAGCCTAGCGTCTTCAGGGCCTTTTTCACTGTCAGTTTGTTGGCTCTTATTTTCATAGGGTTTTTCACGGTTTGCAGACAGCAGCCTTCCTGTCCTTTCCTATGTAGTTAGCTTGGGCCCCGTCTTTGCTCAGTCTATCTTTCTGTCTGTGTTAGTGTTCTTTCTTCTTGCTTCACCGTCATTATATGTTGGGGGCTGCCTTTTGCTTTGGGGTCTGCTCTGGGGCAGTTTAGATTTCCCTTTCTATCTTTAGGCTATATAGTTCTCCGGCTGTGATCGAGGGGTCTAGGGCATCGTAGGAACCCCCCACGGCTACTGCTAGTTGTGTTGATAGGTTCAGGGGTCTGCAATCCGATAGCTGCCAACCTCTCTGGTTTTCTGGACTTAGCTAGCATTTCTGTTTTTGCCTCCTACGGTGACTCGTTCATAACAGGTTACCTTGACGTGGTGGAGCAGCTTGGCATACATTTTTTGGCTAAAAAGTATCGACTAAATACCCTGTATTTGTTGTCATCTTTTTATCAGCACTTGCTGACTACTATTATATGTTTTACTGCAAGGTATTTTTGCACATTTTTCATTCTGTGCTTTGTTTGTGTTTCAGTTAGTGGGTGGTGTGGACATTGTCTTACAGTCTTGCTCACATTTGTGCATTTCACATGTGTTTTTAATACACTGGATATGCAGTAGTATCCTCACATGAGGTAATCCAAGCTGAACCGTTCCCTCCTCAAATGTCGGCACAGGAGGCAGAGTTGAAGGCAGTCACTGAGGCATGTAAAGCCGCTGCAGGTAAAGTCGCTAATATTTACACAGATTTGAATTATGCATGGGGAATAGCCCATGATTATGGCCCTATCTGGAGAAGTAGAGCGTTCCTTACATCACCCGGTAAGCCCATTAAAAATGCAGAGCTGGTGAAACAATTAATGGAGGCATTGATGTTACCAGTCCAGGTTGGCATTGTCAAGGTAAAAGCATACACAAAAGGTGACTCCGTGGAGGTAGAGGGCAACAGAAAGGCGGATGAGGCTGCTAAAGTAGCAGCAAGACGGCCTAGAGAGCAGTGGACGGTGGCGGGGAGTCAGCGTACTCCAGCCACACTGAGCCTAGATGTCCTGAAATTTCTCCAGCATCAGGCTGCCCAAACAGAGAAGGTACACCGGGGGAGACTGGGAGCTGAGCTGAACTCAAATGGAGTATGGGAGAATAAGGATAAGTTGTGCCTACCGAAGTCCCTGTTCCCAGTCATGGCGCAAGCAACTCGTGGCCCCACTCACACCTCAAAAAGTCACATGTGTGCCATGGTAGATGCCTTCTGGATGGCTCCTGTTTTCAGTTACGCAGCCACAAAACTTTCTTAGGGACAATCATGCCTCATCTGTGCACAGCACAACCCAGGTAAAACAGTAAAAGTCCCTAAGAAAGCGACACCTAGGCCTCTCTACCCGTTTCAGAGACTGCAGATTGACGACATACAGCTACCAAGGTAGGAGTGTATGCAAATATCCTAGTATGTGTAGATCTTTTCTCTGGTTGGCCTGAAGCCTATCCGGTAAAATGTGCAAATGCTAAAATGACTGCAGACAAACTGAAGAAAGAACGGATCTGCAGGTATGGTGTCCCAGAAACCATAGAAAGCGATAGAGGTACACACTTCACGGGAGAAATAATGAGGGAAGTCATGCAGGCCCTGGATGTACAGCAAGCATTTCATACACCATATAGGCCACAAAGTAGTGGGAAAGTGGAAAGACTAAATGGGACACTTAAACTGAAAATTCAAAAGGCCATGGCAAACACAGGAAAGAGCTGGGTAGAGGGCTTGCCTCTTACACTCTTTTCAGCCAGACACACTCCAAATAGAAAGACAGGCTTGTCTCCCTTTGAAGTCCTGTTTTGTAGTGCACGAAAGACTGGTCTGTACTTCCCACAGGTGCTACAAATGCAACATGGTTCTATGACAGCCTACGTCCAGGCCTTGCAGAAAAGACTTAATGTGGTGCATATGTGGCGCCCATAAGGCTTCAGTCGCCACAGAGGTACTGCACCTTCTCCGAAGGTGTGGTGCCCCACCATCCAGGTAGGCTGGGAACTCCTGACCACACTCCACACCTGCATTCCACACACAGGATAGTTCAGTGGGGCCACCTAACAGCTTCAGGCTGGGGGTTAGCAGAGCACCCCTTGTGGAACCCTGCTTCGTAACACGAGATGTGCTGGGAGGCGGGTGGAGAGAGATGATACAAAAGAGTGGGAAGAGTGAAAGTTAGGAGTTAATTGGTTAGAGGAGAGAGAAGAGAGAAGATTGGTGTCTGAGGGACGTGCTGCAGCAGGTCCCAGTGATCTGGGCTGCTGGCACGAGAAAGACCAGAGAAAGAGACTGATAAGATTGATAACCTAACCTTCCATAAGAGAGAGAGAACAGATCGGAACGAAGGAGAATAGAAGGACTTGTGGGAAGCTGGTTGAAGAAAGATAGAGAACCCTTCCAGTCCAGAGAGCGCAAAGGCCGGGGCCCGGTCCCCGAGGTTGATTGGATCTTTATGTCCGGCAACAGACACCGGAGGAGTAGTGAGCCGCTAACGCCTTGCTCCCATCATAGACTTGGGACACAACAGCAACTGAATAGAGAGTCGGGACGCAGTGAGGAGTCCCTGAAGCAGGCTACAGCTGTCTGTCATACAAGTAAAGACTAGGAACACCTAGAGAGAGGCATTCCAGGGTAACTAAGTACTGGAGTGCTTCGCACCTTAAGGCGCATTGGAGGAGTCGTTCAGTAAGGTACACGTTGGCGGAGTGTGGAAGGGAGAATCCTATCCTGCCTGGAGGTTGGCTGGGGCCCTGACCTGGAGGACACAGTACGGAGGCAGGCAGTTGAGTGAACTGCAAACAGTGAGTAAAGCTTTGGAACCGCATACTCTGGTGTCCTCCAATTATTCCAGCACCACTACACCTGGGTTCCAGCCTCCATACCATTCTGCGCCTCTCCTCACCCATTGCACCTACACTACCCTGGGACTACAGCTCCACCTGTGGGGAGCTATACCATCTCTGCTGCACCACACCATCAGTCCCAGCGGATCTGCATGCAGCGTTGGCTCAACACCTTACTTGCCAAACACCACGGGTGGCGTCACAAGCTATTCTACCATTAACTACATCACCGCCATTGATATTGGGTGCACAGGGCCACGGACCAGGTCGCCACTGCTGTGACACATTCCCACCTGACACCGGCCCGGTACCGAGTACCCCGCTGCCCTGGGTGTGCGAGGGCGACCCACATATGTGGGGAGGAGGACTCCCAGACAGTGACTGGGCTGGAACCCAGGGGACCGCCATCAGGGTTCCTGAAGGGACAACACTGGGGGGACAACAAAGGGAGACACATGACTAAAGGTGACAGGGCAACAGGGGGCGGGGCAAAGTCAAATGGAGGAGGGGGCGCGCTCAGGTCACCGACAAGAGAAACATGAGAGTCTTTTACCGGAGGCCTGGACACTGCCCCCCTGTCTCCTTCCACAGTTGCGGCCCTGCCATCACCGGCCTCAGTGGACGCCACCTCGCCATAGGCGGCAATAGAAGCCCATGTCCCGTCTACAAGGGGGACCCTGAGCAGAGGCCAGCCGAACGTCATTTGGGGAACTGTGTCATCACTGAACTGTGAGACGAGAGCCGGTAAAAGACGTCCTGAAAGCCCCACCAGTACAGATTCTTCAGGGCCTGTTGCACCAGACCAGCACAGATTCTTCAGGGCCTGTTGCACCCCACCTGCACAGAGTCTTCAGGGCCTGTTGTGCCCCACCAGCACAGATCCTTCAGGGCCTGTTGTGCCCCATCAGCACAGTTTCTTCAGGGCCTGTCAAGCCCAAATCATCCCGGGACAACGAGGCCTCATGGAAGCCGCATTCAGCGACCTCTAAGCGGCCGCACCTGTGAACCCGTGCGACGTCTGGAAGGATAAGTGAACTATAGGAAATAAGGACCCATAGTTTGTGCCATAAATGGCCTTCGACGCCCGGACTAGCCGGGTTAGTCACATTGAATATAAGAAAAGTATTGTTTATTTTCCTGAGTCCCTGCGAGGACAGGTTGTTGTTACCCGTTACTTGTTCAGCATAGCCCCAGCGGCTCCAAGTTATAAAAGTTGATTTCACAGATCATACCTGGTCTCGTGTCTCGTCACTGCATCCACCTGCTCAACCCTACACACAAACGTGTTCTCATCCATTCCAGATCCTAATGCCAGTGCAGATGAGAATCAGCTGACTCCAGGTGATTGGGTGGTTATACACAGACACGTGAGAAGGAGCCTGGACCCAAGATTTGACGGCCCCTTCCAAGTCCAGCTGACCACATCCACCTCAGTAAAACTTGAGGGAAAGCCCACCTGGATCCATGCCAGTCACTGCAAGAAGGTCTTTTCAACAGTAGAATGACTGTACTCCTCATCACCTTGCTGGCAGTGACAGGGTTACTGCGCTCTGCAGAGACACAGGATAAACTCTTAAATGCTGACTGGGACAACAAACTTATTCAGCATCATGCTCTTCTTATAAAGGACATGGAAGGACAGAAACCGAAAGACTGGTGGATCTGTACACACAGCCCAGTATCTGTGAGGACTATGCCGACTTAGCCTTACCTCTGGAGCCATGGGAGGTATTAACCCCACACTGCATACACAATGAGACTGGGACTCAATCTAGGTTTTGGGGAAAATATGTGCCCCGTGATATATCTGCCTCATTGGCTATAATCGGATGGGCCGCTAATCCCTGGTTTCAGTTTAATATAACGCGGCCTAATTTATAAATGTGGTGGCGGGAATATGACTCAGAAATATGGTCGCCAGTAGGAGTCCTGAAATCCCTCACTCAGACCCCATTCCCAATGATGGACTGTGGTTCAGTCTTCAACACACTGGAGCAAATACCTGTGGTGAAGACAATAATTGCTTCCGCATATACACTCATGATCAAACACAGGTTAATGAGACGGTGTACCAGGATGGTGTTGAAGGCTGTAAAGCATCTACGGGTAAAATAATAAGGAAAGAAAGGGGTAAATGTACATGGGTCGCCCTCCCAGGGCTGTGGGGTACTCAGTACCGGGCCGGTGTCAGGGGGATATGCTTCGGTGGCGGTGACCCGGTCCGTGGCCCTGGGCGCCCAATGAAATAGTGGTTTATGTTATAGTTTATATGGATAGTTAGTGACGCCACCTGTGGTGTTCGGCAAGTATGGTGTTAGGCCGACGCTGCGTGAAGATCCTCTGGGACTGATGGTGTGCGCAGCAAAGATGGTGAAGCTCCCCACAGGTGGAGCTGTAGTCCCAGGGCAGTGCAGGTGTAGCTGGCACGGTGATGTAGCAGTGCCGGACGCGTAGGGAATAGACAAGACACAGCGGTTGCAGTTTCTGTACCTTTACTTGGTGTATGCAGTCCAGGGTCCTGATTACAGATGGTATTGGAGCAGGTTAGCCTGGAAGCAGATCAGGATTCTCTCTCAGCAGAAGGGCTGTGCAGTCTCCTTCCTAGCGCCTTCTAATGTGAAGTTACTTAGTTACTCTGAAATGCCTCTCTTCAGATGTTCTCAGAACCTCACTTGCACGGCAGACAGCTGTAGCCTCTCTCAGGGACTCCTCTCCTGAGTCCTGGCTTTCTATCCAAGCTGCTGTTGTGCCCTCAAGTCTTAGATGGGAGCAGGGCATTTACAGCCTCCTCTGGTGTCTGTGGCAGGACCGTTAGTATCCGTACCACCGTGGAGACCCGGCTCCAGTTCTTTCGCTCTTGTGGTGAGGGAGCTCTCCTCCCGGAGCTCGACCTCCTCTCTCCTCCACACGTCTGCACACATTGACCTCCTCACACTATCTGACTACTCCTTCCTCTTGGCCCTCAGAGAGCACCCCTCCCCTTAATCCTGGTCCAGAGTTCCCCCTGGTGGCCTGGAGTAGAACTGTGTTGCATGTATAGGTAAACTGCTGGAGAGACCCTTCACTGCTTCCAAGCCTGGCATTACCCTCCCCCAGTATGGCAACCATACCCCTGGGGGTGCCACATGCATCTGCTATAAGGGGAAAAGAAATGAATAATACTTGGTGTGCCCATAAGCCTATGTCAGGACTTTTGAGTTTATACCAAAGTATACAGACCCCTGGTCACGTTTGTGTTCTCCCTGAAGGAGAATTCTTGGTTTGCGGACATCGTGCCTACAGGTGGGTAAGCCCGGACTTAAGAGGGGTCTGCACTCTTGCCAAACTAACACCAGCCACTTTCATAGTTCCTCATAGTAAAATAGATACTGCAGCAGTTCCAATTCATACTTTGTATAGAAGGGCTGCAGACAATAAGCCCGGCCAAATGGCAGGCCGCATCTAGTAGAAATGGGGATAACAAAATAAAATATTCAGTAGTATGCTAATATACCCATTCATAACACAAATGTGGGATAAATTAGTGGAAGTGTGACACCCCAGAGTCCGGTTGTCAGAGTGACATTACGTCCCTCTAATGGGTAAAGTCATGCTTGGAGGCAGAAAGGGACCCCCATGCCAGGCAGCATAGATTAAATCACAATTCCTCTGCATGTCAGAAAAGGGAGATGCCTTATAAATTCTGGCCAGCAGAGGGGGTTGGTGAGTCAGCTAGAAATCAGCTGAGGGAGTTGTCATGGAAACGAGAGCATCTGTGAGCAAATGACAGGGCAGTTAAAACGTGAGGTAAAGAGATTTTTCTGGAAGGTCCTGTCAGTTCAAGACAGGCAGCAGATCTGTGAAG
Source organism: Dendrobates tinctorius (assembly GCF_039654945.1). Lineage (NCBI taxonomy): Eukaryota > Metazoa > Chordata > Amphibia > Anura > Dendrobatidae > Dendrobates > Dendrobates tinctorius. Next base: position 3,091,651 of record NW_027362017.1, on the reverse strand, counting down.
AAGAAAAGGACATGAGCAGAGATGAGAGGCCCTGGGAAAGCTAATGTGGCGCCCCCAGGAGTATGGCCACCACAGTGGCTTTGCCTTCCTCCAGGGAGGGTAATGCCAGGCTTGGAAGCAGTGAAGGGTCTCTCTCGCAGTTAACCTATACATGCAACACAGTTCCACTCCAGGCCAGCAGGGGGGACTCTGAACCGGAATTGAGGGGAGGGGTGCTCTCTGAGGGCCAAGAGGGAGGAGTGGTCAGTTAGTGTGAGGAGGGTGAAGTGTGCAGACGTGAAGGGGAAGCTCGGAGATCGAGCGGAGAGGAAAGGCTCATCTCCAGTGAGATCGCATGAACTGGAGCCTGGTCTCCACGGTTGTACGGATACTAATGGTCTTGCAACAGATACCAGAGGGGTAGGAGGCTGTAAATGCCCTACCCCCATCCAAGACTCGGAGGCACAACAGCACGGAGTGAGCCCAGAGAGGATTAGCGGCTACAGCTGTCTGCCATACGAGGAGTGCTAGTAGAAGAGAATTAGGAGGAACTTCAGTGTAACTCAGTACTAGGAGTACTTCACTCAAATAAGCACCAGGAAGGAGACTGCACAGCCCGTCTGCTGAGAGAGAATCCCTGAGCTGCTTCCAGGCTAGCCTGCTCCGGTACCATCTGTAATCAGGACCCTGGACTGTATTTATCGAGTAAAGGTACAGAAATTGCAACCCGCTGTGTCTTTGTCTGCTTCCTACCCTTCCGGCACTGCTACATCCCCGTGCCAACCACATCTACACTGCCCTGGGACAACAGCTTCACCTGTGGGGAGCTTCACCATCTTGGCTGCAACACACCACCAGTCCCAGAGGATCTGCATGCAGCGTCGGCTTAACATCTCACTTGCCGAACACCACAGGTGGCGTCACGAACTATACATTTAATCAACTACATTCCACCATTTCAATCCCCCCATTACTTGGGCGCCCAGGGCCACGGACCGGGTCACTGCTGCTGTGACACATCCCGCTGACACCGGCCCGGTACCGAGTACCCCACAGCCCTGGGAGGGCGACCCACTAAAATACTGCATATAGCAGACCCCTGAGCGAAGCGCTAATAAAGAGAAGAGGGACATCAGAGTCCTAGGCTGACAGGAGCTGTACGCCCTGATAGCCGAATCTGAAAGTTCAGGGGATTGTAAATTCCTGTGCACATTAATCACCTGAGGGCACGGCAGCGGATAAGAAGCCCGGGGCCGACGGTGAAGAGAATGGTACCCGTGGAATAGGCTCACGCTGACAGCCGTACAGGTTAGTGAAACCATCACGAATAGAGGGTCGCATCATAGTTATATACAGCGGAGACCCACACACAAAGCGCAGAAGGAAGGTCCTAAATCCCCACCTGGCAAGGTGGATCCCCTGAATGCCTCCAGGCGAGCTGGACTCATTCCATCACCTGTATGTGGTACTGCGGACTGCAACCTATTACCAGTAAAAGGTAAAGAAACTGCACCTCTCTGTGTCTTTCTCTCATTTCTCTGCACCCCAACGTTCACAGCCACTTTTACTATTTATTTAACATCTTTGCCCTGGGACTACAGCCCTACCTGTGAAGGCTACAACATCATAGCTGCGCCCAACATCCATCCCAGAGAAGCAACACCACAGCGCTGGTCACCTCTGACCAGAATACCACAGGTGGCGTCACGTATTTCACCATCTAATAACTTTTATCTTTATTTTTGTCACAAAAATACCACACAACTTTCCACCTATTTTATTACTGGACGCCTCTGGGCCACGGACCGGGTCGCTGCTGCCGTGACACCGTCCCCCATGGAAGTCGACAGGCCCGATACCGAGTACCCTCAGGCCCCGCGGGGCGCTCCAGAAGCTACCGACTACCTGGATGATCAGATTTTCCAGATTCTTGAAGTTCTTAATGAAACTAATACAATACAGAGGCAATTAATTGTAGTTACTAACCAACATACTATAGTACTAGATCCCTGACAACAAAAGAAGGAGGAATGTGTCAAATAATTGGTCCCACCTGTTGTAATTATATCGACCCTGCTGGCAATCTCCAGATCAGGGCCAGTATGGACAAAATAGGTGAACTTGGAGACCAATGGTTAAAACAAAGTGCAAACAGAGACTCATGGTGGGATAAAACATTCTCTTTTCTAAATCCAGCAAATTGGTTTAATGGCCTTGCAGGATGGATTTTTGGCATTGTACAGACTTGTATGCAAATTTTGTTGTTTTGCTTATTGTTTTATGTAGCTGTAAAAGCGCTAATATATGTATTACTTAAGCTACTGGATAATGTATGCATGAAAAAAGAATCTAAGGCTGAACCTTCTGTAGTGTATCATAGACCCCAGGTGGCCATTGCTGATGGGGAAAGTGAGTGTCCACACTGAGGGTGGATGGGCGAAGCAGGTAGGAAGCCCCCTTATGGGTACTAGACCGATGAGACAGTAGCTCCTTTGTGGACATCAGCTGACCCTGCGGCAAAGGTTATACCATTTACAAAAGGGGGAAATTGATATAGAAGAGTTAATGGTTTGCTTTATAACCCTTTAACACTTCAATTGCCTTTTGCCTATTATTGCTAGAATTATTCTTATGTAGAGTATTGTGCACAATCCCTTGAGATTAAGCCTCACCGCGAAACGCCGCGCGTCAGGGGTGCCTTGGTCACTCAGGTACAGTAGCTGCCCAGTAGCAGCAGCCATTAACCCTTTTCTCTCCCCCTCTCTGCCAAATGGTTTTCAGACTATGTTTGTGAGCAGCTTTTTTAGGCTTTAATGACTGCACTATGCCTCTTTTCTTAGCCTGTTTCACTTGCTGCATTTACTCACTTATATTGGCGATTGAGGATCTGATTTTATGGCTGCATGCCATCATTTATGTAGGCATCTTTAACATTGGTTTTGATACATTTCTATTTTTGTATAATAAATACTCTGAACAATGTGTGTATATACATATTAATGCCACTCCATGAGTATGGCTTTTGTGGGCTTTAGATGCTAATGATATTTGATATAGTTCCTCATTATTCTCATATTTTGGGAATTACATTTTTTCTGGAAGCTGTTGTAGCTCCATATGGACTATTGAATTGCACATAATTTATTGTACCTGTTGTATAGACCGTTGTTCCTTACATGATTGCATTGTACTTCAATGCTTTTATAAATTTATTTATAATAAAATTCTATTGTTTTTATGGCACATGGTTTTCCTTCTTCTTTTGTATGATTTATGTATTTATTTGAAATGCCGCCTTTATTAGGCAATATATAATATTATGATATATCTAATATATATGTACAAGTATATCAGAGGGCAGTACAGAGATCTCTCCAATGAACTGTTTGTACCAAGGACTGTGACAAGAACAAGGGGGCATTCTCTTCGTTTGGAGGAAAGACAATTTCTGCACCAGCATAGAAGAGGGTTCTTCACGGTAAGAGCAGTGAGGCTCTGGAATTCTCTTCCTGAGGAAGTGGTGATGGCCAACTCACTGAATGAATGTAAGAAAGGAATGGATGCTTTTCTTGTGAGTAACAGTATAGAAGGTTACAAATAACATAATATTATAGGTAGATGGTTGACCCAGCTTAGGGGAAGGAATTTTTTTCCCTATGGAGAAAATTGGCTTCTACTCTGTGGGTTTTTTGCCTTCCCCAGGATCAACAATGCAGAACCGCTGCACTAAAAATAGGCTGAACTAGATGGACATAAGGTCTTCCTTCAGCCTTCAAAACTATTTTACTATGTTACTATTAGTCTCTGTTTTCAAGGAAACTATACTTGTTATCATATTTGTTCTCAATAGTCAGTAGCAACATGCTCTGGGCACATTGTAAACATGGTATAACCCTGAAGGTGATGGTGAGGGCTACATGAGCTCCATAGAATTACATATTGTTGTAAATGGTATAAAAGATTGCCTTGTATTTCATTACATCAGATAAAGTGAATTGACCACGGCGCCTGTGTGTTGAGTCTCTTTGTCTCCAAGTGCTTGTGAACAGAAGGTCGAAACTCATAATCCGGCCTCACTGGTGATCTGGCATATCTGACACTTGGTCAGAACAAAAAGCAGCTACAACAAGATCAAAATACACAATCAAAAACCAATGATACCCCAATACAAATTATTGCAGATTGCCCACCAGGCCTTCAGTCAGTGATACAATATAACGGAGTTTAGTATACCAAGATGCCTGATATCCAATACTCTGATTCACAATATCAGGGTCAATCCATTTCATGGTATTTTAATGAAGCATATTACTGGGTTTATCCACAACCTTAAATAGTGTAGCCCTTGCTTACATTCAGTGCACTGACAAAGATAAATGGATTTGTGCCACAGACCAGCTTTACCCCTGATAATAATAACAATAATAATAAATTTTATTTCTATAGCGCCGACATATTTCGCAGCACTTTACATTTCAGAGGGGGTTTGTACAGACAATAGACATTACAGCATAACAATAATCACATAGATTATAACAAATACCAAGAGGAATGAGGGCCCTGCTCACAAGCTTACAGTCTATGAGGAAAGAGGTAGACACGAAAGGTGGATGGTAACAATTGCCCTGATTGTATGGACCAGCCATAATTTTAAGTGTGTAACAGTACAGACACAGAGGGCTAATGGATGCATAAAGCATGTGGGAACATGATGCAGGGAACCTGGTTATGGTAAAACTTTTGACTGTGCCATCCAGGGATAGATTAGGTTAATGTGTTGAGGCGGTAGGCCAGTCTGAATAAATGCGTTTTCAGGGCACGCTTAAAATTGTGGGGATTGAGGACTAATTGTATTGGCCTGGAAAGTGCATTCCAAAGAATTGGCACAGCATGTGTAAAGTCTTGGAGACGGGAGTGGGAGGTTCTGATTATTGAGGATGCTAACCTCAGGTCATCAGCAGAATGGAGGGCGCGGGTAGGGTGGTATACTGAAACAAGGGAGGAGATGTAGGGTGGTGCTGAGCCATGGAGTGCTTTGCGGGTGAGGGTAATAAGTATGTACTGGATTCTGGAGTGGATGTGTAGCCAGTGTAAAGGCATCGGTGTAACATGTGATGGTGTCTCCGCGGCTTGAGTTTTGCATATCTTTGCATATTTCCCATAAGGGATGGGGGCATTGCTCTAGAATCACTGCGTTGAGAAACATGTGATGGTGTCTCCGCAGTTTTGGACGTTGATCTCCATGAGTTGATTCATCCTCATTTTTCAGTCTTTTACTAGGCATTGCTCCTACTAGCCAATTTCCTACTCCACACTGATGAGGGGCAATACGCCGAAACAGCTGTCTGTGGATGGATACCATGTTTTGGCATAGGTGGTTTCCTTCATTGGAGACTGCCCTTCCCTTGGTTGTTCCTTCCCGGGGAAAGACCTGGCTAGTCATTGCTTGCGTTGAGAAACATGTGATGGTGTCTCCGCGGCTTGTGTTTTGCATGTCAATGCAGAATCAGGACATGAGAGGGAGGAGATAGGGGCCAATGAAGACTGCAAGTTCTTCATAAGTTTCTGGGTGGTAATGGCCTGTATGTTTCTATAAGTATGGACAGTGGGGGTGACCTGAGCAGCCTGGCAGTTCTTGATAGAGAATGAAAGAAGATTGTGGTCAGAGAGCGGGAGAGGGGAGTTTGCAAAATCATCCACTGCACAAAGCCGAGAGAAGTCCAAGTCGAGGGAGTTTCCGTTATAGATCCCAGTTATCCATATACTGTAGGTTCTTGGGGAATTAATCCACAAACATCCATAGACATCACTAGAGTTGAGCAAAACGGGTCAAAAAATTTCAAAAGTCGCCGACTTTTGGCAAAGTCGGGTTTCATGAAACGAAACCCGACCCTAGGATGAGGTCGGCCACGAGGTCGGCGACTTACGCGCCAAAGTCGCGTTTCAAAAGTTTGTTTTGCGCTCTTTTTCAGCCAATCAGGATCCACGGACACTGTGGGCAACGTGATGACATAGGCAGGGGTCACCACCATCTTTCAGAAGGGCATGCAAGTGATTGGCTTGCTTTGGTGGGCGTCACAGGGGGTATAAAAGAGCGTGCACGCCGACCGCCATCTTACTTCTGCCGATCTCAGTATAGGGAGAGGTTGCTGCTGATTCTGTAGGGAGAGCGTTAGGCAGGGAAGAAGACAAAAAAACTGCTTCTGCTGCTAGCGATTTGGCCTGCACAACACACCAGTCACTGTGTGTGCAGTGCAAGGGGAGGCTATATAGTGGTGTATCAGTGGTGTTGGTTGTTGGGCTGCCTTCTAAGGCTTCCTGACATTCCTGCATTGCTGTTTACCCACTGCTCTGCAAACTGCTTTTTTAAAAGCAATCCCAATTTTTTTTTTTGTCCTGCTGAGAAGAAAAAAAAACTGCTTCTGCTGCTAGCGATTTGGCCTGCACAACACACCAGTCACTGTGTGTGCAGTGCAAGGGGAGGCTATATTGTGGTGTATCAGTGGTGTTGGTTGTTGGGCTGCCTTTTAAGGCTTCCTGACAGGCTGGCATTGTTGTTTACCCACTGCTCTGCAAACTGCTTTTTTAAAAGCAATCCAATCTCCCTTATCCTCTAGTCACTTTTGTCACAGCTGTGCCATCGAGCCTGTGACATAGCGCTCAGATATCAGTGGGCCTCACACAATCCAAAAGTGTCCAGTGTCCACAAGTGTGTGCAGAAATTCAAAATCTCCCTTATCCTCTAGTCACTTTTGTCACAGCTGTGCCATCGAGCCTGTGACATAGCGCTCAGATATCAGTGGGCCTCACACAATCCAAAAGTGTCCAGTGTCCACAAGTGTGTGCAGAAATTCAAAATCTCCCTTATCCTCTAGTCACTTTTGTCACAGCTGTGCCATCGAGCCTGTGACATAGCGCTCAGATATCAGTGGGCCTCACACAATCCAAAAGTGTCCAGTGTCCACAAGTGTGTGCAGAAATTCAAAATCTCCCTTATCCTCTCGTCACTTTTGTCACAGCTGTGCCATCGAGCCTGTGACATAGCGCTCAGATATCAGTGGGCCTCACACAATCCAAAAGTGTCCAGTGTCCACAAGTGTGTGCAGAAATTCAAAATCTCCCTTATCCTCTAGTCACTTTTGTCACAGCTGTGCCATCGAGCCTGTGACATAGCGCTCAGATATCAGTGGGCCTCACACAATCCAAAAGTGTCCAGTGTCCACAAGTGTGTGCAGAAATTTAAAATCTCCCTTATCCTCTAGTCACTTTTGTCACAGCTGTGCCATCGAGCCTGTGACATAGCGCTCAGATATCAGTGGGCCTCACATAATCCAAAAGTGTCCAGTGTCCACAAGTGTGTGCAGAAATTCAAAATATCCCTTATCCTCTAGTCACTTTTGTCACAGCTGTGCCATCGAGCCTGTGACATAGCGCTCAGATATCAGTGGGCCTCACACAATCCAAAAGTGTCCAGTGTCCACAAGTGTGTGCAGAAATTCAATATCTCCCCTGTCCTATAGACACCTTGTACCTTGTTTTACATTACTATATAGTTTGTTGGATTTTGTCCAAAAATGAGGAAGGCTGGTGGAAGAGGCCGTGGAATTGGGCGGGGGTTGGCAGCTGGTAATGTTGGTGTTGGTGGTGGATCTGATGGTAGTGGCAAGAGCAAAATAGGACCGAATGCAGGAGGTGTTGAGCCTGCGTCATCGTCTGGCTACATAAGGCCTCGAACGCTTAGTTTTCTAGGAGTTGGCAAACCGCTTTTAAAGCCAGAGCATCAGGAAAAAGTTTTGTCTTACATTGCTGACTCAGCCTCCAGCTATATCGCCTCCTCTTCTTCAGTTGTAAAAAGTAAAAGCACTGAGTCGTCATTGGAGGCTCATGTTCATGAACCACACCTTTCCTTGTGTCCTTCACCCCAACCAAGATTGAAGGATGACGCAGGCCATACTACTGATTACTCCATGGAGCTGTTTTCACATACCATGCCTGGATTATCAAGTCAAATGGTGAATTACCCAGGCCAAGATGAATCTGACATGGAGTGCACTGATGCACAGCCGCTGATGGATGATTCTGCTGGTACATTCCCGCAGAGCACTACATTGTCCTCGCAGTGTACAGAGCCAGATTCTGACCCTGATGAGACTCAGGTGCCCCTTCCCGCACACTATACCACCATACACGGTGACACAGAGGAAGGTGCACATGACATAGAAGAGGAGGTGATGGATGACCCAGTTGTTGACCCAGATTGGCATCCATTGGGGGAAGAGGGTGCTGCTTCCAATAGCTCAGATGAGGAGCATCCACAGCAGACATCGACATCGCAACAGCTGTTATCTGGCAGGCCCGGAGCACTCCAAAGACAGGTTCCAAACATCAAAAGAGTTGCTGGACAGCTTGTCCAGAGGGTCAAAAGATCACAGCGTGCTAGGCCGCAAAATGTCTGCCAAAGTAGGAAGAGTGCAGTGTGGCACTTTTTTGAACAAAATCCTCATGATCAGGCCAAGGTTATCTGTAAGAAGTGCGCAAAGACCTTTAGCCGAGGGAAAAATCTGAAAAATTTGAATACCAGTTGCATGCTTAGACATTTAAACACTGTTAAATATTAATAATCCGTTAATTTCTTATAAGACCCAGTTCTGTAGAATGCTTTAGCTTACATGACATAGGCTATTTTTAAGCTTGGCTCATGGTAGAAAGACAGCTCCATATATGTAGAGACCACGTGCTTTAGGAGACGTATATAATTCATGGCTAACTGTAGAGGTCGCTCTCTTCTTCCCTCACCATCATGAGAGACAGACGCAAGATGACATAACTCAACAGCTGGTATGTTACTTTAGTACGAAGAAGTCGAACAGAGAGACAGACGCCATTTGCCATGTGGGTTCCCGGAGAGAAAGAAGAATACATGCTGCTAGAACAATGGACAATTTCTCTTTCACCTATTTTTATTCACCTGTTTTTCTGTAATAACCTTTCTTTGATGGAAGAAACCAAATAAACCACTATATTTTTATCTGGTAACTAGTCCTGAGTATTTTACAGGATATGCATTATTTTACATTGGAGAGCCAGCCAGATCTGAATTTTTGTACTTTTTTGCGGATTTCCCTCAACTTGCACACACGGGGGATTGGACTTTGCTAACGTCAAATCATATGTGCAAGTTATCGCGAATTCCACTACTTACAAGAATCACATAGAACCTAGAAGTAAGAAGTACCAGATAGATTGAGAAGTACTACAAGTGCCAAAAGTACCAGACCTAAGCCAGACGTGTGAAGACAGGAACCCAGCGTTGTCCATCAAAGGAGCTGAGACATTTCAAGGTAAGATAAAATGGATGTCATTAATTGTCTTGCTAAGCAGAGTAAATTGAAATTTAAGTCTGTAGACAATTCTAATTCAGAAGTTTTATGGTTAAGTTTATATGCCGAGTGTGAACTCGAGAATCAGAGGTTAGATTCTAAGTTTTTCAATAGAGAAAGAGAGAGATTAAAAAATATTCTACAGATGGTAGATATATTTCATAGATCTGTGTCAGAGAAATCTAAAAATGATTGTGTAGAGGATAGTGATATTCCCGAGATTCACTGTAATGTGGAGAAACAGTTACAAGTAGCAGTCATTGAAGGTGACCTTGCAGACGTGGAACAAGATGGAGACGTAGGAGGAGACTTCAGAACTGACGTAGAGGACGTACAAGGGAAAGACGTACCACTAAAAATAGAAGACTCACAGGCCCAAATCCGAAGTAGCGTGAGGAGGAATTTGATAAAGATATGCCAAATAATTCCTGCTTATGACAACAAAATAGATGTTTATAGAAACTCTGAGATCTTTGAAAGTTGTACTGATAACTTTGATTTATCTAACGAGGAGAAGAATCAGTTGTTCAAAATGTGGATCCCTGTAAATTTTGCAAGGAGATTGTCTTTAAAGTTATCTGGTGAAACACATGAGAATTTAACTGATAAGGACAGATTAAAAATTCTCATTTTTTGTTCATCAAATGAAAATCATCCAGATATTGATATTCTTCAAAAATTAAGGATTGGTCGGAAGGAATGTATTTTTACGTTCATGTCCATATATGAACGTTTGTATAGAATGCTGAGTGAGAATGTCAAAACACCGTCCCTCATAAGGAGTTTTGTAAGCAAATTTTGGTTTCTAAATCCTGCATCTCGTGTTATTGCGTCACAAAAAGATTCTTTGTTTGAATGTGCGCAATTCCTTGAGTTTGCCAGAAAACACGAGAATCGTGAAAGGAAAGTAAATTGTGCTAATTTTGGAAAGACAGGCAGAGTAAAATCTTATCAGAAGCCTGTATTAGCAAAACCTTCTAAAATGAGTTTTCCCCAAAATCAAATCTACGAAGAAAGAAAAAGAAAATCACATGTTTGTTATAAACCATATGGAATGATGCAAAAGAACACCGAAAAGACACAAATTGAATTAAGAAAAATGATGAGTTCTGATTTTCTTTCTGTAACAAAGATGGCCGAATTTAACAGACAGAAACAGGTGGTGAGTGACATCATGGCCTGTAAACTGAATACTCTGCTCCAAGAATCTATCAGCTTTAAAATGGCAAGAACCTTTCAGGATATTTTTTGCAGAGAAATAAGTATGGGTGTAGGAATTGGTTAGAAAAAGTAATATATATTGTGTAACAGTGTTATACAATTAGTGAGTTATAGAGTATAATCCTGTAGTTTTATGGTTTGTGGATATATACATAGTCATACAGTATATATATATAGAGTGTTTGTAGAAGTAGAAATAGTAGAACTGTATTTTTTAATGAAAATTAAAATCTACATCAGTAATAATATTTAGAATATGAATATGATATTAACCTTATTTTTTATGTTTCCTTAGAATTTTCATTTCAAAGCAGGACTTAATCGAGAAAAATTCTCTTCCAAGGATTTATGCCTTTATTTACACAGGATGTTGCAATAATTGCATGATTTTATATATCTAACCCTTAAAAGGAAATAACTAATTGCTTTTTAAAATGTTCTGGGTGTGTGTTTTTTTACTGCATGGTTTGAATGACAACCTCAACAGGTGAAAATTTCAACCTTGTTCTAATAATAAGTATACCATACCAGTATACTATGTCCCTGTTCCTTAGGAAAAGAATTTTAAAGGGGGAATATTCAAAGAAATATTAAGAGACTAAATTGAAATAGTTTACAATGCATTGATAATTAGGATAATTTGGGTTAAAATACGTGTATTAAACTTAATATGTGACACAGTCTGAGTGACAGTGACTGAGTGTATGAGCAGCTGCTGAGCGAGTAATGTGATACGTTTGTGAGATCTCAGGATCCTGAATGCATGAGAGAAAAGAAAAAAAAAAAAACCCCAAAAGCTTTTATCTTTAGGAGGAAATATGCAGATCAGTTAGATTATTAGAATATTAAGATACATAATGAAATATTATCTATACAACATATATTTCTGTATTTCTATAGTAATTATTATTTCTTGATTTAGTTAATTGTGGATAAGTGCAATCGCACAACAAAATAGAAAATAGTTTAGGAAGAAAATCTATTCTTTCCTTATCAGCTTTAGCTCTTTTAAACAGGCACCAGCACAGAGCCTGGTATTCACCAGCTGCATCTGGGAATAGTGGACCTTCCTTCTCTGTCCAAGTGTGTTACATTTAAATTAATTTTTCCAAAGGATAATTTTATGATATTCAAATTAATTTTGATGGTTACACATCTTCAGACAAATAATGGTATAAACAAGTATAAATTCACATAATTTATACATTAATTATTTTTAATTTTGGTTTTGATAAATGAATTATTTCATGAAACAATATTTTTTGGTATTAAGGGAGAAATATGTTTTTTATCCTGACTACATAATCACATTTGATTAATACTTCTTCTTCACACATTTTAATAGGAAAAAATATTAATAAGGTACAATGGTATAAGTATTGGGTATAATAACAAGTATTATAAAGAGTCATTTCTTTACACTAAGAGGAATTATATGCAAAGTTGCATGATTTGAATATTTTGATAACACAAGTATATGACAATTATGAAATAATCCAGATCATGGAAATATTAAGGGTGTATGTTACTGAAGACATAACTACTCTGCATCAACATAAAGGCCTTATTCTTATTCTTATTTTTTATTCTTATTTTTCATTATTTTTAATTCTTTCACCAATATTTAGTAAAGTAATATCTACTGAGAATATTGCTTCATTAAATATAGCAATTATATGGTTCTATTACTAAGGAAAATGTTTCACTTCTGAGTTATATGCAACAGTTCTTTTATTCATTCATTCGCTCACTCATATATTCTTATTTTGGTTCATGGCTATACATTCCTACATATTATTAGTATAATAAATATATTCCTTATTAATAAAGATGAAAACACTGGTTACATAAAACACAGTGACACCTATGGGTTGAAAAGGGTAATTACACCTATGACATAAAAATGTTCTATCACATGAAAAAAATGGATAATAATGTATTATCACTTATTATTGGTTTATTATTTCAAATATTGAAATCCATATACAGTACAAATTCTGATAATAATTATATGGATATTACTGATTGCTATGGTACGCTGTGATATTATGGGATAGGGAAATTACCAGATTTGGTATAGAATAGGGAATGAAGACTTCAAGCAAGATACTGAAATTATGTTAATAAAGACTTTTCACATTTCTAAACTTCATTGATTTTTATCAGTTGCAAGAAGAAGAATGCCGCGATCCAGAAGTCCCAGAAGGTAACAAAGCTATGATTACTGAGTAATAGACTGTGTTAATTACAAATGCAGTATCCACCACTGACAGTCACAAGTGCAGTATCCACCACTGACAGTCACAAGTGCAGTATCCACCACCGACAGTCACGATTAAAGTGTCTAACCTGACAACCAGAGGACGATGATCCTATGATGCTGAGATGAACGGTGTTATCATGTTCTTATCAAGTTCCAGAGGTTTTCAATCACCTGAAAAGCTTCGATGAAAGCTGGTGAACAATGAAGGTAATTATCAGGAAGCTACAACCCTGACATATGTCCTGTGCATTAGGACAAGGACTGGTTATGGTGCTATGTTTAGCAAGGAAGAGTCATTTTAACCCTTGCTTTGCTGACCAAAGACGTCACACCTGTTCAAAGACCAGTACCGATGGAGGATTCCAGAATATCCAAGGCGAGCCAATGTAAGCCCAGGTTTTTTTAGATAACACTGCACAGATATTAAAGCTGCATAGACTTTGTTTTCGTATTAACATTTGAAATTATGGACTTTGATTTGATACACAACACATCTATATGCTATAAGAAAACTGTATTTTTAAAAAAAGAACCAAGAAGAAGACAGAAGACATCAAAATGAAGACCAGATGACATCAGATGATGATGACTGGACCTGAGATGCTTCAATTTAGACTTAGGGAAGTATAATTATACATATTTTATATGAATATTGTTCACGGCTTACCATAACATGAATTCACATCAATTATGTCATTGAGTACTTATAACGGTAATCTTATATTATTATTATTATTATTATTATTATTGATATTAAATTATTTTGTCAAAGAAGAAGAAAAGAAGAAAGAAGATCTTGTTATATTTGAGGGTTCCAATTAATGTCTGTCTCCCTCAAAAGGGGGAATTGTTAAATATTAATAATCCGTTAATTTCTTATAAGACCCAGTTCTGTAGAATGCTTTAGCTTACATGACATAGGCTATTTTTAAGCTTGGCTCATGGTAGAAAGACAGCTCCATATATGTAGAGACCACGTGCTTTAGGAGACGTATATAATTCATGGCTAACTGTAGAGGTCGCTCTCTTCTTCCCTCACCATCATGAGAGACAGACGCAAGATGACATAACTCAACAGCTGGTATGTTACTTTAGTACGAAGAAGTCGAACAGAGAGACAGACGCCATTTGCCATGTGGGTTCCCGGAGAGAAAGAAGAATACATGCTGCTAGAACAATGGACAATTTCTCTTTCACCTATTTTTATTCACCTGTTTTTCTGTAATAACCTTTCTTTGATGGAAGAAACCAAATAAACCACTATATTTTTATCTGGTAACTAGTCCTGAGTATTTTACAGGATATGCATTATTTTACAAACACCATGCACTTGCAAGCGTGGACACAACACCAAACCTCAAGTGTCACATGTGCAACTGATCACAGCGAAGGTAGTCAGCAACGCTACATTGTTTCCCCCACTGTAAGCCCACCGGTTAGCACAGCAGCAAATGTTGAGGTGTCATTGCAAGGCCACAGCAGTCAGGGAATCCCACTGTTATATCAATGAAAGACTGATTCTAGTCCATCAGAAAGAACACCAACTCCATCACCATCATCAACCCTCTCTCAGTCCGCCCTGTCCACCGCTACTTCCACCATATGCGGCTCTCAAGTCCAGCTCACCCTCCCAGACACTATGAGTAGGTCAAGAAACTACTCAGTCTCTCATCCGCGTACACTGGGTTTGAACGCCCACATTGCCAAACTAATCTCGTTTGAGATGATGCCCTTTCGGTTGGTGGAAAGCACAGCTTTCCGCGAACTCATGGCCTATGCAGTACCACGCTATGACCTACCCAGTCGCCACTTCTTCTCTCGCAAAGCCATCCCAGCCCTCCACCATCATGTGAAAGACCGCATTGTCCATGCACTCAAGCAGTCAGTGAGCGGAAAGGTGCACCTCACAACTGATGCATGGTCCAGTCGGCATGGCCAGGGCCGTTACGTGTCCATCACTGCGCACTGGGTTAATGTGGTGGATGCAGGGTCCACAGGGGACAGCGGTGGTGGGACAGTGCTGCCTAGCCCACGATATAGGAAACAGTTGGCTGTAGGCGTTCCACCTTCCTCCTCCTCCTCCTCCAGAAGCGAAAGCTCGTCCACAGAGCGCAGTCGTACGAGCACTCCATCTGCAGCTGCCACTGTTGCACACGATGTGTCCCCCTATCGAGCAGCTAGTGGAAAGCGTCAGCAGGCTGTGTTGCAGATGATGTGTTTGGGCAACAGACACACCGCCGAGGTGCTTGCCGAGTACTTGAAGCGACAAACTGAGTCATGGCTGGGCAGTGTACATCTTGAGGCAGGCAAAGTAGTTAGTGATAACGGCCATAATTTTGTGGCAGCCATAGCCCTTTCAAAACTCAGCCACATACCTTGCTTGGCTCACACCTTGAACCTGGTGGTGCAGTGCTTCCTCAAAAATTATCCGGAGTTAACAGCCCTGCTCCAGAAGGTGCGAAGACTGTGCGCGCACATCCGCCGGTCGCCTGTACACTCCGTTCGTATGCAGAAGCTGCAGCGATTGCTCCACCTTCCCAACCACCGCCTCATTATCGACATTGCAACAAGGTGGAACTCCACCCTGCACATGGTGGAGCGGCTGTGCGAGCAGAGGCAGGCCATAATGCATTTGTGGGAGGATACACGGCCAGGCACTTTGAGAGCAGACATGGAGTTGACAGGTGTGCAGTGGTCGAAGCTGAAAGACCTCTGTAAAGTCCTTCAGTGTTTTGAGGAATGCACACGGCTGGTAAGCGCAGATGACGCCATCCTAAGCATGAGCATCCCACTTATGCGTCTGCTCATGCAAACTTTGACACACCTTAAGGAGCAGGCGTCTGCAGCCAATGTTGATGAGGAGGAAGAGGAGGAGGGAATCCTTGATGACATTCAGCCATTGTCTGCTCAGGGACCTCTCCTGGACGAGGAGGAGGAGGATGATGGGGATGATTACTTAGGGGAGGAGGATGCATCTCGTGGGGCAAGTGAAAATGTTGGTGTGGCAAGGTCTGGTACAGGGTTTGTGCGTGACTGGAGGGATGTGGATTTGCCAGAAAGTGCTCCTCCAACCAGCACTCGCAGTGCATCATTGACACCGGGAACATTGGCCCACATGTCAGATTATGCCTTGCAGATCCTAAAAAGGGACCCACGCATTGCCAAAATGATGAACGATGATGACTACTGGTTGGCCAGCATCCTGGATCCACGCTATAAAGGCAAATTACAAAACATCATGCCACAGGAGAACCTTGACCTAATATTGGCTAATAAACAAGCAACTCTGGTAAATCGGTTGCTTGAGGCATTCCCAGCACACAGCAGCGGTGATGGTTCTCACACGAGCCGTACGGGCCGGGGGCAGCTTGGCAGAGGTGTTCGTGGTGCACACAGCAGAAGTGGCATTGGAGACAGGGGTTTCATGACAATGTTGTGGACTGATTTTTCAAATAGCGCTCACACAACTGATAATACTGCATCGGTGGAAAGTGACAGGAGAGAGCAGTTGTCAACTATGGTTACAAACTACTTTTCCTCCCATATCGATGTTCTCCCACACAGGTCATTCCCCTTTGACTATTGGGCCGCTAAACTGGACACCTGGCCTGAATTGGCCCAATATGCCTTACAGGAGCTCGCTTGCCCAGCTGCAAGTGTGCTATCGGAAAGAGTCTTCAGTGCAGCTGGATCAATCCTGACAGAAAAAAGGACCCGTCTGTCAACCCAAAATGTGGATGATCTAACCTTCATTAAAATGAACCATGCATGGGTTTCCAAGGATTTTGTCCCACCTTCCCCTGATGACACATAGGGTGACAGAAAAATGGCTTGCTTTGGTCCACCTCTTCCTGGGACTTCACCTATTTCGCCTTTTGCATCAGCTGAATGTCCAACAT
The DNA here is from genome assembly GCF_039654945.1 of Dendrobates tinctorius. NCBI lineage: Eukaryota > Metazoa > Chordata > Amphibia > Anura > Dendrobatidae > Dendrobates > Dendrobates tinctorius. The sequence goes on along the minus strand of NW_027362017.1, from coordinate 3,074,909 downwards.
CAACATATGCCACTTTCTAAAACTCCCTAACTGTGCTGCCTCCCCCCCATGGCCGGGGTCACCACCTAGCGCACGACACCGTGCGAGTGCCGTTGCCCTGGACAGGTGGGTAGGCCGACTCTTGGGTGCGTGCACTGGCACAGGGTCCCTCATAGTGCAATCAAGTGTCTCTGACGGTGGTGGTGCACACCCGCCGTCAGACACACCGCCGTACTATGAGGGGCCAAGTGCCAGTACCGACGCCCATGAGTGGGCCCCCCTTGCTTGGGCAGGGCCCCAGCATTTGCAATCTTTACCTCTCCCTGCTCCTCCGCTGTGTAATCTGGGCCGTCAAATCCATACTGTGCCTGACACCGTCTGAGCCTGCCTCCTGATGTACAGACATATATTTTGAATGTGTACGCTATCCATACATGTTATCCGGGGATACGGTACCCTTTCTAACCTTTGTGCAATCACGTGCAATCCATACTGGGCCTAACACCGTCTGAGCCTGCCTCCTGATGTATAGACATATATTTTGAATGTGTACGCTATCCATACATGTTATCCGGGGATACGGTACCCTTTCTAACCTTTGTGCAATCACGTGCAATCCATACTGGGCCTAACACCATCTGAGCCTGCCTCCTGATGTATAGACATATATTTTGAATGTGTACGCTATCCATACATGTTATCCAGGGATACGGTACCCTTTCTAACCTTTGTGCAATCACGTGCAATCCATACTGGGCCTAACACCGTCTGAGCCTGCCTCCTGATGTACAGACATATATTTTGAATGTGTACGCTATCCATACATGTTATCCGGGGATACGGTACCCTTTCTCACCTTTGTGCAATCACGTGCAATCCATACTGGGCCTAACACCGTCTGAGCCTGCCTCCTGATGTACAGACATATATTTTGAATGTGTACGCTATCCATACATGTTATCCGGGGATACGGTACCCTTTCTAACCTTTGTGCAATCACGTGCAATCCATACTGGGCGTGAGAACGGCTGGCGAGCTGTTAAGCAAGCTACAGCACCTGTGGTTTGCACACGCAAGTTTTTCATTTTTTCAGGAATGACGGTTAGGCCTAATTCCGGAACTGCGGTTGACCTGCACTTACTGGAAAATCATTGTTCGCGGGTAATAATTGTCATCAGTGATCCCCATCACTAACGTTGTTCAGCGGGTTATCTGCACCTCTAAGCGACAAACGCTGGCCTTTTCAGTGTAGCGCACATGCAGCCACGGACATGTAATGGCATGACACACCAGTTATTGGCCAATCTCATATGCCAGAGCCTCACGTGTCCCTCTAGTAAGCCGGACTCGGACCGCGGGGCATGACGGAGTCTCGTTCGTTAATGGAATTAAGCTTGCAATGTGTGCATCTGTTCTGTAGCTGGCATGGTTGAGGTTTCCCCGGTGGAGTCGAATTTAACCGTAGGCTCCACTCCTGGTGGTGCCCTTCTGGACATTCCTTTAAGGTTCAGCTTTGCAACCATACTGCCCACGTAAAACAAACACTTTGCCTTCATGAACGCTGTTTGGAGGGTCATGACTCGTGGGAATAACGCCGCCCAATCAGTTAACCTGCTAGAGAGATCGTTCATTGCTCCCAAGCATGACATCACACTCTCTAGGAAGAAGGTAATGCCACTGTGGCGACCGTACTCCTGGGGGCGACACAAGTGCACTGATGCCCAGCCACTGCTCGATGAATCTGCTGGTACATTGACCCAGACCACTACATTCCCCTCGCACGCTACACGGCCTGAATCTGACCCTGATGAAACTCAGGTTACCCTTCCCATATACAGTTCCATCTTACACGGTGACAAAGAGGAAGCTGCAGATGAAAGTGCAGGTTCGGCCCACCCGCCATCAGACACACCACCGTACTATCAGGGGCCCTGTGCCAGTGCCGTCGCCAACGAGTGGGCCCCCCCCTGCTTGCTCATGATCACAGCACTTGCAAAGTTGAAATACTGTGCAGTGAGATGGAAGATTATTATTATTATTATTATTATTATTATTTATTGTTATAGCGCCATTTATTCCATGGCGCTTTACATGTGAGGAGGGGTATACATAAAAACAAGTACAATAATCTTAAACAATACAAGTCATAACTGGTACAGGAGGAGAGAGGACCCTGCCCGCGAGGGCTCACAATCTTCAAGGGATGGGTGATAATACAGTAGGCGAGGGTAGAGCTGGTCGTGCAGCGGTTTGGTCGATCGGTGGTTACTGCAGGTTATAGGCTTGTCGGAAGAGGTGGGTCTTCAGGCTCTTTTTGAAGGTTTCGATGGTAGGTGAGAGTCTGATATGTTGTGGTAGAGAGTTCCAGAGTAGGGGTGATGCGGAAGATGGGGACGACGAGGAGTCCAGACAAGTACAGGGATTCCCTAGCGAGGAGACTTATTTGATTGTTTTCAATGTTGGGACAGCAATTTTTGGGGAGCACTATACTCTGGAGAATGATAGATGGTGCCCAGCATACACTGGAACATTCCAAAGGTGGACATCAGACACTGGAGCAGCATTTACAGGGCCCATTATACACTAGAGCATTAGAAATGGGGCCCATTATGTTTGGAGCATTATTTGGGCCCATAAGACAGTGGAGCTTCATCCATGGGGACCAACATATACTGTAGCATTATGTGGAGCTCATCATATACTGTTTCAAACAATATATGGGACCAATGATTCTGTATGGAGAAATAGATGGGCCTCGTCATGAGATGTAAAAAGTGAAGTATTTTTCATTGTACTATACCGCTATTTCTCTGCCGTATCGGAGCATGATGAGTTGTGGTATGTGTTAAAGGGGCGCTCTTTCGCCCAGGGCACATGAAAACCTGGAGCCAGCCCTCCCCCCCACAACTGTAGCCAAATAACCCCCATTTTTCAGTGCGTAACATGTATTATGAAGTTAATTAAGGTTGACAAGCTTAAGTAAGAAGAATTGATGCTTTTGGCATTCAAATGGGCACTGTAGGTGTGTTTCCTGTCCTCCTCTCACTGCCGACTTTTATTCCCCATTGACTTACATTGGGTTTCGTGTTTCGGGACGACCCCGACTTTTCCCTATAATCGGACGATCTTGCTCGACCCGACTTTTGGAAAAGTCGGGTTTCACGAAACGAAACGCGACCCTAAAAAACCAAAAGTCGCTCAACTCTAGACATCACAGTAAATCATTAGTGTCTCAGTAGAAGTGATGTAATAGCCTATAACCTCATTATAGCAATGAATACCTCACTTACTTCTTATTTGAGGTGGTTATCATCATGACACAAAGACTTCATGGCATACATATAATAGGAACGAACTCATCGGTTTGCGGGATTTTGATCAAGTATGCACCCATCTCCATTAAATGGTAAATACGATACCCCTTCTCCCTTTTCCAAACAATTTTATTAACATTTTATAACAGAGCATACATAAATGCAATATTATGAGGCATTCATGACACATGAACGAAAAAATGAAAAAACACAACCAGACTATAAATAATAATAAGAAGAACTCATGGAAACATTTCCAGCCAGCGAGACCATTTCTTTATAAAGGAAGGAAGACAGCCATTCAGCAACGCCAATTTTTGCTCATATGACTTATGTAAAGTCAGCTTTGCAATAATTTCGAGTGAAGTGGGCACTCGAGTGGATTTCCAATAAAACGCAATTTCATTTTTAGAAACCAAAAGTAAATGAATAACCAATTTCCTAACAGAAGGATTCAAACGACTTGCATCCAACGAAAGCAGGACGAACTGAGGAGTCAGTGAAAAATGTGATTGATTTAAAATATGAGAAATAAGAGAGGAGATGTCGTCCCAAAAATGCCGAAGACGTGGACAAAACCAAAATAAATGGGAAAGGCTACCATGATGCCCGCAATCCCTCCAACAGAGAGGGGAGGTGGAAGGGTTGATAAAAGCTAGACGAGATGTCGAATAGTACCATCTCGATATGATTTTAATGTAGGACTCATGGAAAGCCATAGACATAGTAGCAGAATAGGTTAGAGACATGGTCAGTTCCCAAACATCTGGGGTAACAGAAAAATTCAAAACCGATTCACATTTTTTCATGTATGGGGATTTTATAAATGCAGAATCGTTGTTGAACCACTGGTAGATATAACGAGTGGACCAAAAAATATTATGGACTGAAAATATTGATCGCTGGCTCCGATAGCGGAAGGTAGCGAGTCACCAGTGGAGTCAAAAATTCTTTCAACATAGTAAAGTGTAGAAAAGCAGAGGAGGGAACCCTAAACCTATTCTTAAGATGAGAAAAAGATACAAATTTATGACCATCAACGATGTCATTTAATTTAGAAATACCCCAGTCAGCCCAAGTAGAATGCAAATCGAATGAATAAACAGAGGCCAGAAAAGAGAGAGGAAGCCTCAACAGGAGTAGAATCCTAGAAAAACCACTCTTAAATTTATAAAACTTCCTCCAAGCCACAATAGCAGCCATAAAAATTGGATGATTAGACTGAGATAAAAGCTTAGATGTCAATAGAATCAAAATAAGAGAACAAGGAAGGGAATTTTTATTAAAATAAAATTACAAGTCCGCCCATGAAGGTATATGGCCAGTTGACCACCAACATAGACTTTGCTTAATAAGATTAGAGTAATAATAAGCTGAGATGTTAAGGGCCTGACACACTAAGCGATATCGCTAGCAATATCGCTATAACATCGCTGGTTTTTGTGTCGTTATAGCGATATTGCTAGCGATATCGCCATGTCTGATACTTACCTCCGACCGCTACCCCGCTGGTTATCGCTGATCACTCGAGAACGTCCTGGACCATTTCTCGTCGTCAGCTTCCTGCTGGGCTTTCTGCTGTGGAGACGAGCGACGCGTGGACGCGGGCGGAAGGACGTCAGGATCGCCTCGTCTGATAGGTAAGTAGCGAGCCCCAACCCCTGCGATGTCGCTAGTGAGATCTGCCTGTGTGGCAGCTCATTTGCGACCACTTAGCGATGCACCAGCGATCCTGACCGCGTCATATCGCTGGTCGGGATCGCTGGTGCATCGTTAAGTGTGACAGTACCTTTAGGCAGTCCCATACCTCCACGTAACTTATGTTTGTATAACTGATTCGAAGCAATACGGGCCTTTTTATTTCCCCAAATAAATAAATTAAGGCGTGTCTGCAGACTAGTTAAATAAGAAGTGGAAACAAGCAGGGGAAGGGATCTGAAAACATAAAGGATTTTGGGAAGGAATATTGATTTGGCTACTAGACATTTTCCCCACCAGGATAATTCTTTGTCCGCTTAAAAATTAAGGCCTTTAGAAATGAAGGCAATTAGGGAATCTAGGTTAGTGGAAATCAGAGATCCAAGGTTTCTAGAAAACCGCAGACCTAAATAAACAATTTCCCTCTCCGCCCAACCCCAAGAAGAGGCAGCCTTTATACTCCTGATTTGAGAATTGGTGAGATTAAATTGGAAAATTTTGGATTTGGACTCATTAATCTTAAAATAGGAAAGGGAGGAAAATTTTTGAAGAAGGGATTGTAAATGTGAAATAGAGGAGCAGGGATTAGTGAGAGACAGGAGGACGTCATCAGCATATAGACTGATCTTAAACTCCTGACGATCTGTTCGAACACCCTCTATGGAGGAATGGTCTCTGATTAATTGGGCTAGCGGTTCTATTGCAAGGGTAAAAAGCAATGGAGAGAGGGGACAACCCTGCCGGGTACCATTAGAAATTGGAGATTGGGAGGAAAAGTGATTATTAATGTAAATTTTTGCTTGAGGGTCAGAATATAAGGCCTTAATTTTGGTGATAAAGTCTAAATTAAATCCAATTGTTAGTAGGGAGCATCGGAGAAAGGTCCAATTCAAGCGATCAAAAGCTTTTTCTGCATCTAATGAAATTAGAGCAGAAGGATGTTTTTGGGAATTGATTAACTTTATAATATTTATCAGCCGTCTGGTCCCTTCAATGGATTGCCGATGTTTGATAAAACCAATTTGGTCCGTGGAAATTAATTTAGGCAGTATACTATTAAGACGATTAGCTAAAACTTTAGAATAAATTTTGAGGTCAGTATTTATTAATGAAATGGGACGATAATTAAGAATTTGATCAGGATTAGCATTGGGTTTGGGAATTAGTACGATTGTAGCATCTAAATTTTCTCTATGGAAGGAACCAACGGACGCAGCGGCATTAAAAAGTTTAGTTAAATGGGGGACAAGAATGTCGCAGAAAGACTTATAATAATTGTTACTAGAGTTGAGCGACTTTTGGTTTTTTAGGGTCGCGTTTCGTTTCGTGAAACCCGACTTTTCCAAAAGTCGGGTCGAGCAAGATCGTCCGATTATAGGGAAAAGTCGGGGTCGTCCCGAAACACGAAACCCAATGTAATAAGTCAATGGGGAATAAAAGTCGGCAGTGAGAGGAGGACAGGAAACACACCTACAGTGCCCATTTGAATGCCAAAAGCATCAATTCTTCTTACTTAAGCTTGTCAACCTTAATTAACTTCATAATACAAGTTACGCACTGAAAAATGGGGGTTATTTGGCTAAAGTTGTGGGGGGGGAGGGCTGGCTGCAGGTTTTCATGTGCCCTGGGCGAAAGAGCGCCCCTTTAACACATACCACAACTCATCATGCTCCGATACGGCAGATAAATAGCGGTATAGTACAATGAAAAATACCTCACTTTTTACATCTCATGACGAGGCCCATCTATTTCTCCATACAGAATCATTGGTCCCATATAATGTTTGAAACAGTATATGATGAGCTCCACATAATGCTACAGTATATGTTGGTCCCCATGGATGAAGCTCCACTGTCTTATGGGCCCAAATAATGCTCCAAACATAATGGGCCCCATTTCTAATGCTCTAGTGTATAATGGGCCCTGTAAATGCTGCTCCAGTGTCTGATGTCCACCTTTGGAATGTTCCAGTGTATGGTGGGCCCCATCTATCATTCTCCAGAGTATAGTGCTCCCCAAAAATTGCTGTCCCAACATTGAAAACAATCAAATAAGTCTCCTCGCTAGGGAATCCCTATACTTGTCTGGACAGGTGCTGTAGCTTGCTTAACAGCTCGCCAGCCGTTCTCACGCCCAGTATGGATTGCACGTGATTGCACAAAGGTTAGAAAGGGTACCGTATCCCTGGATAACATGTATGGATAGCGTACACATTCAAAATATATGTCTCAGGAGGCAGGCTCAGACGGTGTCAGGCCCAGTATGGATTGCACGTGATTGCACAAAGGTTAGAAAGGGTACCGTATCCCTGGATAACATGTATGGATAGCGTACACATTCAAAATATATGTCTCAGGAGGCAGGCTCAGACGGTGTCAGGCACAGTATGGATTGCACGTGATTGCACAAAGGTTAGAAAGGGTACCGTATCCCTGGATAACATGTATGGATAGCGTACACATTCAAAATATATGTCTCAGGAGGCAGGCTCAGATGGTGTTAGGCCCAGTATGGATTGCACGTGATTGCACAAAGGTTAGAAAGGGTACCGTATCCCCGGATAACATGTATGGATAGCGTACACATTCAAAATATATGTCTCAGGAGGCAGGCTCAGACGGTGTCAGGCCCAGTATGGATTGCACGTGATTGCACAAAGGTTAGAAAGGGTACCGTATCCCTGGATAACATGTATGGATAGCGTACACATTCAAAATATATGTCTATACAGCATGAGGCAGGCTCAGACGGTGTTAGGCCCAGTATGGATTGCACGTGATTGCACAAAGGTTAGAAAGGGTACCGTATCCCTGGATAACATGTATGGATAGTGTACACATTCAAAATATATGTCTCAGGAGGCAGGCTCAGACGGTGTTAGGCCCAGTATGGATTGCACGTGATTGCACAAAGGTTAGAAAGGGTACCGTATCCCTGGATAACATGTATGGATAGCGTACACATTCAAAATATATGTCTATACAGCATGAGGCAGGCTCAGACGGTGTTAGGCCCAGTATGGATTGCACGTGATTGCACAAAGGTTAGAAAGGGTACCGTATCCCTGGATAACATGTATGGATAGCGTACACATTCAAAATATATGTCTCAGGAGGCAGGCTCAGACGGTGTCAGGCCCAGTATGGATTGCACGTGATTGCACAAAGGTTAGAAAGGGTACCGTATCCCTGGATAACATGTATGGACAGCGTACACATTCAAAATATATGTCTATACAGCATGAGGCAGGCTCAGACGGTGTTAGGCCCAGTATGGATTGCACGTGATTGCACAAAGGTTAGAAAGGGTACCGTATCCCTGGATAACATGTATGGATAGCGTACACATTCAAAATATATGTCTCAGGAGGCAGGCTCAGACGGTGTTAGGCCCAGTTTGGATTGCACGTGATTGCACAAAGGTTAGAAAGGGTACCGTATCCCTGGATAACATGTATGGATAGCGTACACATTCAAAATATATGTCTATACAGCATGAGGCAGGCTCAGACGGTGTTAGGCCCAGTATGGATTGCACGTGATTGCACAAAGGTTAGAAAGGGTACCGTATCCCTGGATAACATGTATGGATAGCGTACACATTCAAAATATATGTCTCAGGAGGCAGGCTCAGACGGTGTCAGGCACAGTATGGATTTGACGGCCCAGATTACACAGCGGAGGAGCAGGGAGAGGTAAAGATTGCAAATGCTGGGGCCCTGCCCAAGCAAGGGGGGCCCACTCGTGGGCGTCGGTACTGGCACTGGGCCCCTCATAGTACAGCGGTGTGTCTGACGGCGGGTGTGCACCACCACCGTCAGAGACACTTGATTGCACTATGAGGGACCCTGTGCCAGTGCCCGCGCCCAAGAGTCGGCCTACCCACCTGTCCAGGGCAACGGCACTCGCACGGTGTCGTGCGGTAGGTGGTGACCCCGGCCATGGGGGGGGAGGCAGCACAGTTAGGGAGTTTTAGAAAGTGGCATATGTTGATGTTGGACATTCAGCTGATGCAAAAGGTGAAATAGGTGAAGTACCAGGAAGAGGTGGACCAAAGCAAGCCATTTTTCTGTCACCCTATGTGTCATCAGGGGAAGGTGGGACAAAATCCTTGGAAACCCATGCGTGGTTCATTTTAATGAAGGTTAGATCATCCACATTTTGGGTTGACAGACGGGTCCTTTTTTCTGTCAGGATTGATCCAGCTGCACTGAAGACTCTTTCCGATAGCACACTTGCAGCTGGGCAAGCGAGCTCCTGTAAGGCATATTGGGCCAATTCAGGCCAGGTGTCCAGTTTAGCGGCCCAATAGTCAAAGGGGAATGACCTGTGTGGGAGAACATCGATATGGGAGGAAAAGTAGTTTGTAACCATAGTTGACAACTGCTGTCTCCTGTCACTTTCCATCGATGCAGTATTACCAGTTGTGTGAGCGGTATTTGAAAAATCAGTCCACAACATTGTCATGAAACCCCTGTCTCCAATGCCACTTCTGCTGTGTGCACCACGAACACCTCTGCCAAGCTGCCCCCGGCCCGTACGGCTCGTGTGAGAACCATCACGGCTGCTGTGTGCTGGGAATGCCTCAAGCAACCGATTTACCAGAGTTGCTTGTTTATTAGCCAATATTAGGTCAAGGTTCTCCTGTGGCATGATGTTTTGTAATTTGCCTTTATAGCGTGGATCCAGGATGCTGGCCAACCAGTAGTCGTCATCGTTCATCATTTTGGCAATGCGGGGGTCCCTTTTTAGGATCCGCAAGGCATAATCTGACATGTGGGCCAATGTTCCCGGTGTCAATGATGCACTGCGAGTGCTGGGTGGAGGAGCACTTTCTGGCAAATCCACATCCCTCCAGTCACGCACAAACCCTGTACCAGACCTTGCCACGCCAACATTTTCACTTGCCCCACGAGATGCATCCTCCTCCCCTAAGTAATCATCCCCATCATCATCCTCCTCCTCTTCTTCCTCCACCTCGTCCAGGAGAGGTCCCTGAGCAGACAATGGCTGAATGTCATCAAGGATTCCCTCCTCCTCTTCCTCCTCATCAACATTGGCTGCAGACGCCTGCTCCTTAAGGTGCGTCAAAGTTTGCATGAGCAGACGCATAAGTGGGATGCTCATGCTTAGGATGGCGTCGTCTGCGCTTACCAGCCGTGTGCATTCCTCAAAACACTGAAGGACTTTACAAAGGTCTTTCAGCTTCGACCACTGCACGCCTGTCAACTCCATGTCTGCTCTCAAAGTGCCTGGCTGTGTATCCTCCCACAAATGCATTATGGCCTGCCTCTGCTCGCACAGCCGCTCCACCATGTGCAGGGTGGAGTTCCACCTTGTTGCAATGTCGATAATGAGGCGGTGGTTGGGAAGGTGGAGCAATCGCTGCAGCTTCTGCATACGAACGGAGTGTACAGGCGACCGGCGGATGTGCGCGCACAGTCTTCGCACCTTCTGGAGCAGGGCTGTTAACTCCGGATAATTTTTGAGGAAGCACTGCACCACCAGGTTCAAGGTGTGAGCCAAGCAAGGTATGTGGCTGAGTTTTGAAAGGGCTATGGCTGCCACAAAATTACGGCCGTTATCACTAACTACCTTGCCTGCCTCAAGATGTACACTGCCCAGCCATGACTCAGTTTGTCGCTTCAAGTACTCGGCCAGCACCTCGGCGGTGTGTCTGTCGCCCAAACACATCATCTGCAACACAGCCTGCTGACGCTTTCCACTAGCTGCTCGATAGGGGGACACATCGTGTGCAACAGTGGCAGCTGCAGATGGAGTGCTCGTACGACTGCGCTCTGTGGACGAGCTTTCGCTTCTGGAGGAGGAGGAGGAGGAGGAGAGGAGGGTCGAACGCCTACAGCCAACTGTTTCCTATACCGTGGGATAGGCAGCACTGTCCCACCACCGCTGTCCCCTGTGGACCCTGCATCCACCACATTAACCCAGTGCGCAGTGATGGACACGTAACGGCCCTGGCCATGCCGACTGGACCATGCATCAGTTGTGAGGTGCACCTTTCCGCTCACTGACTGCTTGAGTGCATGGACAATGCGGTCTTTCACATGATGGTGGAGGGCTGGGATGGCTTTGCGAGAGAAGAAGTGGCGACTGGGTAGGTCATAGCGTGGTACTGCATAGGCCATGAGTTCGCGAAAAGCTGTGCTTTCCACCAACCGAAAGGGCATCATCTCAAACGAGATTAGTTTGGCAATGTGGGCGTTCAAACCCAGTGTACGCGGATGAGAGACTGAGTACTTTCTTGACCTACTCATAGTGTCTGGGAGGGTGAGCTGGACTTGAGAGCTGCATATGGTGGAAGCAGCGGTGGACAGGGCGGACTGAGAGAGGGTTGATGATGGTGATGGAGTTGGTGTTCTTTCTGATGGCCTAGAATCAGTCTTTCGTTGATATAACAGTGGGATTCCCTGACTGCTGTGGTCTTGCAACGACACCTCAACATTTGCTGCTGTGCTAACCGGTGGGCTTACAGTGGGGGAAACAATGTAGTGTTGCTGACTACCTTCGTTGTGATCAGTTGCACATGTGGCACTTGAGGTTTGGTGTTGTGTCCACACTTGCAAGTGCATGCTGGTTAAATGTCTAAGCATGCAACTGGTATTCAAATTTTTCAGATTTTTCCCTCGGCTAAAGGTCTTTGCGCACTTCTTACAGATAACCTTGGCCTGATCATGAGGATTTTGTTCAGAAATGTGCCACACTGCACTCTTCCTACTTTGGCAGACATTTTGCGGCCTAGCACGCTGTGATCTTTTGACCCTCTGGACAAGCTGTCCAGCAACTCTTTTGATGTTTGGAACCTGTCTTTGGAGTGCTCCGGGCCTGCCAGATAACAGCTGTTGCGATGTCGATGTCTGCTGTGGATGCTCCTCATCTGAGCTATTGGAAGAAGCACCCTCTTCCCCCAATGGATGCCAATCTGGGTCAACAACTGGGTCATCCATCACCTCCTCTTCTATGTCATGTGCACCTTTCTCTGTGTCACCGTGTATGGTGGTATAGTGTGCGGGAAGGGGCACCTGAGTCTCATAAGGGTCAAAATCTGGCTCTGTACACTGCGAGGACAATGTAGTGCTCTGAGTGAATGTACCAGCAGAATCATCCATCAGCGGCTGTGCATCAGTGCACTCCATGTCAGATTCATCTTGGCCTGGGTAATTCACCATTTCACTTGATAATCCAGGCATGGTATGTGAAAACAGCTCCATGGAGTAATCGGTAGTATGGCCTGCGTCATCCTTCAATCTTGGTTGGGGTGAAGGACACAAGGAAAGGTGTGGTTCATGAACATGAGCCTCCAATGACGACTCAGTGCTTTTACTTTTTACAACTGAAGAAGAGGAGGCGATAGAGCTGGAGGCTGAGTCAGCAATGTAAGACAAAACTTTTTCCTGATGCTCTGCCTTTAAAAGCGGTTTGCCAACTCCTAGAAAACTAAGCGTTCGATGCCTTATGTAGCCAGACGATGACGCAGGGTCAGCACCTCCTGCATTCGGTCCTATTTTGCTCTTGCCACTACCATCAGATCCACCACCAACACCATCATTACCAGCTGCCAACCCCCGCCCAATTCCACGGCCTCTTCCACCAGCCTTCCTCATTTTTGGTAGAAATGTAGACAAAATCCAACAAACTATATAGTAATGTAAAACAAGGTACAAGGTGTCTATAGGACAGGGGAGATTTAGAATTTCTGCACACACTTGTGGACAGTGGACACTTTTGGATTGTGTGAGGCCCACTGATATCTGAGCGCTATGTGACACGCTCGATGGCACAGCTGCCTGTGACCAAAGTGACGAGAGGATAATGGAGATTTTGAATCTCTGCGCACACTTTTGGACACTGGACACTTGTGGATTGTGTGAGGCCCACTGATATCTGAGCGCTATGTGACACGCTCGATGGCACAGCTGCCTGTGACCAAAGTGACGAGAGGATAATGGAGATTTTGAATCTCTGCGCGCACTTTTGGACACTGGACACTTGTGGATTGTGTGAGGCCCACTGATATCTGAGCGCTATGTGACACGCTCGATGGCACAGCTGTGACAAAAGTGACTAGAGGATAAGGGAGATTGGATTGCTTTTAAAAAAGCAGTTTGCGGAGCAGTGGGTAAACAGCAATGCCAGCGTGTCAGGAAGCCTTAAAAGGCAGCCCAACAACCAACACCACTGATACACCACAATATAGCCTCCCCTTGCACTGCACACACAGTGACTTGTGTGTTGTGCAGGCCAAATCGCTAGCAGCAGAAGCAGTTTTTTTGTCTTCTTCCCTGCCTAACGCTCTCCCTACAGAATCAGCAGCAACCTCTCCCTATACTAAGATCGGCAGAAGTAAGATGGCGGTCGGCGTGCACGCCCTTTTATACCCCCTGTGACGCCCACCAAAGCAAGCCAATCACTTGCATGCCCTTCAGAAAGATGGTGGTGACCCGTGCCTAGGTCATCACGTTGCCCACAGTGTCCGTGGATCCTGATTGGCTGAAAAAGAGCACAAAACAAACTTTTGAAACGCGACTTTGGCGCGTAAGTCGCCGACCTCGTGGCCGACCTCATCCTAGGGTCGGGTTTCGTTTCATGAAACCCGACTTTGCCAAAAGTCGGCGACTTTTGAATTTTTTCGACCCGTTTCGCTCAACTCTAATTGTTGCTATAACCATCGGGACCAGGGGCTTTATATGACTTTAATTGACTAATGGTGTCAACAATCTCTTCAGCAGTAAAAAGAGCAGATAAAAAAATCTGCGTCCACAGAGTTGAGATTTGGAAGGTTAACCGAAGATAAAAAATTATTAATAGAGTCCGCATCTGGAGCGGGAAGAGAGGGATCAGACCTCAAATTATACAGTTGATTGAAATATTTCGCAAATTCATTTGCAATGTCCTGTGGGTGGGTGAGGGATAATCCCTTAAGAGAAATAATTTTGTCAATGCGGTTGCGTACTCTAAGCTTCTTTATTCGATTAAACATAAAACGGGTGGGTTTATTAAGGGACATGTAATGATGAAATTTTGATTGCTTTACTGCCGAATCATAGAACGAAAAAATTGTGGCCCTTAATTCATTTCGAAGACGGGATAAATCAGCTAGAGATGTGGAGCTAGAGGGAGGATTCTTAGATAAGGACAATTCCAACTCTTTCTCCTTAATCAAAGCCTGCAAATTTTTAATTTTTTGACGGTTAAAATTTTTTATACGGGAGGAAATACGAATAAGAGTGCCTCGTATAACCGCCTTTTGAGCATTCCACTGGAGGAATGGTTTGGAAGGATCAAATATATTTCCTGAAAAATAAAAATTGAGAGATTTAGATATTTCCTCATGGTAAGTAGTGTTTTTAAAGATACCCCTTCTCCCGATGTGTTTTGTTATTGCTCATCAGGGGAGTCGATTGAGGCCAAAATAGCCATGTATTTCAGGTGGCCGTTACATGTCAGGGCTGCCATCATGTGTGCATATAATGGCGTGTCACCCATTTTTATATGTGCGCCTTGCTGACAGGAAAGCCGACAGTTGAGGCACCTTTAGGTAACTCAGTCACAAACCACCGGAAAGGCAGCCAAAAGGGAGCAAGCAAACTTAAAGAGTACGTCTGCGGCAGTTGGCCTGGGACACTGACTGTGAGGTGATGTGTAGGAAGAGGCGAGAAGGCAACACTGTGAGACGGCCAGGAAAGGCACATGCTGAAGGGAATGCTGGAAGGGGGTTCTCCATCTGCCTGGGAGTTTGCTGGACCCCTGACCTGGAGAACGCAGCACCAGGCGGGTATTTGTGTACACAAGAACTGTGAGTAAAGCTTTGGAACTGCACCCAGCTGTGTCCTTGAATTCTTTCTGCAACACCTTATCAGCACTGCTGCATCTCTTACCAAATACTACATCACCACCATCTTCTACATGTTTCATCTGCCCTGGGGCTAAGCTCTGCCTGTGGAGAGCTATACCAACTTTGCTGCATCACGCCATCAGTCCTAGAGGATCTGCACTGCAGCACTGGTCCCCTCTGATCAGATACCACAGGTGGCGTCACAAACACTTCACTATTACAAACTCTTTATATCATCCCCTGTAAATATAACCACATTTTACTGGACGCCCAAGGCGACGGACCGGGTCACCGCCGCTGTGACACTGCCCCCTTTAAAAAGTGGCCCGTTACCGAGTATCCCCACTGCCCTGGCGGGCGCTCCACATCACGTGATTAAAAACTGACGAGCTGAATCCTTCTAAGTTCTGTATAGAAACAGGTGGTTAATTTTCCCTTTATGAATCATAAGTAACTTCAAAAGTTCCTGGCAGGAGGATGGAGTAGCAGGGTTAGGAGTTAAAGAGGGGAAGGATTTTTGCAGGGAAAAGAGACTTTCTTTTTCTACATCGAGCAGAAAAAAGGAGAAGAATTAGCTGGATAGAAAGGAAAAATGAACAATTGTATGCATGCAGCGCTGTATGACATGATAATTGCAATATACACTCACTGGCCACTTTATTAGGTACACCTGTCCAACTGTGTGTTAAGACTTAATTTCTAATCAGCCAATCACATGGTGGCAACTCAGTGCATTTAGGCATGTAGACATGGTCAAGACAATCTCCTGCAGTTCAAACCGAGCATCAGTATGGGGAAGAAAGGTGATTTGAGTGCCTTTGAACGTGGCATGATTGTTGGTGCCAGAAGGGCTGGTCTGAGAATTTCAGAAACTGCTGATCTACTGGGATTTTCACGCACAACCATCTCTAGGGTTTACAGAGAATGGTCCGAAAAAGAAAAAAAAACCAGTGAGCGGCAGTTCTGTGGCCGGAAATGCCTTGTTGATGCCAGAGGTCAGAGGAGAATGGGCATACTGGTTCGAGCTGATAGAAAGGCAACAGTGACTCAAATTGCCACCCGTTACAACCAAGGTAGGCAGAAGAGCATCTCTGAACGCACAGTGCGTCGAACTTTGAGGCAGATGGGCTACAGCAGCAGAAGACCACACTGGGTACCACTCCTCTCAGCTAAGAACAGGAAACTGAGGCTAAAATTTGCACAAGCTCATCGAAATTGGACAGTAGAAGATTGGAAAAACGTTGCCTGGTCTGATGAGTCTCGATTTCTGCTGCGACATTCGGATGGTAGGGTCAGAATTTGGCGTAAACAACATGAAAGCATGGATCCATCCTGCCTTGTATCAACGGTTCAGGCTGGTGGTGGTGGTGTCATGGTGTGGGGAATTTTTTCTTGGCACTCTTTGGGCCCCTTGGTACCAATTGAGCATCGTTGCAACGCCACAGCCTACCTGAGTATTGTTGCTGACCATGTCCATCCCTTTATGACCACAATGTACCCAACATCTGATGGCTACTTTCAGCAGGATAATGCGCCATGTCATAAAGCTCGAATCATCTCAGATTGGTTTCTTGAACATGACAATGAGTTCACTGTACTCAAATGGCCTCCTCAGTCACCAGATCTCAATCCAATAGAGCATCTTTGGGATGTGGTGGAACGGGAGATTCGCATCAGGGATGTGCAGCCGACAAATCTGCGCCAACTGTGTGATGCCATCATGTCAATATGGTCCAAAATCTCTGAGGAATGCTTCCAGCACCTTGTTGAATCTCTGCCACGAAGAATTGAGGCAGTTCTGAAGGCAAAAGGGGGTCCAACCCCTTACTAGCATGGTGTACCTAATAAAGTGGCCAGTGAGTGTAGAGGATACAAAAAATAGAGGATAAAAACTTTGATGGGAAGAGGAGTGTTTCTTTAATATTGCTCATTGCTAAATAAGTGAATGATTAACACAAATGACCCAAAATGAAAGTGAAAAAAACTCAAATTACATAGATACACACCAAAAAAGGGTTGTGAGTAAATATACCACCACCACGAGTATACACTCACTGGCCACTTTATTAGGTACACCATGCTAGTAAGGGGTTGGACCCCCTTTTGCCTTCAGAACTGCCTCAATTCTTCATGGCAGAGATTCAACAAGGTGCTGGAAGCATTCCTCAGAGATTTTGGACCATATTGACATGATGGCATCACACAGTTGGCGCAGATTTGTCGGCTGCACATCCCTGATGCGAATCTCCCGTTCCACCACATCCCAAAGATGCTCTATTGGATTGAGATCTGGTGACTGAGGAGGCCATTTGAGTACAGTAAACTCATTGTCATGTTCAAGAAACCAATCTGAGATGATTCGAGCTTTATGACATGGCGCATTATCCTGCTGAAAGTAGCCATCAGATGTTGGGTACATTGTGGTCATAAAGGGATGGACATGGTCAGCAACAATACTCAGGTAGGCTGTGGCGTTGCAACGATGCTCAATTGGTACCAAGGGGCCCAAAGAGTGCACAGAAAAAATTCCCCACACCATGACACCACCACCACCAGCCTGAACCGTTGATACAAGGCAGGATGGATCCATGCTTTCATGTTGTTTACGCCAAATTCTGACCCTACCATCCGAATGTCGCAGCAGAAATCGAGACTCATCAGACCAGGCAACGTTTTTCCAATCTTCTACTGTCCAATTTCGATGAGCTTGTGCAAATTGTAGCCTCAGTTTCCTGTTCTTAGCTGAGAGGAGTGGTACCCAGTGTGGTCTTCTGCTGCTGTAGCCCATCTGCCTCAAAGTTCGACGCACTGTGCGTTCAGAGATGCTCTTCTGCCTACCTTGGTTGTAACGGGTGGCAATTTGAGTCACTGTTGCCTTTCTATCAGCTCGAACCAGTCTGCCCATTCTCCTCTGACCTCTGGCATCAACATGGCATTTCCGGCCACAGAACTGCCGCTCACTGGATTTTTTTTCTTTTTCGGACCATTCTCTGTAAACCCTAGAGATGGTTGTGCGTGAAAATCCCAGTAGATCAGCAGTTTCTGAAATTCTCAGACCAGCCCTTCTGGCACCAACAATCATGCCACGTTCAAAGGCACTCAAATCACCTTTCTTCCCCATACTGATGCTCGGTTTGAACTGCAGGAGATTGTCTTGACCATGTCTACATGCCTAAATGCACTGAGTTGCCGCCATGTGATTGGCTGATTAGAAATTAAGTCTTAACACACAGTTGGACAGGTGTACCTAATAAAGTGGCCAGTGAGTGTAGATCACAGAATAATATTTTATTTATATAAAATACCAATAAAATCCTTTATCAGAACTACAAAGTGCCACTTTCACAGGGAGAGTTCATCTCCATAACATAACCATTATAATAACTGCCCAACTAGACATCGCTGCAAAATGTTAAATATAAAACAGCAAAAAAATATTGAAATGTGGGCTCACAGAACATTGGCAATCAAATTATCAAACCATTAGCAGGTGGCAATAGAAACAAGTAAAAACAATTATTTTTCAAAGTGCATCAGTGCAATAAATATCACTGTTTCTTTGCCTCACATGTGTACTATAAGTCCGCTAAGAAATATTACTGTGAACCGCCATGTTAGTAATAAAATACTTACATAAATGGAAGATAATGGAGAGTGATTCTATCCCTGGCACCTCAACGCACGTTTCGTAATGACTTCCTCAGGAGGTTGTTGTATATTTACTGACAACCCTTTTTTGGTGTGTATCTACATAAGTGAATGGTATTTATTGAAGCTATAGATTGTTACATACATCAAGATATCATAGCATAGAATGTTAGAGTTGGAAGTGACCTCCAGGGTCATTGTGTCCAATCTCCTGCTCAATGCAGGAGTCACTAAACCATCTATTTCCAGCCTCTGTTTGAAGACTTCCATTTCAGGAGAACTCACCAACTCTCATGGCAGCCTGTTCCACTGATTGATCACCCTCACTGTCAAAAAGCGTTTTTTCCAATATCAGTTTCATTCCATTGCTTCTCATGTTTCCATGTGCAAATGAGAATAATGATGATCCCTCTACACTGTGACACCCTTTCAGATATTTGTAGACAGCTGCTAAGTCTCTTCTTAGCCTTCTTTTTTGCAAGCTGAGGGTATGTGCACACGTTGCGGATTTGGCCCTACGGATCCGCAGCAGGTTTCCCTGCTGTGTACTGTACCATGTAAACCTATGGAAAACCAAATCCGCTGTGCACATGCTGCGGAAAATTCCATGCAGATTTGCTGTGGTTTATTTTCCGGAGCATGTCAATTCTTTGTGCGGAATCCACAGCGTTTTTAGGCTATGTGCTCACGCTGCGGATTCACCCGCGGATTTGTATCTGCGGATCCACAAGTTAAACCGCAGGTAAAATGACCGGCGGTTTTACCTGCGGATTGGCCAGTGGTTTTCCCCTGCAGTTTGACACCTGGACATTGGAATAGGTGGCAAACCGCAGCGGAATCCGCAGAAAGAATTGACATGTCATTTCTTTCTGCGGATTCAAAACCGCAGCTTTTCCGCAGCTAAAAATCCGCAGCATGTGCACAGCAGATTGTAAATCACATAGACTTACATGCTACTGTACACTGTCTGCAGAACTGCTGCAGATCCGCAGCGGCTAAAAACGCGTGCACATAGCCTAACACCTTCCATTATAGGAATCCGCAGGTGTAAAAATGCAGGTGAATCTGCACAAAATCTGCAGAAAATCTGCAGTAAATCTGCAGGTAAAACACAGGTCATTTTACCTGCAGATTCAGCCAAATCCGCGCGGAAAAATCCGCAGCCAAATCCGCAGCGTGTGCACATACCCTAAAGGTTCCAAGATCCTTTAACCACTTCATGACCGTAGCTTTTTTCAATTTTTTTTTCGTTTTCATTTTTCGCTCCCTTTCTTTCCAGAGCCATAATTTTTCCGTCAATATGGTCATGTGAGGACTTATTTTTTGCTGGACAAGTTGTACTCGAAAACGGGAAAAAAATTCCAAGTGTGATGAAATTGCAAAAAAGTGCAATCCCACACTTGTTTTTTGCTTGGCTTTTTTGCTAGGTTCACTAAATGCTAAAAATGACCCGCCATTACGATTCTCCAGGTCATTACGAATTCATAGACACCAAACATGTCTAGGTTCCCTTTTTTTCCAAGTGGTGCAAAAAAATTCCAAACTTTGCTTTAAAAAAAAAAAATACGTTCCTCCTTGGACCTACTTTGCAAACCATTCACCATTCTGGTCGCTCTTCTCTGAGCTTACTCCAGTTTTTCAATGTCTTTTTTAAAATATGGTGCTCAGAATTAGACACAATATTCCAGATGAGGTCTGACCAAGGAGGAGTAGAGGGGGGTAAATATTTCACATGATTTATACTCTATGCTGCTGTTTTTGCTTTTTGCTGCTGCATCACACTGTTGACTCATGTGTAATCTGTGATCTATTGTTATACCAAAGTCTTTTTTTCACACGTGCTGTTGCTTAGTTCTATTCCTCCCATTCCATATATGTAATTTTCATTTTTCTCCCCTAAATGTAGAATCTTGCATTTCTCCCCTGTTATATACCATTCTATTAGTTGCTACCCAGTGTTCAAGCTTATCTAGAGCCTTCTGAATAGTAAGTAATAATAAGCAGTTATACTACTGGAAGCCACATTTTCTATAGTGTTACAAGTCCATTGTTTTATGCAGTTGGAACTGACATTTACTATTATAAGGGTGCTTCCTCCTATGTACAGATCAGTAATCAATGAAAATCTAAGCACTAAAGGGATTACGTACCCGGATCAGGGTTTTCTTCATTCCCGCCATCTCTGTAATGCTCAACCCCTGGTAGGAACAGAATTGTGTGTTACAAACGCCCGACTACTTGATCAAATGAGTGTACTGACAGCAACTCCTAGATCACCATAAAGAAAATATATCATCTGTGTGACAAGTGACAGCCATCTATGATTATGTTTTTTTGTTTGGGAACAAGAAACTTGATATTACCACATAGCATGACATTACAATAAAAATATATTTTATGTCCAATCTGTTTATCCAGAACTAAGACAGTATTCTGCTAATATTCGTCTAACAAGTCAAATATTTCAAATATAATCTGCACGTTCCTAGGTCAACCTTTCCCTGAGAAATTGCCATGTAATATAAGCTGATCTAAAGATGCAGCCATCATGAACCAACACACAAAATAATATCAAAAGGCAGAAATTTAACTCTTAACAGTTAACACATGAAAAGCAGTGAAATGTAATTGTTAGATATCAGGTTGCACTTTTCTAAGTTAAGATATTTTTTATGTTTTGTGATATCTTTGTCATTCTAAGAAATGTTACACCTTTATGTATGATAATATGTCTGTTAATTATATTGTTAATCCCTAAAAGAGCATAAGTCCCATTAGGGAACAGTAATAACATTCTATAAAGACCAATACAACTCAACTTTAAAGTACTGTATACAATATTAAAAAATAGCCTTAAAATTTAATTTATAATGGTTCAAGAATAACAAAAAAATAGCACTCAGTTGTTGAATTGCATATTGTATATAAATATATAAAGACAGTCCGTCGTGAGCGGACATACCGCCGGTTCAACCGGTGCAACTGCCCCGGGGCCCAGGGCGGAAGGGGGCCCCCGACGGCCATAAAGCAATGAGGTGAATGACAGCCGGCGGCAGTATTACTGCTAACAGGAGAAGCAGAGGGGCCCGCTTTGCTGCACGCATGTGATGTGATGGTCAGATGGGCCCCCTTCCTCACCTGATAGCATACATTATGCTGCTGTTGGGCCGGCTGTCACTAGTG
This sequence comes from Dendrobates tinctorius, assembly GCF_039654945.1. NCBI lineage: Eukaryota > Metazoa > Chordata > Amphibia > Anura > Dendrobatidae > Dendrobates > Dendrobates tinctorius. The sequence goes on along the minus strand of NW_027362017.1, from coordinate 3,053,235 downwards.
CGCTGCGGTGATGGGCTTCAGACGCAGGAACAGGAAGAGAGGAGTGAGGAGAGGGAGCGGGAGGGACTCTCAGTGAGCAGTGCGGGTCATCGGCTCCCGATCTGTATTAAGCGTCACACTGCCGCCATAAGGGTACCGTTACACCTAGCGATGCACCAGCGATCCCGACTAGCGATATGACGCGGTCAGGATCGCTGGTGCATCGCTAGGTGGTCGCTAGTGAGCTGCCAAACAGGCAGATCTCACCAGCGACATCGCTGGGGACGGGGATCGTTACTTACCTGTCACTCTAGGCGATCCTGCGTCCTCCCGCCCGGCTCCACGCGTCGCTCGTCGTCACAGCAGGAAGCGCCGCAGGAAGTGACCGACGAGGAATGATCCAGGAGCTTCTCGCACGATCAGTGATAACCAGCGAGGGAGCCGGTCGGAGGTAAGTATCACATGCAGCGATATCGCAGTGTGTAACGGGGGCTTAAGTCACACTGTGCCCCAGATAGAGCCACTGCAGACCTGACCATACAGACCCCTGCACAGGACTGATCCTGCATGGGCCACAGGATATCACAGATTGCATGTACACAGTCAGTCATTATAGTGGTTTGAAAAAACCACTATATTGTAATCCGAACGCTGCTAACTTCTTCTTCTTATTATTATTCAGTTGATTTCCGCAATTAATGCGGCCCGAACCGCTACACGCACAGACTCCGTTGAGGTGTCGTTTCGAAGCCAGCGCCCATGAGAGGTGTGCTAAGTATTTTTCGTGTCGATCGGATTTGTTGTTTTGGCGCAATTTGCGTTTGAAAATTTTTTTTCCCGTCATTGGAATGCACTGTCTCCAATGCTTTTCAATAGGAAATGGCAAAACGTGCCCTGAGGCGATTGAAATGTCAGTTGAGCTCATTGATATGCGCAGGCAGACCCAGTTACTATGCCAACGCCTACGAACTTCACCTGAACCCCAGCACAGAGCCTCTGCCACATAATATCAGCTCTTAAAGCGAAACCCACAGCACAAATGCAAATCTAGCTTCATCACATGACACATGCCCCTGAGAGAGAATGTGTGCGCCAAAGTGGATTTAAAAGAAGCCCAGTGAGCCACCCTGGCTCTTAAAGGGCCAACGCGCCAAAGTGATTGTTAAAGGGCCAGCACACTCAAATGAGTCTTAAAGGGCCGACACACCAAATCGGAGACTGAGCCACCCCGGCCTCCAAGTCGGAGGCTGAGCCACCCCGGCCTCCAAATCGGAGGCTGAGCCACCCCGGCCTCCAAATCGGAGGCTGAGCCAAATCGGAGGCTGATCCACCCCGCCCTCCAAATCAGAGGCTGATCCACCCCGCCCTCCAAATCGGAGGCTGATCGACCCAGGCCTCCAAATCGGAGGCTGAGCCACCCCGGCCTCCAAATCGGAGGCTGAGCCACCCCGGCCTCCAAATCGGAGGCTGAGCCACCCCGGCCTCCAAATCGGAGGCTGAGCCACCCCGGCCTCCAAATCGGAGGCTGAGCCACCCCGGCCTCCAAATCGGAGGCTCATCGACCCCGGCCTCCAAATCGGAAGCTCATCGACCCCGGCCTCCAAATCGGAGGCTCTTTGACCTCGGCCTCCAAATCGGAAGCTCAACGACCCCGGCCTCCAAATTGGAGGCTGAGCGACCCCAGCTTCCAAATCTTACCCAGAGTGGCCCCACCCACCAAATCAGACCCAGAGAGGCCACACCCACAAAATATGAGCCTGAGAGATCCCGGCCAACAATTCAAGCCCTGAGGGGCCCCACCCTCAAAATCGGACCCTGAGGGGCCCAATCAACAAAATCGGACCCTGAGGGGCCCCAGCCACAAAATCGGACCCTGAGGGGCCCCACCCACAAAATCGGACCCTGAGAGGCCCCACCCGCAAAATCAGACCCTGAGGGGCCCCGGCCATAAAATCAGACCCTGAGGGGCCCCGGCCATAAAATCGGACCCTGAGGGGCCCCAGACACAAAATCATACCCTGAGGGGCCCCACCCACAAAATCAGACCATGAGGGGCCCCACCCACAAAATCGGACCCTGAGGGTCCCCACCCATAAAATCGGACCCTGAGGGGACCCACCCACAAAATCGGACCCTGAGGGGCAAACACCCACAAAATCCGACCCTGAGGGGCCACACCCACAAAATTGGACCCTGAGGAATCCCGGCAACTAATTCAAATCCTGAGGAGCCCAGGCCACCGAATCGGATCCTGAGGGGCCCCACCCACCAAATCAGACCCTGAGGCCAAAGTGGCCCCTGAGAGGCACCCACATTTAAAACGGATCCTGAGTTGAAAGTCTTGCAGGGGCAGCAGGCAAGTCTCTCTTAAAGGGGCAGACCGGGCACCATTTCAAACCACTATCTGTACTTCCTTCAGGAAATACACATCTAGTTATAATATGTGATGTACTGTAGCCAGGAGCACAATCAGTCCTCTGCATATACTCAATAATGTCAGTGGGTGCAGTATAGCACAGTGCTGGAATATGATATATTGTGCACAAACATCAGATGTTATACAGTATGTACAATGTTGTATGTATATACATATATATGACAATAAATATATACTGTATAGCATCAGAAGTCTGTATCACAGTCTGTCATATACCAGTCACATATTATTCTATATACTGGATGTGCACTGACATGCAATGTTATACACAGAATAATATGCGGCTGATGTAATATCTGATGTCTGTAGTCACCTATTATACAGTACTTACCATCTGATGACTGCAGCCACTGTACATCATATACCAGTCACATATTGTCCTGTATACTGGATGTGCTATACTGTCTGCACAGAGATCAGGTGGTATATACAGGAAAAGTGGCTGGTAGAATATCTGATGTTCTGAACTATAAGGGTATGTTTCCACGGGGCGCATTCCTTTAGGATTTGCTACGGATTGGACGTTGCATACAGCCACAGCGTCCAATCCGCAGCGTCAAGATATTACAACATACTGGAGGGGATTTTATGAAATCCCATCTCCACTATTCGTGCACACATGCAGGTGACGGACCTGCAAGACCAGACATGCGGCGCGTCTTTAGAGACCGCAGCATGTCTATTTATCTTGCGGAGACGCTCCGTCTATGGATTGGATGCGGTGATGCCGGATGTGTTCAATGAGCACATGCAGTATCACTGCACGTACAACAGGGGGCAGCACTTTGGGTGGAGCCGGGTTTCCGCTGCGTCCAAAGCGCTGCATATCCGGACCGTGGACACATACCCAAAATATAATATATACCATATGAGACTACTACCTGAATTTAATCCCTGGCCCTGTGCACACTGTTTCCATCTGCCGGAGAGTAGAAATGAGGTTAGCAGAGGTCTAGGGGCCGGGGCAAGAGGTTTGTGACATGGCTTGATCTAATTCCTTCTTGTTTATGTGGAGAGTCTATCTGAGGCACTGTGAGATTTATTGCACCATCATAAACTTACATACAGATCAGGTGGCTCTGTCAGTGGAGGCATCGGCTCCAGAATCTCCCGATCTGTATGGAAGCTGAAGCTGCAGCGATAAGTCAGTGATCCTCAGATAGAGACTGCAAACACCAAAAGTGTGTGACCCCGAGCTCGGCTCCAGGACCCATTATATATCAGATGTACATTATAATGTGGAAGGTCCTGCAGCCTGGTCCAGGAGTGCTCAGTCAGAGCATATAACACTATATATACAATATGCGCACATTTTAAATTATATAACACCCAGGACAGAGATTAGTATATGAATCGAATATTACAGACCAGGGCAAATTACAGCAATCGGATCAAGGTAGAAAAAGGCCCAAGAACATTGGTCCACAGGCCACACCATACACCCAACCTGCATCCAGATTTCATCGCTATCTGCATCTTCAGGATATTCTGTATATAGGAGGCTATGTGCATGCTCATACTGTATATAGGAGGCTATGTGATGGCTCATACTGTATATAGGAGGCTATGTGCATGCTCATACTGTATATAGGAAGCAATGTGCGTGCTCATACTGTATATAGGAGGCTATGTGTGTGCTCATACTGTATATAGGAGGCTATGTGGGGGCTCATACTGTATATAGGAGCTATGTGTGTGCTCATACTGTATATAGGAGGCTGTGTGCGTGCTCATACTGTATATAGGAGGCTATGTGCGTGCTCATACTGTATATAGGAGGCTATGTGATTGCTCATACTGTATATAGGAGGCTATGTGCATGCTCATACTGTATATAGGAGGCTATGTGCGTGCTCATACTGTATATAGGAGGCTGTGTGATGGCTCATACTGTATATAGGAGGCTATGTGCGTGCTCATACTGTATATAGGAGGCTATGTGATTGCTCATACTGTATATATGAGGCTATGTGCGTGCTCATACTGTATATAGGAGGCTATGTGCGTGCTCATACTGTATATAGGAGGCTATGTGATCACTCATACTGTATATAGGAGGCTATGTGCGTGCTCATACTGTATATAGGAGGCTATGTGCGTGCTCATACTGTATATAGGAGGCTATGTGATCACTCATACTGTATATAGGAGGCTATGTGCGTGCTCATACTGTATATAGGAGGCTATGTGGGGGCTCATACTGTATATAGGAGGCTATGTGATCGCTCATACTGTATATAGGAGGCTATGTGCGTGCTCATACTGTATATAGGAGGCTATGTGCGTGCTCATACTGTATATAGGAGCCTATGTGCGTGCTCATACTGTATATAGGAGGCTATGTGCGTGCTCATACTGTATATAGGAGCCTATGTGCGTGCTCATACTGTATATAGGAGCCTATGTGCGTGCTCATACTGTATATAGGAGCCTATGTGCGTGCTCATACTGTATATAGGAGGCTATGTGCGTGCTCATACTGTATATAGGAGGCTGTGTGATTGCTCATACTGTATATAGGAGGCTATGTGCATGATCATACTGTATATAGGAGGCTATGTGCGTGCTCATACTGTATATAGGAGGCTATGTGATCACTCATACTGTATATAGGAGGCTATGTGCGTGCTCATACTGTATATATGAGGCTATGTGCGTGCTCATACTGTATATAGGAGGCTATGTGATCACTCATACTGTATATAGGAGGCTATGTGCGTGCTCATACTGTATATAGGAGGCTATGTGGGGGCTCATACTGTATATAGGAGCTATGTGCGTGCTCATACTGTATATAGGAGGCTATGTGATCGCTCATACTGTATATAGGAGGCTATGTGCATGCTCATACTGTATATAGGAGACTATGTGTATGCTCATACTGTATATAGGAGGCTATGTGCGTGCTCATACTGTATATAGGAGGCTATGTGCGTGCTCATAGTGTACATAGGAGGCTATGTGCGTGCTCATACTGTATATAGGAGGCTATGTGGGATCAAACTGTATATAGGAGGCTATGTGCGTGCTCATACTGTATATAGGAGCATATGTGCGTGCTCATACTGTATATATAAGGCTATGTGTGTGGTCATACTGTATATAGGAGGCTATGTGGGTGCTCATACTGTATATAGGAGGCTATGTGGGATCAAACTGTATATAGGAGGCTATGTGCGTGCTCATACTGTATATAGGAGCCTATGTGCGTGCTCATACTGTATATATAAGGCTATGTGTGTGGTCATACTGTATATAGGAGGCTATGTGCATGCTCATACTGTATATATAAGGCTATGTGTGTGGTCATACTGTATATAGGAGGCTATGTGCGTGCTCATACTGTATATAGGAGGCTATGTGATTGCTCATACTGTATATAGGAGGCTATGTGCATGATCATACTGTATATAGGAGGCTATGTGCGTGCTCATACTGTATATAGGAGGCTATGTGATCACTCATACTGTATATAGGAGGCTATGTGCGTGCTCATACTGTATATATGAGGCTATGTGCGTGCTCATACTGTATATAGGAGGCTATGTGATCACTCATACTGTATATAGGAGGCTATGTGCGTGCTCATACTGTATATAGGAGGCTATGTGGGGGCTCATACTGTATATAGGAGCTATGTGCGTGCTCATACTGTATATAGGAGGCTATGTGATCGCTCATACTGTATATAGGAGGCTATGTGCATGCTCATACTGTATATAGGAGACTATGTGTATGCTCATACTGTATATAGGAGGCTATGTGCGTGCTCATACTGTATATAGGAGGCTATGTGCGTGCTCATAGTGTACATAGGAGGCTATGTGCGTACTCATACTGTATATAGGAGGCTATGTGGGATCAAACTGTATATAGGAGGCTATGTGCGTGCTCATACTGTATATAGGAGCATATGTGCGTGCTCATACTGTATATATAAGGCTATGTGTGTGGTCATACTGTATATAGGAGGCTATGTGCATGCTCATACTGTATATATAAGGCTATGTGTGTGGTCATACTGTATATAGGAGGCTATGTGTGTGCTCACACTGTATATAGGAGGCTATGTGATTGCTCATACTGTATATAGGAGGCTATGTGCGTGCTCATACTGTATATAGGAGGCTATGTGCGTGCTCACACTGTATATAGTGTATATAGGAGGCTATGTGCGGGCTCATACTGTATATAGGAGGCTATGTGCATGCTCATACTGTATATAGGAGCCTATGTGCGTGCTCATACTGTATATAGGAGGCTATGTGTGTGGTCATACTGTATATAGGAGGCTATGTGCGTGCTCACACTGTATATAGGAGGCTATGTGCATGCTCATACTGTATATAGGAGGCTATGTGCGTGCTCATACTGTATATAGGATGCTATGTGCATGCTCATACTGTATATAGGAGGCTATGTGTGTGGTCATACTGTATATAGGAGCCTTATGTGCGTGCTCATACTGTATATAGGAGGCTATGTGTGTGGTCATACTGTATATAGGAGGCTATGTGCGGGCTCATACTGTATATAGGATGCTATGTGCGTGCTCATACTGTATATAGGAGGCTACGTGATGCTCATACTGTATATAGGATGCTATGTGCATGCTCATACTGTATATAGGAGGCTATGTGCGTGCTCATACTGTATATAGGAGGCTATGTGCGTGCTCATACTGTATATAGGAGGCTATGTGCGTGCTCATACTGTATATAGGAGGCTATGTGCATGCTCATACTGTATATTGGAGGCTACGTGATGCTCATACTGTATATAGGATGCTATGTGCATGCTCATACTGTATATAGGAGGCTATGTGCGTGCTCATACTGTATATAGGAGGCTATGTGTGTGCTCATACTGTATATAGGAGGCTATGTGCATGCTCACACTGTATATAGGAGGCTATGTGCGTGCTCACACTGTATATAGGAGGCTATGTGCATGCTCATACTGTATATAGGAGGCTATGTGCGTGCTCATACTGTATATAGGAGGCTATGTGGAGGCTCATACTGCATATAGGAGGCTATGTGCATGCTCATACTGTATATAGGAGGCTATGTGGAGGCTCATACTGCATATAGGAGGCTATGTGCATGCTCATACTGTATATAGGAGGCTATGTGCATGCTCATACTGTATATAGGAGGCTATGTGCATGCTCATACTGTATATAGGAGGCTATGTGCATGCTCATACTGTATATAGGAGGCTATGTGGAGGCTCATACTGCATATAGGAGGCTATGTGCATGCTCATACTGTATATAGGAGGCTATGTGCATGCTCATACTGTATATAGGAGGCTTACCATTCCATCAATTACATTACCTTTCCTCTCCTCTTACATCAACCTTGTTAAACCAGTTTGCTGTCCAGTTCTGTCTCCCTTTGCTGTCTAGCCCATTCTTTTTGGATTTGACACTAATTTTCCTAACATCCCCCTATATTGATCTGTATTCGATGTTTTAATATACTTTTGTTAATAAATTTATATTTTTCTACCGTATTATGTGTTGACCTATTTATCGCGTTTTTTTGGAGCTTTTTGCTCATGGTCTGTGTTACATATCAGTGCGATAGGTCTAATTTTGTCCATGAGTGTCCCTTTATATTATATTATCTTTGGAAATTGATGTAATCCTTCATTAGGATGACATTTGTCACGAGCATACTACTAATTTGTGTCTTTTCTGTGTTATGCACAGGTTCCGCTCTTGGCATCATGGATTTTAGAGCCAGGGATCAATCCTGGCTTGGACAGGTTGATCTGGTATTTGGGGGTGATGGGATTGATGTGCAGCAGACAGCTGGTCATAGATGGGATGCTCTATGTGACACGATCCAGTCTTTATTGATTAAACGTACTAAAATTTGGTGGAATCGGGCCTTCTTGGAAAAGTATGTGGCCCGTAAAATTATACCTAGAGGGCTTAGGATTCGCGTTATTCCTGCCTTTCCGATAGATGATGAAGATTTCAGATCAAATTGGGAGGAAGCTTGCAATAACTGCTCAATGACTTTTATGCAACTACTAATTGACATGAATTCTAAGTCGATAGGGGATTTAGATAAGACTATTGATACGGCACAGGCTGAGCTTAAAGCTGGCTGTCCCTCTGATTTATTGCGTAAATTTGAACAAAATCTTGAGAAAATACTTGATGAGACTGTTAAAAAGATACAGGAATCACAATCCTCCAAGATAAATAGGGATAATAGAGATTTCTATCTCAAAAATGTATACCAATGGCGGAAGAAATCAGGAGCTGGTATCCATTCGTTACATCGTGCCATATCAGTGACTTCAGTTTCCTCTTTGAGTGCACAATCTGAGGCCTCAACGTCATCTATGAACACCAGGGCAGGAAATAAGAAAAAGAGGAATTATGGATATCATCCGTATAAACGTCACAATAAAAGTTCCTTCGAGGATATGAATAATGACCATAAGGTGATTAATTTAAGTAAGCATGATTTATCTGCTACTGACATGTCTGTACTGTCACGAGGTCTCTCTTTCTCTCCAGCTGCTGGTATTGATATTTTCACTGCAATAAAAGACCTTCATCTTTTTGCAAGGTCACTACTGTTTAAACGGTTTTACTATAATGACAACTCCAACCAAATTTTTCCCACAGATGAGGAGCAAGCAGCTTTAAGGATTTTGGAGGATTTATCCAGTGAACACAACATGGTGGAGGGAGGTAAGATTCCCCCATCTATTCGGCCACGGTCTAGAAAGTTCCCCCCACTGACATCGTGTAGTAGCATTGATTTGTTTGTGAAAGTGGCTTCTCAGGAGTTATTACGTTTTAAAAAACATATAGTGCGTGACAATTTGACTAGTGATGAACGTCAACGCCTTAAATTCCTTCAACATCTCCCTGATGTGGTGATCAAACCGGCGGACAAGGGGGGAAACATTGTAATGTGGCCTACCACAATGTATGAAAAGGAGGCCTATAGGCAATTAAATAACACCATTTGCTACAAAAAACTTACTTTCAACCCCTTGTCCGCCTATGAGACACTACTCAGGGAGATTATTAATAGGGCTGTAGATAATAATATCATCACTAGGGAATTGGCATCAGCACTCATTGTAGTTGAACCCATTATACCAACTTTTTATTTACTTCCCAAGATCCATAAGAACACCAATGATCCCCCCGGCCGCCCCATTGTATCGGGTGGGGGTAATTATCTTGAATGTGTCAATCGATGGATCGACTCAACGTTGCAGCCTTTGGTCGAGGACCTTCCATCATACCTTAAGGATACTAATCAGTTACTCCGGAGGATGGATGGCCTATCACTAGAACCAGGGACCTTATTTGTTACTGCAGACGTTGAGTCGCTTTATACAAACATCAGACATAGTGATGGATTGAATGCCACAAGATACTTTTTGGAAATGTCCCAATTTAGCCGTAATATGAGGGCCTTTATTCTTGAACTTTTAGAATTTACTTTGACTCACAATTTTTTCGTTTTTAAGGGGTCCTTTTTCCTACAGCTCCAGGGGACAGCGATGGGCGCGGCCTATGCGCCGGCCTATGCCAATCTGTTCCTGGGGCTGTGGGAAAGGGACCTCTTCCTGTCAGATCGGGATGCGTCAATGGAGCGCGTCCTGCTGTGGACGCGCTACATTGACGATATCCTTTTGATCTGGCAGGATACATCTATGGCTCTTGATCAATTTATTTTGTGTCTTAATCAGAATGACCGTAACATACATCTTACTGTAAAATCTGATCCAGATAATATTGAATTTCTGGACGTGAAATTAAGCCGTGATCCATCTGGATATATACAAACTGATATCTATCGAAAACCCACTTCAACCAACATGTTACTCCATGCTACCTCTTCACACCCTGCCCACATGATACGAGCTGTAGCAACTGGGCAATTTCTCCGTTTGAGACGTATTTGTTCGACGGATTATGATTTTGAACAGCGGGCACTCGAATTGAAAATGCGATTGGGCGAACGGGGGTATAGTCACCGGATTATTAAAAAAGCCGATCATAAGGCTAAATATAATCCTAGGAATTCACTTTTATACAGACATTCTGAACATGATACTACGGTGCAACCTATTAGATTTGTAACTAATTTCCATAGTCAATCTGAAGGACTACGTGGGGTTCTCTCTCGATCGTGGCCGATTTTGATGGCTGATCCTATTTTATCCAAGATTTTACCTCACCGTCCACTCATCACTTATCGCCGTGCCAGGAATCTCCGTGACCAACTAGTGCATAGTCATTATGCTCCTACCCCTCCTTCCAACTTTTTTAGCCATCTTAAAACCAGATGTGGTTGTGTCCCTTGTGGCCATTGTGTGGCATGCGTGAATATTGAACGTGGTTCTGTTTTTTGGGATTCCACGGGATCACGTGAATACAAAATACGCAAATATATAACATGTACCACCAAGAATGTGAACTATTTTGCTACCTGCCCGTGTTCTCTAATATATATAGGGTTGACCACTAGACAATTAAAAATCCGGGTGAGGGAACATGTTCTGGGGATACAAGCCGCTATGGAACATGAAGATGTCTCTACTCTAAAAACTTTACCCCGTCACTTCAAATTACATCATCATTGTAATGCTAGTGGCTTGAAGGTCAGGGGTATTGATGTATTGGAGGTAGGTATTCGGGGAGGTGGAATTTCTCGGCGCCTAGCCCAAAAGGAGGCACATTGGATTTGGAGGCTCAATACCGTCCACCCTAATGGTCTTAATGAGAACCTTAGTTTTGCTCCCTTTCTGTGACCGCTTCTGTTGCACATCTGTGTCATCTTCCATGACGAGTGGTGTGGTTTTTTTATCTTTTTAACTGATTTATTTTTATTCTATTCTAGTTTTCGTTTTTCTGATGATGCCAAATATATATGTCAAGTGGCTTGGTGGAGTCTAACAAGATGCTGACCATACAACTTCAATTTTTCTTCCCCTTCCTCCTTTTTCCTTCCCACCCCAATTTCCCCTTTCTTTCCTTCTCCCCTTTTTTCATTTGCATATGATTATTGTATACCATTATGAAGTATTGTTAGGGATACACTATTTTATGCTTTTCACCTGTGTATCATCTATTATATTTGTATACGCTTACTATATACCAACACTAAGTATTGTCATGGATATATTACCCTATGTCTACTATTTGTGTTTTATTCATCATTTGTGCATATAATTACTGTACACCAACATAAAGTATTATAGGGATATATTATCCTAGCCTATTATTTGTATCATCTATTATATTTGCATATGATTATTGTATATCAACATGAAGTATTGTCAGGGATACATTATCCTATGTTTATTATTTGTGTACTATATGATTGTCTGTATCCCCTGTTAAACCTGTATTTTGCATTTTCATATGTGATGGTGTATAGCTAATGACTCAATACTACCGGTATTTCACTTGCTTCCTGGTTTCTTTTCTCCTTTCCTCCCGTTCTTTCCCTCTTGCCCTATACATATACATGTATTTTTTGTCGCCATTTACATTGATTTACTGAGCTTATTCCCTGTTGTATGCTCATCACCAGTTATTTAATTCCCGTGTGACTGCGTCGCTGACATGACGCATGCGCGTCTGGCTCCCCCGCTCCCGCGCGGCTCTCGGCGTCTCCAGCCCCTGTGGTTGCCATGGTGCGCCCTCGTGGCATGACGCCTACGCCGCTCGTGACCGCGGCTGCTGAGACTGTGCATGCGTCACTTCCGGTCAGCTGACGCTGCCACTTCCGGTTTTCGCCGATATTTATTTGGCCTTGTCTCACTCATGTGTCATGCCCCCTGATGAAGGACTGACCCTCCGAAACGCGCGTCGGGGTGGGTGGACAGACTGGTAGCCGCTGGTGAGTGTCCTCTTACGATCTTTACACTTTTATATTGCGCCCATTGTGGACATATGATGCCTTGATGCTATGTGAGGAAATATGGACACTCGATATAATGATGATTTTGAGTTTACCATTCCATCAATTACATTACCTTTCCTCTCCTCTTACATCAACCTTGTTAAACCAGTTTGCTGTCCAGTTCTGTCTCCCTTTGCTGTCTAACCCATTCTTTTTGGATTTGACACTAATTTTCCTAACATCCCCCTATATTGATCTGTATTCGATGTTTTAATATACTTTTGTTAATAAATTTATATTTTTCTACCGTATTATGTGTTGACCTATTTATCGCGTTTTTTTGGAGCTTTTTGCTCATGGTCTGTGTTACATATCAGTGCGATAGGTCTAATTTTGTCCATGAATGTCCCTTTATATTATATTATCTTTGGAAATTGATGTAATCCTTCATTAGGATGACATTTGTCATGAGCATACTACTAATATAGGAGGCTATGTGCGTGCTCATACTGTATATAGGAGGCTATGTGATCACTCATACTGTATATAGGAGGCTATGTGCGTGCTCATACTGTATATAGGAGGCTATGTGGGGGCTCATACTGTATATAGGAGCTATGTGCGTGCTCATACTGTATATAGGAGGCTATGTGATCGCTCATACTGTATATAGGAGGCTATGTGCATGCTCATACTGTATATAGGAGACTATGTGTATGCTCATACTGTATATAGGAGGCTATGTGCGTGCTCATACTGAATATAGGAGGCTATGTGCGTGCTCATACTGAATATAGGAGGCTATGTGCGTGCTCATAGTGTACATAGGAGGCTATGTGCATGCTCATACTGTATATAGGAGGCTATGTGGGATCAAACTGTATATAGGAGGCTATGTGCGTGCTCATACTGTATATAGGAGCCTATGTGCGTGCTCATACTGTATATATAAGGCTATGTGTGTGGTCATACTGTATATAGGAGGCTATGTGTGTGCTCACACTGTATATAGGAGGCTATGTGATTGCTCATACTGTATATAGGAGGCTATGTGCGTGCTCATACTGTATATAGGATGCTATGTGCGTGCTCATACTGTATATAGGAAGCAATGTGCAGGCTCATACTGTATATAGGAGGCTATGTGGAGGCTCATACTGTATATAGGGGGCTATGTGATGGCTCATACTGTATATAGGAGGCTATGTGATGGCTCATATTGTATATAGGGGGCTATGTGGGATCATACTGTATATAGGAGGCTATGTGCGTGCTCACACTGTATAGGGGGCTATATGCATGCTCACACTGTATACAGGAGGCTATGTGATGGCTCATACTGTATATAGGAGGCTATGTGCATGCTCATACTGTATATAGGAGGCTATGTGCATGCTCATACTGTATATAGGAGGCTATGTGCATGCTCATACTGTATATAGGAGGCTATGTGCGTGCTCATAATGTATATAGGAGGCTATGTGATCACTCATACTGTATATAGGAGGCTATGTGCGTGCTCATACTGTATATAGGAGGCTATGTGGGGGCTCATACTGTATATAGGAGCTATGTGCGTGCTCATACTGTATATAGGAGGCTATGTGATTGCTCATACTGTATATAGGAGGCTATGTGCATGCTCATACTGTATATAGGAGGCTATGTGCGTGCTCATACTGTATATAGGAGGCTATGTGATCACTCATACTGTATATAGGAGGCTATGTGCGTGCTCATACTGTATATAGGAGGCTATGTGCTTGCTCATACTGTATATAGGAGGATATGTGATCACTCATACTGTATATAGGAGGCTATGTGCGTGCTCATACTGTATATAGGAGGCTATGTGGGGGCTCATACTGTATATAGGAGCTATGTGCGTGCTCATACTGTATATAGGAGGCTATGTGATCGCTCATACTGTATATAGGAGGCTATGTGTGTGGTCATACTGTATATAGGAGGCTATGTGTGTGCTCACACTGTATATAGGAGGCTATGTGATTGCTCATACTGTATATAGGAGGCTATGTGCGTGCTCATACTGTATATAGGAGGCTATGTGCGTGCTCATACTGTATATAGGAGGCTATGTGTGTGGTCATACTGTATATAGGAGGCTATGTGCGTGCTCACACTGTATATAGTGTATATAGGAGGCTATGTGCGGGCTCATACTGTATATAGGATGCTATGTGCGTGCTCATACTGTATATAGGAGGCTACGTGATGCTCATACTGTATATAGGATGCTATGTGCATGCTCATACTGTATATAGGAGGCTATGAGAGTGCTCATACTGTATATAGGAGCCTATGTGTGTGGTCATACTGTATATAGGAGGCTATGTGCGTGCTCACACTGTATATAGTGTATATAGGAGGCTATGTGCGGGCTCATACTGTATATAGGATGCTATGTGCGTGCTCATACTGTATATAGGAGGCTATGTGCATGCTCATACTGTATATTGGAGGCTACGTGATGCTCATACTGTATATAGGATGCTATGTGCATGCTCATACTGTATATAGGAGGCTATGTGCGTGCTCATACTGTATATAGGAGGCTATGTGATCGCTCATACTGTATATAGGAGGCTATGTGCGTGCTCATACTGTATATAGGAGGCTATGTGCATGCTCACACTGTATATAGGAGGCTATGTGCGTGCTCACACTGTATATAGGAGGCTATGTGCATGCTCATACTGTATATAGGAGGCTATGTGCGTGCTCATACTGTATATAGGAGGCTATGTGGAGGCTCATACTGCATATAGGAGGCTATGTGCATGCTCATACTGTATATAGGAGGCTATGTGGAGGCTCATACTGCATATAGGAGGCTATGTGCATGCTCATACTGTATATAGGAGGCTATGTGCATGCTCATACTGTATATAGGAGGCTATGTGATCGCTCATACTGTATATAGGAGGCTATGTGCGTGCTCATACTGTATATAGGAGGCTATGTGCATGCTCATACTGTATATAGGAGGCTATGTGCGTGCTCATACTGTATAGGAGGTTATGTGCGTGCTCATACTGTATATAGGAGGCTACGTGATGCTCATACTGTATATAGGATGCTATGTGCATGCTCATACTGTATATAGGAGGCTATGTGAGTGCTCATACTGTATATAGGAGCCTATGTGCGTGCTCATACTGTATATAGGAGGCTATGTGTGTGGTCATACTGTATATAGGAGGCTATGTGCGTGCTCACACTGTATATAGTGTATATAGGAGGCTATGTGCTGGCTCATACTGTATATAGGATGCTATGTGCGTGCTCATACTGTATATAGGAGGCTATGTGCATGCTCATACTGTATATTGGAGGCTACGTGATGCTCATACTGTATATAGGATGCTATGTGCATGCTCATACTGTATATAGGAGGCTATGTGCGTGCTCATACTGTATATAGGAGGCTATGTGATCGCTCATACTGTATATAGGAGGCTATGTGCGTGCTCATACTGTATATAGGAGGCTATGTGCATGCTCACACTGTATATAGGAGGCTATGTGCGTGCTCACACTGTATATAGGAGGCTATGTGCATGCTCATACTGTATATAGGAGGCTATGTGGAGGCTCATACTGCATATAGGAGGCTATGTGCATGCTCATACTGTATATAGGAGGCTGTGTGCATGCTCATACTGTATATAGGAGGCTATGTGATCGCTCATACTGTATATAGGAGGCTATGTACGTGCTCATACTGTATATAGGAGGCTATGTGCATGCTCATACTGTATATAGGAGGCTATGTGCGTGCTCATACTGTATAGGAGGCTATATGCATGCTCATACTGTATATAAGGAGCTATGTGCGTGCTCATACTGTATATAGGAGGCTATGTGCATGCTCATACTGTATATAGGAGGCTATGTGCATGCTCATACTGTATATAGGGAGCTAAGTGCGTGCTCATACTGTATATAGGGAGCTATGTGTGTGCTCATACTGTATATAGGAGGATATGTGGAGGCTCATACTGTATATAGGAGGCTATGTGATTGCTCATACTGTATATAGGAGGCTATGTGCGTGCTCATACTGTATATAGGGGGCTATGTGCGTGCTCATACTGTATATAGGAGCTATGTGTGTGTTCATACTGTATATAGGAGGCTATATGCGTGCTCACTGTATATAGGAGGCTATGTGCGTGCTCATACTGTATATAGGAGCTATGTGTGTGCTCATACTGTATATAGGAGGATATGTGGAGGCTCATACTGTATATAGGAGGCTATGTGTGGGCTCATACTGTATATAGGAGGCTATGTGCATGCTCATACTGTATATAGGAGGCTATGTGCATGCTCATACTGTATATAGGAGGCTATGTGCATGCTCATACTGTATATAGGAGGCTATGTGATGGCTCATACTGTATATAGGAGGCTATGTGATTGCTCATACTGTATATAGGAGGCTATGTGCGTGCTCATACTGTATATAGGAGCCTATGTGTGTGGTCATACTGTATATAGGAGGCTATGTGCGTGCTCACACTGTATATAGTGTATATAGGAGGCTATGTGCGGGCTCATACTGTATATAGGATGCTATGTGCGTGCTCATACTGTATATAGGAGGCTATGTGCATGCTCATACTGTATATTGGAGGCTACGTGATGCTCATACTGTATATAGGATGCTATGTGCATGCTCATACTGTATATAGGAGGCTATGTGCGTGCTCATACTGTATATAGGAGGCTATGTGATCGCTCATACTGTATATAGGAGGCTATGTGCGTGCTCATACTGTATATAGGAGGCTATGTGCATGCTCACACTGTATATAGGAGGCTATGTGCGTGCTCACACTGTATATAGGAGGCTATGTGCATGCTCATACTGTATATAGGAGGCTATGTGCGTGCTCATACTGTATATAGGAGGCTATGTGGAGGCTCATACTGCATATAGGAGGCTATGTGCATGCTCATACTGTATATAGGAGGCTATGTGGAGGCTCATACTGCATATAGGAGGCTATGTGCATGCTCATACTGTATATAGGAGGCTATGTGCATGCTCATACTGTATATAGGAGGCTATGTGATCGCTCATACTGTATATAGGAGGCTATGTGCGTGCTCATACTGTATATAGGAGGCTATGTGCATGCTCATACTGTATATAGGAGGCTATGTGCGTGCTCATACTGTATAGGAGGTTATGTGCGTGCTCATACTGTATATAGGAGGCTACGTGATGCTCATACTGTATATAGGATGCTATGTGCATGCTCATACTGTATATAGGAGGCTATGTGAGTGCTCATACTGTATATAGGAGCCTATGTGCGTGCTCATACTGTATATAGGAGGCTATGTGTGTGGTCATACTGTATATAGGAGGCTATGTGCGTGCTCACACTGTATATAGTGTATATAGGAGGCTATGTGCTGGCTCATACTGTATATAGGATGCTATGTGCGTGCTCATACTGTATATAGGAGGCTATGTGCATGCTCATACTGTATATAGGATGCTATGTGATCGCTCATACTGTATATAGGAGGCTATGTGCGTGCTCATACTGTATATAGGAGGCTATGTGCATGCTCATACTGTATATTGGAGGCTACGTGATGCTCATACTGTATATAGGATGCTATGTGCATGCTCATACTGTATATAGGAGGCTATGTGCGTGCTCATACTGTATATAGGAGGCTATGTGATCGCTCATACTGTATATAGGAGGCTATGTGCGTGCTCATACTGTATATAGGAGGCTATGTGCATGCTCACACTGTATATAGGAGGCTATGTGCGTGCTCACACTGTATATAGGAGGCTATGTGCATGCTCATACTGTATATAGGAGGCTATGTGCGTGCTCATACTGTATATAGGAGGCTATGTGGAGGCTCATACTGCATATAGGAGGCTATGTGCATGCTCATACTGTATATAGGAGGCTATGTGGAGGCTCATACTGCATATAGGAGGCTATGTGCATGCTCATACTGTATATAGGAGGCTGTGTGCATGCTCATACTGTATATAGGAGGCTATGTGATCGCTCATACTGTATATAGGAGGCTATGTGCGTGCTCATACTGTATATAGGAGGCTATGTGCATGCTCATACTGTATATAGGAGGCTATGTGCGTGCTCATACTGTATAGGAGGCTATATGCATGCTCATACTGTATATAAGGAGCTATGTGCGTGCTCATACTGTATATAGGAGGCTATGTGCATGCTCATACTGTATATAGGAGGCTATGTGCATGCTCATACTGTATATAGGGAGCTAAGTGCGTGCTCATACTGTATATAGGGAGCTATGTGTGTGCTCATACTGTATATAGGAGGATATGTGGAGGCTCATACTGTATATAGGAGGCTATGTGATTGCTCATACTGTATATAGGAGGCTATGTGCGTGCTCATACTGTATATAGGGGGCTATGTGCGTGCTCATACTGTATATAGGAGCTATGTGTGTGTTCATACTGTATATAGGAGGCTATATGCGTGCTCACTGTATATAGGAGGCTATGTGCGTGCTCATACTGTATATAGGAGCTATGTGTGTGCTCATACTGTATATAGGAGGATATGTGGAGGCTCATACTGTATATAGGAGGCTATGTGTGGGCTCATACTGTATATAGGAGGCTATGTGCATGCTCATACTGTATATAGGAGGCTATGTGCATGCTCATACTGTATATAGGAGGCTATGTGCATGCTCATACTGTATATAGGAGGCTATGTGATGGCTCATACTGTATATAGGAGGCTATGTGATTGCTCATACTGTATATAGGAGGCTATGTGCGTGCTCATACTGTATATAGGGGGCTATGTGCGTGCTCATACTGTATATAGGAGCTATGTGTGTGTTCATACTGTATATAGGAGGCTATATGCATGCTCATACTGTATATAGGAGGCTATGTGTGGGCTCATACTGTATATAGGAGGCTATATGCATGCTCATACTGTATATAGGAGGCTATGTGCATGCTCATACTGTATATAGGAGGCTATGTGCATGCTCATACTGTATATAGGAGGCTATGTGCGTGCTCATGCTGTATATAGGAGGCTATGTGGAGGCTCATACTGTATATAGGAGGCTATGTGCGTGCTCATACTGTATATAGGAGGCTACGTGATGCTCATACTGTATATAGGATGCTATGTGCATGCTCATACTGTATATAGGAGGCTATGTGCATGCTCATACTGTATATAGGAGGCTATGTGCATGCTCATACTGTATATAGGAGGCTATGTGCGTGCTCATACTGTATATAGGAGCCTATGTGTGTGGTCATACTGTATATAGGAGGCTATGTGCATGCTCACACTGTATATAGGATGCTATGTGCATGCTCATACTGTATATAGGAGGCTATGTGTGTGGTCATACTGTATATAGGAGCCTTATGTGCGTGCTCATACTGTATATAGGAGGCTATGTGTGTGGTCATACTGTATATAGGAGGCTATGTGCGGGCTCATACTGTATATAGGATGCTATGTGCGTGCTCATACTGTATATAGGAGGCTACGTGATGCTCATACTGTATATAGGATGCTATGTGCATGCTCATACTGTATATAGGAGGCTATGTGCGTGCTCATACTGTATATAGGAGGCTATGTGCGTGCTCATACTGTATATAGGAGGCTACGTGATGCTCATACTGTATATAGGATGCTATGTGCATGCTCATACTGTATATAGGATGCTATGTGCATGCTCATACTGTATATAGGATGCTATGTGCATGCTCATACTGTATATAGGAGGCTATGTGCATGCTCATACTGTATATAGGAGGCTATGTGCGTGCTCATACTGTATATAGGAGGCTATGTGCGTGTTTATACTGTATATAGGAGGCTATGTGCGTGCTCACACTGTATATAGGAGGCTACGTGATGCTCATACTGTATATAGGATGCTATGTGCATGCTCATACTGTATATAGGATGCTATGTGCATGCTCATACTGTATATAGGATGCTATGTGCATGCTCATACTGTATATAGGAGGCTATGTGCGTGCTCATACTGTATATAGGAGGCTGTGTGTGTGCTCATACTGTATATAGGAGGCTATGTGCGTGTTTATACTGTATATAGGAGGCTATGTGCGTGCTCACACTGTATATAGGAGGCTATGTGCGTGCTCACACTGTATATAGGAGGCTATGTGCATGCTCATACTGTATATAGGAGGCTATGTGCGTGCTCATACTGTATATAGGAGGCTATGTGGGGGCTCATACTGTATATAGGAGGCTATGTGCGTGCTCATACTGTATATAGGAGGCTATGTGCATGCTCATACTGTATATAGGAGGCTATGTGCATGCTCATACTGTATATAGGAGGCTATGTGCGTGCTCATACTGTATATAGGAGGCTATGTGATCACTCATACTGTATATAGGAGGCTATGTGATCACTCATACTGTATATAGGAGGCTATGTGCGTGCTCATACTGTATATAGGAGGCTATGTGGGGGCTCATACTGTATATAGGAGCTATGTGCGTGCTCATACTGTATATAGGAGGCTATGTGATCGCTCATACTGTATATAGGAGGCTATGTGCATGCTCATACTGTATATAGGAGACTATGTGTATGCTCATACTGTATATAGGAGGCTATGTGCGTGCTCATACTGAATATAGGAGGCTATGTGCGTGCTCATACTGAATATAGGAGGCTATGTGCGTGCTCATAGTGTACATAGGAGGCTATGTGCGTGCTCATACTGTATATAGGAGGCTTTGTGCGTGCTCATACTGAATATAGGAGGCTATGTGCGTGCTCATACTGAATATAGGAGGCTATGTGCGTGCTCATAGTGTACATAGGAGGCTATGTGCGTGCTCATACTGTATATAGGAGGCTACGTGATGGCTCATACTGTATATAGGAGCCTATGTGCGTGCTCATACTGTATATATAAGGCTATGTGTGTGGTCATACTGTATATAGGAGGCTATGTGTGTGCTCACACTGTATATAGGAGGCTATGTGATTGCTCATACTGTCTAAAGGAGGCTATGTGCGTGCTCATACTGTCTATAGGAGGCTATGTGCGTGCTCACACTGTATATAGTGTATATAGGAGGCTATGTGCGGGCTCATACTGTATATAGGAGGCTACGTGATGCTCATACTTTATATAGGATGCTATGTGCATGCTCATACTGTATATAGGAGGCTACGTGATGCTCATACTTTATATAGGATGCTATGTGCGTGCTCATACTGTATATAGGAGGCTACGTGATGCTCATACTTTATATAGGATGCTATGTGCGTGCTCATACTGTATATAGGAGGCTACGTGATGCTCATACTTTATATAGGATGCTATGTGCATGCTCATACTGTATATAGGAGGCTATGTTCATGCTCATACTGTATATAGGAGGCTATGTGCATGCTCATACTGTATATAGGAGGCTATGTGCGTGCTCATACTGTATATAGGAGCCTATGTGCGTGCTCATACTGTATATAGGAGGCTATGTGCGTGCTCACACTGTATATAGGATGCTATGTGCATGCTCATACTGTATATAGGAGGCTATGTGTGTGGTCATACTGTATATAGGAGCCTTATGTGCGTGCTCATACTGTATATAGGAGGCTATGTGTGTGGTCATACTGTATATAGGAGGCTATGTGCGTGCTCATACTGTATATAGGAGGCTACGTGATGCTCATACTGTATATAGGATGCTATGTGCATGCTCATACTGTATATAGGAGGCTATGTGCGTGCTCATACTGTATATAGGAGGCTATGTGCATGCTCATACTGTATATTGGAGGCTACGTGATGCTCATACTGTATATAGGAGGCTATGTGCGTGCTCATACTGTATATAGGAGGCTATGTGCGTGCTCATACTGTATATAGGAGGCTATGTGTGTGCTCATACTGTATATAGGAGACTATGTGCATGCTCACACTGTATATAGGAGGCTATGTGCGTGCTCACACTGTATATAGGAGGCTATGTGCATGCTCATACTGTATATAGGAGGCTATGTGCGTGCTCATACTGTATATAGGAGGCTATGTGATCGCTCATACTGTATATAGGAGGCTATGTGCGTGCTCATACTGTATATAGGAGGCTATGTGCATGCTCATACTGTATATAGGAGGCTATGTGCGTGCTCATACTGTATATAGGAGGCTATGTGCGTGCTCACTGTATATAGGAGGCTATGTGCGTGCTCACACTGTATATAGGAGGCTATGTGATCGCTCATACTGTATATAGGAGGCTATGTGATCGCTCATACTGTATATAGGAGGCTATGTGCGTGCTCATACTGTATATAGGAGGCTATGTGCATGCTCATACTGTATATAGGAGGCTATGTGATTGCTCATACTGTATATAGGATGCTATGTGCGTGCTCATACTGTATATAGGAGGCTATGTGCATGCTCATACTGTATATAGGAGGCTATGTGCGTGCTCATACTGTATATAGGAGGCTATGTGCATGCTCATACTGTATATAGGAGGCTATGTGATTGCTCATACTGTATATAGGAGGCTATGTGCGTGCTCATACTGTATATAGGAGGCTGTGTGATGGCTCATACTGTATATAGGAGGCTATGTGCGTGCTCATACTGTATATAGGAGGCTGTGTGATGGCTCATACTGTATATAGGAGCCTTATGTGCGTGCTCATACTGTATATAGGAGGCTGTGTGATGGCTCATACTGTATATAGGAGGCTATGTGCGTGCTCATACTGTATATAGGAAGCAATGTGCAGGCTCATACTGTATATAGGAGGCTATGTGGAGGCTCATACTGTATATAGGGGGCTATGTGATGGCTCATACTGTATATAGGAGGCTATGTGATGGCTCATACTGTATATAGGGGGCTATGTGGGATCATACTGTATATAGGAGGCTATATGCGTGCTCACACTGTATAGGGGGCTATATGCATGCTCACACTGTATATAGGAGGCTATGTGATGGCTCATACTGTATATAGGAGGCTATGTGCATGCTCATACTGTATATAGGAGGCTATGTGCGTGCTCATACTGTATATAGGAGGCTATGTGCATGCTCATACTGTATATAGGAGGCTATGTGCGTGCTCATACTGTATATAGGAGGCTATATGATCACTCATACTGTATATAGGAGGCTATGTGCGTGCTCATACTGTATATAGGAGGCTATGTGGGGGCTCATACTGTATATAGGAGCTATGTGCGGGCTCATACTGTATATAGGAGGCTATGTGATTGCTCATACTGTATATAGGAGGCTATGTGCATGCTCATACTGTATATAGGAGGCTATGTGCGTGCTCATACTGTATATAGGAGGCTATGTGATCACTCATACTGTATATAGGAGGCTATGTGCGTGCTCATACTGTATATAGGAGGCTATGTTCTTGCTCATACTGTATATAGGAGGCTATGTGATCACTCATACTGTATATAGGAGGCTATGTGCGTGCTCATACTGTATATAGGAGGCTATGTGGGGGCTCATACTGTATATAGGAGCTATGTGCGTGCTCATACTGTATATAGGAGGCTATGTGATCGCTCATACTGTATATAGGAGGCTATGTGCATGCTCATACTGTATATAGGAGGCTATGTGCATGCTCATACTGTATATAGGAGGCTATGTGCGTGCTCATACTGTATATAGGAGGCTATTTGCGTGCTCATTGTGTACATAGGAGGCTATGTGATCGCTCATACTGTATATAGGAGGCTATGTGGGATCAAACTGTATATAGGAGGCTATGTGCGTGCTCATACTGTATATAGGAGCCTATGTGCGTGCTCATACTGTATATATAAGGCTATGTGTGTGGTCATACTGTATATAGGAGGCTATGTGTGTGCTCACACTGTATATAGGAGGCTATGTGATTGCTCATACTGTATATAGGAGGCTATGTGCGTGCTCATACTGCATATAGGAGGCTATGTGTGTGGTCATACTGTATATAGGAGGCTATGTGCGTGCTCACACTGTATATAGTGTATATAGGAGGCTATGTGCGGGCTCATACTGTATATAGGATGCTATGTGCGTGCTCATACTGTATATAGGAGGCTATGTGCATGCTCATACTGTATATAGGAGGCTACGTGATGCTCATACTGTATATAGGATGCTATGTGAGTGCTCATACTGTATATAGGAGCCTATGTGCATGCTCATACTGTATATAGGAGGCTATGTGTGTGGTCATACTGTATATAGGAGGCTATGTGCGTGCTCACACTGTATATAGTGTATATAGGAGCCTATGTGCATGCTCATACTGTATATAGGAGGCTATGTGCGGGCTCATACTGTATATAGGATGCTATGTGCGTGCTCATACTGTATATAGGAGGCTATGTGCATGCTCATACTGTATATTGGAGGCTACGTGATGCTCATACTGTATATAGGATGCTATGTGCATGCTCATACTGTATATAGGAGGCTATGTGCGTGCTCATACTGTATATAGGAGGCTATGTGATCGCTCATACTGTATATAGGAGGCTATGTACGTGCTCATACTGTATATAGGAGGCTATGTGCATGCTCACACTGTATATAGGAGGCTATGTGCGTGCTCACACTGTATATAGGAGGCTATGTGCATGCTCATACTGTATATAGGAGGCTATGTGCGTGCTCATACTGTATATAGGAGGCTATGTGGAGGCTCATACTGCATATAGGAGGCTATGTGCATGCTCATACTGTATATAGGAGGCTATGTGGAGGCTCATACTGCATATAGGAGGCTATGTGCGTGCTCACACTGTATATAGGAGGCTATGTGCATGCTCATACTGTATATAGGAGGCTATGTGATCGCTCATACTGTATATAGGAGGCTATGTGCGTGCTCATACTGTATATGGGAGGCTATGTGCATGCTCATACTGTATATAGGAGGCTATGTGCGTGCTCATACTGTATAGGAGGCTATATGCATGCTCATACTGTATATAGGAGGCTATGTGCGTGCTCATACTGTATATAGGAGGCTATGTGCATGCTCATACTGTATATAGGAGGCTATGTGCGTGCTCATACTGTATAGGAGGCTATATGCATGCTCATACTGTATATAGAAGGCTATGTACGTGCTCATACTGTATATAGGAGGCTATGTGCGTGCTCACACTGTATATAGGAGGCTATGTGCATGCTCATACTGTATATAGGAGGCTATGTGCGTGCTCATACTGTATATAGGAGGCTATGTGATCGCTCATACTGTATATAGGAGGCTATGTGCGTGCTCATACTGTATATAGGAGGCTATGTGCATGCTCATACTGTATATAGGAGGCTATGTGCGTGCTCATACTGTATAGGAGGCTATATGCATGCTCATACTGTATATAAGGAGCTATGTGCGTGCTCATACTGTATATAGGAGGCTATGTGCATGCTCATACTGTATATAGGAGGCTATGTGCATGCTCATACTGTATATAGGGAGCTATGTGCGTGTTTATACTGTATATAGAATGCTATATGCATGCTCATACTGTATATAGGGAGCTAAGTGCGTGCTCATACTGCATATAGGAGGCTATGTGCATGCTCATACTGTATATAGGAGGCTATGTGGAGGCTCATACTGCATATAGGAGGCTATGTGCGTGCTCACACTGTATATAGGAGGCTATGTGCATGCTCATACTGTATATAGGAGGCTATGTGCGTGCTCATACTGTATATAGGAGGCTATGTGATCGCTCATACTGTATATAGGAGGCTATGTGCGTGCTCATACTGTATATGGGAGGCTATGTGCATGCTCATACTGTATATAGGAGGCTATGTGCGTGCTCATACTGTATAGGAGGCTATATGCATGCTCATACTGTATATAGGAGGCTATGTGCGTGCTCATACTGTATATAGGAGGCTATGTGCATGCTCATACTGTATATAGGAGGCTATGTGCGTGCTCATACTGTATAGGAGGCTATATGCATGCTCATACTGTATATAGGAGGCTATGTACGTGCTCATACTGTATATAGGAGGCTATGTGCGTGCTCACACTGTATATAGGAGGCTATGTGCATGCTCATACTGTATATAGGAGGCTATGTGCGTGCTCATACTGTATATAGGAGGCTATGTGATCGCTCATACTGTATATAGGAGGCTATGTGCGTGCTCATACTGTATATAGGAGGCTATGTGCATGCTCATACTGTATATAGGAGGCTATGTGCGTGCTCATACTGTATAGGAGGCTATATGCATGCTCATACTGTATATAAGGAGCTATGTGCGTGCTCATACTGTATATAGGAGGCTATGTGCATGCTCATACTGTATATAGGAGGCTATGTGCATGCTCATACTGTATATAGGGAGCTATGTGCGTGCTCATACTGTATATAGGAGGCTATGTGCGTGTTTATACTGTATATAGAAGGCTATGTGCATGCTCATACTGTATATAGGGAGCTAAGTGCGTGCTCATACTGTATATAGGAGGCTATGTGGAGGCTCATACTGTATATAGGAGGATATGTGGAGGCTCATACTGTATATAGGAGGCTATGTGCGTGCTCATACTGTATATAGGAGCCTATGTGCGTGCTCATACTGTATATAGGAGGATATGTGGAGGCTCATACTGTATATAGGAGGCTATGTGCGTGCTCATACTGTATATAGGAGGCTATGTGCATGCTCATACTGTATATAGGAGGCTATGTGATGGCTCATACTGTATATAGGAGGCTATGTGATTGCTCATACTGTATATAGTAGGCTATGTGCGTGCTCATACTGTATATAGGGGGCTATGTGCGTGCTCATACTGTATATAGGAGCTATGTGCGTGCTCATACTGTATATAGGAGGCTATATGCATGCTCATACTGTATATAGGAGGCTATGTGTGGGCTCATACTGTATATAGGAGGCTATATGCATGCTCATACTGTATATAGGAGGCTATGTGCATGCTCATACTGTATATAGGAGGCTATGTGCATGCTCATACTGTATATAGGAGGCTATGTGCGTGCTCATGCTGTATATAGGAGGCTATGTGGAGGCTCATACTGTATATAGGAGGCTATGTGCGTGCTCATACTGTATATAGGAGGCTATGTGCGTTCTCATACTGTATATAGGAGGCTATGTGATGGCTCATACTGTATATAGGAGGCTACGTGATGGCTCATACTGTATATAGGAGGCTATGTGCGTGCTCATACTGTATATAGGAGGCTATGTGCGTGCTCATACTGTATATAAGTGGCTACGTGATGGCTCATACTGTATATAGGAGGCTATGTGCGTGCTCATACTGTATATAGGAGGCTATGTGCATGCTCATAATGTATATAGGGAGCTATGTGCGTGCTCATACTGTATATAGGAGGCTATGTGCATGCTCATACTGTATATAGGAGGCTATGTGCGTGCTCATACTGTATATAGGAGGCTATGTGCGTGCTCACTGTATATAGGAGGCTATGTGCGTGCTCTCACTGTATATAGGAGGCTATGTGCATGCTCATAATGTATATAGGGAGCTATGTGCGTGCTCATACTGTATATAGGAGGCTATGTGCATGCTCATACTGTATATAGGAGGCTATGTGCGTGCTCATACTGTATATAGGAGGCTATGTGCGTGCTCACTGTATATAGGAGGCTATGTGCGTGCTCACACTGTATATAGGAGGCTATGTGCATGCTCATACTGTATATAGGAGGCTATGTGCGTGCTCACACTGTATATAGGAGGCTATGTGATGGCTCATACTGTATATAGGAGGCTATGTGATTGCTCATACTGTATATAGGAGGCTATGTGCGTGCTCATACTGTATATAGGGGGCTATGTGCGTGCTCATACTGTATATAGGAGCTATGTGCGTGCTCATACTGTATATAGGAGGCTATATGCATGCTCATACTGTATATAGGAGGCTACGTGATGCTCATACTGTATATAGGAGGCTATGTGCGTGCTCATACTGTATATAGGAGGCTATATGCATGCTCATACTGTATATAGGAGGCTATGTGCATGCTCATACTGTATATAGGAGGCTATGTGCATGCTCATACTGTATATAGGAGGCTATGTGCGTGCTCATGCTGTATATAGGAGGCTATGTGGAGGCTCATACTGTATATAGGAGGCTATATGCATGCTCATACTGTATATAGGAGGCTATGTGCATGCTCATACTGTATATAGGAGGCTATGTGCATGCTCATACTGTATATAGGAGGCTATGTGCGTGCTCATGCTGTATATAGGAGGCTATGTGGAGGCTCATACTGTATATAGGAGGCTATGTGCGTGCTCATACTGTATATAGGAGGCTATGTGATGGCTCATACTGTATATAGGAGGCTATGTGCGTGCTCATACTGTATATAGGAGGCTATGTGCGTGCTCATACTGTATATAAGTGGCTACGTGATGGCTCATACTGTATATAGGAGGCTATGTGCGTGCTCATACTGTATATAGGAGGCTATGTGCATGCTCATACTGTATATAGGAGGCTATGTGCATGCTCATACTGTATATAGGAGGCTATGTGCGTGCTCATACTGTATATAGGAGGCTATGTGCGTGCTCACTGTATATAGGAGGCTATGTGCGTGCTCACACTGTATATAGGAGGCTATGTGCATGCTCATACTGTATATAGGAGGCTATGTGCATGCTCATACTGTATATAGGGAGCTATGTGCGTGCTCATACTGTATATAGGAGGATATGTGGAGGCTCATACTGTATATAGGAGGCTATGTGCGTGTTTATACTGTATATAGGAGGCTATGTGCATGCTCATACTGTATATAGGGAGCTATGTGTGTGCTCATACTGTATATAGGAGGATATGTGGAGGCTCATACTGTATATAGGAGGCTATGTGCGTGCTCATACTGTATATAGGAGGCTATGTGCGTGCTCATACTGTATATAGGAGGCTATGTGCGTGCTCATACTGTATATAGGAGGCTGTGTGATTGCTTATACTGTATATAGGAGGCTATGTGCATGCTCATACTGTATATAGGGGGCTATGTGCGTGCTCATACTGTATATAGGAGGCTATATGCATGCTCATACTGTATATAGGAGCTATGTGCGTGTTCATACTGTATATAGGAGGCTATATGCATGCTCATACTGTATATAGGAGGCTATGTGCGGGCTCATACTGTATATAGGAGGCTATATGCATGCTCATACTGTATATAGGAGGCTATGTGCGTGCTCATACTGTATATAGGAGGCTATGTGCATGCTCATACTGTATATAGGAGGCTATGTGCGTGCTCATGCTGTATATAGGAGGCTATGTGGAGGCTCATACTGTATATAGGAGGCTATGTGCGTGCTCATACTGTATATAGGAGGCTATGTGCGTGCTCATACTGTATATAGGAGGCTATGTGATGGCTCATACTGTATATAGGAGGCTACGTGATGGCTCATACTGTATATAGGAGGCTATGTGCGTGCTAATACTGTATATAGGAGGCTATGTGCATGCTAATACTCTATATAGGAGGCTATGTGCGTGCTCATACTGTATATAGGGAGCTATGTGCGTGCTCATACTGTATATAGGAGGCTATGTGCATGCTCATACTGTATATAGGAGGCTATGTGCATGCTCATACTGTATATAGGAGGCTATGTGCGTGCTCACTGTATATAGGAGGCTATGTGCGTGCTCACACTGTATATAGGAGGCTATGTGCGTGCTCACTGTATATAGGAGGCTATGTGCGTGCTCATACTGTATATTGGAGGCTCTGTGCATGCTCATACTGTATATAGGAGGCTATGTGCATGCTCATACTGTATATAGGAGGCTATGTGCGTGCTCATACTGTATATAGGAGGCTACGTGCATGCTCATACTGTATATTGGAGGCTCTGTGCATGCTCATACTGTATATAGGAGGCTATGTGTGTGCTCATACTGTATATAGGAGGCTATGTGCTTGCTCATACTGTATATAGGAGGCTATGTGCTTGCTCATACTGTATATAGGAGGCTATGTGCGTGCTCATACTGTACATAGGAGGCTATGTGCGTGCTCATACTGTATATAGGAGGCTATGTGCGTGCTCACTGTATATAGGAGGCTATGTGCGTGCTCATACTGTATATAGGAGGCTATGTGCGTGCTCACTGTATATAGGAGGCTATGTGCGTGCTCATACTGTATATTGGAGGCTCTGTGCATGCTCATACTGTATATAGGAGGCTATGTGCGTGCTCATACTGTATATAGGAGGCTATGTGCGTGCTCATACTGTATATAGGAGGCTACGTGCATGCTCATACTGTATATTGGAGGCTCTGTGCATGCTCATACTGTATATAGGAGGCTATGTGTGTGCTCATACTGTATATAGGAGGCTATGTGCTTGCTCATACTGTATATAGGAGGCTATGTGCTTGCTCATACTGTATATAGGAGGCTATGTGCGTGCTCATACTGTATATAGGAGGCTATGTGCGTGCTCATACTGTATATAGGAGGCTATGTGATTGCTCATAGTGTATATAGGAGGCTATGTGCGTGCTCATACTGTATAAAGGAGGCTATGTGATGGCGCATACTGTATATAGGGGGCTATGTAGGATCATACTGTATATAGGAGGCTATGTGCGTGCTCATACTGTATATAGGGGGCTATGTGGGGGCTCATACTGTATATAGAGGGCTATGTGATGGCTGATACTGTATATAGGGGTATATAGGCCTATAGGGTGAATCTCACACGTGTATCTGTTACACCAATCTTCTGACGGGCATGAAACCGATGATGGTAATTGATGGTGGCTAAACGACCAATCATTGTTGGCTGTATCCTGGATCTTATACCTCCCATAGCCACTGCTGTTATTAATCATGTACTTTCCCATTCTTGTCATTACCATGCCCCTTTTCCAGATCAATTCATCCAACAATTCGTCTGCCATATTTTTACTAAAAACCTGCACCTTCCCAGCAGCAACTGTGTATGAAAACACATAACAGTTTTGCAAGGTGTTTATGATGCCCCCCCAAAAAAAAGGCCACGCTATGTTGATGTCTTCCCCCAGGGGCAAATGTTTGAAAGCCAACACACTTAGTGTATGGGCATTACAAGTCTATGAGACCCGCTCCTAAAAATTAGGCCTATTTTTTAATCAGTGCCTCCTCCAAGTCTCATCATCCACCGCCACTAGATCAAAAGGGTTTATGTGTTCCGTGCAGCTACAGCCAGTGTCGAATTATTAACAAGGGTGGATATGCTGTGCATAAAATACTTGCTCTGAAAACGGTTGAGGTGTACCCCACAGGGGAAAATGCTTGACAGCTCATACACTAAGAGTATGGGCAGGGGTGGATTAAGGGTAGCCAGGGCCCGGGGCAGTTCAGACTCTGTGGGCCCCCCTCGTCACGTGACGGGGGTCACGAATCGTAGAGCCACACTCTACATAGAGAATAATGGGGCCTCCAGCACCGACCTCCACCCGCAGAGCCACACTCTACATAGAGAATAATGGGGCCTCCAGCACCGACCTCCACCCGCAGAGCCACACTCTACATAGAGAATAATGGGGCCTCCAGCACCGACCTCCACCCGCACTCCACATAGAGAATAATGGAGCCTCCAGCACCTACCTCCACCCGCAGAGCCGCACTCCACATAGAGAATAATGGAGCCTCCAGCACCGACCTCCACCCGCAGAGCCACACTCCACATAGAGAATAATGGGGCCTCCAGCACCGACCTCCACCCGCACTCCACATAGAGAATAATGGAGCCTCCAGCACCTACCTCCACCCGCAGAGCCGCACTCCACATAGAGAATAATGGAGCCTCCAGCACCGACCTCCACCCGCAGAGCCACACTCCACATAGAGAATAATGGAGCCTCCAGCACCGACCTCCACCCGCAGAGCCGCACTCCACATAGAGAATAATGGAGCCTCCAGCACCGACCTCCACCCGCACTCCACATAGAGAATAATGGAGCCTCCAGCACCTACCTCCACCCGCAGAGCCGCACTCCACATAGAGAATAATGGAGCCTCCAGCACCGACCTCCACCCGCAGAGCTGCACTCCACATAGAGAATAATGGGGCCTCCAGCACCGACCTCCACCTGCAGAGCCGCACTCCACTTAGAGAATAATGGAGTCTCCAGCACCGACCTCCACCCGCAGAGCCACACTCCACATAGAGAATAATGGAGCCTCCAGCACCGACCTCCACCCGCAGAGCCACACTCCACATACATGGCTGCTCTCAGTGGTCTGTGCTGTGCGCACAGGACCTGTGATGAGGTCACAGGAGGGGAGGAGACAGGGGTCACATGACCGGGGCCCTGACACCTTACCTCCTGTGATCTCATCACAAGCCTTTGCACGCTACCAGCAGCATCAGCGTTCACGCTACTTGTAGATGTTGCTGGTAGCAGAGCACATAATGCCGCCCCCACGGTCACTCACTTTTAGGTGGGGAGAAGATGGAGTGCCATTGCAGCAGCCAGCAGGAATGTGGTGGGGGCCCCCTTAGAAGCTCTTGTGGGGGCCCCGGGGCTGTAGCCCCGCCTGCCCTGCCTATAATCCCGCCCTGCGCGGTGGCGGATTATAATGGGGCAATTTACTGGCCTGGGCTGTGGGCCCCTTAACCCCACTGGGCCCGGGGCAACTGCCCAAATTGACCTCATTATAATCCGCCACTGTGTATGGGCATTCCAAGTCTAGGAGACCTGCCCCTTTAAATTGGTCAGTTTTTAATCAGGCTTTCCTCCACTTCTCATCATCCGCCACCACTAGATCACCAGCATTAGCATGTTTCGTGCTGCTACAGCAAGTGTTGAAATCCTAACAACGGTGGGGGTTTTTGCTGGGTGTTAAATACTTGTTATCAAAAAGGTTGAGATGTACTCCACAGGGGAAAATGTTTGACAGCCCATACACTTAGTGTATGGCCATTACAAGTCTAGGAGACCCGCTCCTTTTGAATGGAACATTTTTTGTTACGAGGCCCTCTTACATGTTTCTTCCAAGGGGGGATTGGTGTTATTGGGGTGCATATGACTTGGTAACAGGGCAGGCCTTGCTGTCAATGCATAAGAAAACAGAATGGGAGTACAAAATGAATAAGGTGAAGTGGATTTTCCGGTGGTCATCCAGTACGTGGCTTGAAAAAGCTTATTGGGGTGCATGTAACTTTTAGGCAGGCCAGGCCTTGCATTCAATACAACATTTTTTCAGGAAGCCCTCATGTACCTCTCGTGAAAGGGGTATTGTGGGGCGTTGTAATTCTTGGCAGCCCATCCTCTCACTGTATAGGCAATAACAGTTTAGGAGACCCACTGTTTAATAATGGCCCTTTAAGAAGATTAATGCCACCTGATGCCCCGGTAAAAATAGGCTCTGTGACTTTAGGAGTCCCTTCTTCATAAATGAAACAAGATGTGTCTGCTTATGTGTCATACACCACATGCCCAGCTAGGGTTGTTAAATGTTACAATTACATTTCCCAGTGAATGCATTTGTATTGGTTGAAAGCAATGTTAAAGTTGAAAAACGCTTAAAAAATGCTGCGTCTAAACATGGCCCAAGTGGGGGAGGAACATTCTGGTCTGGGGTTAATTATTTTGCCTTAAAGGGAATCTGTCATGCTTTTTTTGCCCTATTGGCTGCCAGCATAGACATCGGGGGCTTATCTACAGCATTCTGTAATGCTGTAGATAAGCCTCCGATGTAACCTGAAAGAGAAGAAAAACACGTTATATTATACTCATGGAGGTGGGCGGTCCGGTCCGATGGGTGTCGCCGTCCCGTCCGGCGTCTCCGTTCTTCATGCGATGACGTCCTCTTCTCCTGTCCTGTAATGACTCCAGCGCAAGCGCACTGCTCTGCCCTATTGAGGGCAGAGCAGAGTCCTGCAGTGCGCAGGTGTCGGGAGAGGTCTGGCGCCTGCACACTGCAGAATTCTGCTCTGCCCTCAACAGGGCAGAGCAGTGCGCGTGCTCCGGAGCCATTACAGGACGGAAGAAGAGGACGACATCACATGAAGAAGGGAGGCGCCAGACGGGATGGCGACACCCATCGGACCGGACCGCCCACCTCCGTGAGTATAATATAACGTGTTTATCTTCTCTTTCAGGTTACATCGGAGGCTTATCTACAGCATTACAGAATGTCTATGCTGGCAGCCAATAGGGCAAAAAAAGCGTGACAGATTCCCTTTAAGTCATTAACCTGGAAAGGATGTACCATTACATATTTCCCAACAAAATCCGTTTTGGTTTCGTTATGGTGTGTTTTTTTGGTGCACCGGTAAAAATGGCAT
Source organism: Dendrobates tinctorius (assembly GCF_039654945.1). Classification (NCBI taxonomy): domain Eukaryota; kingdom Metazoa; phylum Chordata; class Amphibia; order Anura; family Dendrobatidae; genus Dendrobates; species Dendrobates tinctorius. The sequence goes on along the minus strand of NW_027362017.1, from coordinate 3,018,493 downwards.
GAAACTCTGACAACATTGTTTTAAGTTGTGAACTAGTAGTCAGGAATGCTTCCAGGGGCAATCCCCATTATGTCCTCATGTCATTTGAGCAGTGTTTCAGACGGTTTTAGACCTTTAAAGGACCCCCGGGGGGATCGCGGCAAAAATGCTCTGGTCTCCCATAGACTTACATTGGGCTCGTTGTTCTGTCTGAGTACCCTAGTATTCCAATTTCACTGACGCGAGCAATGAGCACCTGAGCATTTTAGTGCTTAACTATCATCTACATTTTCGGGACATTACTGGGCTGATTTTTTGTGGGGTCACATAGAATTTAGTCTCGTTCTGTGATTTTCAAACGTGAGTAAAAACTGAAAGTAGAAAATGCTTAATATTATTCAATAAAATTAATCTAATGATTAGCAAATAAAAGCTTTATTGTCAGATAAAATATCAAAAGAGAACTAGAGCAAAAGAGACACAAGTGTGAGGAGCTGTGATGTTCCTATGTTGCACAGCCATTAAGCTCCAGAGCTTCAGAAAGTTCTTCGAAATCGTCACACTCCTGTCGGTTTTCTGCATTTTGGCACTCTCTGTTATTGGGCCACCACTCGATCCATGTGTCTCTTCCAATAATGTAGGAAAAACTAAAAAGAGGAAATATAAAATATGCAAAATGCACTGAATATCTATAGCACAGTATTAACTGCACATTACATGTGTTGTAGCTGTTTGCGTTCTGACCCAAAGTCAGGCATGCCAGATCACCAGTGAGGCTAAATTAGGAGTTTACACCCTTAATTTACAAGCGCGATTGGAGACAAAGGAGACTGCACACAGGTCGTGGGCAAATCACTTTATCTGATACAGTGGGGCAAAAAAGTATTTAGTCAGTCAGCAATAGTGCAAGTTCCACCACTTAAAAAGATGAGAGGCGTCTGTAATTTACATCATAGGTAGACCTCAACTATGGGAGACAAACTGAGAAAAAAAAATCCAGAAAATCACATTGTCTGTTTTTTTTTCATTTTATTTGCATATTATGGTGGAAAATAAGTATTTGGTCAGAAACAAGCAATCAAGATTTCTGGCTCTCACAGACCTGTAACTTCTTCTTTAAGAGTCTCCTCTTTCCTCCACTCATTACCTGTAGTAATGGCACCTGTTTAAACTTGTTATCAGTATAAAAAGACACCTGTGCACACCCTCAAACAGTCTGACTCCAAACTCCACTATGGTGAAGACCAAAGAGCTGTCAAAGGACACCAGAAACAAAATTGTAGCCCTGCACCAGGCTGGGAAGACTGAATCTGCAATAGCCAACCAGCTTGGAGTGAAGAAATCAACTGTGGGAGCAATAATTAGAAAATGGAAGACATACAAGACCACTGATAATCTCCCTCGATCTGGTGCTCCACGCAAAATCCCACCCCGTGGGGTCAGAATGATCACAACAACGGTGAGCAAAAATCCCAGAACCACGCGGTGGGACCTAGTGAATGAACTGCAGAGAGCTGGGACCAATGTAACAAGGCCTACCATAAGTAACATACTACGCCACCATGGACTCAGATCCTGCAGTGCCAGACGTGTCCCACTGCTTAAGCCTGTACATGTCCGGGCCCGTCTGAAGTTTGCTAGAGAGCATTTGGATGATCCAGAGGAGTTTTGGGAGAATGTCCTATGGTCTGATGAAACCAAACTGGAACTGTTTGGTAGAAACACAACTTGTCGTGTTTGGAGGAAAAAGAATACTGAGTTGCATCCATCAAACACCATACCTACTGTAAAGCATGGTGGTGGAAACATCATGCTTTGGGGCTGTTTCTCTGCAAAGGGGCCAGGACGACTGATCCGGGTACATTAAAGAATGAATGGGGCCATGTATCGTGAGATTTTGAGTGCAAACCTCCTTCCATCAGCAAGGGCATTGATGATGAAACATGGCTGGGTCTTTCAACATGACAATGATCCAAAGCACACCGCCAGGGCAATGAAGGAGTGGCTTCGCAAGAAGCATTTCAAGGTCCTGGTGTGGCCTAGCCAGTCTCCAGATCTCAACCCTATAGAAAACCTTTGGAGGGAGTTGAAAGTCCGTGTTGCCAAGTGAAAAGCCAAAAACATCACTGCTCTAGAGGAGATCTGCATGGAGGAATGGGCCAACATACCAACAACAGTGTGTGGCAACCTTGTGAAGACTTACAGAAAATGTTTGACCTCTGTCATTGCCAACAAAGGATATATCACAAAGTATTGAGATGAAATTTTGTTTCTGACCAAATACTTATTTTCCACCATAATATGCAAATAAAATGAAAAAAAAACAGACAATGTGATTTTCTGGATTTTTTTTTCTCAGTTTGTCTCCCATAGTTGAGGTCTACCTATGATGTAAATTACAGATGCCTCTCATCTTTTTAAGTGGTGGAACTTGCACTATTGCTGACTGACTAAATACTTTTTTGCCCCACTGTATACTCAAACACAAGGCAATATTTTATACCATTTACAACAAAATGTAAGTGTATGTAGCTCATGTAGCCCGCACCATTACCCAGGGTCATACTTTATTTACCATGTACCCAGAACATGTTGTGGCTAACTACTGAGAACATATATGATAAGAAGTATAGTCTCCTTGAAGAGGAGACTGACAGACTGCTGCGTCTAGTCTAGCAATGAGAGGCAAAAGGCAAATAAATGCAATTAAAGGCAAACCATTAACCCTTCTATATCACATGAAAGGAAGAATATTACATTCCTACCACAAAGTGTTATTGACAGGACGTCTGGCCTGTATTTTGTCTATAGTTACATTCATAATTCTGCAGACATCAAAGCTGAAATCTCACAACATCTCCTGCTTGTTGAGTGTTTGTACAGAGCAGAAAAATATTCAGAATTGAGAGTCCTCAGTAGTTGATACCTTTTAATAGCTAACTGAAAAGATGGTAACACATTGCAAGCTTTCGAGACTACTCAGGTCTCTTCATCAGGCATAGACTAATACAAAATCTGAAGAGTCACATATTTATGCACAATACAGCACAGAAAAAATGCAATAGATGAGACAAGTGACGTGAAGCAGAATCATGATTATGGGAGAGGGAGAAACATAAATATTGGACCAGTTCATAGATAAGGTGTCCGGATGTTTCATTGTCCTCTGATTGGGGTCTCCTAATGTGTTGTGATGCCCCCACAAGGTCTTAGGAGCAAATTCCTTAATTGATGTAAAAAGACATAAATCCATGTGACACATTCATTTCAGCATTGAGAGTGTCAAAGGTCATCATAAATTTATACTCACAGACTCACCTACTGGAATCACCTGCTACATTACAAAGCTAAAGAAGAAAATAACCGGGTGCCTCTAGTAGTCACCTACAACCCAAATCTGGAAGTGCTAAGGGGAGCTGCGTGGAAACTACAATCTTTACTACAAAAAGATGCCCGATTAAAATCCATTTTTCCAGACCCCCCACTACTGTGCTTTAGGCAGCCCCCAAATCTAAGAAGCATCATTGTCAGAAGCTCCCTGTCCTCTCCAACAGCTGCAGGAACCTTTCCTTGCAACCAGAAAAAATGTAAAACATGTCCATCTATAATGACCATGGACAAGATAAAGATCCCCAACTCACATCAGGACTACAAGATCCCAGGTACTTTCAGCTGCATTACATCTAATGTGGTGTACTTAATTATTTGTACTAAATGTCCAACTGGGGGTCTGTATATGGGGGAGACTGGGCAAAAGCTTAGAACAAGGATGAATGCTCATCGTCACACAATAAGAGAAAAAAGAATGGATCTACCTGTGGCAAAACATTTTTGTATGCTGGACCACAACACCAGGGATATGAAATTACTGGTATTGAAAGGTAACTTCACATCTCAGAGAGAGAGAAGAGTCTGTGAGTATAAATTTATGATGACCTTTGACACTCTCAATGCTGAAATGAATGTGCCGCATGGATTTATGTCTTTTTACATCAATTAAAGAATTTGCTCCTAAGACCTTGTGGGGGCATCACAACACATTAGGAGACCCCAATCAGAGGACAATAAAACATCCAGACTCCTTATCTATGAACTGGTCCAATATTTATGTTTCTCCCTCTCCCATAATCATGATTCTGCTTCACGTCACTTGTCTCATCTATTGCATTTTTTCTGTGCTGTATTGTGCATAAATATGTGACTCTTCAGATTTTGTATTAGTCTATGCCTGATGAAGAGACCCGAGTAGTCTCGAAAGCTTGCAATGTGTTACCATCTTTTCAGTTAGCCATTAAAAGGTATCAACCACTGAGGACTCTCAATTCTGAATATTTTTCTATCTACTGGCTAACACGGTACAAAGATATACATCCTGTACAGAGCAGGTGATTTTTTTTATAGAGGTAAATGATTCCTTTATATCAGACATTACACTAATGTGAGACTGGAAAAATAACTATTGCTCCATTATAGGAGGCCATAACACATGAAGGAAGAACATAGTGACTGCACCAGCAGAACAGTGAGTACAGCTCTGGAGTGTAATACACGATGTAACTCAGGATCAGTAATGTAATGTATGTACACAGTGACTCCACCAGCAGAATAGTGAGGTCATCTCTGAAGTATAATGCAGGAGGTAACTCAGGATCAATACAGAATCAGTAATGTAATGTATGTACACAATGACTACACCAGCAGAATACTGAGTGCAGCTCTGTTCTGCTGTTGCTCGCTGTGCTAATTGAGGGTGTGTTCGCTGCTGATCGTGCTGTGTGCTCCTGAGCTCCTGAGAACCATCACCTCTCCACCTAGGGACCTGCTCTCTCTCTTGCCCAGGGAGGGAGTGGGCTTCCTGGGATGAGTGAAGGAGCCAAGCCCCAGGCTTCTGTTTCCCGGACCAGGCCGGTGCTGGGCAGAAGAAATCAGCAACCGGCCTGCACATCAGAGGACTCGGGGGTGAAATGCTCCACCACGAGTCGCAACAATGTGGCTCCTACTTCCCCCAAGTCTGCAGAGACCCAGAGAAGCCGCAAGGCTTCTAACATGGAGGAGAAGCCTGCTAGTAGCGTGCAAGATGGCGGTCCTTCCGGAGGAAAGCTGAGTGCTCACGTTGGTGAGGCCGACCTCACTGAGGAAGGTTGGGGGCTGCAGAGACCCCAGGAGTCTGTGTCCACCTATGGCTCCCGGGTCATGAGCCACCTCCATGAGTATGAAGAAGCGAGTAAGACCATCAGGAAGTTCCAGGATGAGCTGCGCCACACAAGTACCAAAGCTGCAGGTGCCTCCAAACCGAGGAAGACGCAACTCCAGGCGGAGGTAAGGAGGCTCAAACATGAGCTTAAGAGCTGGAAGTCAGAAAATCCTTTCTAAGAGAGAAAAGTGGACCATTCAAGGAAAAACTAATGATTGAGGACAGAGTTAGAGAAATGGATGACAACAAAAAGCTAAGGTAGATGGGGCTGCAGTCTGAGAGCAAGGTGGATGATGATGATGATGATGATGAAGACCAGCAGAAAGCCCCACCTGGCAGCCTGAAAAGTCACCCGCAGGCCACGTGCAACGAGTTTCCTGCACGACAGGCGACATTAACATCTGGGCGCAGTTCTGCTGGCTCTGGGGAAGACATGGTAACAGCAGCCAAGAAGAGGCACTAATGGCGGAGAGCAAGCTCCCGGAGTCCTCAGTGTGCCTTCAGAATTTCCATCTTGGTTACAATTTACCAGAGGAGGCATCTGGGGGCCAGAAGAAAAAGGCAAAGAAGACCAAGCCAAAGCTGCACGAAGCTGTAAGCTATGTATATGCCCCCCTCCCGGTACCCCCTGAGTGAGTTGCAGGGTCAGCTGGCTGTATAAGCCCCATTGCCCAGCCCAGCCTGGGTTCTGCTGTGGATCCGGTGCAAAGGCACCGGGAGCGTACAGAGCATGGTAGTGAGGCACAGAGCTCCGTGTCTGCTTGTAGTAGCAGGGATGTAGCAGGAGGTGCATCAGTCGAGAGGCTGGACAGTGAGAGCGAATTGGCGGCGGGCGAATGGTCAGGCCACGATACTGTGGTATGCTCTTCAGTGGGAGGTGGGAGCCGTCCAGTGTTGGGGCAGCTCCTGTAGCCTCGGCACCCCTGAATACTGTTGCTACTGATCACTTAGTTGAGAAGCGGCAGCAGTATGAGGGGGTTACCGGTAGTTACGGTCCTCCCAAAGTCCTATTCTGTGTTGGTGCCGCTGGTCAGCAAGATACTGATATAAAGGATCAGCGGTGCCTTACAGCGGCAAAAGATCAGTGGCACCTGATATCAACAGTGAAGCAACAACAATTAGCAACTGATGATGTGGTGGGCACACGTAAGTCCAGGGGTGAGGTCGCCTCCAGTTCTGTGGACGAGACTGAGCCCCTTGTGCCTGATGAGGCGGAGGTCAAAATGCCACCCCCTGTTGTCACTGGTCCCACAGGAGTGAATGTGGTGGGAGGTGTGGATGAGGAAATTTCTTTGTCTAGTGGTGTGGTTGCTGGTTTGGTGGAGGGAAAGGGGGTTATGAAGGTGGGTAATAGTGGTGTTGATGTGGTCACTGGTCCGGTTGCCCCCCTGGTGGTGGCAGAACCCATCAGGAGTTATGCTACTGTCACCTCCGGGGGAAATAGGGCATCCTCCTCGTCTCCGGGCTCTGGGGACGGCATGTTGCAGCGGCGTCTCCTGGAGGCTCTAAAGAAGGGGGAGAGATCACTAATGGTAGAGGGTCGACAGGTTGATCTATCCTTCTGGATAGAGAGGCATGGCCACGGGGCCTTCCGAGAGCAAAATGGAGGAAATACAGTGTGGTCCCTCCCTTCAGCCGGGCAAGGTAGGGTGCGTAGGAATGTAGTCCGTCTTCGGTGGAGGGGCAGTGATGCATGTCCTCTAAGGTTGTGGCGCTCCTCCCTATTCCACACCTGAGTTTGATGTCAGCTTTGTTCGGCCAGAGGGGCTTGATCTCTTCTGGTCGAATTATGAGTTGGCAAAAAATGAGCCCGGCTGGTGAGACTTCGCCATCCAGGCGGTGTCTCACCAAAATCAAGTCAAGAACGTGACTGTGATGACTTGTAACGAGTTGCTTTCTTGTTATGACATCATGACGTGGCTTGGCCGATATGTAGAAGTGGTGGAGATGCCAAAGAAAAACCATGATGAGTATGGTATCTGGTCAGGCGCCTGGATGTTTATGGTAAAACTTAAGCGTTCAGGTGGTACGGTTGCCCACATTCCATCATCTGCCTTCCTTGGTAGGGATCGTATCCAGGTCTTCTACCAGGGGCAACCGAAGCTCTGTCACAAGTGCGGTGACCCCACACACTTCAGTGCAAACTGCACTGTGCAGAAATGTGCATTGTGTGGGGATATCGGCCATCTTGCTGCATCTTGTGTGTAGATTAAGAGCCACCAGTGTGGTGACTTAGGTCACCCATTCAGCCGTTGTCCTCGCTCCTTCGCAAATGCAGTCGTGACCCCAATGGAAAAAGCTGTGAGGCTGATTCTGCTGGGGAAGGGACTAGCAGGGGTGAGGGAGCTCAGGGGCCAAGGAGGAAAAGCAATAAGAAGATGCCTGCCCAGCTGAGGCGTCTAGACAAGCGCAGACAGGAGATGGAGCTGGGCGAGCCCCTGGCTACTGAGGTGACCCCTGTCCTGGATGCCAGTCTTGCTGCTGATGCCCCGAGGGATGATGAGTTGGATGAGGAGGTCAGGAGGATCCACAGGTGTCACATAATGCCTTGCCCTGTGTGATGCGACTAGCAGGTCGGTAACTAAAACGACAAGACAAACAAGGGAACACCAGGGACACAGTTACAACGGTGGGCCCTACAATAGGGAATGGGGACGTGGACACCTCCTGCACTCCCCTGAGGCTGTGTCCCTGAACACTCCTCACGTTCCCTATACAAGTTCTTTCAACCTGTCGCCAACCAGGATACTTAGTCCCTCACTAGCCCTGCACCTATCCATTGCTAGGGAACTGGCTAGTGCGTACACCCGTCCCACCGCTGTACTAATATAACATTAGGGAAAATAACAGACAGGGAAAACAAACAAATTAGCTTTCTCTGTTGCCAATGCTCCTGAGGCAACAATGTACGGCACCAGGATACAGCTTCCAACTGCACAGCTGAATCACCAAGCTCTAGATGAGCTGCAAAGCACTGCTTCCAATAGCTCCTCTCTCCTCCAAGGTTGGTTAGGAAATGACCAGTATCACCAACAGTGATCCAGAACACCTGACACCCTTTTATAGGAAGGAGGGGAGGGTTAACACCTGCTGGCTAATTTACACATGTAGTAACCCCAGCGGCCACCGGGGGCAACCCATTAGCAGCAACCAAGGTTGTAATAACCCCAGTGGCCACCGGGGGCAAAACCCATTAGCAGCCACTAAGGTTGTAATAATACCGGCGGCCACCGGGGGCAAAAACTAACATTAAGCCAGAGGCTTGAAGGAAAAAAAAGGTTATATGTGAGCCCAGATCTGCCACAGATCCAAACATGGGTTGTGACAACAGGGAGGAAACTGCCACTGCCTCCGGATCCTCCCATTATGAACGCATGGATGAGGATAATAGGCAGTGGCTAGAGGACAAGCGTAAGCTCGGCACCAAAAAGAAGAGAAAGAAGTTAGATAAAACATCTTCTCATGCTTTGACCAAGGTACCTAAGGAAGGAAAAACTGACTCCCCTCTGTCTTTCTTACCAGTTCCAAGCCCTTGAGAACATCTCTTCCTCTGAGGAGCAAGCTAAGGGTGAGGTTCCGGCTTCGGCGGAGCTTACAGGGGGTGCCGAGTCTCCTTCTTCTGGGAATGTAAGGTCCTTGGAGGGAGGGACAGGCCCAGAGTCCGGAGACGAGGACGACAAAAAGAAAAACACGTGGGAATGGACACCTCTGTGTCGTTAAAGAGGGAGAAGGATTCCTCCTCTGAGGCGGAGGATAAGGGGAGTGGGAAGAAAAAAGCCATCTAACTCAATCACCAATGATGGTGGTACCCAGTCCGTTGATGCTGGCTTTCATTAATGTCGCCAGCATAAATTCAAATACAGCCAGATTTGTGGCCTTTGATTTTCTCAGTCATGTTGAAGCTGACATTTTCTTTTTGCAAGAGACCAGACTGCGAAATATGGCAGACGTGTTTAAAGCCAAGAGTTAGTGGAGACTCGGGCCCTCCTATTGGTCTCTTGCAGCCGAGCCGTATAGTGGAGTGGCGGTCCTTTTTACCGCACCGGTGGAATGCCGATGGGTTATTGAGATAGAAATGGGGAGGTGCCTGATCTTAGATGTCGTCATGAAGGGACAAGAGCTCCGGCTTATTAACATCTATGGTCCCCAATCTAAATGGGACCGGAAGTGTCTCTTTAAGAGGATCAAGCCCTACCTTTTTACAAGTCGGCAGGTTGTCTTTGGAGGGGACTTCAATACTGTCAAGAAACCCCGAGATAGTGGAGGTTCCAGAGACAAGCTGACTTATGATAGCGTCGCCCTTAATTGTATAGCTAGTGAGGCTCGCCTGGTGAATGTCCACATTCGGCACACCCCAGACCACGAGGGCTTCACCTATCATAGAGGTAACTGTAGGTCCAGAATAGATAGGTTTTATTTAAAGGAGGAAGCTGTCTCTTCAGCAGTGTCTGTTGTTGAGGTGGAGTTCTCTGACAACTGTTTAATTTTGTTTTCTCTGAATGTTACAGTAACCCTCCGGATGGGAAGAGGCTTTTGGAGGTTCAATTCATCTCTCTTGGAAGAAGCAGACATAAGACAGTCCTTTGAGGATTTTCTTCAGAGCCAGGTACCCTTACTGGATCTTTGTAGAAGTATGTCAGAGTAGAGGGAGATGTTCAAGAAAAGGGTGGCGAGATTTTTCATCCATGGGAAACTGTGTGTGAGAGACAATCTGAAGTGTAGGAGCTCTGCGGACAGGAACTGTCTGTCCTCGGGAGCATTTTGGTACCGTGCTGGAACGCATAGACCATTTCCTGCTTCATTGTTCCTTCAACACAGAGGTGTACAACAGGGTGGACGCCTCCATCTGGTCTCGGCTGGCCGGTCTCTCCTATGCGGAATGGGCCTATTGAGCATTCGGAGACTTTGGTGGCTGGGACCACTGCACCTTATTTCTAGTTAGTGCAGTGGTTAGGTATCACATGTGGAATGCATGGTGCTTAGTATCGACTCAACGGAAAATCCTCCCAGTGGACGATGTGTTTAGGATCATACTCGGTGACCTGGTGAAGGTGCGCTCTCTGGAGTATGAGAGACTGGGCACACGTAGGGCCGCTCTCCTCTGGATGGGCTTTTCTTTTAGTGTGCCCTAGTCTGGTTATCTCCTTTGCTGGTGGTGGGCTGCTGCTGACACTGTAGATTTTTGTTTTGTGATCGGTATACAGTGATGTAGGGCTGCAGGCGCCGAACTTGGGCTTTGTGATTTGTGGGTATTGCTTGTTTCTGTATATATTGTATATAGGGATATAGATTTGGGTGTAGATGTTAGGTCGGGTGGTGGGAAAAGGGGGGAGGTGGGTTTATCTTGTGGGACACTGGGGTGTTTGGGAAAACACTGGCACTGCCTGATTCTGCCTATGGACATTGGACATGGACTGAGGCATGAGACGCAGGACCAGCTCTCAGGTCAGTGTGGGGGTTGGGAATGGTGGGCTTGAGCGTGGGGTAGTGGTTAGTTTAGTCTTGTTTATATTTCTATAAGTTTGTTGGTACCTTATTTAAAATTAAAAAAAAAAAAAATTAAAAAAAAATTATGTATATACGTAGTTTTTTTTTTGCTATTGTTTATTTTATTTAAAATTTTAACAGTAAAGTAACTGAATACCCCTCTGTATGTATGTCGCCCACTCAGGCAGTAGCGCTACCTAAAACCCTTTTCCCTTGCGGACAGTGAACAGCAGCGTGTGGTGTATTGCAGTCAGCTCCTGGGGGTGATCGTAGACAGTATATGGTGTCCAGTGAAGCTTTATCATCTGTATAATGGCTATAGAATCAGGAGTTCTGTATAATGCAGATTGTCTCTGTGTCTATTGTCTATGGTACAATGTACAATAATGGGAATATCTTGCCCTTATCTCATATGTTTATGAGCCCCAATAACCGTGATTCTACCATATTGGGAATATATTGCTCATATCACTCACCCAGAAGGTTGGTCCCAAAGATCAGTCCTCACTCCCCATATCAGGTAGTCGCGCCCTTTTTTCAGATCTAACGCCTTGCGGCACTTTACGTGGCTAACAAAATTCTTCTGTTTGTTCAGAACATTTACGTCTGTTCCTATTAACGAGATGAAACATGGAAAATAAAACATTGACACATTGGAGGCAAGTGTATGTACGACGAATGCCATAGATTTACCTTATGGGTGAGATGAGCCCGTGGGCCCTAAAGCAAAATTCCCTGCAAGGCCCCCAACTTCTATAGACGCTTTGCTCTGCTAATTAGTTGGGGTCCAAAGATTTGGGTAACTGCTGATCACACACTCATAATTGGGGCATCTAAAGCCCCCCCATATATAGTAGCTCAACGACATCCGAACCTGCCGTCAGTGGGCTTGGCTGATAGTCTAAAGTGTACGGGGGCTTCCCGATAATCCCTCAAGAATTGATATCAGGACAGATAGGGATATAGCATGTCCAATTTCAGTCTGACGACCCTTTTATGTTCTCGCTAAGATAAGCTGCCGACAGAAAAACCTGTCAGTGGCTCTTTATTAACCAACAAGAACAAACAATTCTGTGTATGGCAGAGTAAGGAGAGAATCTGTCTGCTATCTATTCCTTATGTAGCACTGCTATGTATAGTACAAACAATCAGACAATTACAGCTTCAAGTCCCCTAAGGGGACTATTAAATACAGTAAAAAGTGAAAAACGACATAAAGAGGCGTTTCACCCTAAGAGGGCCATGATTAAGCCCTCTTAGGGTGAAACGCGTAGGAGATTGCTCCCCTTCATACGCCTCTTTATGTCGTTTTTACCTGATGGTAAGAAGATTTTATATTCTCAATAAAGCAATTATTATTTTATCTCCTGGAGACGCTGGAAAAATCCTTCTTTATGTTGTGCAAAACTTCAAATCATCCCCTTTTTGCCCCATTGAAAACAAAACAATTAAAAAAAACATTAAAACTTCACATAATTGTTATTGCTGCATTTGTAATAGACCGATCTATCACAATATAAAATAATTTAATCCAATACACAAAAAATAAACTTTTATATTGCCCCAGATCCTGAAAATTGAAAACGTTACGAGTCTTGGAAAATGGCGACATAAGCAAATTTTTTTTATGAATTTCCAATTTTTTTTCCACCACTTTAATAAAAAAAAAAAGCTATACATGTTTGGTATCTATATAAATGCAATGACCTGGAGAATCTTAATGGCAGGTCAGTTTTACTGTTTAGTGAACATGATAAATTAATTGCACTTTTTTACATTTAGAACACACTTGATTTTTTTTCTTGCTTTTCAGTGCATTACAAATGATGTCATTCAAGAGTACAACTTGTCCTGCAACAAACAAACCCTCATATGGCTATGAGGACAGAAAGATAAAAATGTTATGACTCTTGAAAACAGGAAATGAAAAAATGAAAGGAAAAAAAGTGAAAATCTCTGAGGAGTGAAGGTGTTAAACGAAAGAAAGAAAACACTTTTCTAATGAAAAATGCCTACGCAACCTTTTGGAAGTGCACTGAGCAGCAGGGTGGTTTGTTGGTAAAGGGAAAAAAAAATCTCTTTTAAATCTCCTGCCTGAGCGAGTGTGACCTGAGTGTAAATGCGAACTGTGGTAAGTGTGTGACTTGTGATTCAGTGACTTTGGATTCAGGGAGTTTCCAAGGGAGGTATTACTGAATTGCTGTTATATTTTATTAATACTTTTTATTAATTTTTACTTATCTTTTCTGTTTTGTGCAATCCCCATTAGGAATGTGCTCCACCATTGTTAATGCCATCCAGTGCACGTCTTGCCACATGTATGCAGTCCTTGACCAGCCGGTCGAGGGTGCATACTGCTGTGCGAGATATGAGCACGTTGTGCATTTGGAAGTCCAGATACTGGATCTAAATGTGCAGCTGGCAAAACTGAGATCCATAGACAATATGGAAAGGAGTCTTCTGCTCACTGAGCAGACGCTCAATGGGATAGATGAGGGGGGATGCTAGGTTGGAGCTGCAGGACAGTGAAGCAGCTAGCTGGGTGACAGTTAGAAGGCGGGGTAGAGGGAAGAGCATTAGGAAGGCTAGTCCTGATCTGGCACACGCCAATAAGTTTGCTAAGTTGGCAGATGAGGGGAGTGTCAGTGCAGGAGTAGCACTGCTGCAGCAAGGCATGTCCTCTGAAAGCCGGAGGAGTGTCTGCTCCATTAAGGGGGGAAATAGGAGAGCAGGGCAGGCCAGACAGGTGCTGGTAGTGGGGGACTCAATTATTAGGGGAACAGATAGGGCAATCTGTCACAAAGACAGGGATCGTCGAATGGTGTGCTGCCTACCTGGCGCTCGAGTCCTACACATCGATGATCGGGTTGACAGATTACTGTGAGGGGCTGGTGAGGATCCAGCGGTCATGGTGCACATTGGCACAAATCACAAAGTTAGAGGTAGGTGGAAGGTCCTTAAAGATGATTTCAGGGAATTAGGCTGCAAGCTTAAAGCAAGGACCTCCAAGGTGGTATTTTCGGAAAAACTTCCTGTACCACGTGCCATGCCAGAGAGGCAATGGGAGATTAGGGAGATTAATAAGTGGCTCAAGAATTGGTGTAGGAAGGAGGGGTTTGGGTTCCTGGAGAACTGGGCCGACTTCTCAGTTGGCTACAGGTTCTACGCTAGGGATGGGCTGCACCTCAATGGGGAGGGTGCAGCTGTGCTGGGGGAGAAAATGGCTAGACGGTAGGAGTGTTTAAACTAGGGACTGGGGGGAAGGGTGTTCCTTTTATAAGAGGGGAAGACAGTGCAGATAGAGACCTGGGCACAAATAATGAAATTGGGGGTGGGGGTTGCATGGGGGGTGGGGTTAGAACAGTTAATAATTTAAGAAAGAATAGAGGTACAGAGAGATACATAAAGTACATGCATATGGGTCGCCCTCCCAGGGCTGTGGGGTACTCAGTACCGGGCCCGATGAGCTTCAATGGGAGATGTCACGGCAGCTGGGACCCGGCCTGTGGCCCTGGGTGCCCATTGTAAAAGGAGTTGTTGCAGTGTGCGTATGGTGATGAAAGTTTATAAGTGATTCGTGACGCCACCTGTGGTGTTCGGCAATGGAGATGTAAGCCGACGCTGCAGACAGATCCTCTGGGACAGATGGTGTGGCGCAGCAATGATGATATAGCCCTCTACAGGCAGGGCTGTATTCCCAGAGCAGAGTAGGTGAAGTGACAGGTAGATGGTGTAGTGTCAGGCGCAAGGGATGTAGCAGTGCTGGGCAGGTTGGCGCAGGAATAAGTGGAGGACACCAGGGCATGTAGTTCCAAAGCTTTACTCACAGTCTGTTGCAGGTACAGGTGCCCGCATCAGTGCCGTGTCCTCTGGGTCAGGAGCTCAGCCAACTTCCAGGCAAGATGAAGTACTCCTTTCCAACACTCCGCCAACATATGTGCCTTTTCTGAACGTCTCCTTCTTATTGCGCCTTTGAATGAAGTACTCCTAGTACTGAGTTATACTGGAGTTCCTACTGTCAGATGTTCCTATGAACTCTACTTGTAAGGCAGACAGCTGTAGCCTGCTTCAGGGACTCCTTGCTACTAAGTCCCGGCTCACTATTATGTTGCTGTTGTGCCCCCAAGTCTTAGGTGGGAATAAAGTGGTCACTACTTCTATTCCTCCGGTGTCTGCTGCAGGACCATTAGTATCCGTATAACCTTGGGGACCGGACCCCGGCCTTGCGCTGTGAACTTGGGAAGGGTTCTCTCTTCCAACCCTGTTCCTTAGTTCCTCTATTCTCCTTACGTTCCGTGCTAATCCTTCTTCCCAATGGAGAATCAAGCTTCCTTTCTCTGTCTCTTTCCTGTGCCAGCAGACCCAGATCACTGTGGCCTGCTGCAGCACTTCCTTCTTCCATCCTTCTCCCGGGGATCTTCTCTGTCTCACACTCTGTCCTTCTACATCCTCACTCACTGACTGAATGAATGACTGAACGACTCACTCAACTCTTCCCGCTCTTTTATGTAAACTAAACTCCACCCACCTCCCAGCACGTTTCGTGTTCCAAGCAGGGAACCACCAAGGGGTGCTTTGCTATACTCCAAGCAGGGAGCCTATGAAGGTGCTTTGCTACACTACTTTGTGGTGTGGGGTGCAGGTGCTGGAGTGTGGTCAGGTGACTCCACCTTACCTGGATAGTGGGATACCACACCTCAGGAGGAGGTGCAGTACCTCTGTGGCGACTGAACCCTCAGGGGCGCCACATATACTAATGCCAGAAGCCTCGCCAACAAAATGGAGGAATTGCAGTTAATGTTGTTGGAACATAATTATGACATGGTGGGGATATCTGAGACATGGCTGGACGAGAGCCACGACTGGGCGGTTAATTTACAGGGCTATAGTCTGATCAGAAATGACCGTACAAATAAGCGAGGGGGAGGCATGTGTTTATATGTAAAATCATGAATCTAATGAAAATGTAGAGTCCCTGTGGGTGGAGATAAGGGGAGGGGGAAAAAATAATAAATCACTAATAGGGGTTTGTTATAAGTCTCCAAAAATAATGGAAGCAACAGAGAATATCCTCATAAAGCAAATAGATGAAGCTGCGACTCAAGGAGAAGTCATTATTATGGGGGACTTCAACTACCCTGAAATACATTGGGGAACCGAAACCTGCAGTTCCAGCAAAGGCAATGGGTTTCTGACAACTATGAGAGACAATTACCTTTCACAATTGGTTCAGGACCCAACAAGAGGGGGGGCACTGCTAGACCTAATATTAACCAACAGGCCAGACCGCATATCAAATGTAAGGGTTGAGGGTCACTTGGGTAATAGGGATCACAAATTAATAAGTTATCAGGTGTCCTTTAATAAGATGTGTAGTAGAGGGGTTACAAGGACACTAAACTTCAGGAAGGCAAATTTCCAACGGATGAGAGATGATCTTGGTGCAATTAACTGGGACGATATCCTGAGACATAAAAATACACAAAGAAAATGGGAGACTTTTTTACCATCCTGAATAGGACCTGTGCACAATATATACCGTATGGGAATAAACATGCTAGAAATAGGAGGAAACCACTATGGCTAAATAGAGCTGTAAGGGGTGCAATAAGAGATAAAAATAAAGCATTTAGAGAATTAAAGCAAGTAGGTAGTGATGAGGCATTAAATAAATACAGAAAATTTAAATAAAATCTGTAAAAAGCAAATCAAGACAGCAAAGACTGAGACAGAGAGACTCATTGCCAGAGAAAGTAAAAATAAACCCAAAATATGCCTTAACTACATAAATACTAAGAAGCTAAAACATGATAGTGTTGGTCCCCTTAAAAATAGACTAGGTGAAATGGTGGATGGAGATGAGGAAAAAGCCAAAATGTTAAATGACTTTTTTTCAACAGTATTTACACAGGAAAATCCCATGATGGATAACATGATCAGGGATAAAAAGTCTCCATTAAATGTCACCTGCTTAACCCAGCAGGAAGTACGGCGGCGTCTAAAAATCACTAAAATTGACAAATCTCCGGGCCCGGATGAGATACACCCCCGAGTACTGCAGGAATTAAGCACAGTCATAGATAGACTATTATTTTTAATCTTTAAAGATTCCATAATAACAGGGTTTGTGCCACAGGACTGGCGTATGGCAAATGTGGTGCCAATATTCAAAAAGGGGACAAAAACTGAACTTGGAAATTATAGGCCAGTAAGTTTAACCTCAACTGTATGTAAAATCCTGGAGGGTTTTCTAAGAGATACTATACTGGAGTATCTGAAGAAGAATAACCTCATGACCCAATATCAACATGGGTTTACAAGAGACCGTTCCTGTCAGACTAATCTGATAAACTTTTATGAAGAGGTAAGTTCCGGACTGGACCAAGGGAATGCAGTGGACGTGGTGTACATGGATTTTTCAAAAGCTTTTGATACGGTGCCACACAAAATGTTGATACATAAAATGAGAACAATGGGGATAGGGGAAAATATGTGTAAGTGGGTTAAGAGCTGGCTCAGGGATAGGAAACAAAGGGTGGTTACTAATGGAGCACACTGGGACTAGGTCACGGTTAGCAGTGGGGTACCACCGGGGTCAGTATTGGGCCCGCTTCTTTGTAACATTTATTAATGATCTTGCAGGGGGCATAGAGAGTATAATTTCAATATTTGCAGATGACACTAAACTCTGCAGGGTAATCAATACAGAAGAGGACAATTTTGTATTGCAGGAGGATTTATCTAAACTAGAAGCTTGGGCTGATAAATGGCAAATGAGCTTTAATGGGGATAAATGTAAGGTCATGCACTTGGGTAGAACGAACAAGATGTATAATTATGTGCTTAATTTTAAAACACTGGGCAAAACTGTCACTGAAAAAGACCTGGGTGTATGGGTGGACGACAAACTCACATTTAGTGGCCAGTGTCAGGCAGCTGCTGCAAAGGCAAATAAAATAATGGGATGCATTAATAGAGGCATAGATGCTCATGAGGAGAACATAATTTTACCTCTATATAAGTCACTAGTGCGACCACACTTAGAATACTGTGTACAGTTCTGGTCTCCGGTGTATAAGAAAGACATAGCTGAACTGGAGCGGGTGCAGAGAAGAGCGACCAAGGTTATTAGGGAACTGGGGTGTCTGCAATACCAAGACAGGTTATTACACTTGGGGTTATTTAGTTTGGAGAATCGAAGGCTTAGGGGTGATCTTATTACAATGTATAAATATATGCGGGGACAGTACAAAGACCTTTCTAATGATCTTTTTACTCTTAGACCTGTGACGGGGACAAGGGGGCACCCTCTACATCTGGAGGAAAGAAGGTTTAAGCATACTCACAGATTCTTTACTGTAAGAGCAGTGAGACTATGGAACTCTGCCATATGATGTTGTAATGAGTGATTCCCTACTAAAATTTAAGAAGGGACTGGATGCCTTTCTTGAAAAGTATAATGTAACAGGGTATATACACTAGTTTCCTTAATATTGCCTTGATCCAGGGAGCTAGTCTGATTGCCGTATGTGGAGTCAGGAAGGAATTTTTTTCCCCAATGTGAAGCTTACTGTTTGCCACATGGGTTTTTTTTGCCTTCCTCTGGATCAACATGTTAGGGCAGGTTAGGATAGGATATGGGTTGAACTAGATGGACTTAAAGTCTTCCTTCAACCTTAATAACTATATGTGTATGGTTAACAGCTGGAAATTAGTACAGGATGACATAGTACCGGGTTTTGACCACAAGATGGAGACAGGGAGCAGTGAGAAAAGGACTCAACAGCAGGCTTTAGGCTATAGAAACTGTATAGTCATGGTGGGTGGAGTTACAGGACTGGGAAGGGGATATCCAGAAGGAGGAGATATAAGGAAGGAGAGTTCAAGGGGTAGGGAAGACACCCAGGAGGAAGAGAGACGTGAGAAGACCTCAGGAGAGGATGGACAAAGGAGAAACTCAGGAGGGACAGAGGAGAAACAGAGACAGTTACTTGGAGAGGGGGGTGGCCCTGAGAGGACTGCCGCAGGAGAGGACGGCAGTGACTAACGGAAGGTTTGGGTACCGGACGGCTTTAAGCCAAAGAGTGAGTAAGTGTACAGCAGACAGACTTAGCCAGAGGGAAGCGCTGTGGCCATGGGCCTTACGACAGCCACAGTGAAGGAACCCGGAGAAGCTTTGCCAATAGTAACAGCAGGAAGTGACGGCTACACGGGCCTAGGGGCAGAAGCTGTCGTGCATGTCGTGGAGGTCAGGAGAACACCCAATAAAGTTGGCACCTTATTGAACAGATTCCTGTGTCTGTCTCCAGTCTGTCTCGCAGCCGAAAGGGACCACCCCCCCCCCCAGTTGGCCCATGTACTACACAATGAACTGGGTAATACAATTATCAGGGTTTTTTTCCCCACAAAAAAAAAAAATCACTATAAAATGAGTTAGAAAATAGACAACAGTGCTAGAATTTCTGCATCTTATTCATTCCACCTCCCAAAAAACACAGAAAAAGTGTCCAAAATGTCATGTTCGAAAATGGTAAAGTGTCAACTCTTTCCATCTAAAAAATTGGAAGCTCTAGTAACAGAAAAATACAAATTTCTATTTGTCAGATTAAAAAGTAAAAAAAAAGATATTTGTTAAAAAGTATTTTTCATATAAAAAAGTAGAATTGTTGCCATAATCGGTCTAACCCAAAGAATAAAGGTAAAGAAATAAAAGAACAATAATAATGCTTAATATTTACCTTCCTTAATGACGCTGATTATCGTCATCACGTAATTATCATAGTTATCATTCTCTTGTATTTCGTCCAGGCGCGTCTTGTAAACTATAGCAGGAAATAACATAAAAAAGGTATAATGGATGGATTAGTGAGCGTCTGGCATTTATTCCAACAAGTAGCCAACGGGTGACGGCCAACAGAGAAACCAAGGTGAACTGCATTGATGTGTGTACTCAGAAGTGTGTGCTCCTCACCATAGTCCACTCCCGATGCACATGCTCTCTCATATCGTCCTTGAGCATCTATTTGCCCTTCCAGCTGTTGCTTCAAGAAACAATTCTCTAAAAGACAAAATACAATAAAAAAAATAATAATTTCATGATGTTTCAAAGTCAAACAACAAAAATTAGATTTTTGTCTACCTCAAAGCCCACCCATCCTGTGCTCCGGAATCCCTTTCATCAATCAGTGCAAGTATTTTTGCTATAATCTCAGTACTTTGTGTTGTTCTAAGTTTTTGTGGAGAATTCCTTTAATTTGTTTATCAAGGGGATTAAGTATTGACCACAGAGAGTGACTACAAATATTGCCCCTTTCCTGAATGATGGCTATTCTTTGGATCAATGGTGAGCCTAGTGATTAGGTCGTCATTGCTTGAAGTTAACACTAGAGATGGGTGAATCCAAACAGTAAAGTTTGGTGTCCATACCGAACACCTACTATTCGAGCACGGACCCCAAACACGTATTTCTGCAGGAAGTCCGTGTTACTGTTCAGGATCGCCACCCTGAACACCGGGTGTTTCTTGCACTGTCATCTGCATGATAGCGCGAGAAACATCTTTTGGTCTGATCGGTGGTAAGATTATT
Organism: Dendrobates tinctorius; assembly: GCF_039654945.1. Classification (NCBI taxonomy): domain Eukaryota; kingdom Metazoa; phylum Chordata; class Amphibia; order Anura; family Dendrobatidae; genus Dendrobates; species Dendrobates tinctorius. Next base: position 2,998,247 of record NW_027362017.1, on the reverse strand, counting down.
ACCACCGGTCAAAGCGCTGTGGCTCTCACACTGTTAAATGACAAGTTTAAAAAGTTTACCTCCAGTCACAGAAGCGTCATCTGATAGGAGTACTACTCCCACCAGCCTATGCCTGCTGACGCTGACAACAGCAAGAGCAGATGGCAGCTGATGGGAGTATTCATCAGCTGATGCCTAAGCTATAAATAAACAAATTTAAAAACCCTCGTGAGTTCCCCTGTATTTTTGATAACCAGCCTTGAAAAATTCACAGCTGCGGGCTGCAACTCTCAGCTGTCAGCTTTAGCATGGCTCGTTATCAAGAATAGAGGAGTCCCCATGTGTTTATTATAATTATTTAAATAAATAAAAAAATGTGGGGTTCCCCAATTTTTGACAACCAGCCAAGCTAAAACAGACAGCTGGGGGCTGGTATTCTCAGGCTGGTAAGGGGCCATGGATATAGCCCCCCCCCCAGCCTAAAACTAACAGTCCACAGCCGACCTAGAAAGGGCGCATCTATTAGATGTGCCAATTCTGGCTCTTTGTCCGGTTCTTCCCATTTGCCCTGCGAAAATTCACAGGCAATGTCCATCCAATGTGATGATGTGAATATACCTCACTTATGGTAAGTAGAATTTTAGTTTCTTAAACCTTTGCTTCTGTTGTAGCTTATTTTGTACATTAGCTGTTTGGGAACTTACCCTCCGCACACCGACACACATCATTTTGACAGATCTTGCCCAATAACTTGCTGTTCTTATCCACATGGTAAAATTTAGTGCAGCGATTTTCTACAAAGGTGAGAAAAGTAAAATATGAATTAATATACATATATAACACTCACATATCAGCAATTGTCTGTTTGCCTTCTTCAACCTCATGTTCTTTCTTTAGCTGGCAGTGAAATTTTCTTTTCTGAAATTGAGCTTCTTATGTCTCTTTTTATACAGTAAGTGACCTGAACTTCCTAATATTTCTCAGTTTGTGGCACTGCATTAACTCCAGAGCAGCCCTCCGTCTGTTTTGTTCTTGTACAGTACTTGATTGCAATCTTTCCTTCTCTCCATATACCCAATCTCTCGCATGCTCTTGTCCATTGCACCTTAAAAACAATACAAGAAACTGCCCTTCTCTTACCATAACAACAAAAACTCATTGATCGGATTCATTCTCATCCTGATTGTTGTAAGGTACGTCTAATCAGTCTTCCCCTTTGTATACTCTCTCCTCTCCAATCTGAGTCAGATCTCTGTTAAGACGCTACACTGATGCCTCCTCTTGTGCTTTTTCTAACATAGCTGCCCATCCGCTACAGAATACACTTGAGACATATCACTCTCAACAACAAAGCTCTAAGCAGTTCTGCCCCACCTTACGTCTCCACCGTTATCTCTGTCTACCTTCTTAACTGTGCTCTTTATTCTGCTAAAGATCTAAATCCAACATTCTTCATAGTCCTAAATCTTCTATTTCAATCTACAAGACTTTTCTTGTGCTGCACCAGCTTTCCGGTATGCACTACCCAAAACACTTAGGTTAATTAACAATGTCTAAAGTTTTAAAGGGAACCTGACAATGGACACATGCTGCTTTAACCACAGGCAACCTGTATCATACACCGGCTGTATGTTTTCAGTCATCTATATATTTGATAGGAAAACATACTTTAAAAACCAGCTGGTGAATACTAGTCGAAAAGGCCGGTCCCCTGTGGCTTCTCACCATCTGCTGATGATGACTGACTCTCTTTATGAATGTACATAGAGAGTGATTAGTCACTCAAGGGAGCTCGCGGAGAGAAGCTGCTACGGATTCGTCTTTTAGACTTGTCTTCAATGTGGCTTGGTCATTTTAAACCATGATTTTCACCGAAACATTGTAGATTCAAACATGCATGGCTGAAGCTTATACAGGCTAAGGCTACTTTCACACTTGCGTTTTTTTGCGCTGCACACCGTGCGCAGTGCAAACGCACATAAAAACGCATCATGCGCTTTTGTGCGTTTTTTGCGTCTTTGCGCGCGTTTTTAAAAAAAAACGCATGCTTTTTTTGCGCACGTCACCATGCGCACGTCACCGTCACATTACCATGCGCACGTCAGCGCACCCATAGACTATAATGGGTGGTTAGGTGAAAAAAAAACACATTGCGCGCGCATGCACTTTTTTGGGATAAGTCGGACGCACAAAAAATACAACAGGATGCATTTTGTGCGCCCGAGCGCACACTACAAAAAAACGCATGCGCATACAAACGCGTACAAATACATGTAATGCGCAGCCATGTAAAGAATAGGAAAAAAAAACACATGCTTTTTTTGCGCAAAAAAAAGCGCAAAAAAACGCAAGTGTGAAACCAGCCTTATACAGCGTGCAGAGACGGAGCGGCTGCGTGAGGGACTTACTGATATCGGCAGGCATGCAAGGTAACGAGCGCCACATAGAGCAGTGCAGCGCAGACGTCCGGGTGTCGGCTGACACACAGAGGAGCGCACGCTGAGCGGAGCCATGCAGAGCAGCTATTTAGGTGACGGCGGCTGCTCAGAGAGACGCGTGCCGAGTTGAACTTTGTGGAGAGCTTTATCCTTTTGCTCCACAGTTATATGCACTAGGGGCTCAGTGGGCAAAACCAGAGACCTCCCGCTGCTGCCAGAAGTAGGATCGTGTATAGGGCGGGAACGCCTGAAGACACCACGTCGACCGTCACCAGTGTTCCATTACCCTCTGGACCTCCAGCAAGTGACGAGTTGTGAAGCCATGATAAGTGAAACTGTTAAAAGACTGTCTACTTAACCACTCGTTATAACGTTTAACTGCTGCATTTCCTTTTTTCTTGTTATATCCCTGCGAGGAGATCCTTACTGTTAGGAGATTTAATAGAGTTAAACTCTGTTCTGCAGCATTTGTGTTACTGCATCCCAGTAAGTACCTGGTTATTACATTTGGTGTAGTTGGCAGGATGCAGTCTGCGGACACAGATGCTGCAGACCAGTCCGCTATGGGTACCCCCAGGTCCAGTTTACCGTTAGGGGCAATGCTAAGTAACCTCCCGAAGTTCACGGGAGATAACATGATGCTGTGGGATTGGACTGAACGGGTTAAGAGCATGCTGCAAATGCACTCCATGACTCCTGCGTTACAGGCGGAGATAGTGTTAATGGCACTGGACTGTGAGGCTTGATGTTCCGCACTCCACACGAGCGGGATACGTTGGACAAGGTAATGCAGGTTTTGGAGGAGATGCACCGGGAGAGAGTTGGAGAGTTGCGAATGCATTTATTTGGTCGCATTCAGTGAGAGGAAGAGACAGTTATGCAATATATCAATGCGTTGCAAGAGGTGCATGTGCACATTACCAAAAGGGAACATGTGGAAACTATGGGAGTGGGGCCTCCTGACAGAATTTTGAGGGATCAGTTTATGTTGGGTCTTAGGGATGCTCCGCTGAAACAGGCATTGCGAGAACACTTGCGTGATAGCCCACGTATGACCTTCTTAGAGGTGGAACGGAAGCTTGCGTAAGAGAGCAGGAGCAGGGGTTGGTGGCCCTAGTAGGGATGGTCCGTAGCAATGGAGTACCTACCCTGCCTGCAGCGGAGCCGGAGTGGGCTCAAGAGATCCAGAAAGAGATACAAGAGATGCGGAAAGAATGGTCCAGTCTCAGGAGAGACCCTGTTCTGACTTAAGAGCCACAGAGAGAAGTCCCCTCAATCAAAGACGGAAGTGATACTGGATCTCGGCTTACTACTGGGCCCCATCAGGGAGTGAGAACCCTTAATGCCGAAGAAGGACTGATATGTTTCAATTGTGGGAAGACAGGACATTATGTTTGAGGCTGTGTGAGTCAGAGACGGCTCCCACCAAGGCAGCCGTTAAACTAGTGGACTAGGGGATGCAGCCTGGAGCTGGAGAGGCAGAAGAAGGAGGAAGGAAGTCCTGAAAATATAGCTTCTGTGAGCCCTACAGTCTGGGCAGAGGTGAATGGGTGGGCTGTTCACTGTCTGATCAACACCGGGTCACAAGTGGCTACTCTGCCGGAAGTCTACTTCAGTCGACACTTTCCAGAGGTCTTATGGCCAGAGTGGGGACCCGTAATAAGATTAACAGCGACCAACCAGTTGTCCATTCCAGTTGCAGGAGCGGTCTGGATGGAGATTAAAGTATGTGGGAAGGATGAAGGCCGTAAGGGGGTCGTGTTGGTGATAGGAGATGCCGGTCGTGGACCCGTAATGACTCTGGGAATGAATATGCTGAAGCAAATGGGACAAATTTTAATTAGTGAGCCTCAGGAACCTTTCTTAAACCAATGGAGAATACAAGCCCCTCAACGGAAGATGTTCCAGAAGCTAATTCAAGCAGCTCAAGCCCAGGAAACGTCAGGAGAAGGAAAAGTCTTTGGGAAAGTGATGGTACTGGCGGCTGCAAAAATTACCTTACCGCCTAGCCAGACAGTGTTCACATTGCCAATGTGAGCATGTACTCCTCTGGAAGGGGCGGAAGTGCAAATCGAGCCAACGGCAGTGGATCAAATACCCCTTGTATTGCTCATCGCTCAGACCCTAGCCACAGTTCGAGACGGCAATGTTGCAGTGCAGTGTGTCAATTTGGGGACCGAAAGTCTCACCCTTCTACCTAAGAGCGAAGTGGCCTAAATCCTGGGCATGCCGGAGAAGTTAATGCCACCCGAAGTAGTTCAACTGGCCGTTGGAAGTGCATTGAGCAGCAAGGTGGTGTACTGGTAAAAGGGGAAAAAAAAAACAAAAAAAAAAACTCTTTTAAATCTTCTTCCTGAGCGAGTGTGAACGAGCTGAGTGTGACCTGAGTGTAAGTGCGAACCTTGAAATTCAGTGACTTTAGATTCAGAGAGTTTCCAAGGGAGGTCTTACTGAATTGCTGTTATAGTAATACTTTTTTTTTTTTTATTTATTTTTGCTTATCTTATTGTCTGGTGCAATCCCCATTAGGATGTGCTCCACTATTGCCAATGCAATCCAGTGCACGTCTTGCCGCATGTATGCAGTCCTTGACCAGCCGGTCGAGGGTGCATACTGCTGTGCGAGATGTGAGCACGTTGTGCATTTGGAAGCCCAGATACTGGATCTAAATGTGCAGCTGGCAACACTGAGATCCATAGACAATATGGAAAGGAGTCTTCTGCTCACTGAGCAGACGCTCAATGGGATAGATGAGGGGGGGATGCTAGGTTGGAGCTGCAGGACAGTGAAGCAGCTAGCTGGGTGACAGTTAGAAGGCGGGGTAGAGGGAAGAGCACCAGGGAGGCTAGTCCTGATCTGGCACACCCCAATAAGTTTGCAAAGTTGGCAGATGAGGGGAGTGTTAGTGCAGGAGTAGCACTACTGCAGCAAGGCATGTCCTCTGAAAGCCGGAGGAGTGTCTGCTCCAGTAAGGGGGAAATAGGAGAGCAGGGCAGGCCAGACAGGTTCTGGTAGTGGGAGACTCAATTATTAGGGGAACAGATAGGGCAATCTGTCACAAAGACAGGGATCGTCGAACGGTGTGCTGCCTACCTGGCGCTCGAGTCCGACACATCGCTGATCGGGTTGACAGATTACTGGGAGGGGCTGGTGAGGATCCAGCGGTCATGGTGCACATTGGCACAAATGACAAAGTTAGAGGTAGGTGGAAGGTCCTTAAAGATGATTTCAGGGAATTAGGCTGTAAGCTTAAAGCAAGGACCTCCAAGGTGGTATTTTCGGAAATACTTCCTGTACCACGTGCCACGCCAGAGAGGCAACGGGAGATTAGGGAGGTTAATAAGTGGCTCAGGAATTGGTGTAGGAAGGAGGGATTTGGGTTCCTGCAGAACTGGGCCGACTTCTCAGTTGGCTACAGGTTCTACGCTAGGGACGGGCTGCACCTCAATGGGGAGGGTGCAGCTGTGCTGGGGGAGAAAATGGCTAGAAGGTTGGAGGAGTGTTTAAACTAGGGACGGGGGGGAGGGTATTCCTTTTATAGGAGGGGAAGACAGTGCAGATAGAGACCTGGGCACAAATAATGACATTGGGGGTGGGGGTGGCATGGGGGGTGGGGTTAGAACAGTTAATAATTTAAGAAAGAATAGAGGTACAGAGAGATACATAAAGTGCATGTATACTAATGCCAGAAGTCTCGCCAACAAAATGGAGGAATTGGAGTTAATGTTGTTGGAACATAATTATGACATGGTGGGGATATCTGAGACATGGCTGGATGAGAGCCATGACCGGGGGATAATTTACAGGGCTATAGTCTGTTCAGAAATGACCGTACAAATAAGCGAGGGGGAGGCGTATGTTTATATGTAAAATCATCCTTAAAACCCATCCTTCGTGATAATATATATGAATCTAATGAAAATGTAGAGTCCCTGTGGGTAGAGATAAGGGGAGGGGGGAAAAATAATAAATTACTGATAGGGGTTTGTTATAAATCTCCAAAAATAATGGAAGCTACAGAGAATATCCTCATAAAGCAAATAGATGAAGCAGCGACTCAAGGAGAAGTCATTATTATGGGGGACTTCAACTACCCTGAAATACATTGGGGAACCGAAACCTGCAGTTCCAGCAAAGGTAATAGGTTTTTGACTACTATGAGAGACAATTACCTTTCACAACTGGTTCAGGACCCAACAAGAGGGGGGGCACTGCTAGACCTAATATTATCCAACAGGCCAGACCGCATATCAAATGTAAGGGTTGGGGGTCACTTGGGTAATAGTGATCACAAATTAATAAGTTTTCATGTATCCTTTAATAAGATGTGTAGTAGAGGGGTTACAAGGACACTAAACTTCAGGAAAGCAAATTTCCAACGGATGAGAGATGATCTTGGTGCAATTAACTGGGACGATATCCTGAGACATAAAAATACACAAAGAAAATGGGAGATGTTTATTAGCGTCCTGAATAGGATCTGTGCACAATATATACCGTATGGGAATAAACATGCGAGAAATAGGAGGAAACCACTATGGCTAAATACAGCTGTAAGGGGCGCAATAAGAGATAAAAATAAAGCATTTAGAGAATTATAGCAAGTAGGTAGTGATGAGGCATTAAATAAATACAGAAGATTAAATAAATTCTGTAAAAAGCAAATCAAGACAGCAAAGATTGAGACAGAGAGACTCATTGCCAGAGAAAGTAAAAATAATCCCAAAATATTCTTTAACTACATAAATAGTAAGAAGCTAAAAAATGATAGTGTTGGTCCCCTTAAAAATAGTCTGGGTGAAATGGTGGATGAGGATGAGGAAAAAGCCAATATGCTAAATGACTTTTTTTCAACAGTATTTACACAAGAAAATCCCATGATGGATAACATGATCAGGGATAAAATTCTCCATTAAATGTCACCTGCTTAACCCAGCAGGAAGTACGGCGGCGTCTACAAATCACTAAAATTGACAAATCCCCGGGCCCGGATGGGATACACCCCCGAGTACTGCAGGAATTAAGCACAGTCATTGATAGACCACTATTTTTAATCTTTAAAGATTCCATAATAACAGGGTCTGTGCCACAGGACTGGCGTATAGCAAATGTGGTGCCAATATTCAAAAAGGGGACAAAAACTGAACTTGGAAATTATAGGCCTGTAAGTTTAACCTCAACTGTGGGTAAAATCCTGGAGGGTTTTCTAAGAGATACTATACTGGAGTATCTGGAGAAGAATAACCTTATGACCCAATATCAACATGGGTTTACAAGAGACCGTTCCTGTCAGACTAATCTGATAAGCTTTTATGAAGAGGTAAGTTCCGGACTGGACCAAGGGAATGCAGTGGACGTGGTGTACATGGACTTTTCAAAAGCTTTTGATACGGTGCCACACAAAAGGTTGATACATAAAATGAGAACAATGGGGATAGGGGAAAATATGTGTAGGTGGGTTAAGAGCTGGCTCAGGGATAGGAAACAAAGGGTGGTTATTAATGGAGCACACTCGGACTGGGTCACGGTTAGCAGTGGGGTACCAAAGGGGTCAGTTTTGGGCCCGCTTCTTTTTAACATATTTATTAATGACCTTGTAGGGGGCATAGAGAGTAGAATTTCAATATTTGCAGATGACACTAAACTCTGCAGGGTAATTAATACAGAGGAGGACAATTTTATATTACAGGAGGATTTATGTAAACTAGAAGCTTGGGCTGATAAATGGCAAATGAGCTTTAATGGGGATAAATGTAAGGTCATACACTTGGGTAGAACGAACAAGTTGTATAATTATGTGCTTAATTGTAAAACACTGGGCAAAACAGTCACTGAAAAAGACCTGGGTGTATGGGTGGACGACACACTCACATTTAGTGGCCAGAGTCAAGCAGCTGCTGCAAAGGCAAATAAAATAATGGGATGCATTAAAAGAGGCATAGATGCTCATGAGGAGAACATAATTTTACCTCTATATAAGTCACTAGTGCGACCACACTTAGAATACTGTGTACAGTTCTGGTCTCCGGTGTATAAGAAAGACATAGCTGAACTGGAGCGGGTGCAGAGAAGAGCGACCAAGGTTATTAGGGAACTAGGGAGTCTGCAATACCAAGACAGGTTATTACACTTGGGGTTATTTAGTTTGGAGAATCGAAGGCTTAGGGGTGATCTTATTACAATGTATAAATATATGTGGGGACAATACAAAGACCTTTCTAATGATCTTTTTACTCTTAGACCTGTGACGGGGACAAGGGGGCATCCTCTACGTCTGGAGGAAAGAAGGTTTAAGCATACTCACAGACGCGGATTCTTTACTGTAAGATCAGTGAGTCTATGGAACTCTCTGCCATGTGATGTTGTAATGAGTGATTCACTACTAAAATTTAAGAAGGGACTGGATGCCTTTCTTGAAAAGTATAATATTACAGGGTATATACACTAGTCTCCTTAATATTGCGTTGATCCAGGGAGCTAGTCTGATTGCCGTATGTGGAGTCGGGAAGGAATTTTTTTCCCCAATGTGAAGCTTACTGTTGCCACATGGGGTTTTTTTGCCTTCCTCTGGATCAACATGTTAGGGCAAGTTAGGATAGGATATGGGTTGAACTAGATGGACTTAAAGTCTCCCTTCAACCTTAATTACTATGTTACTATGTTACTATGTATGTTGTGCAAGGGGATCCCTGGACTCTAGCATTTACAGCCACACCGGAGTCTTCGTCTGGTAGAAAAAGAGAGGGTCGTAGAATTTTAGAGTGGATGTGGGCAGAACTGAAGGGACTATCACCTCAACAAGTCCAGCAATTAGAGGAGCTACTGGAGCGCTATCAGGAGGTCTCTACCCGCCTTGAAGATGACTTTGTTGCACTCAGACCACCACTCATGAAATTCCTACTGGGAATGCCGCACCAGTCCCAGAGAGAGACCGTCAAATAGCTCCCCAGATGTACAAAGAGGTGAAGAAAATGCTGGCTCACATGCTGCAAAGTGGATTGATACGGGAGAGTCAGAGTCCGTGGACGGCCCCCATTGTGCTGGTTTGGAAAAAGGATGGGACTCTGCGGTTCTGTGTCGATTATAGACAGCTGAACGCTTGCACAGTGCGAGACTCTTATCCGTTGTCCCGAATTGAGAAATCCCTCTCTGCCCTGGGACGGGCAAAGTATTTTTCCACCCTGGATCTGGCTAGTGGGTACTGCCAGGTGCCAATGGCAGAACACGACCGGCCAAAAACAGTATTTGTATTGCCCATTGTATTTGACACGTGCCCAATTGAACTTTGCGGAGAGCTTTATCCTTTTGCCCTGCAGTTATATGGACTAGGGGCTTAGCGGGCAAAACTGGAAATAGGATCATGTATAGGGCGGGAATGCCAGAAGATGCCACGTTGACCGCCACCGGCGTTTCTCTACCCTCGGGACCTCCAACAAGTGACGAGCTGTGAAGCCACAATAAGTGAAACTGTTAACAAGAGACTTTCTACTTAACCACTAGTTATAACGTATAATTGTTGCATTTCCTTTTTGGCTGTTACCTCTCTGCGAGGAGATCCTTACTGTTAAACGGAACCTGTCACCATATTTTTGCCCTACTAGATAAAAATATAATTTAATTGAGTGTCAGCTATGCATTCCACAACTACTTCTGATATCCCCTGACTCCCCATGTATCACCCATAAAAACCTTTTTTTATTTGTCCCGTGTTGTATGTTAATCTGTTTGGTCTGGTCCGATGGGCATTGCCTCTGTTCCGTCACTCCACCCTTCCTCGACTTGCTGTACACATTCTTTGCTGTGAAGATCGCAGATTGCGTACATATTGTGCACGTGCGCATTGAATTGTGACCTGCTGCAAGTCTAGCAGAGCTCAGAATGCTGAGCTGTGTATAACCCCACCCACACCACTTATTGTATATTTATAGAAAGCTAATGCTAATCAGTGCTGGAGGACTGGTTGGTCTAGGAAGCATGAGACACCTAGTCCTCTCATGATAATCTCCTGCTAATAAAACGCTGATTATAACGAAGCCTCAAAACATTGCCTAGTAAGTGACACATCCCTGGAATCAGGCTGTCTTTCCTTTCATCATAGTGCTATCATATTACTTATCAAAAACCGGCTGTCAGTTTCTCTTTAAAACCAGGTCTCTTCTTTCAACAGCTTCCCACACACACTCCATGCACCTCGTAACACCTCATATTAGAGTAGCAAGTCATTTCGACGTTGGCAGCCATTTTCCTGAGGACCAGGCAAGGGGGTGAAATAATTATACTCAATTAGCCATTTTCCTGCCTGTCCAGTTCTATCCGGTCTCTTTTCTGTCCTCTTTGGGCATCTTCACTCTGCTCTGGGGTTTTTGTGGCCGAGTAAGCTTCTGACAATGTGAGCTATGATGTCGGAGACCCGCTCAGCACCAGAATCCTTGGCAAAGCGTGAAAATACCCAAAGAGAATGTTGTGCTGAAGCAAAGAGGCTGAACATAGCCAAGGGCCAGAAAAGGGGCTCCAAAAGTAGCCAGACAGGTAAGCCCAAATGTGAGCAGTAATTTTCTTGTTTAGCACCCTGTGTATTATGCTCTGGGGTCTGTACAGACTTGGACACTGTATAGGCCACTTTTTATGTCTTTTTTGTAATTCCCATTTTGTCACAGATCGTAAGCTCTTACGAGCGGGACTCTCGATCCTCGTATAAATTGTTGAATATTATTTTCTCTGTAATGTGTCCTATGGATTGTAACTACGTAAATAGGGATATTGTTTTTATTAGATCAAAGTCTTCTTCGTCACCTACCAGGGGTGTAATAGTCATAGACAGTGACAGATGCCGGTTGAATGAGGCCAACTTTAAAGATCTGTTTGGCAGTGAACTTGATGCATTCTTCTCGTTTATGTGAAATCTGTCCAAAATGAGAGACGAAAAGTCAGTAGATCATTGAGCAACGATTGAAAATCAACTGACATCGAGTTCTTTTTCCTGATGAATACGACATGCAAAATATTTTATAGGATCATCACTGACTTGAACAAGTAGTTTTAATATCTCATTGTCTCCAGAAGATCTAGAAAGTATATTCTGCATGAAACGTAAAACTGTCCACAGACAATTCTGACCATGTACAATAATAATGGAAGGTGTGTTGAAATACTGGCCCACTTTCAAAATTTGAAGACCCATAAGGAATAGAACCCTAGCTCCAGGTGACTGGCACTAAATGCGGCTTCAGATTGTCTTCTGCTCTACCTTTGGGGCCATTATTGTTTAATGCTTCTCATTCATGATAGTTGTTAGTCCTTTGGCGAACTAGTCTGACCCCGAATGTCAATATTCTTTTGTATTGTACAAGCACCTGAACCTTTGAGTGTTTTCAAGTGTTTTACATTTGTGATTTTGCAATGGTAGGTGAATTTTCTCAATTGTGAAGATCATCCACCTAATAACATCTCATGGTGAAGTAATCATCCCCAATACATGGTCCCATCACTAAACTTCTACTCAAGTATTGAGAATTTCATCTATATTTTGAAGACTGTGTAAAAATATCTGATGTCTATTTCCAAGATCTCTTTAAGTGGTCAGATAAGAATTTGGATTCCCGATTATCGGGTTGTAGAAACAAGTCATTGATCAGCTGCTGAACAAGAAAATCTCTTGACCATTGGCTTATTGGACTATTTACGCCCACATGAAAATGACCATTGACTGCATGCATGCTGTATGGGCACAGAATGACAGTCTTGGCCTTATACAGCTTGCATTGGCTTGTGTGAACATTCCTCTACATGAGCGCCAATCTAGTTAATCAGTGCATGTTTACGTGTAAGGATGTGACAGAGGCCTTCATATGCTTCCCTTTCTTTGGACATTGTTTACATTTTATGTATGCGGTCCCAGAGCGTTTATAAGTATTAATGTGTTTATGTACTGCAATGTGAATGTACTGTATGTGTTACTGTATTTACAGAATTAGGGACAGAATAGAAGGTAGTATAGGACAATAGTGGGATTAGAATAGAGAGGGAAAACTAGAGATAGGTAATAAAAGTATTAGCCTAGGTTTAGTTAGCATAGGGGTTTTCCAGTTGGGAGGAGTTTACAGAGTAGTGTAGTGCAGAGCAATAGGGTTTAGGGCTGGGAGTTCCTGGTTAAAGTTAGTTGAGCTGCAGCAGTGAACAGGGACAGTCTGACAGACGTGGGGATAAGGTTGCTTCGGCAAGAAGGGGCCCCAGGCTGAGTGGCTTGCAGGAGGTCACCAGCTTGAATAGTAACCAACCTGAAGTGGATCTGGGGTCTATAACCGGGGCAGGTGAAGCCGAGATGGCGAACCTGGCACCTTTTCATTTTGAAGCCAGACAAGGTAATGGTAGGAAGCTGGTGGACTTAAAGGCATGGACAGGACAGGGATTGTCCATGGCAAGCAGTGATTGCTACGATGGGAGAGGGATTGTTAAGGAAGAGCAGTGATTGCTGTAAAGGGATAGGTATTGTCCAGGAAGAGCAGGGATTGCGAGGAAGAAAGGAAAGCCCAAGAAATGTCATTCTATATGCACTATGCCACCTCTGTATTGAAAACCCTGCTGATATGTAAAGTTAACCTTTTGGGAATGGACGCTGTCTCTGGAGTTGTTTGTGAGACACATGTAGCTGAAGCTGGAATGACCGAAGCAGAGGGGACTATGGTGATTTATGTGAGTGTTCTGCTGCGCACATTACATATACAACAGAAGGGACATTATGTTTCATATGTAAGGCCCCAGGGTGTGGGAACACTACAGCCCGTTGCCACCACTACCACCCTGGCCGCCTTAGATATCGGCAGAAATATGCCCATCTAAATGAAACTTCACATACTTATGTATAAGGTAACCTTAAACCTGAGAGTAGTGGTAGGACTTCAACCCTTCATACCTTGTCCAGGTAGATGATGAGTGTTCCTTTATCAGTTGATTCCTTGTTAATTTCAAACTTGGAGATATATTTGTCCACTCCCTTCACCAACTGTGCATAAAAATAATAATAATGAATTTAATTCATAAAGGCACTTTATAGATATTTAGAAATATTTCATCTAAAATAATCTCACTTTATTAAGACTTTCAACATCAGGAGCGAATCCAGTCATCATGGAAACATCCAAGATAGACATGGTAGCATCATTGTCTTTAAGATGTCTAAAAGAAAAATTACAACATCAGATTGGTATCAGGTGACTGCGACATCTAGATGACTTGTAGATATCTCATGTGACTTTAGAGCGGGGTTTATAATCGAACCGACGCATGTGATTATAGACAATAGGTATTATGAATTCCTAACGAAAAGGTTTCGGTCTACAATGGATTTTTTTTGCTGATGCAACTGATGCAAATGAGGTTTAATAAGAGGTAGCCTGGGAATATTCTTTAAAATTTTCTTCCTCCAATGGACATTTATAACATATACAAATCTGAGGTAATACATTTTTGACCTCTAGGGGCCTACAATCACTGGAATGGGGAGTCTGAGCACTCTTTTTTTCTCACCGCACAACTTCTATAAGGAGTGTAAGCGTGACCCTCACTCCAGCTTAGAAGTTTCTGCGATTCAGATTATGACTTGTGAGAATTAAATTTTATTGCAGGAAATATTTGCTTACCTTGCACACATCTCGATGGATACTTTTGTCAAAGAATTTTCTTCGTCCCTATTGTCTAAATAAAAATGTAAAAATAATGCATTATTCATATTCAACACTGTTCCCTATATTACAACCCATCCTACCCCCAACACATATCCTTCATAGCACTGCTGTCCTAATCCGACAGAGGCCAAGGGCTCAACATATTCAGGCAAATTCAGACTCTAACAAGAAAAAAATAAAATAAAAACAAACCCAATGCTCATCCTCTAAGGTCAAGACTTAGGCTCGCAGTTTAGGTGCAGGAAGCACTTATTGTATGTTTGAATTACTTACCATTCGGTATTTCCTTTACTGTAACAGTAAGGTCAAAGTTTTTGCACTCCTTTTCTTTCTCTGTCACGAGAGCGTGGTAAACCGACATCACCTAGAAAGTCAACAAATCAAATTAACCACGCCACAGCCATTGGGTATGGGGAGTAAGGGAGCTTAGATCTGAGCCACCTAACCAAGTGTTGAGACCAGTTTTTTGTATCATGCACGTTCTTTATGTACTTAATTGATTTGCTTCTCGGTGTGTAACTTAGGTCTCCAAATTATATATTTTGAATTGTGGTATGGAGTCATCTACATTCACTCAGTTTCTTCTCAGATATTGGGGATATTTTTTAAATATTGCGAAAGGCCATAATTTAATTTGACACAACCATTTCCACCAGACCTCTTCTTTGTAGCCCAGTTACCATCTGACTGTGCACTGCAATGACTCTGACACCTTAAAGAGAACTTGTCAGCAGCATTTTGCTAAGTAAAGTACAGGCAGGTCCATATTGGCACTGTCATACTGATTAAAATGATGCCTCAGGTGAAGGAATCCGCTTTGTACATTTTCTTTAATCATTGTTTGAAGTTGCTTGTGTTCATATCTTCGTGCATCGGGGCGAGCGTGTGGGCAGGATGATGGGTGGAGTTTTCAGCTTTGTTCCGTCCCCTCAACAGTGTGTGGGTGTATTTTCTTCTAATTTATTTTACATTTTGCACACTTGACCAGATTGAGCCCTTTGAAGTCTTCAGGAGAATGGTTTTGGTGGCTGAACATGTGTAGCTTGCTGAATGCCATGGGTGCCTTTTTTACAGAAACCTACCATTAGTCCTAGTCACAGGAGGTGCTCGTGCAGATTGAGCTCTTGGCTGGAAAATGGCACCGGTGGCTGTGCATGTGTAGATTTCTCAGTACCTTCAATTTACTGAAGCCCACCACTAGTCTCAGCAGTGGGCAGCGCTTGCGCAGAATGATCTAATGGTGGCCTTCAGAAAAATGGTGTCAGTGGCACTGAGCAATCCACACATGCGCAGCCAGCATTTTTCTGAAGACTTTATAGAACTCAATTCCGCCAAGCGCCGCCTGCTGCTCAGAGTGCACCAACGCAACATTTTAAATAAATTACAAGAAAATGAATCCAGATACAATGGAGGGACAGAACAAAGCTGATGACCCTACCATACAGGCCAGTCCACAGGCCCAACCACAGGTTCACCCATAATCCGCCCACAGGTCCACCCACAGGTCTGCCTCGAAGCAGGAAGATATGACCACAAGAAAACTTCATGCAAAGATTAAAGAAAATCTACAAAATGGATTCCTTCACCTGAAGTATCATTTTAATCAGTATGAAAGCGACAATATGGACCTACTTGTACTTTACTTAGTAGAATGCTGCTGACAGGTTCTCTTTAAGGGATTATTTATAGCCTTTTGTTTTTGCCACATTTTATCCCACACGTTTTTTATGGCCAAAAAAACCGTCTGCCGCACGACTTTAGAACGCTATTAACCTGCAGATTAACCCCAAATCTGCAGGTTAATAGTGTCTTTTAACATGACAAGTTCCCTTTAAAGTCCCACACTTGCCTCAGAGGAGGCTTTTTGACACCTCTGCTGGGTTAAAGGGAATCTGACAGGTTCCCATGTCATCCAACCCTCCAATATTTACATTTTCCTTTATAAATACCCTGTCTAACAAGCTGCTTATCTTGAATGACACATAAGCAGGTATATAAAATAGGTCTTTTTATAGTCCATTTTTAATATGCAAATCAACCTTTTGACTAGTCGTGGGCATTTGTTTCCTCTATTCTTCCCACTCGGCAAGTTCTCACGCCCCTGTGGGTCTAACGACATGATTTGCAGGAGCCCAGGTCATCGCCACCCCTGCACAGATCTTACTCAAGCGCGAAACTTCCTTTCCTAGCTGTCATTTCCCTTCTGAAGCCAGGTGTATGCTTCCCAGCTTCAGAGGCGCACTGTGCATGTACAGAAGCGAAGACGACAGCTGACGACCACGGAGAAGTCGAGGATCAAGCCTCCTCTTTGTTCTATGGATAAGACCAAAAGCAATTCAGAAGGTTGAGGAGAGTGTCTACAGGGACTGACACACCTTTTTATATGGGAACAATTACGAAAACGAGAGACTTTGGCATTTATCTCTCATTAAAAGTCCACTCCGTACCAAGGCAGTCAACGCACATTGAGTAATCTGCTATAAGTCGCCCATAGCGAATTGTTTCATTTCAAACGATCGCCACTTGGTATACGTTTACTGTTCGGCGGATGTATTGTGCCACCGGTACGTCTATGTAAACAGACCCCTTAGGGTTTGTAATTATGTTCGCTGGCTGCACATATGGACTTACCGTCAGTGTACCTTGTCCTTTGCCCTTGGCCTTCACAACAAAATCTTTATTCAGTTTGGTCTGTAAAAATGGAGTTTCATAATTACATTTATTTTATTCTGCACAGAAAAAAAATATTCTTAGTAGTAATTTCTTGAAGTTTATAATTTGCAATTAATCCCTTTTATTTGACATATTTTGAGATATTCGTTGATATTTTTTGCACCATATTCTTCCAATTGGCGCACAGGGTTTATGAATTTTGGGCAAAATTAAAAATGCACTCTTTTCGTATTTAACCAGTTTTTTGTATGGCCTTTTAGCAACAAAACTTCTCTATCCTTTAATAAAAGTCGCCAAATTGAAAACTCCTCTAGAAATCTTACTCCAGGCAGGCACTGGAATGAGATGTGCCAAAAAAAATTGCCACTTTTGCTGAAAGGTCATATTTCATGAATCTGTGTAAAACATCAGGATAAGGAAAGTCACTGAAGAAAATTAAAAAATATACTTAAAAAAGGGACGACTTAAAAAGTACAAACATATTGATAATAAGGCGAAGATACTAAGGACACTAAAGAGGAGAAAATTACTTCTGAAAATTGGAGAAATAGCATTGATGAATTGAGGGCCTGTGTGTCTCGATTGACCAATCCAAGACAGGTCACTATCCTGCCCATCTTCAGATGGCTGTTAGAAGAAGTGACATTTCAAAGGGATCTGGTGGGGAAAAGTCAACTACACTAGATCTCCAAGACACATAGGAGCTGATTCATCAAAGCTTTTACATGTTGCCGAGTTGCAAAATTAATCTGTGACTTTTGGCGTTTTCTCGCCACTTTGATCAGCTCTGCCGAAATGGTCAAAATGAGGCAGGAGCCAGGGTGGGATGAGGCACCCACACATCTTATTCATGAGAAGTTACACTTTTTTTATGCCAGAAATGCTACTACAATCACTGACTGGAGTAGAATTTCTGCCTCTTAATTAATTACGTGCCTCTTCTACTCCATCAAGACTGTTGTCCACTATGCCAGTCTTGATGAATCAGCCTCAATGTCCCTGACACACAGTTCTCAGTCTTTCAGAGTACACCAAGCCAACTAGAGCAACTAGATAGAAAAAAATGTACATTTCCTAATTTAGGCAATATTGGGATAAATTTGGCTAAACCCCCTGTCCACAGATGGACACCTTAAGTCACGACAGGAAGCCATGTTCTTAAAATGAAAGGGCATTGGATCTAGAGGGATCAAGATAATATTATGACCTCAGGTCAACAGAGTAACACTGAACACCAAAGTCTATGTATTCCCTTTCAGAACATTTTGATATAGAAACCATCTTTATCCACAACAACTCTTTCACTTTTATTTTACCTCACCATTGTATTTTCAAAGTCAGCCGACAGCTTTCTTTCCATTCATACAGGTGGAGTATCCTGAACATCGTGAACACCACAGGGCTCACCTCAGAAGAACGTGAAAGCATAGCATTGTCCATGTTGATGCGATAATTCAATGGAGTAGAACGTCCTGGGAGATTGATGGATACATCAAGGTCTAACTCGCTTAGAGCTGGGATGTCTATCTGATATTGCGCCAAAGCTTGGAACATCACGATGGTGGCCTACAGAACACAAAAGCAACAGGAAACAATAAATATCATGAATGATGAGCAAAGAACATGAAGAAAAAAGAGGACGGACTAAAGGCAAAGCCTACATGACTGGGTTTGGAGGGGAAAAATTGGATGGGCTCAAGCTTGGTGGATCAGAGCACATTTGGAAGTGACAGCAGATATTAAGGTGGGGCTTGACAAGGCTGAGGGGCAGTTTAGTGGTTTGTGACATATCAGAATGGAGAAGTGTTGTGAGTTCATTTTCCCCTTCACCATTGAGGTCTGATGAACTCCCTCTTCTGGTGAAGGAAGGTAGTGAGGCTGATTACCAAGCATCTGGGCAGGATGATGATGACTGGGTGACGGGAATGGCTGACTGGATATAAGGCAGTCGATGCCCTTCTGCCTTGCTGTTGATCTCTCTGAGGGATTCTAGGAGACCAGTCTGATTCCTGCTCCTCAAAAGCTAAGTTTTCTGCTCTGCCTTTTGCATTTGTGTTTTGGTTTTGTTTTTCCTTGTTTTTCTGGATTTCTGCCATTCCCTGCTGGGGTGTGCTGAATTCCTTTTTGCTCTGTCTTCAGAAGATACCTGAGTGCTGATATAGTCTTTTTGAAGCCTAGCGTCTTCAGGGCTTTTTTCCCTATCAGCTGTTGGCTCTTGTTTTGATAGGGTTTTGGCGGATTACAGACAGCAGCTTTTCTATCCTGTCCTATGTAGTTAGCTTGGGCCCCATCTTTTGCTCAGCCTATCTTTCTATCTGTGTGAGTGTTTTTTTATCTTGCTTCACTGTCATTATATGTTGGGGGCTACCTATTGCTTTGGGGTCTGCTCTGGGGCAGTTTAGATTTCCCTTTCTGTCTTTAGGCCTATGTAGTTCTCCGGCTGTGATCGAGGGGTCTAGGGCATCGTAGGAACCCCCCACGGCTACTGCTAGTTGTTGCTGATAGGTTCAGGGGTCTGTAATCCGATAGCTGCCAACTTCTCTGGTTTTCTGGACTTAGCTAGTATTTCTGTTTTTGCCTCCTACGGTGACTCATTCATAACAGAGAAGTATAGGAGCAGATGGTTTATTTTCATGTTTCATATCAGCTTTTGGAAAAAAAGGAGTCCTCAGAGTTAGTTTAGATATATTGATATTGGAAGTTTGTGGGAACAAAAAAAGGTTCTGGACAGCATGATCTTGGCGTCTCGCTGGCCAGAAGTTGGTGAAGCAAGAACACACATGCACACTAACAGGTGCCTTCGAGATGGAGTTAATCAGCTGAAGGTAGCAAAAAAAGTTGCTGGACCTATATAAACTTGTAGACTTCGAAGATCACCGCCGTTAACCATTGTCCAGTTCAATGTGGTAGTTTGGGAGGCACCTTGAGGTTACGAGGTCTATGTATTTTAAAGTGTGTTTGATGTCATTTATTAAAGTGGCTGCCATGGCCAAATTAATCCATTATTGAAAGGGAGTGGGTTGAATAGTAAAGAATGGACAATACCCTTTTCCTGAATTATTGACACGACTTACTTGAGTAGATCCATAAACTGCTCCGTAATATCTTTGCTCGGTTATCCAGCGCACAATTCGTCCAGTTAGATCATATTCCTTCAACCGCAAGAGAGTCAGAAGAGCGTAAGATGTGGCCTCGATAGTGATAAAACGGGATCCTGCCTCCCAGTGAATGTTGTCTTGCAAAAACACAAAAAATTCACTTTGAAAAACTTAAAAATTTAATAATCTTTTCCTGAGTTCCTGTCAACCGATTTATGATTACAGTGTTCAGCTTTTCTTTAATGTCATCAAAAATCAACTAAAAGGAGCTCAGAAAAAGGCAAAATGATTGTTCTCTCCCCGATAACTTACTAAAGCTAATAAAGAATATTCATAGGAAGAACTATTCCCTATTATCAGTCCATCTAAATGGGCTGAAAGGGCTTAAATAAAATGTCAGCTTGCTGGAAGCAATGATTTTTAACACAGCTTAAAAATCATCATTATCAACTGGACATTGTCTCTTTGTAAGCCAGAGACGTACTGCTGAAAACATAACGTCGTAACGCACAGAACGATCATATTAACGACTGTTCTGCTTCATTAGAATGTTTACTGTAGTGTAAAAACAGGACAGTAAATTACCTCCTTTTATCTTGCATGCAGCTCATCTTCTGTCAATAAACAGTCCGGATTGTCCGGCTTAATAGAAGCATTACAAACTCTTCATCAAAACAAGCTCACTGATAGGCCCTCAAATACCTCATTCTGCAGCCAGCAAGACACAGTGCAGCACAAAGGAAAATGATGCAAAATTTTGAGGGTGTTCATATCCTTTAGCAAAAGAGTCTCAAAGAAGTGGTCTTTGAGGAGCATCCTACAACAAACGGGGGCCCCCAGTGCCAGCGCTTGTTTTCAACTGAATGTGTGTCCTCAAAAGCATATTCAATTAAAAGGTATCTTGTCACAGAGACCAGCTTTCTGCACCGCAATACCCACACTAGCCACTAGCCAAACAGAGGCCAGCAGCTGACATCGGTGTGCTTATCATGGGAGACATTATTATAGGATGGGAGCCAGGATGGTGGACATTGCAGCAAGATGGATAACAGCATCTGGGACATTATTACAAGATGGATACAAGCATCTGGGACAAAATGGGAAGGAGTATGGGGGACATTAATACAGTTAGATCCATATATATTTGGACAGAGAAAACATTTTTCTAATTTTGGTTCTGGACATTACCACAATGAATTTTAAACAAAACAATTCAGATGCAGTTGAAGTTCAGACCTTCAGCTTTCATTTGAGGGTATCCACATTAACATTGGATGAAGGGTTTAGGAGTTTCAACTCCTTAACATGTACCACCCTGTTTTTAAAGGGACCAAAAGTAATTGGACAGATTAAATAATTGTAAATAAAATGTTCATTTCTAGTACTTGGTTGAAAACCCTTTGTTGGCAATGACTGCCTGAAGTCTTGAACTCATGGACATCATCAGACGCTGTGTTTCCTCCTTTTTGATGCTCTGCCAGGCCTTCACTGCGGTGGTTTTCAGTTGCTGTTTGTTTGTGGGCCTTTCTGTCTGAAGTTTAGTCTTTAACAAGTGAAATGCATGCTCAATTGGGTTGAGATCAGGTGACTGACTTGGCCATTCAAGAATATTCCACTTCTTTGCTTTAATCAACTCCTGGGTTGCTTTCGCTTTATGCTTTGAGTCATTGTCCATCTGTAGTATGAAACGACGACCAATCAGTTTGGCTGCATTTGGCTGGGTCTGAGCTCACAGTATGGCTCTGAATACCTCAGAATTAATTCGGCTGCTTCTGTCCTGTGTCACATCATCAATAAACACTCGTGACCCAGTGCCACTGGCAGCCATGCATGCCCAAGCCATCACACTGCCTCCGCCGTGTTTTACAGATGATGTGGTATGCTTTGGATCATTAGCTGTACCACGCCTTTGCCATACTTTTCTCTTTCCATCATTCTGGTAGAGGTTGATCTTGGTTTCATCTGTCCAAAGAATGTTCTTCCAGAACTGTGCTGGCTTTTTTAGATGTTTTTTAGCAAAGTCCAGTCTAGCCTTTTGATTCTTGATGCTTATGAGTGGCTCGCACCGTGCAGTGAACCCTCTGTATTTACTTTCATGCAGTCTTCTCTTTATGGTAGATTTGGATATTGATACGCCTACCTCCTGGAGAGTGTTCTTCACTTGGTTGGCTGTTGTGAAGGGGTTTCTCTTCACTATTGAGATTATTCTGCGATCATCCACCACTGTTGTCTTCTGTGGGCGCCCAGGTCTTTTTGCATTGATGAGTTCACCAGTGCTTTCTTTCTTTCTCAGGATGTACCAGACTGTAGATTTTGCCACTCCTAATGTTGTAGCAATTTCTCGGATGGGTTTTTTTCTGTTTTTGCAGCTTAAGGATGGCTTGTTTCACCTGCATGGAGAGCTCCTTTGACCGCATGTTTCCTTCATAGCAAAACCTTCCAAATGCAAGCACCACACCTCAAATCAACTCCAGGCCTTTTATCTGCTTAATTGAGAATGACATAACGAAGGGATTGCCCACACCTGTCCATGAAATAGCCTTGGAGTCAATTGTCCAATTACTTTTGGTCCCTTTAAAAACAGGGTGGCACATGTTAAAGAGCTGAAACTCCTAAACCCTTCATCCAGTGTTAATGTGGATACCCTCAATTGAAAGCTGAAAGTCTGAACTTCAACTGCATCTGAATTGTTTTGTTTAAAATTCATTGTGGTAATGTCTAGAACCAAAATTAGAAAAATGTTGTCTCTGTCCAAATATATATGGACCTAACTGTATAAGATGAGGAACAGGTTGAAGAAAATTACTACATGATGGTACCCAGGGTGAGGGACATTGCTACAAGATGAGGACCAGGATAGTGGACATTTCTAGAAGATTGGGACAAGGATGGGAACATTACTACAAGATGTGGACAAGGACGAGAAACATTATTACAAGATGGGGACCATGATGGGAGACAGTACTACAAGGTGGGGACAAGGATGAAGCACATTACTACAAGATGGTCACCAGGACGAGGGACAACACTAAAAGATGGGAACCAGTATGAGGGACATTACCACATGATGAGGTCAGGATGGCAGACATTACTACAAGATGAGGACCAGTATGAGGGATATTAGTACAAGATGGATACCAGGATGGGGGACATCACTAAAAGATGGGGACTAATATGGGGGACATTACTACATGATGGGGTCAGGATGGAGGACATTACTACAAGATGAGTACAAGGATGAAGGATATTATTACAAGATGGATACCAGGAATTGGGAGATTGCTACAAGATGAGGTTCAGGAACAGCACATTAGGGACCAGCATAGGAGACATTATTACAAGATGGGGACTAGGATGGGGAACATTGCTACTAAATGTAGACCAGGACGGGGCGAAAATACTACAATATGAGTACCAGGATGGGGACATTGCTACAAGATAGGGACTAGATTGGGGGACACTGCCACAAGATGAGGCCCATAAAAGGGTCTTTATTACAAGATTGGGCTCATTGTACGACAATATTACTGTACAAGGTCAATTGAAGGACAAAAAAAGGGAAAAAAGTACCATTCTAAAAATATATAAAAAAAAGTATGAATAAATAATAAAAAATATTTTGCCACTAAAAATGCTGTTTTATGTGCAAACTACAGTAAACAAAAAAAAGTACCGTATGTTTGTTATTGCCGCATCAATATCGACCCAAGTTATAGAATTGTACCATAACCCATATGATGAATGCCATTAAAAAAATATTCAAAAAACTAATCAAAAAGTTATATTGAAAAAGAATGGTATAACTGAAAACGTCCATCTTGGCCATTCAAGAATATTCCACTTCTTTGCTTTAATCAACTCCTGGGTTGCTTTGGCTTTATGCTTTGAGTCATTGTCCATCTGTAGTATGAAACGACGACCAATCAGTTTGGCTGCATTTGGCTGGGTCTGAGCTCACAGTATGGCTCTGAATACCTCAGAATTAATTCGGCTGCTTCTGTCCTGTGTCACATCATCAATAAACACTCGTGACCCAGTGCCACTGGCAGCCATGCATGCCCAAGCCATCTCACTGCCTCCGCCATGTTTTACAGATGATGTGGTATGCTTTGGATCATTAGCTGTACCACGCCTTTGCCATACTTTTCTCTTTCCATCATTCTGGTAGAGGTTGATCTTGGTTTCATCTGTCCAAAGAATGTTCTTCCAGAACTGTGCTGGCTTTTTTAGATGTTTTTTAGCAAAGTCCAGTCTAGCCTTTTGATTCTTGATGCTTATGAGTGGCTTGCACCGTGCAGTGAACCCTCTGTATTTACTTTCATGCAGTCTTCTCTTTATGGTAGATTTGGATATTGATACGCCTACCTCCTGGAGAGTGTTCTTCACTTGGTTGGCTGTTGTGAAGGGGTTTCTCTTCACTATTGAGATTATTCTGCGATCATCCACCACTGTTGTCTTCTGTGGGCGCCCAGGTCTTTTTGCATTGATGAGTTCACCAGTGCTTTCTTTCTTTCTCAGGATGTACCAGACTGTAGATTTTGCCACTCCTAATGTTGTAGCAATTTCTCGGATGGTTTTTTTTCTGTTTTTGCAGCTTAAGGATGGCTTGTTTCACCTGCATGGAGAGCTCCTTTGACCGCATGTTTCCTTCATAGCAAAACCTTCCAAATGCAAGCACCACACCTCAAATCAACTCCAGGCCTTTTATCTGCTTAATTGAGAATGACATAACGAAGGGATTGCCCACACCTGTCCATGAAATAGCCTTGGAGTCAATTGTCCAATTACTTTTGGTCCCTTTAAAAACAGGGTGGCACATGTTAAAGAGCTGAAACTCCTAAACCCTTCATCCAGTGTTAATGTGGATACCCTCAATTGAAAGCTGAAAGTCTGAACTTCAACTGCATCTGAATTGTTTTGTTTAAAATTCATTGTGGTAATGTCTAGAACCAAAATTAGAAAAATGTTGTCTCTGTCCAAATATATATGGACCTAACTGTATAAGATGAGGAACAGGTTGAAGAAAATTACTACATGATGGTACCCAGGGTGAGGGACATTGCTACAAGATGAGGACCAGGATAGTGGACATTTCTAGAAGATTGGGACAAGGATGGGAACATTACTACAAGATGTGGACAAGGACGAGAAACATTATTACAAGATGGGGACCATGATGGGAGACAGTACTACAAGGTGGGGACAAGGATGAAGCACATTACTACAAGATGGTCACCAGGACGAGGGACAACACTAAAAGATGGGAACCAGTATGAGGGACATTACCACATGATGAGGTCAGGATGGCAGACATTACTACAAGATGAGGACCAGTATGAGGGATATTAGTACAAGATGGATACCAGGATGGGGGACATCACTAAAAGATGGGGACTAATATGGGGGACATTACTACATGATGGGGTCAGGATGGAGGACATTACTACAAGATGAGTACAAGGATGAAGGATATTATTACAAGATGGATACCAGGAATTGGGAGATTGCTACAAGATGAGGTTCAGGAACAGCACATTAGGGACCAGCATAGGAGACATTATTACAAGATGGGGACTAGGATGGGGAACATTGCTACTAAATGTAGACCAGGACGGGGCGAAAATACTACAATATGAGTACCAGGATGGGGACATTGCTACAAGATAGGGACTAGATTGGGGGACACTGCCACAAGATGAGGCCCATAAAAGGGTCTTTATTACAAGATTGGGCTCATTGTACGACAATATTACTGTACAAGGTCAATTGAAGGACAAAAAAAGGGAAAAAAGTACCATTCTAAAAATATATAAAAAAAAGTATGAATAAATAATAAAAAATATTTTGCCACTAAAAATGCTGTTTTATGTGCAAACTACAGTAAACAAAAAAAAGTACCGTATGTTTGTTATTGCCGCATCAATATCGACCCAAGTTATAGAATTGTACCATAACCCATATGATGAATGCCATTAAAAAAATATTCAAAAAACTAATCAAAAAGTTATATTGAAAAAGAATGGTATAACTGAAAACGTCCTCTTGTCCTGCAAAGAATGTGGCCCGTCAGGTTTACATTTTTCTTATGTGCAGCCCATTTATCCGGCTGAGTTACAGACCCGTTTTAGGGTATCCTTACACACAGGGAGCCTCATTACTGTCCGTGAAGGCGTGTGCCATAAGTTTTAGCTGAAAATGTTTTTGATTTAATCTTAAATCCCTAAAAAAAAATCACATTTTATACATCGATTTACTGTATTAATAAAGTAGGGTTGTGTATTGTCTACAGAACATTTTTGGTGAGTTTCAGTACCTGTGGATGCAGAAAGCAGCTTCTCTGGTTGGTCTATTGCCTTGGCCATAGCAAGAGCATATGAAGTAATGGCGACGGTGTATGGTTTTTTCAGACCTGGTAACTGACCCAGCAGGAAGCTGGTGGCTTTTTCAATACTGCTCTTCAGGCTCTATAATAAATAATTGAAGACAAATTTTCCGTGACTGTGGCCATTTGTGGTTCCATTAAAGGTTGATGCACATTGGAAACTCACGTTGACATGTGGAGTACAAGTCTTCTCACTTTCCAACAAAGCAATAAGGACAAAGGCAGTAAGAGAAACATCTTCTGATGTCCCTTTGATATCTCCCTGGAAAAAAATAATTAAAAAAATTGTAAGTGTAACGCCACACTTTAAAGATCACTAAAACCTACCAAGCTAATGTGAAGGAAGTCCTCTGCCGATACTTACCACCATCTCCTGATGAATAACTGGGGCATCTTCTTTGAACATTCCATCGGGTTTCTGTTTATCAAGTACCAACCATTTGACTGCTCCACACAAAACGTTACTTTCAATATCCACCAGTGGTTGAGCCATTGCAAAAACTTTGACTACGTAAGCAGTTAGCCTGGTCGTAAAGAAAAGATATTATCCGAATAGGGAAATATTTACAGTGCAAAATATATCATCCTAAGCCTAATTGAACAGTGACGTCTTCTCATTATCCAGGTTCACCAGAAAGTTGCTGCTGCATTTCCTGCTTCTGCTTTTATACAGGCTTTAACAATATCTCCTGTTTGGCTGTGCTATATCATGTGACATGTTAACTGCAAGGCATTATGGGTGAACCTACTTATGGTCATGTGATCCTACTGTGGCTGAATGTTTAAAATGGCAGTGGTTATTGTAAGCCATTCACCCAAAGTGAATGGCATTTTTTTAAATTATTTTCAATTAATAAAAATGTGACACTTGTTCCATTTGCATCAAATCAATTTTCTCATTTCGAGTCTTCATCATGATTTTTTATGCTTAGGAATAAAGCTCAGCTTTTAAGTGTTGTGTTCTCTTGAAGTTATTCTGGAAGGCATATCGCAAGGCAAGTGGTGGTATGGCCTCTATAGAGCCCTGGTTTCAACATCATCATGTCATGGGATTATATGAAGTAGCAGAATGGTTTGTGCAAGCCGACATCCACAGAAGATCTGTGGTTAGTTCTTCAAGATGTTTGGAACTTTCTTCCTAAACTGTGTTTAAGTGTCTGGGATCAGTCAGACGGCCGTATAACTTATATGAGGATTGCATCACAACTTTCGGACTGGCAGTCGGCTCTCTTGACCAGAGCTTGAAGGTTGCGTAGAAATACATGCTGTCACGCTCAGTTAGGGAAAGCTGATGGCCAGTCCGAGCATTGTGATGCGATCCTCGTCCGAGTTATATGGCTGTCTGACTCTTACCTACCTAGAAGAATTGATGCTAATTTGTAGGAAAACTTCCGTCACCAAATATTGATTAAGACTTCTCTTTTGTTCATTCACTTTGCATTTTATTAATTGATCAAAAATAAACTATTAACACTTTTAATTTTTAACGCCTTATTACTTGCAGCATTTTTCACACTTGCCTAAAACTTTTGCATAGTATTATATAGTATAATGAGTTGACGTTTTTTTTTTGTCCGGTTATGAACTGAGATGTCTTCATGTAGTATTAGCTTTTGGAAATTAAAATGGCTAAATAAAATAATATTTTCTGGTCTATGGTTCTGAAGATCTGTAAATATCCCACATCAGTACAGATGGTCCTCACCATGTGCTGGCTGGCCTATTTACGAAAGCTGCATAGGAACCGTCTGCTTTACGGTAGACAAGTTGCTGTACATAACCTAAAAAGAAAGATAAGATAAGAATCAAAAATATCCTGAAGCATAAATAGTAGATATTTCAGCTTTTAAATACCAATATATTACCATAGGCCACAAATCTATTAAACGGTTTGTCCACTACTCGGACAACTTCTTCTCAACCACTATGTTTTCCAACTTGTAAAATAATAACACTTATACTCGCCTCCGGTGTCGGGACTGTTCCAGTGAGATTGACAATATTTTTAATTGACTACTTTGACATATATACAACTTTTTGATCATTTTGTTGTGCATTACTTTTGTAGAGATGCAATGACCAAAAAACATCATTTTGTCTTCTGAATTTTTTTTTTTACTTTTACTTTATTTTTCCAATCAGTTTAAGTAACTTTAGATTTTGATAGATCACACTTTTACGGATGCAAATGTGATCGTTTGACCATTTATAAAAATCACTATCTCATATCAAGACCTAGCCACAGGTCACAGGCATGGTGGTGTTCAGCTCCCATAGGAATCAATGGCACCTTATATTTGTGTCATGAGGGTTAGGGGGGAGCCATAGGTCTTGTGGTTTAAATGCAACTGCCAGAGATTGACAATGGCATTTAACAGGTCAATAGCCTGGCTCCACTCACTGCTGTGAGAGGTAAATAATAGCTAAATATTGTGGTCATCATCTGCTGGGAATAATGCAGGCTCATCTCTTGAGTCTCGAAAGCTTGCAATGTGTTACCATCTTTTCAGTTAGCCATTAAAAGGTATCAACTACTGAGGACTCTCAATCCTGAATATTTTTCTATCCACTGGCTAACACGGTACAAAGATATACATCTTTCCTGTATCAAACCTTGAATAACAAATCTAAGTTCAAAATACCAAAAGTAAAAAAAAAATTCTAGGCAAAACACAAAAGCGAAGATTGAATTGTTTAGTATGTGGATAAATTTTCTTGCATCTCACTAACTTCGGAATTTAGTGAAATATATATATATTTTTTTACATTGTTCATTTTATTTTCAAGAGAAACATGGAATATTCATTTTTGAATTCGGTAATAACTAGACAAAAACATTTACAATTTGGATTTCCACTCTTGCGTGTAAGACTTTTAATATGGCATCATGAAGAAGAATTTTAGTACAAAAAAATTAGAATAAAACATGGTCAATATTTAATATTTATTAAACTAGTTCTTCCTTATTTTTTTTCTTAACTTTTTCCATTACTTACCCTGCCTGATGTTCTTGATGGCTTCATTTCTACGGTTCACACCAATTCTCTCCCATTGGTTGGTGGCATCAAGGTAAATGGTTGCGATGACACTGGGAGTCATAGAGATCATGTTTTGTTCTCCACAACCACGTGGAACAACAATCAAAGAGTTGAGATTAGAGCCATCAATGGCATCCTCCACTATTTGAGCGATTGAGTTTCCTGAATTAATGTGAGAAAAAGAAAAATTAGACATGACATAGTAAGAAAATTCTAGCCTAAAAATTCTCACTCTTGTTAAAGGTAAGGCGTAATGTTCTTCTGGAAAAAGAAAAAATATATAGAATTAACCACCACATATTTGAAGACAGTGTATCATGGGACTTGTCTTCTTTTCACTGCTCAACTGCATTCACTGATGTAAAGATTATTGTATCTTTATCTCCATTTTTGGCTTTTACTGGTGCAGGTTTAGCAAGCTATTTTCTAAAATTGAAAAAGGTTGAACTTCATGGACCTGTCTTTTTTTCCACCAATGTAACTATGAGAATATAAAAGGCTAGAAAGTCAACTCCAAGGTCGTCTAGTTTTCAGTTTAATGAACAGGTTTAAAGTGGAGGCTAGAAGATATTTTACTAGACTTGGCTATAGACAAAAGATAGATCACAAAGTAATAGAAAACTTCAGAGTAGAGGTTGATGGAATTTTAAAATAATGGTTTGTGTTGGTTAGAAGCTGGTCATTCTTGATGTTTGGCCACTAGGCTGTTTTCTCATGGTCTTCAACAAAGAAGTGGATAAGTGGCCATCGGATAAGTGCATGTTTTAGTGTGTGCTTGACCAAACCTTCTCTGTTGTGGGGGCATTGTAGGAGACAAGTGAGTCCCATCCAATGCTATTATCTGATAGGGTTCCACAGACCATTGTGGCTTACATATATTATAGCAGGGCACATGGGAGGAATAGCATGATCAAGGAGGGAGAAGACATAAAGGTAAATCAAATGCAAATGTTCTCACCTTGTATGATCACAATTGTGTCAACATCTGTCCTTGGTACAATGTTAACATCGTCTAATGCAGACACAAGTTCTTCCTGAACACCATCTATTAAAGGAACACAGATCAGACTAAGACTAGTAGTGTGTACATGGTTAGTAAAAAAAATCATATATTTCATGTTCTAAAAACATTGCTGGGGTAATTTAATGACTTAAGGAATGTTCCTATTATTGGTAGCTTTTAAGATATAAAAGAATAAAAGTTGACTTTACAGACATCTGTCTGAGATGATTTAGTGACTCCTACATTGAGCAGGGGGTTAGACACGATGACCCTGGAGGTTCCTTCCAACTCTAACATTCTAGGATTCTATGACTTGGGTCTTACTCAACACCAGCTTGAAAAGTCCATCATCAGACAACTAAATACTAAGAACAATATACTCCTTCTCTTAAGATTTTTACCTCTCCTAAAGCTAAATTAGATGCACCTTCTAGCAGCCAATTGACATTCTTCAGATAGATCTACAATATGAAAATGAAGCGACTTCGCAAATGGTTTTTATCAGTAATATTCTACCGTATTATGATCATAGCTCTGGTGGTGACCTTTGATTCTTCATGGTAAGAGACACGAAATAAACCTAATGTGTAATCTGAGTCTAATCAGTCATGTAATATTCTACTCCCTTTGCCTCCTCGATCATATCTAACTGGGAACATTGGATTTACCTATTCCTTTCGTTTGCGGTTCCAGCGTCACTTGTTTTATATTCTTTGTCAAACGAACACCTTCTGGCTGAAAGACAGTATACATTTATATATAAATTGTTCCCTAATGGATGAGTAATATAATGAGATATAAAAATATCTTAAATGACTAACTACACTGATCTACTAGTAGGATTCATCCACTCGATTGTCCACAAGGACAATACTGCTTCTTGGCTTCTTTATATGTCTCTGACCACTTGGCTCCTCAGAGTTTAGTCCTTGGTGTTTTCCACTTTTCTTTTTATAGAGTTTGGACAAACTATCCACTGATTTGGCTTTCAGCACCATCTCTTTGGAGTTGACACCCAATAATATTTTATTTCTTGTGACATCTATTTCACACAACTACAGTAGAATGGTGATTGTCCGTCAACTCTGTCTAACATCATATTTTGTTCTATCTGAAGCCAAGCTTATTGAGAATCTAACATTTTTTGTACTTACCTCTTGAACTAAACTATACATGGTGTAACTATTATATTATACAAAGTGTTGCTGATCAGTGGGGGTCTTGGTTCTGAGACCCCCACCGATCTGAAGCCTACATCTCCTGCATTAACTGTACGCAGACTCAATAGTAAGTCTACAGATCCCTAAATTCAATCTTACAGGGTTGTATATGACCCATGTCCTTACTATTGAACCCGCAGACAGCTCTGGTGAGGGTCTTAGGCTCCAGACCCCCACGATGAGCAGCATATATAAAAATTTTACTATAATGACAGCTAGTTTTTAAGCCTATTTCCTTTTTGGTGGTACATTGGGCTACATTCCCGCTCTTTTCTGCATCATTCTAGTTACGAATCTAAAATCACTTTGATTTAACATAATTTGGAATGGAGGTGATGATAACGATTTTTTTTTAGCAAAACCTTTATATGTTTTTAGGATAGATTTCATTGTGATGCATAACCACCCACCCCTCAAAATAGATTAATTTTGCTTGGATTATAATTAGTGGATAAATTTAACAATACATGTATCTCATGTTTTATGTAGTGTGCATTCACCATCTTCATGCTAACTTACCACAACTTTCAGCTTCTTTTTGATACCATCTGAGACAAACTGCCCAAACACTGCAGCCTTCACCTCTACGTCGTGAGAACCCAAGCTTAAGGGGACAATAATGAAAGAAACGGCTACAGAAGACTGTGATCTAATTTCTACAGTCTGACGGAATTTTGCTTTGGCCGTAGAAAGACTGCAAAACTCTGGATTGTGGGTTAGATCCACTCGCACCTAAGATGAAGACGTGAAAAGTTAAGACAATCTGAAAAAGAATACGGGAATGCAAAAATTGTGTCTATGGAAGTTTTGTAATAGCATAAACTGTGTGCGGAATACTAGGAACATACAGAACAATGGATCTGCATCAAGTCATCAGTGTTACCATACTATACTTAATCTAGAGAAAAGGTATTACATATTAGAAGTAGACATGAGGGAATCAATTTGAGGCAAATTTAATTTGCCTTGAATTTTTAAATTTGCCTCAAATATTACAAACAATTTAGATTCTACTGAATCAGTTTTTTTGTGATTTGTTTTGTCTGAATCCAGCAAAATGGCTGCTAAATTGTAAGGGGCTGGCAAAGTGTAGAAAAAAAAATATGATGTCATGATGTGCATTGTCCAAGGCCTAGTTAGTGCCTTGTGTGACAAATGTTTTGAAATTGCCTCATCATGACTTTAAAGGCCTACTACGTTCCTGAAGCCCCAAGGTTAAGATGAAGGAAGTGGGTGTCAGGTTTTATGAGAAAGAAAGAAGAGGCCGGAGAAAAGAGCTGACCCGGAATGACAGGTGAGTAAAGAAGTGAGGTTTTTTTTTATTTTACCCTATGTTCATTATGTTCTAGGATTTGGAAAGACCCCAAAACATAATATAGCACTTTGGATTTGCATATCATAAATGTAATGTGAATAGAATTTCCCGGCCAAATTTGAATGAAAGATCAAATTCAAATTTCGGAAATCACTATTATCACAAGTTAAAAGGAAGTGGAATTTTCTTGATTTTAATGTGATAAGTAATACTGGCTAGTAAAAGTTAGGAGTTGCGGGTCTAGACATGGGACCCGGAGAAGTCATTTCTTACCTTGATCTTTTCCTGGCCATAGTTGTAGAGTATGGCTCGAATTTCCACCTGCTCATTTCTCACCACCGAGTATGGGAGCTTCAGGTCAATAAAGAAGTCCTTTATTACCTGGATTTCATAAGGCTTGGCTATACAGATACCTGAAAGGCAGAAAACATGGTGATACCTGAACATATACTGTAGTCTAAACTTAATATTAATCTTAGGTACTCTTTATTCTTTGCGTTGATCATCAGCAATAAACGGGATGTCCAGGACTCACATAGTGATGTCCTAGCTCTAGGATGGTGGTATTTTCAGTAAGATTGCGGTGATATTATTTTGTTACTGTATTTATAACGATTTAGCTTCCATCTTTGCCAGATTAGTAAGTGTATATGTGGAATATTACATGAGTTATTTTACAGCCCAAAATGTACGATATCCTTTTGTGTTTGTTAGATATTTTGTGACCTTAAGATTAAATTGATTAAATTTAGGGTTATCCATTTCTTGACACAATATGTGATGATCACTATAGGCCATCACTTTCTCATGTATTTGATTATCCAATATTATGAGCATGAGACATTTTAAATCGGGTAGAATTGGGAGTAATTTTTCCCAGCTAAATATATCTTTGTGATCACTGCCTGATATAATAATTTGCATAAATATATATTTAGCTTTACCATCTCAAAATATCACTCAATCATTCAGTTATATAAATACTGTCATACGGTATACTGTCATTTTGTGCTATCACATGGCCATGACACACTGACACACCATAACATATACAACAAAGTCCTGACTATCTTCCCAGAAGATACAGAATGGTTATTATGGTTCGCACCTTTATTTTGAGAGAGACTCACAGCCAGGACCTCCCAAGTAGTGATCGAATCTTTCAAAAAAATGTTAAGCACCTTGGTCGAAATTCTACAGAAATGAAAAAAAAAAATCAGTGGTAAAGAAATATCAAATGACCAGTTTTTGTCCTAATGTTCTTAAAAGTTAAAAGGAATCTGTCAACAGGATTTGACCCGCCATCCCCCAAAACTATTTATATGTGCATGTAGCTCTTTCAAAGCCAAGTCCAACAACGTCTTTACAATGTCAGTCTGCTCCTCCATTGTTGAGAACTCAGAGTTTGAATTGATATGGAAATAAGGCTGTAGATCTATTTGAATCATAGAATCATAGAATCATAGAATCGTAGAGTTGGAAGGGACCTCCTGGGCCATCTGGTCCAACCCCCTGCTCAAAGCAGGATTCGCTAAATCATTCCAGTCAGATGTCTGTCCAGCCTCTGTTTGAAGACTTCCATTGAAGGAGAACTCACCACTTCTCGTGGCAGCTTGTTCCACTCATTGATCACTCTAACTGTCAAAAAGTTTTTTCTAATATCTAATCTGTGTCTCCTCCCATTCAGTTTCATCCCATTGCTTCTAGTCTTTCCTTGTGCAAATGAGAATAAAGATGATCCTTCTACAATGTGACAGCCCTTGAGATATTTGTAGACAGCTATTAAGTCTCCTCTCAGTCTTCTCTTTTGCAAACTAAACAATCCCAAATCCTGCAACCTTTCCTCATTTGTGATCTGAAGCCTTTGTCACTCCAGCTCTATTCCTGCCCAGCACCGAGGAATAGAGCTTGATTGACAATCTCTATGCTGTGTGACTTCTAACAATGGAGCTGTCAGTGAAGCAGGAGGAGGCAGAGCTAGGCGGGGCATAGAGCTAGAGTGGCAAAGGCTTTAAATCTACAAATAGTCTTTCAGCCTAATTTGCATAAACATTCAAACACTGATTTCTCAGTAACGGAGGAACGGCCTGACCTTGTGAAAGTATTATAGGACATGTCTATGAAAGAGCTACATGTGCTTATAAATAGTTTGGGGTGTAAAATCCTGCTGACAAATTCTCTTTGAATTCTACCTTTACCTTTATTTATAACATCTACTAGCAAGATAAGGGCCAGTTGGTGGTTCTCATGTATACCCGTTTGTAAAAATGAATCCCCGAAAACAGAAATCAAGGAGGATTATTGGATGCATCAAAAAACTCATCAAGAGTATAGCAGAATGGTTGTAGGGAGCAAAGAAGTGATGGTCTCTGTATCTAGCTATAGAAGAAAATGTCTTCTTCTAAGGGCCTATGTACCATAGAGAGAGCCCATTTAGCGGGCTACATAGCCCATCGAGAGAGGAACACAGTTCCAATTATTCTCATCATCTATGCCTGTAAGTGACACCAACCTGTTATGAATGAGTCACCGAGGAGGAAAAACAAGAACAAGCTAAGCCACAGAAAACCAGAGAGGTTGGTAACTAAACGGATTGCAGACCCCTGATCCTATCCACACAACTAGCTGTAGCCATGGAGCGTACCTACGATGATCCTAGATGCCTCGTCACAGCCGGAGAACTATATAAGCCTAAAGCAAGAAAAGGGGAAATCTAAACTGCCCCAGAGCAGACCCCAAAGCAATAGACAGCCCCCAAACATGTATTGTCGGTGAGACAAGATGAAAACACAAACAGATAGAAAAATAGGCTGAGCAAATGATGGGGCCCACACTAACTAGAAAGGACAGGAAAGGAAAGATGCTGACTGCAATCACACACAAAACCCTGCCAAAAATGTCCCAGCACTTTCTGATAACAAAAACCCTGAAGTCGCTAGACTTCAATTCCCTATATCAGCACTCTGGTATATTCTGAAGACAGAGCAAAAAGAGACCAATCTGATCAGAGACAAAAAGCAAACTGGCATAAACAGAGACATAAGAATGGAAACTCAGCACAGCCCCAGTAGGGGCTGGCTGACCACAAAAACTGAGTAAACCAGACCAAATCTCATGTGAAAAAATAGCAGAGCACACTTAGCTTGAGAAGGCAGGAACAGAACTGGAAACCAGGACCTCAGGGCAGGAAAAAATCACCAGCACAAAATTAGGGAGTCGGCTGTCTTAAATCCAGTCAGAGACTCCTGATGTCCACTCACAGTCCTCCTCCTCAGGTGGCAGGTCTCTGCCATTTAGATCAGCTTCATTACCTACTGTCACCACTAGAGGGAGCCCGGATGGAGAACTCACGACTTCTCTGTCAACACAGCCAGCTCCACCACCCTCACCAGAAGCCAGAGGTAAACCAGAAAATGAGTTCACAACACCAACCTATACAGGAATTTACAGAAGAATTACCCATTATTATCAGGTCTTTCTGTCATCAGCTCTATCTTCCAGAACCATGTCTCTGGAAACTCGGTTCTGGAAACAATATCGGCATCTGGGAGATATTCATCATTTTCATCACCTGGAAAATAAAACACATCACGCTTATATGACATTTTAAGTACTATTTCATGTAGATATCAAAGTTCAGACCTGTCCATCAACCTCCTCCAATTAAAAAAGCAATAACAGGGATTTTGGGCGTATATCAAAAGCAAGAGAAAAGTCAAAGAGTTAGCAGGGGAAATTGCTGATCCACTAGCCAGATTCTTTGCAAAATCTTGAAGAATAGAAGTTCCAAAATATTGGAGAAGGACAAATGTTGTCCCTATCTTCAAAAAAGGAAAGACCATGTAGCCAGGAAATTACAAGCCAGTGAGCCTTACTTCTATGCCAGGAAAGATCTTTGAACAAATTATTAAACAGCATGTATGCAAGTACTTGGCTTAGAATACAGTAATGAACCAGAGCCAGCATGGGTTTGTAGCAAACAAGTTATGCCAGACTAATCTAATTTCCTTCTATGATGGAATCACTGACTGGGTGGAAAAGGGAAATGCTGTAGATATAGTAAATCTCAACTTCAGCAAAGCATTTGATAAAATATCTAATACTCTCCTTATTGAAAAATTACCAAGAATGGGATTGACAAGGCTATGGTTAGGTTCATAACTGGTTCAGTGATCGTACTCAAAGAGTGGTTGCACATACAACTGGAAGAGTGTTTCAAGTCGGGGTACCACAATGCTCTGCCCTGGCTCCAGTGTTGTTCAACTTTTTTATAAATGATTTAGATAAGGGAACTGAAGGTAAACTAATCAAATTTGCGCACGATGCAAAGCTAGGAAGAATATCTAACACTAGGGAAGACAGAACAGATTCAGAAGCATCTATATAAGCCTGAACAATGGGCAGCAACTAATATAATGGTAGTTAACAGGGTGAAATGCAAGATTCTACAATTGGTAAAGAAAAATTGAACTTACATCTACAGAACATGATGAATAGAACTAAGCAACAGCACGTGTGAAGTAGACTTTGGCATAGTAATAGATCAGACTTTACACAAGTCAACAGTGTGATGCAGCAGCAAAAAAGCCAAATAGTTCTGGGATATTGTAAGAGAAGTATAGAGTCTACATCACGTGAAGTAATTTTCCTCCTCTACGCTTCCTTGGTTAGCCCACATCTGGAATACTGTTTCCAGTTCTGCTCACCACATTTTAAAAAAGACATCGAAAAACAGGAGCAAGTTCAGAGAAGCGCTACCAGGATGGTGCGCGGACTGCAAAGTATGTCCTACGAGGAACGGTTGAAAGATCTGAGAATGTTTGTTTGCAAAGAGTAAGGCTAAGAGGAGACTTAATAGCTGTCTAAAATATCTGAAGGGCTGTCACAGTGTAGAGGGATCATCCTTATTCTCATTTGCACATGGAATGAAACTAAAAGGGAGAAGATACAAATTAGATATTAGAAAAACTTTTTGACAGTGATGGTGATCAATGAGTGGATCAGGCTGCCACAAGAGGTGGTTAGGTCTCCTTCAATGGAAGTCTTCAAATCGAGGCTGAACAGACAAATGTCTGATATTGCTTAGTGAGTCATCTATTGAGCGGCGTTTTGGACGTCATGACCCTGAAGGTCCCTTCCAACTCTAACATTCTATGATTCTATGAATGTATGAAAAGTGGCCCATGTGAAGTCTTGTTCAATTGGAAGAAGCTGATCGACAGGTCTGGTCATATGATCCTCCATCAGCTGCCATTTTGAAAACAGGGGAACTATGATCTGAGTCTATGAGTAAGATTGCATTAACAAGCAGGCAGCGCTGAACCTGTAATGCTAAAATTTCACCAAGTGCCAAAAAAATACATTCCCCAACACATTTGTTAAAAGTAAGAAAAAGTGGCCAATCGGATTTAAACATTAATAACTACATTTTGAAGGAGTTATCCCCAGTTAACATTAGTTCCATATTTTAATTGAAAGATTTCTCTCACTTACTTCCATGTTTGATGGCGAGGAGCGCCTGTGATGCCGCGTTGGCAGATACCTGCCAGAGTGAGTCCATGATTGGCAGGTATGATGCACCTGTCCTATTCATTAGGATAGAACATGTTCAAGACACCTGCAAATAGGGGACAAATCTTGGCAGGTATCTGCTGATTCAGTGTTATGGGTGATGCTCACCTTCCCATACGGAAATGAGTGACGCAGGACAACCCCTTTAAAGAATGTGCCATCGCAACCTATGCCGTGAAGTCACTGTGATATGAGTTGCCGAAGCCTAGTCAACACCTCGATGGATGACAAGCCAAAGAGTGATGTCAAAGGCTGCGTTGGGGGTCGAACGTTCCAGCATAGAGTGAAGCAAATCAAAGAACAGGCGAAAAGAAGAAGCATGGAGAACCACACTGTAGGCTGCGGTGGAGGTAAGACAGGTAACCGGTGAGGTGAGATTTATTATTTTTTTTACATTTTGGCGGTGCTCTACCATTCAGCAAAATGGCAGCTGCAGCTGGCCACCGTTGTGCTGACCTTACAGGGAGCAAATTACAAAAAAAATCTGTGTTCTGGAGAAAACAACTTTTTGAAGACTTCGGACAGAATTTACATTCAATCATCACTAATAACTCATTGTTATAGCTTTGAGGGCCATTTTAATAGACTCACTTAGAGGACCATTTTGTCATAATCAGTTAATCAGAACAATGGGACAGCTGCAGAAATTTCTGCTACTTGTGAACATACCCTTATAGAGCATATAGCTTTATTAAAAGACTACATTCTACTGTGTACTGTGAATTTTTCATATATCACTTACTTCTGCCCATATTATCCCCATCTTTTGCAGCCCTCTCCTCCTCTCTCTTCTTTTCGATGTATGTGCAGCAGTCAATGAAAGCATCCACACATTCTTTGCCTTCCAAGATGTTTGATGCTCGTCTTTCGCAGTTGTGACCCATTGGACTTTCCTGCATGCCATCAGTGCAGCACTTCCTTGCTGATTCCTTGTACTTGGAGGCTGAAAAATATATTTATATTGATATCCACACCAAAAATTAAAGCCACATTCACAAATTTGAGTAGATGATTCATTTTATAATGACAGAGATGGAGCAACCTGCCAACTAAGGTCTATTTAAGGCACATTTTTTAAATTTTAGCTTTTTACTACTATTGTTAATGGTAGTGTGAACTCACATAAGTTTATGCCTTGAACTACTTGTCTTTTTTAACTACATTTTACTTGAAAAAATTAATGAATACCTATAATTAGTGTTGAGCGATACCTTCCGATATTCGGAAATATCGGATCGGACCGATACCCAAAAAATATCGGATATCGCCGATTCCGATACCGGAAACCAATGCAAGTCAATGGGACAGAAATATCGGAATTAAAATAATCCCTTTCTTTCCTTGTAGGTTAATTCTACATGAAGGAAAACAACTAAGAATAATGTAGAATGTATTGGGGGAGGTGGAGGAGACATTAAAGGCATAGAGGTTTAGCCCAATCGAATGGAATAGCAGGAATTATTTTTTTTTAAGACGTTCGGAGTTACAAAGATATTGACTATGTTAAAGGGGTTGTGTAGCAATAGAGGGAGATGTTCAGAAAAGGCACATGTTGGCGGAGTGTTGGAACGGAGTGCTTCATCTAGCTTGGAGGTTGACTGAGCCCCTGACCCGGAGGACACGGCACGGATGCGGGCACCTGTATGCACAACAGACTGTGACTAAAGCTTTGGAACTACATGCCCTGGTGTCCTCCAGTTATTCCTGCGCCAACACACTCAGCATTGCTACATCTCTGTGCCTGGCACTGCACCATCTACATCTCTTCACTACCTCTCCGTCTCACTGCCCTGGGACTACAGCCCTACCTGTGGAGGGCCACAACATCAAAGCTGCACCACACCATCTGTCCCAGAGGATCTGTCTGCAGCGTCGGCTTAACATCTTCATTGCTGAACACCACAGGTGGCGTCACGAATCATTCACTCAAACTTTAATCATCATCCACACGTTCAACATTTCCCTTTTACAATGGACGCCCAGGGCCATGGACCGGGTCACAGCTACCGTGACATCTCCCATTGAAACCAACGGGCCCGGTACCGAGAACCCCACCAGCCCTGGCGGGCGATCCAACTTGGCAGAAATACATAACAGAACAGGTTGTTCGGGCTTTTCACATAATCTCAGTGCATATCTAGGCTGCAGAATGCTGACAATAAGTAATTTACCTTCTGTGGCTAGTCTGCACGGTTTCCAAGATATCATCTCTTGCTTCTAAGATAAATGTCCAGGGGAGTGTGTTCTGGCATTGAAATGAGAACTGGTCGTTTCCTCCTCCCTCACTAGTTTCACTTTCCATAGATCACTGTTCAGCGTGTGTCTGGGGGAGGAGCAGCTGGGTGGTCGGCTCGCAGCCAATCACAGCCATGCCATTAGTTAACATGCCTACATGCCTAACAGGATGTGCCCACACTTCTTAGGATTCCTCATTGGCTGAATCAAATCAAACTGGCTCATAACATTATGGGAACTTCCGATTCCGGTATTCGATATGCAAAAAGTATCGGAACTCAGTATCGGAATTCCGATACCGCGAATATCGGCCGATACCCGATATTTGCAGTATCGGAATGCTCAACACTACCTATAATAAGTAAAAAAAAAACTGAAAAAGAAAATAAAGCAGAAATAGTTCATCTACGACAAACATGAAGTATGAGTTTTAGGCCATTTTTCCTCATCTGTGGTACGCTGTACCCAGAAGAGACACCTTGGTACATGTCTTGGCCTAAGCAACTTTATTTAAGTAAATCAGAGAATTTGCTCAAGCAAAGTCTGAAATTTTACAGGAAGAAAAACAATTTTCTAACCACATCACATAATCATTGCCCGATAACCGTCATCTTACAGTATGTAGTCTTTAGTTCAACCAGTTGTGCCGTGGAACGGCGTCTTCGAGCCGCATGAACTTCACATTGTAGTTCTGTAAAAGTTAAAAAAATGATTATGTATTATGGACAACAAATGCATTTTTAATGCAGAAATTAGTAATCAGCTTTGATATAAAATTCTAAAATACCTGAAAATTACGATTTCTAATGCATCTAGAAAGATTTATTAGCAGGGCTCCTTCTTCATCCATCACTTATTACCTCTCTTTAAATGCTTTTTCATCCTTTACTCATTATCTCTTCATATATCAATGATTCTTCCATATTCTTTTTTAGCCAAATCAAATTCTCACCTGTCAGACCTCTGCATCTCTAGACCCCTCATCTTCATATTCTTATGATCATTTCACACCATAATAACTTCTCAAATGCCCTCAACCTCTTTGTACTGACATTTTAAAAGGAGTCTGTCACAACGAAAAGTCAAATGGATATATGTAGACATTCATATAGGAGACGTAGCCCCTGTAAAGATTATATTGGTATTGTAGTTTTTACTGATTTTTTTTAATGACTAAGCTTCAGTTCTTGGTGTGAATAAAGGCTCAGTGCACCATTCTGCTCCCCTCAGCTACCATTCTTCTCCCTTCCTTTATGTGATGGGTGAATCTGAACAGTAAAGTTCAGGGTCTGACCAACTGTTCCTGAACACAGGCTTCTTTAGTAAGTCAGTGTTGCTGTTTGAGTTCAGGACCTCGAACATTCGGTGTTTCCCACACTGTCATGCAGAGAAACACCAGCGGCTCTGATCGGCGATAAGATATTCACCGTCAGTCAGAGCGCCAGCAACTGTGACCGGTGGTAAAAAGTTTACTTTTGGTCAAAGAGGCATTGGTTCATGTGAATACTACTCACAGTGAACTGAAATTTTTCATGGTGAACTGCAATGAACTCACTGAGCTCAGCACTGCGCCATGAGACTTTTTTCCATGGTGCCCATGGTGCTAGCAGTCATCTCACTGAGGTCACCACAGTTCATCGGTCTAGCTCACACTAAAGTGAGCTGGAAATGTAGTCTCAG
This sequence comes from Dendrobates tinctorius, assembly GCF_039654945.1. Lineage (NCBI taxonomy): Eukaryota > Metazoa > Chordata > Amphibia > Anura > Dendrobatidae > Dendrobates > Dendrobates tinctorius. The sequence goes on along the minus strand of NW_027362017.1, from coordinate 2,955,931 downwards.
TGACCGGCAGTAACTCAGTGACTTCACCACTAGTTACTGATGCTGAGCTTGCAGCAGCTCATTCTCTCATGGTTTTTAGCCTGCACGTTCGCACCTTGGCACCGTCCAGGTTGAAAACCAATTATTGTAGACATTGATTACGGTGTTGGACAGTATGTAGGACAGGTGATGGATATAGTTTTTTTTATTTTTGTTTTGTTTTGTTTTACAGGAGACTAGAGCTTCGATGGAATGGGCATAAGGTGAGTATTTTTTTTGTTTATAATTTTCTGTTTTTTTGCAGGAGACCAGGGCTTTAACAGAATGGGTGCAAGGTGAGTATAACTGTATTTGTTATTTTTAAATTTGTAAAATGGTGTTTTTACTTCAAATAAAGGACTTTATTCTGGGTGTTTTTAATGACAGCATGACTATGAAGTTAGTAATGGAGAGGCATCTAACAGATGTGTCTTTTCTAAGGCAGCTGCGGGCTGCTATTTTTAGGATGGGGGGCAATATCCATGGCCCCGTGCCAGTCTGAGAATACCAGCCCCCAGCTGTCTGCTTTAGCTTGGCTGGTTGTCAAAAAGAGGGGGTACCCCATGTCATTTTTTAAAATTATTTATTTAAATAATTTAACAAAAGGTGTGGGGACCCTCTCTTCTTGATAACGAGACATGATAATGCTGACAGCTGTGGGTTGTAGCCCACAGGATTCAGTTTTGCCATGCTGGCTATCAAAGATAGTAAGACCCTATGTCATTTTTTTTTCAATTTATTTATTTCAGCGCAGACTTTGACTGAGGAATACTCCCATCAGTTGCCTCCTGCTCTTGCTGTTATTATCTGTAGCAGGCATATGCTGATGGGAGTAGCACTCTCTCATCAGCCGACGCCTCTGTGACCGGAGGTGAACATTTTACCTCCGGTCACAGGTGCTGGTTCATGCTGTCATCTGTAATAATCTTACCGCCGATCAGAGGCAGTGTTTGCTGCGTTGTCATGCAGATAACAGCATGGCAAACAACGGACGTTCAGGCCCCCCTTTCATCTAAATAGAGTCAGGGTTCAGATTCGGTTACTGTTCTGGCACCTGAACTGAACCTTTTTTTAACTGTTCGGCCGAACCCGCCAGACCCGAACTTCCAGGGGTTGGCCCATCACTATTTATGACAATTCAAAGTGTTTACTTTGGGGTGCTGCCCATTTTATATCTCCAGACTTGCACACATTGTCACTTCTGGGGCAGTGCTTATACATTGTCAGTGTGTGCAGGAGCCTTATCATCCCTCTCCTGTATGTGTCAGTTGCTCGCTGTAGACAAGATAACAACGCAGTAGGCAACCGGTGCTGACAGGAGATGAGAACTCACACAATATCAATATGTTCACGTTCTCATCTCCCTTTCTGTCAGCATTAGTCACCTACTGATTCGCGATCTTATCTCCAGTGAGCGGCCGGAACACACAGGAGAGGGATGATAATGCTCCTGCGTACACTGACACACAGTGTGTCCATGGATTGAAGGGGTGTAACAGTCCACAGAGCCTTTGTCCACACCAACTGTTCACTGAAGGCCCCTCATTTACATATGTAATAATAATAAAAATAATAATAAATTTTATTTCTATAGCGCCGACATATTCCGCAGCACTTTACATTTCAGAGGGCACTTGTACAGACAATAGACATTACAGCATAACAATAATCACATAGATCATAACAAATACCAAGAGGAATGAGGGCCCTGCTCGCAAGCTTACAGTCTATGAGGGAAAAAGGGAGACACGAAAGGTGGGTGGTAACAGTTGCCCTGATTGTATGGACCAGCCATAATGTTAAGTGTGTAACAGTACGGACACAAAGGGCTAATAGATGCATAAAGCATGTGGGAACATGATACGGGGAACCTGGTTATGGTAAAACTTTTGACTGTGCCACACAGGGATAGTTAGGTTAATGTGTTGAGGCGATAGGCCAGTCTGAATAAATGCGTTTTCAGGGCACGCTTAAAATTGTAGGGATTGGGGACTACTTGTATTGACCTGGGAAGTGCATTCCAAAGAATTGGTGCAGCACGTGTATAGTCTTGGAGACGGGAGTGGGAGGTTCTGATTATCGAGGATGCTAACCTCAGGTCATCAGCAGAATGGAGGGCATGGGCAGGGTGGTATACTGAAACAAGGGAGGAGATGTAGGGTGGTGCTGAGCAATGGAGAGCTTTGTGGGTGAGGGCAATAAGTTTGTACTGGATTCTGGAGTGGATGGGTAGCCAGTGTAAGGACTGGCACAAGGTAGAAGCATCGGTGTAATGATTGGCGAGAAATATGATCCTGGCTGCAGCATTCAAGACAGATTGGAGGGGGAAAGAGAGTTACAATAGTTCAGACGAGAATGAATAAGAGAAACAGTAAGAGTTTTTGCAGAGTCTAAGGTAAGAAAAGGTCGAATTCTAGAAATGTTTTTGAGATGCAGAAAACAAGAGCGAGCCAGTGATTGGATGTGGGGGGTGAATGAAAGCTCGGAGTCAAGTATGACCCCAAGACAGCGGGCATGTTGCTGGGGAGTAATAGTGGAACCACACACGGAAATGGCAGTGTCGGGTATAGGTACATCAGTAGAGGGAGGAAACACAAGGAGTTCAGTCTTTGACAGGTTCAGTTTCAGATATAGCGAGGACATGATGTTGGACACAGTGTTTAGACAATCGCCGGTGTTTTCTAGAAAGGCTGGCATGATGTCAGGAGAAGAAGCGTATAATTGGGTGTCATCAGCATAGAGATGGTACTGGAAACCAAATATACTGATTGTTTTACCAATAGGGGCAGTGTACAAGGAGAAGAGGAGGGAGCCTAGAACCGATCCTTGAGAAACCCCAACAGTAAGGAGAAGGTGAGAGGAGGAGGAACCGGCAAAAGATACAGTAAAGGAGCGGTCAGAGAGATAGGAGGAAAACCAGGAGAGAATAGTGTCCTTGATGCCGATGGAGCGGAGCATAGTGAGGAGGAGCTGATGATCCACTGTGTCGAATGCTGCAGAGAGATCCAAGAGAATTAGCATGGAGTAGTGACCGTTAGATTTAACTGTTAGTAGATCATTAGAAACTTTAGTGAGGGCAGTTTCAGTAGAGCGTAGAGAGCAGAAACCGGATTGGAGAGGGTCGAGAAGAGAGTTATCAGAGAGATAGCGGATCAGACGGGAGTGGACCAGGCGTTCCGGGAGTTTAGAGATGAAGGGAAGATTAGAGACAGGTCTATAGTTAACGGCACAGTTTTGGTCGAGGGATGGTTTTTTATGTAGTGGATGTGTGATGGCATGCTTAAATGAGGAGGGAAAGATACCAGAAGAGAGAGAGAGGTTAAATATTTTAGTTAGGTGAGTGGTGACAGCAGGGGAAAGGGACTGGAGCAGATGTGACGTAAATGGGTCACTGGTGCAAGTGGTGTAAGAAAACTGTATTTATAGAAAACTAAATTAGTAAGTTCTACAGTACCATTATGACTTTTATAGGGGCAGAGTCCTTTATATGAAGATCTAAATAGTTCAATTTGATCTTTGGAAGTGAAAGACTACCACTAAGGATTAACCATTTTTCATTGGAAGTTCCCCATATGCCTCTCCTAAAATTTCATCTTAATATTTTTTCCTCCAAGATATCCCCATTGCCTTTTACCTTTCCATATCCCTAACATCATATTCAAAGCATCTCCCACCTTGCCTTTTCTAATGAAATTTTTACCCTTTATCATCACGACCTACGCCGTACCCTACTAATTTCCGCTTCATACTCTCATCTTCTGGATATTTTCAATCTCACGCCTGTACTCTACTCTCATTTTGATTTCATACTAACTCCTTGAGGACTCCTCTTATAAAACATTTCTTTTTATACCTGATCTCTGTTGGGTTGTTTTCTGGAAACTTGATTGCAGGGCCAATCCAGAATCATAAAACACCCCCATACTATTGGCACCACTCCCAGGTGTGCAGCCAATGTCTGATTTCTCCACTGAGTCCCACACCTAGACAGATAAGGCGGACATGGATAATGTTTAACCTTAATAACGCATCACTTGCTCAATTTTCTATAACTATAATTTGCAATTTACCTAGGCACCTCACCTTTTTTTGGGAGTTCTTATATTTTTTATTCAGCACAAAGACACCTTTGTCTACGGCCACCAGTCCCACATAGGCCTTGTGATCTGCTTGCAGTTTCAATTTCATAGAAGAACCAGGGTTTTGCACTTTGTTGTCTCGTTCCGCATTGCCGGTCACCAACAGCTGTTTCACAGTATAACATGGGTATATCAGTAAACATTTTCTCTATAGCAAAATTCTGTGACCAGTTTGAAAATCAACAAGCCTCTTCAACTATCTCATACCTCTTGTCTCTCTTTACTTCTTAATAGCTGAAGCTTATAAAATCACGCAGAAAGTCAACAACCTTTATATTTTAGGTATGATGCTCACCGTTCCCATGCATGAGTCTGTTACGTCCACCCAGATGGAATCTGAGACAATCTCTGTTCCAACAATGTAATATGCAACTAGGCGGAAGGATGGAATAAATTCTTCTGTGATGGGGAGAGACATGGTAACCAAGGTCTGACCCTGCAACCGAGGTTGCTTGTCCACTTTAAGTATCCTGCCCTTGTTCATGACCTAAAAAGCACAAAAACAAAAGATATAACCAAAACTTGGATCCATCTGATTACACAAAACATCTTACACTTTAGTGCTGGTAGCCATGTAGCCATAGTAGAACTGTCCTCTGCTTTCTGAAAAGTTGACCACTCCATCCTCATATAAACTACTTTATACCTTTCGATGATAAACTTAACCCTCTTTTGATTTTCTCACACCTCACCTACCTCACTTCTAATATGTCCCGTTCTTTTGGTGTCCCTCAAGGCTCTTTCCTGAGACCAATACTCTTTTCCATTTATGCCTCATAAAATGATCGGATCTGGCAAAATTCTAATTTTCATGTTTGCTTTAATTTTCTATGGAATTTGAATTTGCAGAGAAGTTATTCTCTCTAGATCCCAGAGCATACTAAACATAACATAATAAAGTCACAGTCACCATCCGATTTTTGTCTTGATTTCTTATCGACGCCGAATCCTTGAGTTCTGCTCAGGTGCATATAAGGTTATGATGTCATGATGTGAACCAAAACCTTACACACTATTGCACAGAATCATCCCTGGTCTCTTCAGAGCCACAAGTCCTAGCCTATTGTGAAGAGGCCTGGTGATCCAGCGTGAGCAGCAACGATAAAAAGATATAATGAAGTCAGGTGGGTGACGGTGAGGAACATGTGGGCTGGATCAATTAGTGGTTAGGTGAATATAAGTATTATTTTATTTTTAAACCCTTTGATGGTGCTAATGGCTCAGCAAAGAGGTGGCAACTCTAGTTTTGTGATAGTGAAGTAAAATTTAATTCCGCTCAATCATATCCGCCTACTTCTAGTAATGGCGCCACACTTTTCGTAGTCTCTCAAGCCTTATATATTGGTGCAACCTTTGATTTCACTTTGTCCTTCAAAATACGTATGCCTTCATCAACTTACATCTAGACTACTATAACGTCCTTCTATATGAGCTCTCGGCCAAAACCCTTGCGCTCCTACGAAAGGGTTCTGCTGCCCGATTTATACACTTTCTGCTCTTTATTTTTATGCCTCTCTTCTTTTGTAATCCCTTCAATGGCTTCCGAGTGTACGTAGAATTCTGCTCAAAATACTAATCATGTCGTCCATAACTTGTCTCCTCTGTAGATCTGAGACCTAATCTTCTGCCAGCCAGCTCCTCACATATCAACTCCAGTTCTAACAAAACCTCCTTGTTTGCTCTTCTCTTTTCCGCTCCCCACACAACTATCATCTTGATTTCTCCCGTGCTTTCCCCGTGCTCCGGAACTTGCTACCTCAGTTAGTGAGACTCTCTCCCACCTTTAAAATCTTTTACCATTATTCAAAGTAAAAAACAATCTCGGGAAAGTCTTCAACATTAAAAAACCCTGCTGCCTCTACATTGATATATCAGCAGCTTGTAACCTTACTCTTCCCCTTCCCTGGAGGTTGTAAACCCTCAAGGCAGGGTTCTTTCTCACATTCTACCTGTCTACTAATTTAGCCACATTTTTTTGCACTTGTTTTGTACTTTTAATGCTTTATTTAATTACTTTAAGGTACAATAACCTTAAAGGAGTATTCCCATCACCAACTTCTATCCCTATATGTAGGAGGTCTAACAATAATATAAGGAAATACCTCTAGTTAGAAATGTAGTATAGTTCTTCTGATTCGTTATGTCACTTACCCTTAAGAATCTGTGGTTATGAACGCTCACATAGTGACAGTTAGTTAGCTGTTAGTGCTCGTAACCATGGATACCTAAGCTACTGCAATGCCCTGCACATGAGGTAAGCGACATAGCTAATCAAAAGAACTATCCTCCATTTCTAATTGGAGATATTTGCTAATATTATTATTATACATACTACCTATTGGGATAAAATCTTGGAGATGGGAACATCCCTAAATTTTTACATAAATAAAACATTTTTTAACCTCTGTAAAGCCTTATACAGACGTCAGTGACTTTTCACTTTTGCAAAAAATTACTCCGAGTGTCATCAGTGTTTTTCATCCGTTTTTAACGGTTGTTTCTTCAGTGATTTTCACATAGAAGGAAAATATTGAAAATCTTCTTCTACCCATTGTATTGTAAATTATATGGACAGCAGACATGATCTTCACGGACTCATAGACTTGTTTGGGCAATTTGGAGCCATGATTGAAAATGGACACAGATTTTAATGGGCACAAGCTGTATCCGTGATTACCATATGTAGGACATGTCTGTGGAAAACAGACGTGTGACTGAAGCCTTAAAGATGGTAGCCCCTAGATAATCCGTGAAGTTCACCCTGTAAGTGACAATATTGAGTTGTGGATTATATGGAAGCTGTTTACCAGGTAGGTGAAGTGCTGGATCTGGTTCTGTAAGGCTGCATTGTTATTGCGAATATTGAAGTTTACAGCAAGATTATCTCCAGGCTTGACTTCTGCCGAGGTGATACCAATGTGCAAGTAATTTCCACTGGACTGATAAGCAGTGGCTGTCATTGATTCTGTGGCTTGCCGGGCCGCAGGGAGCTGAGGACTTGCTGTTTTCACCTGTAATCAGTAAAGATTGAAAGAATACAGGGAAAAAAAACTAATATTCCTTCTGGTCAAAATCTAAAGATACTTTTATTACTGCCTATTTCCACTGATCACCGGATGCCATATTTTGCACCATCACGACTATAGACCTAGGACAAAGGTTGTTTTCACATTGCGTTCAGGCACCCACTCAGTGGCCCCGTCAGGGCTTGTGTCTGAACGAAACGAAAAATAGGATTCGAATGCATACGCCCCCGAAGCCATAGACTATAATGTGAATGTGCGCTCTGCTTTACATCATTATCGGGCATGTATGCCTACTGGGGGTGGACACCCAGATGCAGTCTAAGTCTACGTGTCCGCCTCCAGTAGGCATACACTCCCAAAAATGATGCACGACAGGGCGCATGTTTGCTCTGCTGGCACCACCCAAGCCTATGGCCCCGTTGTCCCATTTGCCCAAATCCCGTTTTGAGGGGGGTGCAGACGCAAACCCCGATTTGGGCCAAGGAATGCGTGGCTGAGCACAGTGAGAAAGCACCCTAAGGCACTAAACAGTTGGGTCGCAGAAACTAAGAATAATTTTGTAAAATGTCATCTAATAACATACAAGGTGGAAATTATCCTTAAAGCCAGGTTAGCAAAATTCAGAGACAAGGACATTTTAGACTTAATTTTTTTATTGTATATTATTCTTTCAGAGAATCAGTTTACAATATTCAATCGTCATTATTTTTTCTATATTAGTCTCAACCATTGATCATTCCCTGTCTCTATGAGCAACATAAAAAAAATAGATAGGAAAGTTGTCTCTTTTTTCATGCTTGTATATAGGGAACCTGTCATGGATTCATGCTGCCCCAACCAACAGCACCAGAACTCCGAGTCTGGCCGCACAATCGCAGCCAGTCATATTTTTCTCAGAAACAATTAGGCGTTTCAGAGAAAATAAACTTTAATGCTCCATCTCTGGCGGCTTCTCCCAGTGTCACTGCAAGAGATAGACAGGTATCTCTGTCATCTAAGTGTATGGAGATAGACCTGTCAATCAACTGCATCAGTGTTGAGTCATCTTCAGCTCATTTCTCTCTTTTTATCACTTAACACAATAATTTGCTGATACTCACAGTAATTTTAAGTGAACTTATACTTGAGGCCGTGTTCAATGTCAGCTTGGCCGTTCCTTCCGGTCCTGTAATTCCCTCCACTTTTGTTGGTTCAGTCACGACTGGGACGCGAATTGCTGGAGAACCATCAGGGTTTGTCACAAACACCTTGGGGGAAAAAAAAGATATGTATGAGAAATATTTATAGAGTAAAAGCCATGGAATTTGCTCCTTAGGTCCTTATTAAAATTGAGGGCACATGAGAATGTAAAAAAAAAAATAGACCTTCAAAGTGACCTGCTTAGAACCACCTGAGGAACCATAGTCTTCTCGAGGAGAAGTAACAACCACTCTGAAATAATTCACGGAATAGAAATGTACTTGTGATCCAGCTTTATTACCTGGTTAAAAATATCTATTCTATACAAAAGTCTGATTTCATCTGTATACATTCTTTAATAATGCGTATATACGGTCTCAAAACTGTGCAACTCATTTATAAATATGATTTATAGCATTGGTCCAACAGCCTGTGAATTCCAGAGACCTGTAGATTAAAGTCCTCTTCTTCTTAGAAATTTTACGAGGCTTTGTTCTTGAGCTGCCGATTCTAGAGTAGGGACTCACATCTCTTCCATATCCTTGAGTTTGTGCCATTAATGTCCAAGATGGTAATGAGAAATGTATTATGGTATCATCACACACACGTCTGAATTATGGACTTACTTACGTAAATGTAGATCAACAAGGGTTACATACCATAAAGTCGAAGGGCATTCCAGGCTTGAAATATTTGGCGGTTTTGGTAAATAGTATTTTAAATGGTGATTTCACAATATGAATGTCTTCCAGTTCACTCTCCACAATTTCACTGCCTAAAAGAAAGATTGGCGTTCAGAAGGTGAATGCAGGGCTACGATTAGGGATGAAAATCAAACACTTAAAGAGTAGAGTTGAGCGAATTTTTCAAAATTCGGTTCCGGTTATGATCGGGAGCGAATAATTCACTGAACAAAGCCGAATGTCGTTGGAGTCAATGGAAGTGAAAATAACCGAATATGTTCAGATTCGATTGTCAAACATAAATTCGGCATGAATAGGGTACCGATATGGCACAAATTCAGATTCGGCGACTAAATCCGAACATATTCGCTCAACTCTGTTAACGAGTAACCATCGTTTTAATTTTTATTTCATAAATCAATAGCACAGTGATGATAAGAAATGTGGTAATATATCTTATCTGAGAAAATGGCTTCTTTCTCAGGCATGACTGGTCATTCATTCTCAATTTACAGGTAAAATCTGCGACTATTGATATTCGCAGTGTGGTGTAGTGACCACTGTGTCTGCTAGGGGGCGCTGTGTGGATGTCCGAGGAGAGAGAATGAATGGCAGAGTCATGAATGACCATTATGTATCTCAAGGTGGGTGGCCTTGAGATGGAGACTGATGTGTGTAATGATCAGCAGTGATATTGCTGAGGTTTTGTTTCAATGTGTTAGGGAGAAGTCTCCAGGTAACTAGGGAGACGGGTGGTCCTAGTTACCTACAAACCCACCCAGGGGGTGTGTTTAGTACACTATAGTAAAAGACTGTGAGTGGGTCAAGGACCTGTGATGAGGACATAGTCATGTGACCCGGTGGGCGTGGCTCCGGACCATATATGATGGCCGGGGTAGGTCACAGGTGGTGAATGCAGGGACCTGGTTGGTCCAGTGTGGAAGGTCCCGCTGAGATGGGGCTTCCTGGCTAACAGCATGTGAAGTGAACGCTGTGCTGAATGGCTGCATGTGCCTGATAGTTCCCTGGAGGGAATGGATGTCTGCAGTATGCTAAAGGAATCATGAGTGACCCTGACGTGGGTGAGATAACTGAGGCTAGAAAGCCTGTGTATGCTTAACCTGTGTGACCACAGGGATTACAGAGCTGAACTCTGTCATGGACGCTATGCTGTTATATGAACTTTATGTTGCTTCTAAGGGTTTATGCTGCTGAATAAACCGCATGGACTGTTATGAGTTTATGGAAAACCTGTGCCAGATCTGATTTTGTGGCTGCTGAGCGAGTATCCCCTACTTGAATGACAGCGCTACCTCACAGCAGTAAAAAGATAGAAGATGACAGTGGATACTGATGAGATTCTATGGAGAGCGGGGGAGGAGGAATGAGCTCTGTCTTCCTCCTCCACCTTTCTTCGTCTTCATAGAATCTCATCAGTCGTAACCGTCTTCTATCCCAGTAATGTAACAATCTGTCTTCACTGAATACAGATTTCACCGGTGATTTGAGAATTTTGAGAATGAATGATTGGTCCAGGAGGATTTCTCTAATAAGATAAATTAGAAAGTTGCTTATTTTCATGTATAATATTGATTTACAAAATAAAAATTAAAACAATGGTTACTTTTTAAATGACTATTAGATGTAATTTGTAATGTCCTAAAAAGTCTAACCTGTCAATTATCTGCATAAAATATCGAATCAGTCACTATTTATAATAACCTCATTCTGGGTCACTTTTATAGGAAACCAATTGACCTATTAGAAAACATCTCCATCACTAACTTTTCTTGAATTTGGTTAAAGGGGTTTTCCACTACTTTTAAGCACTTTATTAATACACCCAGGGTGGTGCAAAAATAAAAAAATAAACTATACTCAGTTCCCTGACAGATGCCACTTCATTGCCCTGCTACAGACATCCTTCTTTTGGGCAGGAGGAATCATTTTTTTTTCTGCTCAGACAGAATGTTAAGGATGGAATCAATCAGTGGTCTCTGGTTGGCTACAGCAATCATGTGACTATTCCTGCCAGAAGAGGAATCCAAAATCCTGAAGGGAGTTGCTAGCCGCCGCACAGAGAAGTGGCACATGACAAGTAGATGAGAAAGTGTTTTTTCTTTTTTATTTCTTTTCCCACCCGGGGTCTATTCATAAAGCATTTTAAAGTAGTGGACAAGACTCTAATTACTCATTAAATACATAAATTATTGCGACTACACTTTATAGGCTGAAATTATCAATGGGCCAAATCGGGATGTTCTCCAGCACCAACAAAAAATAGTTAAAACTTAGCCTTTACTCGCATAAGATAAAAAAAATTGGCAAACTGTGCCCCTATTAAACAAATCCATAATGCTTCCGAGTTTTGGACAGAAAAACCCTTAATCATAGCTCTAACCGGAAGCGCAAAACCATTGTTTTTTTATGTGTGCACATTCTTCCTATTCTTTTATTCTATATGATTAATGGCAATCTGTCGGTAGGCTTATGCTATGTAATGTGAAGACAGCATTTTGTAGGGGTTAAAACACAGATTTTAGCAATGCCTCTCTTATCAAGCTCCGAGGTTTGGTTTGCTTACAGTGATTTTTATAGCACCAGGAGCTTATTATTGCTGTGACACAGCAAGCTAGTCTGACATGCCCCTCCTGTGATAGAATCCTCACTGTCTATGGACACTGTCTATACAGAGCCTAGACTGGGTGGAGTTTGCTTCCTCAGCTCTGCTGCATTGCTAAATGTAAAAACTCCGATTGTGTCAGAACCACTATACTCAGTAAACTAAGGGATACATTGTCGGATTCAGCTTCTCTTTGCTTGCATGAGGCTGTTCTCAGATGATTTAGCAAAAACCTGCTGACAGATTACCTTTAAAGGCTTTCCTTTGGGGCTGGAGAACATCCCTTTTTGGACCATTGAGATCCATTTGACCTAAAGGGCAGGTCATTCTCCGTGTACCACAAACAGACCACAGATTGTCTACCCTTGAAGTCTCCTGGGATACTTATCGCTAAGGCTAGTTTCACACTAGCATTTATTCCATGCAGCGCACGGCGCTGCTAAGCCCCGCCCCCTGTCGGCTCCCTGCCCGCCCCATCCAGTCATCGTAGCCTACTATCGCACATGGACGCTTGCGATCTGCGCACCCTATCTTTAGCATAGGGTGCGCAGATCGTGCGCTGGCCGTGCACTAGTAGGAATTTGGCGTGCGCTGCGCACTTTTGAAGGTGCACCCGTGTGCGCTGAACGCAGCATGTTGCATTTCGGCGCACCTTCAAAAATGCGCAGCGCATGCCAAAATCCTACTAGCGCACGGCCAGCGCACGATCTGCGCACCCTATGCTAAAGATCGGCAGGGAGCTGGCAGGGGGCGGGGCTTAGCAGCACCGTGCGCTGCGTGGAATAAACACTAGTGTAAAACTAGCCTAACACATAAGTGATGAGCAGAATTGTCCTTTTTTCAATTTTTTCTAAATTTTCATTGTCTGCAACAAAATAACTTTTTAAAGAATGTTAAATAAATAAGATTTTTTTTTTAAACTCAGGTATGAAAAAAAATGTTTTTCTTTTCGATCAGAAAATGCTCTGCCGAAGCAACGCTGGTAAATGACCAAAATGCTTAGTCTGATAGAGTTTTAGATACAAGTGGCCTAAAAACAGACAAAAAGATATGTCTGTACAAATATGTACATAAGTAACTCTGATATCTAAGTTCAGAACTTTGGTATTTTAATGTTCCCCCTCCACACACTCACCAGAATCAGTGATAAGAGTAACCGACATGTATAAGGTATATTGCAACATATCATCAGCGTTGACAAAGCTCTTCACAAGATCTTCTCTTTTCAGGGTAGCAGTCCCTGCACCATCTTCAATCTAACGGATCAATAAAGGTCATCGAAAATGAAGATTAATAACAAATGGTTTTAAAAAGATCAAGAAATTTCCTGCAAGAATCTTAAAATATTTTCGAAGCAAAAACTTCCCAAATTCCTTCTAATATAAAAAAAGAAGGAAATACGATCTTGTTTAGATTTAGAAATATTTTTCCTTACGTGAATCCGTCTCAGAGTATTGGGTAGACTGGTCCTTACATCTTCTTTCTTGACCCCAAATATTACAAAAGCGGTACCTTCTACAGACTTCCCATAGAGGAACCTGGTGTTAAAGAGCAAAACAAAGATGACCGATATCATAACCCATGGAGTTGTGAGATGGTGAAGATATGCAGATATCAGAAGCACTTGTACTCATAAACACCGTAATTAGGCCGGCCACAGACATAAGATGACTTTGCAGCTACAACTCCACCATTTACGGTCATATTTGGCTAAGATGAAGATTCTCACTATATTATGGAAATGAACAGGCATCAGGCACCTCTCCAGCTCATGCTTGGTGTTAATGAAGGATCTGATGTATAAAAGTCCAATTTTTGGGATTTCCCAAATTAAAATCATTGAAGGACCCTTTGCCTTGCTTCATCACTAATATATCAATGGATAGGCTGAAAGAAGATTCTTTAGATTGGACTATCTAGAATGTTGGCTTTCAAGAACCTTGAATTGTATACCCCAACTACATTTTAACAGCTTAAAAGTGTCATAAAGTCACTGTTTTCTTACTGAGATACAAACTTTAATAATCTAGAGATAGGTGACACTTAAAATAATTGTCCAGTGTTGAAAAATGTTCTGCTATCAGGTATAGGTATATTGAGGATAAGAAGCAGAGGAATTCTCATCACCTATAACCCTCCTGGATCCAGCACTGGCTCCATGGGAGTGACTGATGACGAGCTGTTCTAGTCATCTGACCACTGCAGCCAATCACACAGAGAGAGAGCAATGTAATCCACCAGAAACTGTTGCACTCAGATAACCCAGGCACTGGCCACCACTGTACAAGATATGATAATCTGCTCGATAAACTGGGGTTGACCATGTGATGCCATAGCTTCAGGGCATTATGAAAAGGACCATGTGGCAACAGAAAATGTCATTAGTCCTGTTTAGCAGTGTGGGAAATGGTGCTGGGCATGTTTTTTTTTTGTGATCCTCATTACTTGAATCTCAAAGTGTTCAAATTCTCATGGAACCATGACTTTCAGGAAATTCTGCTCACGGTCAATCCTTCGTGAATCGATATGTTCATCTCTAGCCACCACCAATGAAGATGGTTCTGGGCAGCTTCAGTGCCCCTACACTCCTCTGATGCTAGAGAAGCAAAGCTGCCTCTGCTTGCAGCACATAGCTTGGGTCAGCGGTGCAACCGTGCTGCTAGCATGAACTGTAAGTCAACAGGAACAAGCCGTCCCATGGCAACAGGAAGCCAAGAAACAGTGGAGTGCGCTGCGAAAGATTGAGCATGGGATAAGGCTGAACACTCATATAATGGTTATAGAAAAATCAAGGAATCAAGGCACCAAATGTCCTCCTTTAGGTTACTTGATAGGTACATAAAGAATTCATATGCGACGGTTTGGCCATGCAGGGCCTTATCAAGCCATAAGAAGTATGAGTTTTATGGCTTGATAAAGTCCCTGCATAGCCGAAACGTTGCATGTAAATTCTTTGCGTATCAATAAAGTAACCTAAAGGTGGACGTCTGTTGGCTTGGTTCCTAAATTATTCTGTACTGTCACAATCTTACAGAGGGTTGCACCAAGGGTGCATGGATTACAGAGTGGATTCATCTACTGCACCTACAAAGGTTTATGGCTGAACTCCTCCTCATCACTCAACAGACATGAGGAGCGGGTAGTAAAACTCTGCCAGACTCTAGCAGCTGCTTATCTCTGTCCAGAACCAAACATCCAATTTTTTTCTTTTTTTTTGCCAAACAAATGCCAGATAGACATTTCACGATTCCTGATTTGGCCAACTTTTTCTCTTAGATATTTTTTTTTTTTTAGGAATTGTTTTATTGTTTTAAATTAGAATTATTTATATATTTCCTTTTTCCAACAAGAAGTTGCATGTTGTCTTTTTAGATCTGTGTGTCATTTTTCAAACACTCACATGTTTCATCCGTATTGAACTTACTTTGCTGTAATGTCCACTATGAATTCAGGATCATCGACATAAAAGTATTTCTGCTCCGGAATCAGCAAAATCTCAAATGTTGGTAGGACTATAAGGAAGAAAATTAGACATTGATGGTAATACCTGATGGATGCACTATAAACTGCTATTACACTTATGTCTTTAAACAATATTCTCTTACCATATTCTTTCACCTCAAAGTTTGTGGTATAATTTTGCAGTGGAGAATCTTCAAATTTTGCTGATATGGTCCATACACCCACACTGGAGGAGTAGATCAATATGGCATTATATTATTATTCGAGTACTGCCTGGCACTTTCATTTATAATTTTGTTTTATATTAGCATTATATGTATTACATTGTATGCCATTCTTTATAAACACTGTAGGTTCTGTGACAAAGTCACTAATAAAGTACTGGAGGGAAGATGTGTGTCACTAAGGCTAATGGCATCAGTGATATAAAGCCAGAGTACTTTCCTCAAGCACACTAAAGTGTTGTGAGGCTTAAATTAAAAGTTGCATAAATGGGCTGGTTTTATGTGGACATTCATAGAGCAGGTGGGAGATTGTCCACCTTATCTCCACCTACAAAGCCTGACAGGACCTGTGTGATGTCATATGATCAGTCACATGATGGAAGAGTCACATGGTCTAGGGTTTAAGTAGCTGACTTTCAAGGGAAGCGAGGGTGTTGTGTGTCTGGAGAGAGGATTCTCCAGTGGTTTGTATCCTGAGGAGGAAAGACTGTACCTTGATCTACTGTTTTTGTTTTACTTTGCTGTTTTTGCCCAGAGGGCCGTGTTTATTTTGTGCTAAACCTTGGTTTATGCCGTACTAAATAAACTAAGTGCATCTTTCAAGCCGCAGTGTTCCCGTGTCTACCTCCGAGTGCAGCTGAGTGAGCCGATATACCACATTACCTATCTTTATGGACACTACCTGGTGCCATTAATACACTATTATATTCGTAATGATAAAAGATACAAAATTGAAACACCTGTTTGTGCGTGTCTGAGCAAGTACAAACAAGAAAAAGACGGAAATGACCCCAAGAAGAAGAATAACAATAAAATATCATGAAAAAATGTGGGGCAGTCAATCACTAATGGGTGGTGTCATATGGCTCCTGGGAAATGTTCTATCTGATTAGTAGAGATAAGCGAATATTATTCCCCAACTGTAATTATTTTTGCCAGGAAATTTGATTCACTGTCAATAGAAATCTACTCTAAAGCCTCCAATTGCCGTTTCTCTTTTCCTTTTGTGGTATGGCGACTGGCCATGTGATTAATGGGATGTATGTATCACAGAGGTGGGTGGCTCTGTGATGGAAGCCTGGGCTTGTTTTGGCTCATCAGATCTACTACTGGGGTTTACTATACATTGGGAAGGCTTCCAGTTGACTTGGAGAGCTAGGTGGGTCCAGTCACCTACATACCCCACCCCAGGGTATGTGTCTGCACATACAAGATGGAGCCTGTGTGTTTGAGCAGGCGTGGCAGTGCTGGCTAGAGTGAGCCAGGATGAGGAGGCCTGTGAACTTCCTCTGGAGTGGATGTCTCTGAGGTTAAGAGGTATTCGGGAACTGGTGCAGTCATCACGGACAATTAATGGACATTAATCTGTATTAGGCACTCCAGGGCTCAGTGAGGACCGTGGGTACTGTAGAGCCGAATGTTTGCCGGACGGTGCACGGGGTGCTGTATATCACCAAGTACCTGAGCTTCGGTTTATGTTGTGCCTTTATAAAGGGAACGGACTTTTTATCCCTGAGTGTTCCAGCGTATTCCTCAACGACCAGCCAAGTGAGTACTCCCCGTCCACAGATAGTGGAGACACGTTACAGCTTCTTTACACTACACACAAAACTTCTCCACTGCTGTGCTCTCACACACTAATTGTACAGTTTGATCAGTATTTTATGGCTATGGCTGAGTGTGACGTCCTATGACTATCCAGATTCTCCCCAAAATGGCAGCTGCGTTCCCTGATTCTGCTTTTATACAGGCTATATTAGTCCTATCAATTGGCTGTACTATACATTTACATAATATCTGTAAGTCAGCCCGAGGTGAAGTGATGTAATCTTCTGCAATGTGCAAAATGACGATGGGCCTTTTGGATGATTTATTATAAACAAACCACAAATTGTTTGACTTCACTGGGTTTAACAAATTCTTAACACTTCAACACAAATTGAATTCACATTAAATTGGTCTGCTTATATCTACTGATTAGAAATAGTGTAGTTAACAGATTAGACAAGGATTTAACATTTCCATGTATGTATTCGACTTGGCCAGGATATGATTCCAAATGTTCCACCACGTTTGTTCATGGCCTCTCTTTTCTACAGTAAATGAGGTTGTGAAAATCTTTTCCTATATCAAACCCTAATATCTCAAAATTACAAGTCTGAGAAAGAAATGTGATATTTACCTCACTAGTTCTGGTAGTTTGTGGGATAAGGAAATGATACCAGATTCTCCTTCAGTTTTGACTGTATCTCTCTTAACAATTATATTTTCAGGCGTCTATATAGAAAACAAGAAATTGAAGCAGTTAATGTAATGGATGTAAAAGTAATATAATTTGGGACAATTTGCCTCATATAGAAAACGATTATAATTACGTAATAATAGAAATGATCGTATTGTCATTATGGGATCAGACTAAGTAACTTGGTATACGCAAAGGGTTTTGTGGATATGTTTTAAGAATGTGGAACCAGAAGTGATCTGGGTACATTCCAATGTTGAAGGGTATCTCGTGATCACCTTCCTCCACCATGCTTGACTTGTCCTTAATTTACGGTAAGTTTGTAAGTATAATACAGCATGGCGCTTTGGTCTCCTTCCGATTGTAGGTTTTCAGCTCACACAAAAGGGTTATTTTATTTGAGTAGTCATGGCATGGTATTTTAATTTTTCTATTTAAATATATTCAAGGTCCTCACATTATTTTTGTGGCTTTACCCAAATCAAGATCACAATACCACGAGGCGATGTTCTTCTACCGTTGGATTTAATTTCCATAAAATATGTTTTTTGTCCAATTCCGGCTTTGGTGGCACAGTAGTGTCTTGTGACATTATTGTTATTTAGCTTCTGCTTGGGAACTTTAGTTTCTTGAATTTATTTTTGATCATAAATATGAAAAGGATACAGTGATCTTACCAGAAACTCAATGATCACAGCCTTGTTGACAGGAGACATCTTGTAGTTCATAGAGAATATGCGGTAGAGAACTGTGGAATAAATACAGAAAAAATAAGATAAATGGAGCAAAGGAGGCTGCATTGAGTTTTTTTCTAGCAGTGACGGTGAATGTACACAATGCATCACCGCTGTGGATAGTCAGAAAGTGGAGAGACCGGCAGGGAACAAGGGAGGCGATATGAAGGTGCATCAAGGATGGTTATGTGAGTCACTTTTTTATTTATTTAATGTTTTTTTTAACTTAACTGTCTGTGTCAACCTCATTAGACAACCAAACTGAGTAAGATCCCTTTAGCAAAACACCTACTGCGACTTGTGAAAGTATTCATTCCCCCTTGGCACCTCACAACCTGGAATGTCACTGTTTTTTATTTGTGGGTTTGCATCAGTTCATGTAAAGAGTATAGCTACAACTGTGAACATTTGATTTTCTTTTTATTGTGAAGCAAACAACAAATAGAACAAAATAACTGAAAACTGTTGTGGCATAACTATTCACCCCCCTAAAGTCAGTACTTTGTAGAGCCTCATTTTGTGGCCTAAACAACTGCAAGTCACTTTGGATAAGGCTATGAACTCTCCACATTTTGCCAATGGGATTTTTGTCTATTCCTCAAGCGAAAACTGCTCCAGCTCCTTCAAGCTAGATGGTTTCCTCTAGTGAACAGCAATCTTCAAGTCTGATCACAGATTCTTGAAGATTCTCATTTTCTTTGATTAAGGTGAGAGTCTTGGATTAAGGCCTGGCCTGTGGCTAGGTCACCCCAAAACATTTAATCGTTTCCCCTTAAACCACTCAAGTGTTGCTTTAGCAATATATGCTTTGGGTCATTGTTTTGTTGGAAGGTGTCTCAAATGACTGACAGACTGAAACAGGTTTTGCTAAAGAATATCCCTGTATTTCACACCATTTATCTTCCCCTCAACTCATACCATTTTCCCTGTCCCTGCTGCCGAAAAACATTGCCTCAGCATGATGCTGCCACCACCATGTTTCACAGTGAGAATGGTGTTCTTGAGGTGTTTGTTCGGCATAGACATAGTCTTTATCAAGTGAGTGAAAAAAAGCAAGGAAATGCATTTTGAATTAAAAGAATCTTATTCTCATCATTTCTGAAGAATTGATTTACTCCAGACGCACAAACTACCTACGTGTTCATCTAAATGGATCCAATATCTCCGGGAGGATTTATCCACCTGCATGGAGCAGCAGAAGCTGTTTTTCTTCATGCCTACCTAGTAGTTTTGCCTGTCACAACTCCACCAGATGAGTGTAACCAGCACTCGCCTAATCTCCCTTCATAGAGTAACACTCTATTGTGCGCTCTATTTCCTTCTTCCAGATTTAGTCATGCTCCAGAATTTTGACATTTTCTTGGAACATGTTATTGCATATTAATGCTTAGCCCCTTTTAGATAAGCCATGTCCCTTTCCTGCAAGACTTAAAAAATAATTTTTCATTGCCAAATATGCCAAATAGCCCGTCGATCACACACACTGCCTCATCTACAGTGAGCAGTATCGAGAACTGAATGGTATCTGCACTACCATGATCTAAAAAAATCCAGTGTTTTTACCTGTAGACGAGGGCGTGTAGATTGTTTTATCAGTTTGGAGGACGATATATCCGCTCTGATAGCCGAGCAGAACAACTTTTTCCATATTGCACACCGGAGACTTCACAGTCACATAGACATATTGTTTAATTTTTGGGTCTTTAGCTACATCTTTAGATGGAATCTGTCAAGAAACGAAAGAAGAAAATAACAAAAGTTCTATAAAGAACCTGATGAAGGATCAATATGAAATGTATACGAGTACTGTATTAGTACCGGATGTCTCATGCCATAATTTTACCTTGACTGTAGCTGTGCCCAGGAATTTGTTGCCATTATTCAGAGACACTTTCTGCTTTGCTAAACTTGAAACTCTCTTAGGAAAATCTTGAATCTCAACTTCAGCCTCGAAAGCTTTGTTGTGTCCATCTACGACGATGATTTCTTCACTTTCCAGTCGTAGCACGTTAGGTGTAATGAGAGTGCATCTGTCGTAGGTACAAAAATAAAGACATCACCAGTCAAAATGTTCAGAACAGACATTAAACAGTAGATAGAACTTTTGGGAGCTAATTTTTTTATTGTTTCCTACTTTGGAAGAAGGGAAATAGAGGCTGACACTGCCATAATACGTCCATATTTGCTATTCTACACAGTGCCTAAAAACTGAAGCATTCAATGCTGAATTGCATAACCATGCAGGAACAGAACCGAAATAACACTCTATAGATAAAACATATAGTAGTGCCATGCTGTGCCGCCATAATGCTGCCACAGATTTCCTACATCAAAATGCCATTTAATTCCTACTCAATCAAACTATATATTACATATGATATAGCCTTAATAAATACCGCCATGGACACCATGACCTCAGTCTCCACCATTGGGGTGGAGACGCAAAGAGCATGTGCCCCTTAACTTATTCTATATCAAATTGGCACGAATACTTAATGACATGTTGAAACAATCGTAGGTCTAGCTCGGATCTACAGTGGTATGTAAAAGTTTGTGCACCCCTAGTTAATATTTATGTTACTGTGAACAGTTAAGCAAGTTGAAGATGAAATGATCTCTAAAAAGATTAAAGTTAAAGATGACACATTTCCTTTGTATTTTAGTCAAAAACATAGTTTTTTTTTCACATTAAAAATTTCAAAAAAGAAAATGGGACAGTGAAAAACTTTGGGCATCCTTGGGGATTTGTGTGCTCAGGTTGCTTTGATCAAAGTTTCAGACTTTAATTAGCCTGTTAGGGTTATGGCTTCTTCACTATCATAGTTAGGAAAGACCAGGTGATGCAAATTCCCTAGCTTTATAAAAACCCAGCCTCCTTTAACCTTGTGCCAAGAAACAGCAGCCATGGGATCTTCTAAGCTGCTGCCCAACACTCTGGAAATGAAAATGGTGAAGGCTCACAGAGCAGGAGAAGGTTATAAGAAGATAGCAAAGTGATTTCAAGTTGTCCTTTCCTCAGTTCGATATGTAATTAAAAAATGGCACTTAACAGGAAGTGAAGACGAGCTGTGCAAGACCAAGGAAAATTTCAGTGAGAACTGCTCGTAGTATTGCTAGAGAGGCAAATCAGAACCCCCACTAGACTGCAGAAGACCTTCAGAAAGATTTAACAGATTATGGAGTTGCGGTACATTGTTCTACTGTTCAGAGACACCTTTATAAATATGACCTTCATGGAAGAGTCAACAGATGAAAACCTCTCCTGCATCCTCACCATAAAATTCAGCATCAGAAGTATGCAAAAGAACATCTAAACAAGCCTGATGCATTTTGACCACAATGATCAAAGATATGTGTGGAAAAAAGAGGGAATAGAAATTCAGGAAAAGAACATCTCGCCAACCATTCAGCATGGGGGGTGGATCAATAACACTTTCGGATTGTGTTGCAGCCAATGGCCCAGGGAACATTTCATGGGTGGAGGGAAGAATGGATTCAAAGAAATTTCAACAAATTCTTGATGCAAACATAACACCACCTGTAGATGACCTCAAAAGGCGCAAGCTGAAGGTTTTACAATGGCCCTCACAGTCCCCTGATCTGAACATCATTGCAAATCTGTGACTAGACCACAAAATAGCAGAGGATGGAAGACGACCCAGGAATCTCACAGAACTGGAAGTTTTCCAAGGAAGAATGGATGAAAATCCTTCAAACAAGAATTGAAAGACTTGTCTGGCTACAAAAAGTGTTTACAAGCTGTGATATTTTCAAAAGGGGGTGCTACTAAGTGATAACTATGCAGGGTGCACAAACTTTTGCAGTGGCCAATTTTCCTTTTTGTAATTTTTAAAATGTAAACCATGAAAATATATACATTTTACCTAAAATACAAAGGAAGTGAGTCTTTAACTTTAGGCCTTTTACAGTTCATAGCAGATGAGTATTTGTGCTGAAACACTGCTATGTATACCACAAACGATTGCCTAATCGCAGCTTCAGGTCTCCTAAGAAGACTATTGAAGCCAGTAAAAGGTAAAGACAAAAGGTTTTGAAAAATATTATCAAAATATAAAAGTTCAAACCACCCGCCTTTTGGCCCAATCAAAATAAAACAAAAATAATTACAAAAAAACACATATGTTCTATTGCTGTGTTCAGAATCGCCCGATCTATGAAAAAAATTATAATTCATCCGATTGGTAAAGGGTGTAACAAGAAAAAAATCAAACGTAGAATTAGTTTTTTTGGGTCATGGCAACATAACATTACAATGCGATAACAGGAGATCAAAACATCGTATCTGCCCCAAAATGGAATCAATAAAAATGTCTGCTTGGCACACAAGAAAGAAGCCTCACCCAGCCCCATATTCTAAAAAATGGAGATGCTATGGGTCACTGAAAATGGCGCCATTTTTCTTTTCTTTTTCTTTTTACACAGTTTGAAATTTTTTTACACCTTTTAAATAAAAAATAATTTGTACATGTTTGGTATCTGCAAACCCATAATTGCCTGGAGAATCATAATTTCAGGTCAGTTTTAGCAAAAAAAAAAAAATCAAAAGACTATTGTGGAATTGCACTTTTTTTTGCAATTTCACCGCACTTTGATTTTTTTCCCCCATTTCCCAGTACACGACATGGTAAAACCCGTAGTGTTTTTCAAAAGTACAACTCGTCCCACAAGAAAAAAAAAAAACAAGCCTTCACATTGCCATATTGAATGAAAAATAAAAAAGATATGGCTCTGGGAAGAAGGGGAGCAAAAATGGAAAAGCAATAATGGAAAATCCCAAGGTCATGAGTGGGTTAACTGTTCAAAATAACAGTAATTTTGACCAGGGGTGCCCAAACTTTTGCATGTCCATGTATATTGTATATTGTCCCTGTATATTGTATGGCTGATTTTTTTTTTAAAGTGATTCTTGACTCTTCACTATATATACCATTTTCCTAAATCTTTTTGCTCTTGAAATTCTGAACAGTAAGTATGCCTAGAACGCACTATACAATTCAGCAATGTTGTGTAGTATTAAAATGACCCCAGCAACCCGTACAATAAATCAGATACAGGCTGTATTGACTTTAAAAAAGACCAGGTAAAAAATAATCAGTTTTTGATCTTATTTTATTCTTCTTGCTCCCCTGGCTATTGCGGTCTTTGATTTTTTTAAAAAAATTGCCTTATGCTTTCAGACATACACGCCTTTTCACTTACTGCTAATTTTATGGTGTATACCAAGAGGCTGCAAAGGACAATAATATAGAATGCCCTGAAGACATGCCCCCCTGAGAAACTTGTGAGCCATGTCCCATTTTAAAATACCATAAGAATGAGCACTAAATAAAAAAGCGAAAACAGAATAATCAGGGGAGTAGCAACAATAAAACAAGAGCAAAAACAATCATTGAACTGGTGACAGTTTCTAATTAATTCTTTTATCTCACTTTCAATCTGTTCCGATGAAGATGAAAATGGATGAAACATCATATTTTGTGTATGCAACTGATTGCCACCCTGAAAAAACCGTTTCAAAAACACTTGCGTCAACATTGGAGCGTCAAGTTCTTTGTTCATTATATCTGTGGAGTGGAATCCTACTTGAGCTCCCATCTCAAAGCCACGCAGCCCATAATTATTTGTAAAGAATGGAGCAACAATAAAAATCATTACTTGCCCCCTTGAAAAAACTGTATTGCAATATTTGATCAAGAGTGCTGTGTGCACTTCTGACATGGCTAAAAGCCTTTGTGCTTATTTAGCATGCTGACACCTCCTGTTTTGTTGATTGAAGATAACCTGTTGCATGAGTACATTGACCTTTTGCAGGACTGAATGTCGCTATATCCTTTCTGCTCACATCACTTACTATATAGACATAGAGTATAGAAGTGAGCAAGCACTTCTCACGCTGCTGACATCCCTCAGATATAGCTCTGTAGCCAGCATTGTCAGCAGAGAGGAGCGAGTGATGTGTATACTTGCTTCTCCGATGGTTAATATCAGCAGAGAGGAGAGAGTGATGTGTATACTTGATTCTCCGATGGGTAATATCAGCAGAGAGAAGAGAGTGATGTGTATACTTGATTCTCCGATGGGTAATATCAGCAGAGAGAAAAGAGTGATGTGTATACTTGCTTCTCCAATGGTTAATATCAGCAGAGAGGAGAGAGTGATGTGTATACTTGCTTCTCCGATGGGTAATATCAGCAGAGAGGAGAGAGTGATGTGTATACTTGCTTCTCCTATGGTTATTATCATCAGAGAAGAGAGAATGATGTGTATACTTGATTCTCCGATGGTTAATATCAGCAGAGAGGAGAGAGTGATGTGTATACTTGATTCTCCGATGGGTAATATCAGCAGAGAGAAGAGAGTGATGTGTATACTTGCTTCTCCAATGGTTAATATCAGCAGAGAGGAGAGAGTGATGTGTATACTTGCTTCTCCGATGGGTAATATCAGCAGAGAGGAGAGAGTGATGTGTATACTTGATTCTCCGATGGTTATTATCAGCAGAGAAGAGAGAATGATGTGTATACTTGATTCTCAGATGGTTAATATCAGCAGAGAGGAGAGAGTGATGTGTATACTTGGTTCTCTGATGGTTAATATCAGCAAAGAGGAGAGAGTGACGTATATACTTGCTTCTCCGATCGTTAATATCAGCAGAGAGGAGAGAGCAATGTGTATACTTGCTTCTCCGATGGTTAATATCAGCAGAGAGGAGAGAGCGATGTGTATACTTGCTTCTCCGATGGGTAATATCAGCAGAGAGGAGAGAATGATGTGTATACTTGCTTCTACGATGGGTAATATCAGCAGAGAAAAGAGAGTGATGTGTATACTTGATTCTCCGATGGGTAATAGCAGAGAAGAGAGAGTGATGTGTATACTTGGTTCTCCGATGATTAATATCAGCAGGGAGGAGAGAGTGATGTGAATACTTGGCTCTCCGATGGTTAATATCAGCAAAGAGGAGAGAGTGATGTATATACTTGCTTCTCCGATGATTAATATCAGCAGAGAGGAGAGAGTGATGTGTATACTTGCTTCTACGATGGTTAATATCAGCAAAGAGGAAAGAGTGATGTGTATACTTGATTCTCCGATGGGTAATTTCAGCAGTGAGGAGAGAGTGATGTGTATACTTGCTTCTCAAATGGGTAATATCAGCAGAGAAGAGAGAGTGATTTGTATACTTGCTTCTCCAATGGTTAATATCAGCAGAGAGGAGAGAGTGATGTGTATACTTGCTTCTCCGATGGTTACTATCAGCAGAGAGGAGAGAGTGAAGTGTATACTTGCTTCTCCAATGGGTAATATCAGCAGTGAGGAGAGAGTGATGTGTATACTTGCTTCTCCGATGGTTACTATCAGCAGAGAGGAGAGAGTGATGTGTATACTTGATTCTCCGATGGGTAATATCAGCAGTGAGGAGAGAATGATTTGTATACTTGCTTCTCTGATGGTTACTATCAGCAGAGAGGAGAGAGTGATGTGTATACTTGCTTCTCCGATGGGTAATACCAGCAGAGAGGAGGCAAGTGATGACAGCAGAGAGGAGAGGGTATGCTCTCGCCAACAAAGAAACAGTGATTTATTTTCATACATTGCTGGCTCTGGACTAACCAGCACTTTCAATCGATATAGAAGGAGGAGGCAGCTTTCTATAAAAATGTGTGGTGCATTCAGGTGTTTAGCCACACCTATGGTGCATCGAGCACTCTAATTTGCATATTTCAATGTAATAATTTTTTGCTGTCAATGGAGGAACAGATTTGAAAACTAAAAGGACAATTATTGGTTCATCCCTTACAATGCTACAGGATTAATCTGAAATAAAAGTGTTGGATTAGAGACTCCATTTAAAACTTGATATATTGACATACAGATTAAACATGAAGACCCAATAGTATTCTCCTCCCATACTTTCCTTCTTTAGATGACAATTATCATATGTTTTTTTAAATAACAATTTTGAAAAAAATTTGGAAATAATAATTCAGCTTACATGTCACCATCATAGTACTATTAATTACCAGACACTTAATCAGGGTTGCCAACTTGACTTTTTATTATTTCTCGATGCCTTATCAAAAAATCAGACAACGTTTTTTCCGGACCCATTGTAAAACAATAATACAATTATAGGTGATTTATCTCTCCAGTCCTCAGGTCTCATATGAAGACATTTGCTGCATCCAATGATAATTACAGTCATAATAATTTTGGAAAGCTTCTCCAGCACAGAGGCATCAAATTTTTTTAGTCGACAGTAGAAAAAAATTGCCTTATTTTTTCTGATTGTCCAGGCTCCCTACTGTATTAGAGTGAAATATTATCAAATGTCCCCATAATACTGTTGTAAATCGCATAAAGAATATCGCCATAAAGTTCCAATGTAATGCTACAAATCAATGCCCCCTGAACACGATTATTTACTGTTGGGTGATTTTGTTGGCTTCCTCAATCTGCAAAGATCCCATCGTTAATTGGCATTGAGCCCGTTCATCACTGGCCTTGCCTAAAAAGCTTACAATCTACTGACTCCTCAGTCTGTATAACATAAAACAGCTAGCCAATACATCTTACTTACGGTTGTCCAAAGCAACCGGCCAGTAGGGCGAGGAGGGTGAGACACAGAAGTCTGCACCCCATGGTGTATCCAGGATGCTATGCAGATTTTCCAGGCCGGTGGAGTTTTATATAATCTCTGGTATGGACAGAGCAAACACTCTCTCTAATCAGTAACAAGGAGGAGCTGGAGGGATTTGCAAACTTTGTAATTTCCAGTAAAATCAGCAGATACTGAAAAATACACAGAGGTTGTGTCCTTCACACAGGATGATCTGCAAGACTTCATCAAGCCTGGGGAAATCGAAACAAAGAATGAGAAACTTCACAGTGAACAGTGATGGGCCCTATGAGAAGACCTGTACTGCGGGTCCTAAATGTCAAGTATCCATTTGTACAAAGGTTGGTTTGTTATGTGGAAAAGAGGACCCAATAGTTTCTAAAAGAACCTACAAGTTTTTCATCTACTAATACATAAGTCAGTCCTATCTATTTATGGGAAAGATGAGTGACCATACACAGTAAGGCTGTCATTTCAAAACTGCAGTTGGTTGGTCCCACTTCTATTTTGCTGGGTGACTAGGCAGATGTTAGGCTTTCCTGATGAGGTGGATCCTCAAAGCCAAACATCTGGGTGGGGACACGGGCCAGAGGCGTCAGTACAGAAGGCTAGTGAGGCACGCAGAAAACAAGTAGCAGAGGTACTAGAAACCATAGGTGGATAGGAGACTAGGAAAAAGGAAGAGGTCCTGGAGACCTCAGTTGCATAGGTGACCAGGAACAGGTTACAGAGGTCCTATAGACTGCACAAAGGTATCAGAGGTCCTGGAAATTGTAGGCGGACAAGAGGATGCGAACAGGTAACAGAGATTCTAGAGACAGGTAAAAGAGGTCCTAGAAACCACAGGCAGACAGAAGGCAAGAAACAGGTAGCAGAGCTGCTGGATACCTCAGACAGGTAGCAGAGGTCCTGAAGACTGCACATGGATAGGAGACCCAGAACAGGTAGCAGAGGTCCTCAAAGCTCCAAGGACAGAGGACTCAGGAGCAGTTAGAAGTCTATGCCCAGTTGTGTGTCTTGGTAGGCCTTATATAGGCCCAGGTAGATTATTAGATGGAATAACACTGGGCTAGCTGAAAAGCCTGGCATGGAGTACAACACAGTTCAGCGGACTGTAGACGGGGAGCAAAGCCCGGAACACATATGTAACAGCAGCTATGCCAAATAAGATCTTGGAAAAGCTGTGTAAAAACCTTCATGGGAGCTGTAATAGTGGCCATTTCGTTTTTCACATATTTGTTCTAGAAAACAAAATATCCAATAAAAGGAGCGTTAGAAAAATGAATAACTAGGCACAAGAGAAATAATGGAAGGAAAATACAGTAGGAATAAAAGGTAGATGATCTTACAAGGAGGGCTACATGGCTTCCTATTACACTTTTCCTTTCTTTGGAATTTGCTTTGGTTTCCACATATGGTAGCTATAGTTTGTGATATGGTCACCATGTGTAGGTTTCCTCCTAGTATTAGTCTTGAAGATGTAAGAGATTAATCATACCTGCTATCCTGGTAACTCCTTTATGGAGTTTTCACTTTTCTCGTCTTTTCCATCTGGCCCAGACAGACATGACTTGTCTGTAGATGTTATAGCAAAGACACATTTTACTTCTCACTTTTCCTGTATCCCATCCCCATCTGTCCCCAACTTGCACGAACTCCTCACTCTGCTGATACCCAAATACTGAGCAGCTGCCGCCGTGTCCCTATTTGCATCTGCTGCTTGGCGCAATAACAGTGCTCCTCTTCATGGCCCACATAATAATGCCCACCACTGTGCCCCTGACATAATAACAATGCATCCTTTGTGCCCTCTATATGATAAAACTGTCAGAAAATATTAATGCACCGTGCAAATGCTCTAGAAAACAGTGCCCATATATTGCCCCTTGCTTTGAGAGCCCTAAGAATGCTTCTTAAGTGTCCACTTAACATTTAATAATGTCACCCGAGTCCCTTAACATACTGCTCCCCTATACACAGTATAGTGGGCTCACAGCTTCATTATACAAAGTATGATGTCTCCACAGCTTCCCTATTTATAGTACTAGCTGAAGAGCCTGGCGCTGCCCAGGCATAGTAAATAACTACGGTTAGTTATAACAAATTATAATGATTATATCTATATACATACAATATATATATATATATATATATATATATATCTATACAGTATAAAGCTGAGTGTATAGCCCCGTTCACTCCACATAGCCACATTCACTATAATATCCCTCATCATCCCGTCAGCCAGAGCCACCGGACTACTACCCGTAATATCCCACATCATCCCGTCATCCAGAGCTACTGGACTACTACCCCTAATATCCCACATCATCCCATCAGCCAGAGCCACCGGACTACTACCCCTAATATCCCACATCATCCCGTCAGCCAGAGCCACCGGACTACTACCCCTAATATCCCACATCATCCCGTCAGCCAGAGCCACCGGACTACTACCCCTAATATCCCACATCATCCCGTCAGCCAGAGCCACCGGACTACTACCCCTAATATCCCACATCATCCCGTCAGCCAGAGCCACCGGACTACTACCCCTAATATCCCACATCATCCCGTCAGCCAGAGCCACCGGACTACTACCCCTAATATGCCACATCATCCTGTCAGCCAGAGCCACCAGACATCTACCCCAATATCCCACATCATCCCATCAAAGCCACCGGACTACTACCCCTAATATCCCACATCATCCCGTCAGCCAGAGCCACCGGACTACTACCCCTAATATCCCACATCATCCCATCAGCCAGAGCCACCGGACTACTACCCCTAATATCCCACATCATCCCGTCAAAGCCACCGGACTACTACTCCTAATATCCCACATCATCCCATCAGCCAGAGCCACCGGACTACTACCCCTAATATCCCACATCATCCCATCAG
Organism: Dendrobates tinctorius; assembly: GCF_039654945.1. Classification (NCBI taxonomy): domain Eukaryota; kingdom Metazoa; phylum Chordata; class Amphibia; order Anura; family Dendrobatidae; genus Dendrobates; species Dendrobates tinctorius. The sequence continues at coordinate 2,926,053 of NW_027362017.1, read as the reverse complement.
CCAGAGCCACCGGACTACTACCCCTAATATCCCACATCATCCCATCAGCCAGAGCCACAGGACTACTACCCCTAATATCCCACATCATCCCATCAGCCAGAGTCACCGGACTACTACCCCTAATATCCCACATCATCCCATCAGCCAGAGCCACCGGACTACTACCTCTAATATCCCACATCATCCCGTCAGCCAGAGTCACCGGACTACCACCCCTAATATCCCACATCATCCCGTCAGCCAGAGCCACCGGACTACTACCCCTAATATCCCACATCATCCCGTCAGCCAGAGCCACCGGACTACTACCCCTAATATCCCACATCATCCCGTCAGCCATTGCTACCGAACTATTACCACTAATATTCCACATTATCCCGTCAGCCAGAGCCACCGGACTACTACCTCTAATATCCCACATCATCCCGTCAGCCAGAGTCACCGGACTACTACCCCTAATATCCCACATCATCCCGTCAGCCAGAGTCACCGGACTACTACCCCTAATATCCCACATCATCCCGTCAGCCATTGCTACCGAACTATTACCACTAATATTCCACATTATCCCGTCAGCCAGAGCCACCGGACTACTACCTCTAATATCCCACATCATCCCGTCAGCCAGAGTCACCGGACTACTACCCCTAATATCCCACATCATCCCGTCAGCCAGAGTCACCGGACTACTACCCCTAATATCCCACATCATCCCGTCAGCCATTGCTACCGAACTATTACCACTAATATTCCACATTATCCCGTCAGCCAGAGCCACCGGACTACTACCTCTAATATCCCACATCATCCCGTCAGCCAGAGTCACCGGACTACTACCCCTAATATCCCACATCATCCCGTCAGCCAGAGTCACCGGACTACTACCCCTAATATCCCACATCATCCCGTCAGCCAGAGTCACCGGACTACTACCCCTAATATCCCACATCATCCCGGCAGCCATTGCTACCGAACTATTACCACTAATATTCCACATTATCCCGTCAGCCAGAGCCACCGGACTACTCCCACTAATATCAGACATCATCCCGTCAGCTGGGTGAGAACCAGAGCACTGAGTTGAATGGTCCTAACTTCCATACCAATGATCCCTTTAATAGAAGTCTGGGGTCAGAATCAGAGCGCTGAGGGATTTGCCCTAACTTCCATACCAGCGATCCCTTTAAGAGGGAAGATGTGCCTATGGGACTATGGGATGGAGGATGTGTGATGGTATATAGACACGGGAGGGGGTGATTCATTTCTGTCATGTGCTCTCTGTTCCTTTCTGGGGGGGGAGACAATGGCTGGGAGCTTATTTTCCCTGGGATGCTAGATTTCTCCCACCTGTTCAGTGTCTGCTGAGGTGTTGTGAAGTGGGAAAACTGTTGCTTATAGCAACCAATCACAGCTCAGCTTTTTTTAAACAGCTCTAGTGAAATGAAAGATGCTTAGTGATTGGTTACAAGGAAAGCTGTTCCTCATAGCAACCAATCACAGCTCAGCTTCTTTTAAACAGCTCTGGTGAAACAGCATTCATCTATTAAACAGCTCTGGTGAAATGAAAGATACTTAGTGATTGGGTGGGGCTATGTGGAGTGGGTGTGGCCGATACGCACATATACACACATACATTCATTTTTATATATATAGATGATGGTCCATAGCTCCCCTTTACACAATATAATATCCCTACAGCTTTCCTATACATATTATGGTACTCACACAACCTCCCTAAACAAAGTATGGTGAGACCAAATTTGCTCTATACACAGTATGGTACCCCTACATCTACCTTCGACATTATGTGATGTCCCCACTGCTCCCCAAAACAGTATAATAACCCCCACAGTAGCACCCAAATTGTATAACGAACGCCACATTAGCCCTCAAATGATATAATTGCCCACCACATCAGCGCCCAAACTATAGAATGGTCCCTGTATTGGCCTCAAAGCAATATAGTGGTCCCTATAGTAGTCCCTGCAAATTGTGAGGGCCCCGTCCACACTGTTTAAGGGCCCCCCATAGTAACCCTCACACTGTATGCCCCCTCGGACACACCACAAATTTTAATTAAAATGAAAACAACAAATGCTCACCTAATCCAGGATACTGACAAGTCCACATGACAGACTAAACATACTGTCATAAAACTGACATGGTGCAATGACGTCAAGCTACCAGCACTCTGGCATTCTGTGTGTGTGGCGGCGCCTCAGCCAGTACATCAGTTCTCTAGACTGCAAGCTTAAATCGACCTACGTTCTTCAGACCTGCACAGCTTAACTCAGGGGTACTTAACATTTTTTGGTTCAATGGACATATTTCAATACTGAATCTATCCCAAGGGAGGCAAGAAAATATAAAGGGTTACTTACATGAATACATCACCAGAACCACCATCAGTACATTAATACATAACCAGAACTAACTGTTAAACATTTGAGGATTTGGAGAGCTGAGTTTTTTCTAAAAAAAAATAGTGAACACAAACTAGCTCTAAACGAGTTTTTGAAGCATAAACTCTTTATATAAAAAAATCTCAAAATTTTAAGTATTTTTAAGTTTTACCAGTCATGAAACAAGTTATGGATTGCTGCATGTATAAGATCAAAACCACCGTCAGCACATTATTGCAGCACCAGAACCATCATCAGTACATGCATGTAGCACTCGAACCACTGTCAGTACATGAATGTAGCAAGAGAACCACGGTCTGTATGTAAGGATGAGAACCGGGCCGTGGGTACCTGTCCTGTGCCGGGTCAGGAACTGTCAGGACTGTCTCCTCTGTTGTCCGGGGGAAAGAGTAAGAGACCAGACAAACATTTGCACTTGGAAACAGGGGATGTGGCTAAGCAGCAACAGCCACAGCTAGCGCGGAAGCAGTCAGTCTTGGCGGGAACAGGCAGCGCGCAGCAAAGAGAGAGAAGTGCTCCGTCCCTTGAGCACCAGGACTGCGCCAACCTGCGTCCGTGTACTCCCACCGTCGCCATCGGGGATTAAAGAGATAGAAGTGCAGTGTGCCTGGTAATTGGCAGAGAGCAAGGTGCCGTGCGCTTCATGACTGTGAGTACAGCACATGTGCCGCATAGAGAGTACCGGGTACTGGACAGACGTTTGCGGCCCACCTTACCAGTATATACCTGCCCATCCATGGTGGACCCTGATAGTGCTGTGGCCTTGTTTGCTCCGACCGCATATGCTAATGGCTAGTGGCTCAGCGGAAGGTGCCAGAGACCAACCACTGCCGCCAGAAGACGAACCGCCGTTACCGACAGAATCTCCTTGGCAAACACTGCACCAGCCATTGTTGGCTATACCAACCCCCTAGTAGTACCTGCAGTTTGAGGAACTCCTGACACGATAAGTGTGCAAAAGAACTGCTGTCACTTTGTTTATTAACCCTTCTGTCTGTCACTGCATCGTACAACCTGCTTTCAAGTACATGAATGCAGCATGAGAGCCACCATCAGTACATGAATGCAGCACGAGAACCACTTGTCAGTACATGAATACTGCAAAAGAACCATCATCAGTGCATGAAAGGAGCGCCAGAACACCCATCAGTGCTTCAATACTTCACCAGAATCACCATCAGTACATGAATGCAGCACTCTATAACATTCGGCTCTATAATGTGTGTACCTTTCCCACTTCAGCAACGGGGTGAAGGTGGCAGCAATGTCATTGTGGTAGCAAGTGGTGGACTCAGCATGGCGACAGCCTCAGCAGGGTGACAACCCCAGTAGGGTGACAGTGGCAGAAAGGTGACTGCCTCTGCCGGGTGATGACAACTGTCTAGTTATTGACCTCTACATTTGTACACAATCAGAGCCACAGTCATTACATGAGTCCATTAGCATATCCACTGTCAGTACATGAATCATCCACTTTAGCATATAATCTCCCCACACTCCCACTTCTTCATTTTGTCCCCACAGACTCAAAATTCTCCATCCTATTTTCCCACTTTTCCATATAGTCCCCTATTTTCCCACCTCTCCATAATGTCCCCCCACTTCATATTGTACACCCACTTCTCCATATGGTCCTCCCATGCTCCCATTTCTACACATGATCCTCTCACTCTCACATTTCTCCATACTGTCCACACACACTTAAATTCTCTATATGGTCCCCCACGCTCCCATTTCTCCATACAGTCCCCCACACACTGCCATTTCTACATAGCGTCCCCCCACATTCCCAAATCTCCATCCTGTTCTCCCACTTCTCCATATTGTCCCCCCACACTCCCACTTCTCCATACAGAGTCCCCACTTCTCCATTAAATCCCCCCTCATTCCCACTTCTCCATATGGTCCCCACATGCTACCAAATCTCCGTCCTGTTTTCCCACTTCTCCATATAGTCCACCATGCTCCCTCCTCTCCATATTGTCCGCCATTTCTCCATACTGTGCCCTCACTTCTTCATATGGTAACCCCACTCCTCCATATTGTCCCCATGCTCCCTCATCTCCATACTGTGCCCCCACTTCTCCACATGGTTCCTCATGCTCCCACCTTTCTGTTCTGTCTCCTTCTCCATATGGTAACCCATCTCCTCCATACTGTCCCCATGCTCCCTCCTCTCCATACTGTCCCCCAATTCTCCATATGGTCCACCCAACAAAATGCTGCTCCATCTCACAATTTTCACCACTGCTCGATAATGTGAACTCGCTTCCCCGACGCGGCATTGCTGCCTCTGTGACACAGCGATCACAGTAGTAGAGTGATGAGGTCAGCAGTGTGTTGACCTCATCACTACATGTCGGGGCATGGATATTATGAGCGGTCCTCTATCCCAGTCTCGGTGCTGCAGAAGTGTTCAAATGTATTCACATCTGAGAGACGTGAATATATCTGACTACAAGGAAAAGGGAGCCATGTGTTGTGCAGGGGAAAACCAGGGAAAACCACCCCCCTCTGCTCCCACCATGATAGCTACGCTACTGTAGTTGGGTATTACGATGCGCCTTGCTTGAAGATCTGTCATCAATATATTTTAGAGATGAGTCAATCAGTTTAAAGACTTTGGTTCAGTGGTTACATCAGTAGTTTATGGCTGCTGCATGTGATCTCTGCAACCACGTCCTACCAGTCAGACTCCCTGGCTCTTATTCTTATTTGCAGACCCAACATAATGTAATAATTTTGTAATGATGTAGTACTAGATCTGCTAACCATAAATGATGCCTGTGTAAACCAGCAAGTAGGAGTTGATTTGTAGGGCTCTCCTATGGCAGCTACGGATGTAGACATGACCACAGGACTATGATCCTGCAAAATGATTCCCTCATCTCTATTATCTTTACATGACTGTGTCAGTGTCTCCATCTTTGCTCCCTTTACACAATCCTTCAGTAAGCCTCATATTTCTCCATACTACTTTATACTGACTTTTGTAATCTTTGCGAAAGCGTTTCCTGTAAAAGCCTGAAGGGACATTTCGGCCATTACTATTTCCAAATCAGCTCATTGGTAAACATGATCTTTCTAAAAATTAAAGATCTCCAGGCTGCACTCTGTTTTTGAGTCTCATTTTGCTTACTCTAATTTGGAATTTGAGGATGTTTTTCTCATTTGGACTTTAGTTGATTGAAATGTATAATTTTTTCCTTATTATAATGGAATCAGCATTGCATGTACTGACTTTATGGTGGGCTTGGGGTTATTCCCAGGGACTAATCCAAAGATCTGCTGTGTAAAGTTAGACTACAGCATTACAATTATCGTACCTCGGGAATCAATCCCTCAGTCCCGTGCACTTCTATCAGCATCTCTGTCGACTCAGTCACAGCAGATTCTGTTTTTGTCTGGATGCTGATTACCTTTGGCCCAATATTTTCACATAGCAGGTTTTTTCCATTTGCTATCCAGCCTGTCCTATCACACTGTGGGTGCTTCTATTTTAACCTCCCTCCCTGGTCCTAGTTTTCATATGGATGTTCAGACATTCTGCTGTTGTTAAAGCCAGCAAGGAAAATTACAGCTAAAGGTTTTCTCTTTGCTGTTTTTGCAACTTACGTTGCATCTATCTCCTGTTGTTTCCTAGGAAGTAGGTGGCATATTATCTTATAGTACTTATTTGATACTTTATTTGGTATTTTGTGGTTTTACTACTCACTTTAGAATCTGTTATTTACAGCACATATTTCCTTTTGTAGGTAATTCACACTCTGATCTGCCCTCTGGTTCTTTAGGAGGAATGTGAAGCAACTTGACGGCCTTTTAGGCAGTTTAGGTCCAAGTTGCCATATTCTAATCTGTGGTTAGGGATAGCTGTGCTCTCTCAGGAACCACTAGGGACTGCAGGGTCGGGCTCACTAGTCTGTACAGGAACCGAAAGGGTCATTTGCAGTCTTTTATCTTTTTTACCTATTATTCCTGAGTGAATTGCTACACAAGGATTACACTAATCCTTGGATAATGGGATTGCCTCCTTTGAAAAACTCTTTGCCCTCTGTTGTAGCTTGTTATAAAAAACACCCATTACTCACCATCCCCAGGTCCAGCGCTGGCTGTGGTGCTTCTCTCAGTGACTAATATTGGCTGTGTGCACTGATGACAAGTTGACAGTGAGTAGCCAATCAGTGAGCTTACCGGAATCCCCCTTCAGAACCACTGAGCTCACCGATTGGCTACCACATTGTCATCAGTGCTGCAGCTAATATTGGACTTTGGGAGGAATCGCAGCGATTCAGTGCTAAATCTGTCGATGGCGGATGAGTGAGTTTTTCTTTTATAATAATCTGTACCTTCGGGAATAAGATTTCCTGAAAGGAGATAACCACAGCAATAGTGATGCTGGAACTTGCAGACTGTCTCAGACTTTAACTGGAAACGTCACGGAGCATAGATAATTCAAAAGGGTAAAGGCTCATTCAGACATCCATGCCAATCGGTCCAAGCATGGACTACAAAAGCATGGACTGACTGCTGACCAGAGCGTGACAGCCTCATAGAAATATGCTCAGGTCAGGAGCACTGTGGCTAGTTTATGATTTAGCGGTCCATGCTTGGACAGATGGGAACAGTCGTCTTAAGAAGCAGTTATAAATGTTGTTGGAAGAAATGAATGGCATGAATTGAAATAACAATGTAAGAAAATTAGAAAATGCTCTAAAAATGGTTGCCAAACTAGAAACTAAAGCCCCCGTTACACATAGCGACATTGCTAGCAATATCGCTGTAAAGTCAACGATTTTGTGACATAGCAGCGATATTGCTAACGATATCGCTATGTCTGATACTTACCTCCCCCGCTGCTCATCGCTGATCGCGCGAGAACGTCCTGGGCCGTTTCTCGTTGTCAGCTTCCTGCTGGGCTTCCTGTGGCGCCGACGAGTGACGCATGGACGCGGGCGGGAGGACGTCAGGATCGCCGCGTCTGATAGGTAAGTAGCGACCCCGACCTCTGCTATGTCGCTGGTGAGATCTGCCTGTGTGGCAGCTCACTAGCGACCACTTAGCGATGCACCAGCGATCCATATCGTTGTCGGGATCGTTGGTGCATCACTAAGTGTAACGGTACCCTAAAGAAGATGTGCCAGTAAATGTGCACAAAGAAATGCTTTTGCAAAGTAATTATATCAGTAAGTTTGTGCCTTGTGGGAGGAAACCAAAGAATCCACAGGAAACCCAGACAGAACATTCTCCTTTCAGATGTTTTCTTTGGTGAGATTTGAGCCCAGGACCCCAGCACTGCGTAGCACTAACCACTGAGCCGTTATGTTTCCCTAGATCTACTCATCTAAGAGAATCGTATGACACTATGCAGTGTGCAGAAGAGAAATAACACATCCATCTCTCCTACAGTATATTTATATTGTGCTGCTGGGAACTCTTCCCTTCACAAGTTAAATATAAGAAAACTGAAACTACCTCCAAAAATTTCTTCGGGACTCCTTACCCTCTGTTGAACTGGGCATTTTTTTTATTTTTGCTCTTCTTTTTTTTCCCTCAATATTTTTCCTAAGAGCCATAACTTTTTTTTTAAAAATTTTCCTAGACACAGTTGTATGAGTGCTTGTGTTTTCCAGGACTAGCTGTATTTTTATATCACCACATTCTGCTTCCCATTAGGTATATTGGAAAATGAAAGAAAAGATTCAAAGTGTGGTGAAATTGCGAAACAAAAGCAATTTCGCCATTTTTTTTTTTTTTGGTATTCTTTTTATAGAGTTTATTGTATTGTAGAATTGACCCGGAAACGTGATACTTCAGGTCAGAACAGTTATGATGATACCAAACTTTTAAAGATTTTTTTTTTTAATTTATATGTGGGAAAAAAAATGGCAATCTTTAAAAATAAAGATTTCATTTTTGGTTGCCATTTTCCATGTTTTCATTTATTGTATTGATGGAGTTCTGTAAGGGCTTGTGTAGAGACATGGGGGGTCTGTAGGTGCCCTGGTCCGCTAGCCGGAACCGAATGGACCAGGGATCATCCTGCCAAATGCCGTTTAACGTGAATATATCGCTACTCAGACAACACAGGGTGAGGGTAAAACAGTGTGGCAATTCTTTATTGAACCATAAAACAGGCAGATAGCATATAGAACAGTCCTAGCAAAATACCCCAGATGGTGCACATTACAGAGTCTCACCCTTCTGCTGACTCGCCGGGATAATAACAGCTGTCACTTCAGAGCTCCCAGGGTCAACTACCCCACCTGTGGCATGCTGTGGCATGTGACAAGCGTGGGAAGATGACAGTCCATTAAGGTATAAGGAAAGTTGATCGGATGGTCACAACCTGGCTTCTCCGATCATCTCCATGGAGCCAGCCAACAGACAAATCCCAATCCTGGCTTTCTTCAAACATATCCGTGGTTCAGCAATGGTAAATGAAGCATTTTTGTATTCTTCCAACTGGGGCCAAGGTCCCCTTGGCTGTTTCCTGTAGAATGAAAAATCTGTGTCCCTCGTGATGGAGCCATGATGTATTGATAGGAGTCCTGTAGGGTCCCCTGGATGTTTTGATGTCTTGGCAGAATCTCTGGCTGTTGCTTTCTGTCTCTGCCTACAGAGGCATGTAACCTATTTTTATACTTAACAAGTGTCATTCATTCAGTATTTATATAAAGGGTAAGAATGGAGATGAGATCAAATATCTTTACTTGATTATTTAATCTATTTGCATAGTTTTTCCACCTCTGTTTTCAAAGTCAACAAACTATCTGGCTTATAAGATGCATAATTAGCATATCAGTAAAATTCACTAGTCATCAAGACTACGAGCACACTATGTTATATCAAATATCAGCTTACAAGTCAATATTACAAGCTTGCACAAACAAAAGTCTGTTTTCTTGACCATCACACATCAACATACAGATAACAGTCTATTCTTCTCGGTTTGTTAAAAATAGTCTCCTGGTTACTTAAGATACAATGCTGTGTCTTCACAGCTTGCTTTTTGCAGGGTGACCAGATGTTTTTAATGATAACATTTTGGGGTTGTTGCGACATATGGGAGCTCCTTATTGCATTTTTTGTGTAGTTGTGGTGAATAAAAAACTGCAATTCTGGCATTTCAATGTTTTTTTCTTTACTAACGTTTAATAAATTTTCTGCTTTGATCAGACTTTTACAGATGGAGCAATTCCACATATGTTCATTTACAATTTTTTTTTTCCTTCAATTTTTTTTTGTCCACTATGGAGGACTTGATGCGATGGTTTGATCGCTTGTATTTTGTACTTTAATACCATTGTATTGAAATATATTGCAAAATCGCAGCTCCCCTATGACAATCAGCCTGGTGTTCTTTACAGAAAGACCAAAATGGCAGTGACGGTGACCTTCGGTCATAATAACCTATCAGTTCCCCATGATTGCCGCTGCTGTTACAGGAAGATGTCGGCTATATGAGAAAGCCGGCATCTTCCTTGTATGATGTGGGCTCAGCTACTGAGCCTGCTCTGTACACTCAGACCTGACGTAGGAAGTACTTTTATTTCACATGTCAGATAGGAGTTGAACAGCAAACCTGTTACTAATAAAATAAAAATGGATAATTTTTGACCAGTTTGATTAAAAGCCATTTTCGCTTTGGTCATCCCAGAAAAGATAAACTTTTGGATAATATGTTAAAAGTAGAGATGAGCAGAAGAAGCAAAATTTCAATTTGCACGTTCGCACAAATTTTACTGGGAAATTTGATTTATAGAGAAGTTATTCTCCACAACTTTAATGTCCCCTTTTATACTCTGAGATATACCCAGACCTCAGAGTATAATAAGTGTAAAATATTAAAGAACTCGAGGCTGGAGATGCAACAAGGCTGAAACTCGGAGGACCAGACAGCGGGCAGGTAGCGGCAGAGGCAGCCAGAAAGGTGAGCAGTGAGGTGAGTGTATATACAGGGTGGGCCACTTATAAGGTTAGACTTGGGTGGGCCATTTATATGGATACACCTAAATAAAATGGGAATGGTTGGTGATATCAACTTCCTGTCTGTGGCACATTAGTATATGGGAGGGGGAAAACTTTTCAAGATGGGTGGTGACCATGGTGGCCATTTTGAAGTCGGTCCACCCAGGTGTATCCATATAAATGGCCCAACCAGGTGTATCCATATAAATGGCCCACCCTGCATATATATTTTTAACCTTTAGTCAGCCCTTTATAATTCTGCAAGATGCCGGATGCAGCTGGCCACCATTCCGTTCAATGCACTTGGAGTGAATGACAAAAATGTGCATTCTTCAGAATGCAGATTTTTGTCAAATTTGTCAAATTTTTGTCAAATTCATTTAACTTGAATAAATGTGCCCATCTCTTGACGAAAGACATTGCTCCTGCATAGGTCATACTGTCTTTATGCAGTGGGAAAGTCATTTTAAAATTTTTACAGCAAAAATGTTATTGCTGCCAAAAAATATTCACGTTCGTTGTCCCGGCTGAAATAAGCCATGACTTCTTCATCTTTTTCTTTCATGCTCCAAAATGTAAGTTTCCTTTCACTGATTTTTGTGAACCTTATTGCTAATAGTAAGTAAATGCAGATGCTTTTTTTTTTAAAATTACCATGGGTCAACTAAAATGAACTACATGCTGTCTGGGCCGTGGACTGGTGCTTCTCATTGCTTCGTCATTCACAATACCGTCTGCTTTGGTGCTACCCCATTGCTTATTCACTTCATGAAAAAACACCAAACCTGTTGCAACTTCACAAAAAAGGATGCAAATACTTTGACAGATAAAAGAATACATGCCACTGCCTCTTCAGTTTGGAAACACTTAACCTGTTGCTATCCCCAAAAAGGGATAATTTTTGGACCCTCACTAGTTCAAAAGCATTGCTTCTTCCTTATATAACGCATGTGCATAAATGTTGGCATTGAAGGCATCTATCCCTAAAAGTGATAATTATTGTCCTAACTTTATTTGTAGAAAGCATAAAATGCCTAACATGTTATTAAACAGACTTGTGTTATTGATCAGGCTTTTGGTTACCACCACTTATCAGTTTACACATACAGTGGGGAAAAAAGTATTTAGTCAGCCACCAATTGTGCAAGTTCTCCCACTTAAAAAGATGAGAGAGGCCTGTAATGGACATCATAGGTAGACCACAACTATAAGAGTCACAATGAGAAAACAAATCCAGAAAATCACCTTGTCTGATTTGGCAAGAATTATTTTTCAAATTATGGTGGAAAATAAGTATTTGGTCATTAACAAAAGTTCATCTCAATATTTTGTTAAACAGCTCTGGCAAAAATTAAGAGACCACTTTCAAATGTTCAGTTTGTCTGATTTTTTTCTTTATAGATATATTTTTTGAGTAAAATGTAAATTATTCTTTTAGTCTACAAACTTCTGACAACATGTCTCTGAATTTCCAAGCAATAAATTTTGTTTTTTTTTCTGAAAAGAAGAAATGTTCAAAATAAAAAAACAGTGCTTTCAGACCTCAAATAATGTAAAGAAAACAAGTTCATAATCATTTAGAAACAACAATACTAATGTTTTAACTCAGGAAGAGTTCTGAAATCAATATATTGTGGAATAACCATGATTTTTAATCACAGCTTTCAAGCATCTTGGCATGCTTTCCTCCAGTCTTTCACACTGCTTCTGGTACAAACATTTAAGCAGTTTTTCTTTGTTGATGGTTTGTGACTATCCATCATCCTTTTGATTACATTTCAGAGGTTTTCAATGGGGTTCCGGTCTGGAGAAAGGGCTGGCTGTTGTGAGTTCATTTTCCCCTTCACCATTGAGGTCTGATGAACTCCCTCTTCTGGTGAAGGAAGGTAGTGAGGCTGATTACCAAGCACCTGAGCAGGATGATGATGACTGGGTGACTGGAATTGCTGACTGGATATAAGGCAGCCGACGCCCTCCTGCCTTGCTGGTGATTGCTCTGAGGGATTCTAGGAGACCAGTCTGATTCCTGCTCCTCAAAAGCTAAGTTTCCTGCTCTGCTTTTTGCATTTGTGTTTTGGTTTTGTTTTGCCTTGTTTTTCTGGATTTCTACCATTCCCTGCTGGGGTGAGCTGAATTCCTTTTTGCTCTGTCGTCAGAAAATACCTGAGTACTGATACAGTCTTTTTGAAGCCTAGCATCTTCAGGGCTTTTTTCCCTATCAGTCTGTTGGCTCTTGTTTTGATAGGGTTTTGACGGATTGCAGACAGCAGCTTTTCTATCCTGTCCTATTTAGTTAGCTTGGGCCCCATCATTTGCTCAGCCTATCTTTCTATCTGTGTGAGTGTTTTTTTCATCTTGCTTCACTGTCATTATATGTTGGGGGCTGCCTATTGCTTTGGGGTCTGCTCTGGGGCAGTTTAGATTTCCCTTTCTGTCTTTAGGCTATTTAGTTCTCCGGCTCTGATCGAGGGGTCTAGGGCACCGTAGGAACCCCCCACGGCTACTGCTAGTTGTTGTTGATAGGTTCAGGGGTCTGCAATCCGATAGCTGCCAACTTCTCTGGTTTTCTGGACTTAGCTAGTATTTCTGTTTTTGCCTCCTACGGTGACTCATTCATAACAGCTGGCCATGACAGAGATTTGATGTGGTGGTCTCTTAATTTTTGCCAGAGCTGTATATCCTTTGTTGGCAATGGCAGAGGTCAAAAGTTTTCTGTAAGTCTTCACAAGCTTGGCACATACTGTTGGTGGTATGTTAGCCCTTTCCTCCATGCAGATCTCCTCTAGAGAAGTGATGTTTTGGGCCTGTCGCTGGGCAACACGAACTTTCAAATCCATGCAAAGGTTTTGTATGGGGTTGAGATATAGACACTGGCTAGGCCACTCCAGGACCTCCATATGCTTCTTACAAAGCCAGTCCTTTGTTGCCCTAGCAGTGTTCTTGGGATCATTGTCATGCTGAAAGACCCATGCACGTTTCATCTTCAATGACCTTGCTGATGGAAGGAGGTTTTCACTCAAAATGTCCTGATACATGGCCCCATTCATTCTTTCATGAACACGGATCAGTCATCCTGGCCCCTTTGCAGAGAAACAGCCCCAAAAAATGATGTTGCCACCCCCATTCTTCACAGTAGGTATGGTGTTCTTTGCATGCAACTCAGCATTCTGTCTCTTCCAAACACAACGTGTTTTGTTTCTACCAAACAGTTTTACTTTGGTTTCATCAGACCATATGACATTCTCCAAATACTCTTCTGGATAATCCAAATGCTCTCTAGAAAACTTTAGACTGGGCCCAGACGTGTACTGGCATAAGCAGGGGGACACGTCTGGCACTGCAGGATCTGAGTCCCTGGCGGCAGAGTGTGTTACTGATGGCAGCCTTTGTTACAGTGGTCCCAGCTCTATGCAGGTCATTCACTAGGTCCCCCGTGTGGTTCTGGGATTTTTGCTCACTGTTCTTGTGATCATTTTGACCCCATAGGGTGAGATCTTGCGTGGAGCCCCAGATCGAGGGAAATTATAAGTGGTCTTTTACATCTTCCATTTTCTTATTATTGTTCCCACAGTTGATTTCATCACACCAAGCTGCTTGCCTATTGCAGATTCAGTCTTCCCAGCCTGGTGCAGGGCTACAATTTTGTTTCTGGTGTCTTTCGACAGCTCTTTGGTCTTCACCATAGTGGAGTTTGGAGTGTGACTGTTTGAGATTGTGGACAGGTGTCTTTTACACTGATAACAAGTTCAAACAGGTGCCATTACTACAGGTAATGAGTGGAGGACAGAGGAACCTCTTAAAGAAGAAGTTACCGGTCTGTGAGAGCCAGAAATCTTGCATGTTTTTAGGTGACCAAATACTTATTTTCCACCATAGTTTGCAAGCTAAATCTTGCCAAATCAGACAAGGTGATTTTCTGGATTTGTTTCCTCATTGTGACTCTCATAGTTGTGGTCTACCTATTATGCCAATTACAGGCCTCTCTCATCTTTTTAAGTGGGAGAACTTGCACAGTTGGTGGCTGACTAAATAGTTTTATTCCACACTGTATTCATGTGTTGAGGTCACGTCGACATTAATATACTGTAGGATGTAGGCTGCCCTGGATACCACTTATAGTATAATCTTCCTATAAGCTTGGTTTTTAATCAAATCATTCCTAACATAGGAACGATTGTAAAAATGGTTACAACACTCCGGACATGCATTTTAGTAGACACTAGCTTCGGAAGATGCTATTTGCATATAACATAGTATGGTACAGCCAATCCAGAAGACCTAACAAGCACTCTGAAAGCTGAAACAGGGAAACCAGCAGCCATAACCTCAGGATTAAAGATAGGAATAGAAAGCCCTCAAAAATGGACAAATACTCCACACACACTGTGTTTTAGAACTGCAGAGTACCGATGATCTCAACTGTGATAAGCAGTCTGCGAATAATATAGAGATTCATTTGATAGGGGAGTAATAGCTGACAGCAGCAAGAGTTCCGGATTGACTAACTAATCAGTCATATGGTGTAGCTAACATCTATCCTGATGTATTTGAATTACACAGTTTTCCTCATTTTTCATGCATTAGAAAGCAGCAAGCCACTCAGTTCAACATTTTTTCAGAAACAAAAAATCACAAATCAGTGTCAGTCTGAGAAACGATGCTGCTTGTTATAAGAAACTGTGGATGTGTACCTAGAAATGTAGAATTTTTTTGTCTAGTGGGGATATTCATGTTTAAAAGAAGAAAAATATTAACAAAAAATACACATTTGAATTTTTGCATTTCTGCCTCATTTATTCAATTGAAAACCGTTAGCATCAGTAATACAGTCGGACCGCTGTTGCATTAGTCTTTTTGCGTAGACTCCTATCTATTACTAACTGATGGCTTAATGCCACCTGATAATACTGTACAAAGGTGACATCAACCCCACAAATATTATCCCCCTTGCCACCGCCACAGGGCAAGTGGTAAGAGCCGAGTAGAGCAACAGAATTGCCACATCTAGTAGATGTGCCTTTTCTGGGGTGGCTGCGGGCTGCTGATTTTAGGTTGGGGCAATATCAATGGCCCCTTACTGGCCTGAAAATACCAGCCCCCCAGCTGTTGGCTTTAACTTGGCTGGTTGTCAAAAAATAAATTATTTATTTAAATGAAAAAAAAAACAGCGTAGAGACCCCTCTATTATTGATAACCAGCCGTGATAAAACTGACAGCTGAGGGTTGAAGCCATGCTGGGTATCAAAAATAGGACAGACTCCAAGTCATTTATTTATTTAAATTTATTTAAAGCGCATGCGGCTGTTGAACACTCTCATCATGGAGCCTGATCTCACTGTTATCAGCGACAACACTCGCATCAGCCGATGCCTCTGTGACCATTGGTAAGCTTTTGTCACATATCACAGTGTGGGAACCGCAGTTCTCTGACCAGCGATAATAATCTTGCTGCTGTCCAGAGCCGCCGTTGTTTCTCACCCTGTCATGCAGATGATTGCATGGCAAACAACACATGTTCGGTCTACCTCTCACCTGAATGGGGATTGGGTTCGGGTACTCTTCTGGTTCCTGAACAAAACTTTTTTTAAATGTTTGGCAGAACTCGCTGGACCTGAACATCCAGAGGTTCGAACATCACTACTTAACAGTAGATCAAACATGCTAACTTTCATAGTGGCTGGTATAGGAGTGTGTGCCCTGCCACCTCAATGCACTATTCGTCCTGTTTGTCACTTCTGACTTTCTACGTTATGTTATGGAGCTGTTCACATTTCAGATTTTTTCTTCGAACTGCGCCGGACCAAGGAAAAAATTGTTGCATGTCCGAGTTTGATTGAATATTTAGATCGAACTCGGCTATGCAAGTCATCGAGTGCTTGGAAGACATTGGACTGAACTCGGACGATATCTGAGTGCAGTCTGATTTCCAGAGAATCTGATCACACTGTGATCAAACTCTTATCTGCCCGATTCTCTTGGAAGCGAGAATAAACGATCATCTGCACTGCATCTGCCCTTAAAAAGAGAAATCCTGCACAACTGATCAAGGTGGACAATCTACAACCAGAAATGTTTCACAATTGCTCCAAGTTGAAAAAGTTGGTGATGTTCCTCAAAGTGATCAGGCAGATACTGAGAGTGGTGGCACTCAGCAGGTCTAGTAGTTAGTCCTTTGGAAAACATTCTGGCCTAGTTGGATACTATGACATGAACGAAAAGAAGATCTCCCCCTTTTAACCCCTTAATGCAGCTTTTTTGCACCTATTATGTAAATTACGTCACTTTCAGTTTTTCATTGCGTTTTTGGCGCTATATTTTACATGCACTTCTATCACGTTTTTCATGTTTTTTGTCTCTTTTTGGTATGTCAGTCTTTGCTTTGTTTCTGATGCTTCCTGGTTTTTGGCTTTGACAAAAGTGCATTGATACAGTTATGTGCAGATTACACATGCTTTCAATGTTTCTGCAGTGGAAACGCGCTAAAAACGCACGTGTATTTTTTACCTGTGGATTTTCCACATCTGATACAATTCTATGGGAAAATTTGCCCATAAAACTTAGCGTACCCGCAAGAGAAATCGACATACTGGTAAGTTTACGCTGAGGCAAAAAAAAAAAAACCACAATGGGGAAATATGACATTTGGAGGGGGAGTGAGAGCAAGCCATCCAAAAAGTGACAATTTTGTCATTTCAATTTTTTTTTATATACTATGTTTAGTTAATGGGTAAAATAATTTTACATTTTAATAGATCAGACTTTTACAGATGCGACAATACGAAATACACTTAGTTTTTATTTTCAATGGGTAAAAGGAGTGATTTGAATTGATTTTATGTTTCATTTTTATGTTTTGAACTATTTTTTTAAAACTTTTTCTTCACTTTTCCTTTTACTTTACCTTAGGCCTCTTTCACACATCAGTGTCTCCGGTAGGTGATGCAACAGTTTTCACTCATACCGGAGACACTGACGCACGTAGACCCATTGAAATCTACACTGATGTGCCCATATTCGTGTGACCCACATGTAGACATGACAGTTTTTTACCGGCAGCACGGGCAAAACGTCCCGCACACGTGCACATGGATGACACACTGGGATGTCATCTGTATGACACATCCGGGCACCTGAGAAGCAGTGGTACAGTAAGCGCTGTTCCCCGGCGCCGGGTGCTGAAGAATGCTCTCATCATTCTCCCCTGCTCTGCCGGCGATCAGTGCGAGCAGGGGAGAATGATAAGAGTTATATTCAACTGATAACAGCAACAGAAGGTGGCGACTGATTGGACTATTAGGCTGTGTGCCCACATTGCGTTTTTTAAGCTTTTCCGCAGCGGTCTTGCCGCTGTTGAAATGCTTACAATACGCATCCCATTCATTTTAACTACATTCCACAATTGCTGTGCCCATGCTGCGTATTTTTCCGCAGCAGAATCTCATTGCGGAAAAATAGGCAGCATGTTCATTAATTTTGCGGAATTCGATTCCGCCGCCATAGACTTGCATTGGAACGCTTGAAATCCAAAAATATGAAACATGTTTGCGGATTTCAAGTGCATTTGCAGCGGTTTTGTAAATCAGAACCACAGGAAATTGGAAGTGACATCATGGGAGGCGCTCCTGCCACTCCATGAGCATCCCATAGTCCAGGAAGACGAGAATCCCAGATCATTCCCATCATCCTGGATGATGGCTGCTAGCATGGAATGGTATGACCGCATGAAGCTGGATGTGCCGTTCATGATAAGTGTGGTAAGTGTATGTGTGTGTCTACTGTATGTGTGTGTCTGTGTGTGGTGTATTTGGGTGTATGTGCGTAACTTGAAGACATAGGCCGATGAGACTACTACTCCCATCGGTCTATGTCTGTTCCCCCTTCACTAGTGGCAGCAGAAGCAGCTCGATGGGAGCAATATTTCCCATCGAACTGTTCCTGCTGTAAATAAACACAATATATATATATATCTCTCTCTATATATATATATATTTTTTTTTGCCCCTATATTTTTTAGTGCCCCCTTATTTTTTAAAAATATTTTTTCCCCTATTTTTTGTTTTTGCATGGCCCAATATTATTATTTGGACCCTTTTTTTTAATGTCTCCCTTTTTTTTTATTTGTCCCCAAAAATAAATTTCATTGGTGGCCAGTGGTTACCTGTGGAAATAAATTATACTTACCTGTCCCCGCCGATCGCCACCTAACAGGTTGCATTTGGCGTTGGTCGGCGCACCGTCAAAAGGACGCATACGCCGCCAAACGCATACTGCGCATGGCCTGCGTCCCCAGTGATAAAGATAGGGGACGCAGGACGCATGCAGCGTTTTGCGCCCATAGGCGGAGCTACCGGAGGAGGCACGGCAGGGGGCGGGGCTTAGCGGCGGCCTTGCGCAGGCCGTTGCTGCGCCCTGAAACGCTAATGTGAAACCACCCTTATACATTAGGTACTTGTCCTGTCTGGTTTGCCTTTTCCTTTTTGACGTGGCCCTTTTAGTTGTCTGTACCACTGTCACCCTTGTTTTTATCATGTATTTGCATGTATTTTTGTTGATCTCATAATATATTTTGTAACTTTGCATGAGCTGTGCTTTGTTCTTGTTTGATTTTCTATGTTTTGCACGTTAGCTCTTATAGACATCTGTTCACCACCATTTAGTACCATTCTTTTGGGTAGGTGCTGGTTTGGTATATTGGTTTCCACGCTTTTTTTTTTAAATACAAAGACATAACTGTACAGTGTATGTAGGTCCATTCACTGAAAGCACCTGCATGCGCTGTAAGGACAGTGTATCACGTCCACATATCCACGCTACTGCGAGCAAATGGTTATGTGTTTATTAGTGTCTCCGATGCGTCGAAAATGTCATCACGAGTCGTACCGGAGATTCTGTTGAAAGAGCCGTGTAGGGGGGGTTGTGTGTGTGTGCGTGCATGTATACACAGATTCGTACATATCTGCATAGGTTTTTCGTGTGCGTTTTAGTGTGTGTATATATATACTGTAGATAGAGAGATATAATATTTTTTATTTTGAACCCACGATTTTTTTAACTAAATTTATTGACTTGTAATCTTATACATCGTAGATCGAGAAACATCCTAAGGTGTGGGACGGTGCTAGTGAGGAGTACAAGGTCTCACATAATAAACGGGATGTGTGGCCGGCCATAGTCACAGAAATTTACCCACAGTGGCCTCTTCTACCAAAAGCAGGACAAAAATAAATTAGTAAGGATTTATTAATTTGTATTTTTGTACTTTTTTGAAATATAGATTTTGGAAATCCTCATTTTTTTATTGTTTCATTTAAGTAGATAACGTCAAGAAGAGGTGGCGTTCGATGACCGACCGGCTGGTGAAGTCCCTGAGCACACAAAGCGGCACCTCGCCACCCAAGAGAAAGGTGCCCTACGCTGACCAGCTTCAATTTATTTTGAGCAGCAGGAATTTGCGGAGTTAAATTATATATATTTGTTTGATCTCCAATTTTTCCAAAAGTCTTTTATTAACATGGCTTTTTTTATTATTTCTACAGCACTGAAGGCAATATAAGGGCCCAAACACCAACGTCCCATGATGGCATCAGCCCAGAGTAGGAGAGGAGTCAGAGGACTTTTTCTTCTGTTCCTCACCAGATCTTCTGGAGACCGATCCGTCTTCTGCTTTTTCTGATGCTGGTTCAGCATTGTTCTGTGCTGATGGAGATTCGTCCTCTGCTGTGGAAGTGGCGTCGGGGTCTACTGATGCTGCTCCTGCCTCTGGCGCTGCGTCTATCTTTGCAGGTGGCATGTCAAGGCCCACTGGGATGGGGGCTGGTTCTGCCCGTCTCATGGCATTGAGAAGGGCGGCACCCAAGAAGGAAAAAAAGAAAGAGGCTTTCACTACTGTGATTGAAACAATCACTAGTCGAACCCTCAATCTGATGGATAAGGCAACACAACAAGATGAGCTGGACAAATTCGGCTCATGGTTAGCCGGCCACCTAAGGTCCATGCTGCGGGACAGGCAAAACGTATACATGTCAGCAGCTAACGTTCTGCTAATGGCTGTTGACGTCCCATCCCCTATACCCCCATCACCAGCCATAATGACGGGGATTATTAATGTATTTAATAAACCATGTGTGCCTCCACCACCACCAGCAGCTGCATCGCAGCGTTTGGGGCAGGCGGCAGCATACAGGCCCGACTCTGCTGACGCCTACAATTATGGATGCCCACCAGTCCCTCCAACAGCTGCCCATCACACAGTGTCCCCTAATATGAGCCTGTCCTCCCAAGACGTGTTCCTGGGGTATGGGTATGAGCCGGAGTACCAGCAGTTTTAAGGACATTATTTCACCACCAACCAGCCCGGTTGGCCCAAACTCCCCCCCCCCCGTCCTGTTGTCAGGTCGTTCTACTGTGTATTTTTGAAGGACATGGAAAAGTTTTGACAATGTTTGTCCAATTGCTTTTATAGAAAATAATTGTAGCTAAGTCGTTTGGTTTACATGATTGATACATATCTAAGGCTGGTTTCACATTCGCGCTTTTTAAGCGCACGCACGGCCGGGGGTAGCTCCGCCCCCGAGCCGGCTCTCTGCCCGGCGTGCCCGCCCCTTCCTTGTAGCGCCGCCTCCTAGCGCACAGCGGCGCCTGCGATCGGCGCACCCTATCTTTAGCATAGGGTGCGCAGATCGTGCGCAGGCCGTGCGCTAGTTGCGCTTTGACCTGCGCTGCGCACTTTTGACGGTGCGCCGTGCGCGCCAAAATCCGAAAAGTTGGATTTTGGCGCGCACGGCGCACCGTCAAAAGTGCGCAGCGCAGGTCAAAGCGCAACTAGCGCACGGCCTGCGCACGATCTGCGCACCCTATGCTAAAGATAGGGTGCGCCGATCGCAGGCGCCGCTGTGCGCTAGGAGGCTGCGCTACAAGGAAGAGGCGGGCACGCCGGGCAGAGAGCCGGCTCGGGGGCGGAGCTACCCCCGGCCGTGCGTGCGCTTAAAAAGCGCGAATGTGAAACCAGCCTAATATTTGTAAAAAAAAATTTATTAGTAAAACTGGGTTTGTGGTAATTTTTTCTTAAAAAGTGAAGTATATGCTTAATTACAGTTTGGGTACTGTCAATGGCAAATGGGATCATAAAAATGGGGGCCCCTGGCGCAAAATCTGCATATTTTCTTGGCTGAGACGCTGCGGGGGCTCCACTTGTGGCATCCTGACTACACCAAGAAAAAAAAATGGAGAAGAGGGGTTGGACTAGGAAATGACCTCATGGGAGCCTTTTTTTTTTTACCCAACTTTATTTGTGCTCATAAACGCTTAAAAAATACTTACAAAACGCTTAGAAAAAAAGCATGAAAAATGCATGAAAATGCGTCAAAATCTGCATGCGTTTTTCTTGGCAAGGGGGTACGGATTTGCTGAGGAATAATCTGCTTCAATTCTGCAACATGGGCACATAGCCTTACTCCCATCAGCCTACACCTGCTGCCACAGTGAGAGCAGACGGTGGCTCATGGGGGGTATTCATCAGTCATCGCCTTCACTATAAATAAATACATTTAAAAAATCTGCTTGGGTTCCTCTGTATTTTCTATAACCAGCCAGGCAAAACTCACAGCTGTCAGCTTCAGCAAAGCTGGTTGTCAAGAATAGAGGAGTCTCCATGCTGTTTTTTTTTAATAAGTTATTTATAGGGCAGGTGGCGGGTGATGAATACTCCCATCAGCCACCAGCTGCTCTCACTGTTATTAGCGGCAGCAGGTGTAGGCTGATGGGAGTAGTAGTCCTGTCAGCTGCCGCCTTCTCTTGATGTTATCAGTTGAATATAACTCAACATTCTCCCTTGCTCGCACTGATCACTGGCAGAGCAGGGGAGAATGATGAGTCACCTTCAGCACATGGCGCCGGGGAACAGTACTTATTGTACGCTGCTTCTCAGGTGCCAGAACATGTGATACTGATGTGGCACATGGGTGGAGTTTTACTCATCACAAATTCGACAAAAGCAACACAAAAACGTAGCAAAAAATGATGTAAAGAAGGTATCATTTCCAGCATTTTTTTGCACTTTTTGGTGCTTTCTATAGGTGAAAAACGCTGCAAAAACGCTGAAAGAAGTGACATTCTGCAGATTTCAAAACCTCTGCATTTTTCTAATTCAGCCAGTAAAAGAACAAATAAAAACAAATGTGTGTGCATGAAGATTTCTCAAAGCTTTTGCTGGTAACTGTTAAAAGCAGCTTTTAATTTGCATACAAAAAAATGCAGCAAAACTGCAATGTGTGAACACAGCCTAAGACCACCCTTATTATTTTGCAGCCTACGTTGTGAATTGATTTTCTGTGAGGGAATTACAAGATGATATGTGAGCTGGACAGGGGAGCATCATCGGGAAACTGGAGACCACTGTGTGGGCATCAAGTGACAGAATATTTTGGTGCTGGTTCTTCTGTTTTGGTGCTGGTTCTTGCTGGTTCTACTGTTTTGGTGCTGGTTCTTGCTGGTTCTACTGTTTTGGTGCTGGTTCTTGCTGGTTCTACTGTTCAAGTAGAGGACGGGCAAAAATTAAAATACTACTGTCCTTTGCGCCTGTGTCGCACCTCATCTCCAGCCACATGCTCAACCCAGACTGCGCCTGAGATGCAGCATGACCAAGACATGGTGGACAGGAGAGAGGTAAAGGAGCAGCTAGAAAGGTGAGCAGTGAGGTGGACACTTTTTTCCTTTTTTTAACCTTTTGCCCATTTGTCTCTTTTCGGGCTGCCCGAACTGCTCCCTACCCTGCCCATTTTGCTACACTGCTTCTCCAGCCTCTTTTTTTTTTACTCTAGGCTGGGGCATCTGAATGCACAACCGGCCTCGGAGCTCACTATGCATGCGCAACGAACTGGAAGACGTGGCACAATGGTGGCGCTAAAGACCAAACAACGTGCAGGGAGCAACGTGGCTAGAGAGGTGAGCTGGAAGGTTTTGGTTTTTTTTTACATCTAATGTTTATTATGATCAGGGATCTGGAGAAACCCCAGAGCATTTTTATAAGGAACTTTTAATGTGCAGGGAATAATAATAATAATTTAGGCAAATTGAATTTCCCAGCACATTTCTGGAGAATTTGAAATTTGTCGGATCTGCTAATCTGTAGTAATAAGAATCTAATTTATAAGTTACAGAGCCAGATGATTGCATAGGTGTTAAAAGACCTAGGTCCAACTGTGAAGAACCTCTAGTGTTTTTGATAAAAATAATGCCCTATGAGCGGTGCCAGCTGGCAAACTCATAATTGGGGTATTCCCAGCTCAATATGTAGGAGGTGTAATAATAATAATAATAATAGCAGATACCTCCAATTAGAAATGTAGCATAGTTCTTCTGATTCGCTATGACACTTACCCCTTGTTCAGGGCATTGCAGTAGCTTAGCTATCCATGGTTACAGCCACTAATAGCTAGTTAATAGTGTTGAGCAATCGTCCTTGGATAAAGTGTTATCCGAGCATGCTCTAGTGCTGATCGAGTGTCCGAGTGCTCGAATAATATGTTCAAGACCCCGCGCCATCATGTCTCTCAGCTGCGACAACCAAAACACATGCAGGGATTGCCTAACAAACAGGAAATTCCTGAACTTATTATTCGAGCATTCGGTTAACAATCGAGCATGCTCAGATAACACCTTATCCCAGCATGTTCCCTCATCACTATTAGCTAGCTATTAGTGGTTGTAACCGTGAATACACAAGGAATAACAATGCCCTGTACATGTGGCAAAACAACATAGCAAATCAGAAGAACTATACATTTCTAATTTGTAGGTATTTGCTAATATTATGGTCATCATGGGTGACTTCAACATCTCCACTGATACCCTTCAGTCAGCAGCCTCCAAACTCCTGTCCCTTACTTCATCCTTTGGACTTACTCAGTGGTCCACCTCAGCCACCCACACAGATGGACACACATTAGACCTGGTCTTCACCCGTCTCTGCTCTCTTTCTAACTTCACCACCTCCCCTCTCCCTCTCTCTGACCACCATCTACTCACTTTCTCATCCCTGTCCTCCTCACCTGTCACCCATGTCCAGTAACACGCACACCCCCGCAGAAACCTTGCACACCTAGACACCCACACGCTCTCTGACTCTACCACTGGCATCCATATCCTCACTCCATGACACAGACACTGCCACTGCTTTCTACAATGCCACTCTCGCATCAGCTATTGACGCGGTTGCCCCTCTCGTTCATGGCAGAATGCGATGTATCAACAGACAACCCTGGCACAATAACACCACTAAAATGCTCCGGCAAGTGTCCAGGATTGCAGAGCGGCGCTGGAAGAAAACAAATTGGCAAGACGACTTCACCACATTCAAACAGGCAACACTCGATTTCAAATCTGCCCTCACCTCTGCTAAACAGGCCTGTAATGTATAATAATTAGGTCTGTCTCTTTAAGCAAGCCAGACTTATGGGACTTGGAGGGTGGAGACAAGAGGGATGAGAAGGGAGGTTTCAGTTTTCACTTCTGGTAGCATGGGAATGCAACTGTTATGCTGTGTGCTGGAGGACGAAGAATAAAACATATCTAAAGTTTAATACCTTGAATTCTTCATAACGTGTGGATATTACAACTGGCGACGAGGATGGGATATAATCACCTACTGCTGTGAGTACGGAATATATTTTACCGCTTCACACGCCAGCACCACTGAGAGACTCTATCATGGCTGACTACTTGCACACATTCCCACAATTTGAGATGACCGATGTCATTAATCTCTCCCATAACTGGAGAAAATGGCTAAACAGATTTGAGAATTTCCTAGAAGCCATGGACATAAAGGAGGAGAAAAGAAAGAGAGCTTTGCTCCTGCATTGTGCAGGCCCAGGAGTCTATGACATATACAGTACGTTACCTGCAGCAGAAACAGACACATACAACAACTGCACTAAAGCTCTCACTGGCTACTTCAACCCCAAACAGAACATCAGATATGAAAGATATAAATTCAGGATTGCCAAGCAGCTTCCAGAAGAGTCCATAGACACTTATGTCACACGGCTGAAAGAGTTAGCACATGGATGTGCCTTTACAGATGTAGATGATGAAATCCTAACTCAAATAATTGTCACCTGCTCGTCTAATAACCTAAGGCGTAAGGCTCTGCAGCAGGATATCTCTCTACATGATTTGCTCAAAATGGCCCGTGCTATAGAAATAGCAGATCATCAGGCTACTGTAATGGAGAATGGGGATAAATTACATGTGCATAATCTCAAACAGAAAAATTTACCAGACAAACAAGCCCAGAAACAGAAGAAATGTTATAGATGTGGACAGGATTTCCCTCACCACCAGAACAAATGTCCAGCTATGGGACAAACCTGCAGTAAATGTGGAAAAGGGAATCATTTTGCAGCTGTTTGCAAATCAGCGCACTACAAGCCTCCGCTGCCTATGACAAAATCTGCAGATGTAAAAGTGATAAATCAGGACACAGAAGAAATGTCTGCGACTGAGAACTATGTGTTCACTACCTCTGTCACTGGTTCAGTACAGTCTCCCTGTGTTACACTCTCAATCTGCAACACTGACATTACCTTTACAATAGATACAGGAGCTTCAGTGGATATCATAGATGGCACTACATATGAACAATTGAAAACAAGGCCAGTCTTACAACAAGTGCAGACTAAAATCTTTCCTTATGGATCTAAAACACCTCTAGCTATAATGGGACAATTTGATGCTGAAATTAGATATAAAGAAAACAGGCAGAAAACCACTTTCCACACATTACAAGGATCGGGAGGATGTCTTCTCAGCTATCACACTGCCTTGGAGCTAGGGCTCATCCAGATTATTCATACCATAACTGACCCTGCGGATATGGATGTACAAACTATGGTGAACAGCTTTCCCTCCCTATTTAGTGGTTTGGGAAAACTAAAGGACTCTCAAGTACACCTTCATGTGGATGACAATGTTCGTCCAGTAGCCCAGCCTCACAGGCGTATTCCATTTCACCTGAGACAGAAGGTAGAAAAGGAACTCCAATTGCTCATGGATGAGGACGTTATTGAAACTGTTACTGGTCCCACTCCGTGGGTCTCTCCACTTGTGGTAGTTCCAAAACCAAAGACTCCTGATCAAGTGAGACTGTGTGTTGACATGCGCCTGCCCAACACCGCTATCCAGAGGGAAAGACATATCTCACCTACGATTGATGACAATATTCATTTATTAAATGGAGCCACCGTCTTCTCAAAGCTCGACCTCAATAAGGGATATCATCAATTAGAGCTGAGTCCAGAGTCCCGATACTTGACCACATTTTCCACCCATGTGGGCCTCAGAAGATACAAAAGATTGACTTTTGGAGTCTGCTCAGCAGCAGAAATTTTTCAGGATGCAATAAGGAGTGTCATTCAACACATCCCAAATGCCTTTAATTACAGTGATGACATATTGGTTTTTGGTAAAACTCAAGCTGAGCATAATCGTGCTCTATATGCTATCTTCGAATGTCTGCTTTCTGCTGGACTCACTTTAAACAAAGAGAAGTGCGAGTTTGACAAGGGTTCATTAGAATTCTATGGTCACATCTTCTCGGCAAAAGGAGTACAACCAGACCCCAAGAAAGTGGAAGCTATCAGAACAGCCTCAATTCCACAGGATGCCAGTGAAGTGCGTTCTTTCCTTGGAATGGCAAGTTACTGTGCTAGATATATTCCGAATTTTTCAACAATCAGCAATACACTACGGGAACTTACAAAACAAAGTTGTATTTTTCAATGGTCTCAAGACTGTCAGGCCTCTTTTGAAACAATTAAAAATGAACTCTGCTCGACAACCACTATGGCTTATTTTGATCCAGCTCTTCGAACTGAACTGATTGTGGACGCCAGTCCCGTGGGACTGGGTGCTATTCTAGCGCAGTACAAGGATAACAATCAAAATCCTCACATCATTTCTTATGCAAGTAAGAGCTTAACAAACACTGAAAGAAAATATTCTCAACCTGAAAAAGAAAGCTTGGCAGTTGTCTGGGGATGTGAACACTTTCACTTATTTCTCTATGGAGCTCCCTTCACCATTGTCACAGATCATCAAGCACTTCTTACAATTTTTGGAAATCCCAGAGCTAAAATGCCTGCACGAATTGATCGATGGGGCCTACGTCTACAAGACTACAATTATAAAATTGTTCACAAACCTGTTAAATACAGCAATCCGGCTGATTATCTTTCAAGACATCCTACTAATGATGATATACCTGTGCATTCCTCCATTGAAGAATACCTACGTTTTGTTACAGATCATGCCGTGCCAAAAGCACTTTCTCTTGATCAATTTATAAATGAAACAACAAAAGACAAGACACTCTGTGCCCTAATACAAATCATCCAAAATCGAAGGTGGCATGAAATTCAAAAGGAAAAATTTCCTGATTCTGAGATTGATCTGAAAGAGTTAAAACTATTCTCAAACGTACTTGAGGAATTATCAGTCACTGAAGAACACCTCATTCTTCGAGGTACCAAACTAGTTGTACCTAAGACTTTGCGTAACTTAGTCATACAGATAGCACATGAAGGTCACTTAGGAATTGTTGGCACAAAGAAGTTACTCAGAGAAAAAGTGTGGTTCCCAAATATGGATCACTTGGTGAAAGAAAAGATTAGACGCTGTTCTACTTGTCAATTAATCACTCCATCATCAACCTTAGAGCCATTACAAATGTCTCCGTTACCCACTGCTGTCTGGGAGGAAGTGGCAGTCGATATATATGGACCATTGCCAAATGGCCAATACATTCTCGTAACAATTGATGAATATTCTCGATACCCTGTCATTTCATTTATCTCTTCAACATCTGCTAATAATGTTATACCAGAGCTGGACGACATTTTCTCGGCATATGGTATTCCAAGAGTGGTCAAAACAGACAATGGACCTCCATTCAATGGACATGTGTTTACACAATTTTCTGAATACTTGGGATTCAATCACAGGGAAATCACACCTTGCTGGCCGCAAGCCAATGGAATTGTGGAACGTTTTATGCTCACTCTGGGGAAACGTATCAAGGCAGCGAGTCTGGAGCACATCCCACTGAAACAGTCATTATACAAATTCATGCGTAATTACCGCAATACGCCACACTCCACTACTAATGCTGCTCCAGCTCATTTAATGTTCAGCAGAACCCTGCATATACGTCTCCCTGATGTGACCAGCCATCCCCGACCGAGTGACTCCTCAGTGAGATCCACAGATTTCTCCAACAAACAAGCCATGAAACGTTATGCAGACAGAAGGCGAAGGACACAATCAAGTGCCATCGAAAGAGGGGATGTCGTGGTGGTACATCAAAGACCAACCAACAAGACCTCACCTGTATATGGTCCTGCAAAATATTATGTTACTAAAAGGAAAGGCAGCATGATCACAGCTGAACGAGATGGACACTCCATAACGCGAAATTCTTCATATTTTAAAGTCATACCGCAGAATGATGACAATGAACTCTCTTTGGTGGAAGATTTGGTATCCGATGGTGGAGAGGAACAACAAGAGGTAGCTGGTCCATCAATAATGAACCCTCTCGATGAGCCCAGACGTTATCCTACACGAGAGAGAAGAGCTCCATCGAGGCTTATTGAAGAAGTGTAATTACAGTTTTGTTTTGTTTTTTTGTTTTTTTGTTTCTCTGGTTTTGAAATTGAACAAATAAGACAAAACGGACATATGATTTCTTTGGATGTTTTCATGTTGTTGCATTTATCAGTAATATGGGTTATTTATAAAAAAAAAAGAAAAAAAAAAAAAGGGGATGATGTAGTGTATAATAATTAGATCTGTCTCTTTAAGCAAGCCAGACTTATGGGACTTGGGGGGTGGAGACAAGAGGGATAAGAAGGGAGGTTTCAGTTTTCACTTCTGGGTAGCATGGGAATGCAACTGTTATGCTGTGTGCTGGAGGACGAAGAATAAAACATATCTAAAGTTTAATACCTTGAATTCTTCATAACGTGTGGATATTACAAGGCCTACTTCACAACCCTCGTTTTTTCCGTATCTTACAACCCAAAACAGTTATTCAAAACTTTTAACTCCCTCCTCCACCCACCACTGCCTCCTCCATCCTCCCTCATCTCTGCCGAGGACTTTGCCACACACTTCAAAAATAAGATTGACCAAACAAGGCAAGTCTTCATCGTTCAGCCATCACAACCCCTTTGTATACCACACCAATTCTCAAACCCCATAACCTCACTCTCCAACATCACTGAAGGGGAGCTTAATTGTCTTTTCTCCAAATCGCACCACACAACCTGTGCAATTGACCCCATTCCATCCTACCTCATCCCCACCCTCACCACCACACTTATCCCATCCCTCACCCACCTCTTCAACCTATCACTAACGTCCGGTACCTTGCCTTCTGCTTTCAAACATGCCACAATCACGCCTACCCTTAAAAAAACAACCCTCGACCCATCCGCTATGTCCAGCTATCGCCCAATATCACTGCTCCCATTCACTTCCAAACTCCTGGAACTGCACGTCCACGCTGAACTTTCCTCCCACCTATCATCTAACTTGCTCTTTGACAATCTACAATCTGGCTTCCGCCTCCATCACTCCACTGAGACAGCCCTGACCAAAATTACTAACGACCTACTTACAGCCAAATCAAATGGACAATACTCTATACTCCTGCTTCTAGACCTGTCATCTGCATTTGACACAGTTGACCACTGCCTCCTACTACAGATCTTCTCCTCCTTCGGCATCAAAGACCTCGCCCTATCATGGATCTCCTCATACCTTTCCAACCGCACATTCAGCATCTCCCACTCCCACACCACCTTCTCATCCCACCCTCTCTCTGTTGGAGTCCCCCAAGGCTCTGTTTTAGGACCCCTACTCTTCTCAATCTATACACTTGGTCTGGGGCAACTCATAAAGTCCCACGGATTCCAGTACCACCTTTATGCTGATGACACTCAGATCTACCTCTCTGGCCCAGACGTCACCTCTCTACTGTCCAGAATCCCAGAGTGTCTATCGGCCATATCCTCCTTCTTCTCCTCTTGCTTCCTCAAGCTCAATATGGACAAATCTGAACTCATCATCTTTCCTCCATCTCACAGATCTTCCTGACCTATCTATCACAAATAATGACATCACGCTTTCCACAGTACCGGAAGTCCGCTGTCTCGAAGTAACCTTTGATTCTGCCCTGTCCTTCAAAACGCACATCCAAGCTCTTTCTACCTCCTGTTGCCTCCAGCTCAAAAACATTTCCAGAATCTGTCCTTTCCTCAACCCTCTACTAAAATGCTTGTGTATGCCCTCATCATCTCCCGCCATGACTACTGCAACATCCTTTTCTGTGGTCTCCCTGCTAACACCCTCGCACCTCTCCAGTCCATCCTTAACTCTGCTGCCCGACTAATCATCTCTCTCCTCGCTACTCCTCTGCTTCTCCCCTCTGCAAATCTCTTCACTGACTCCCATTCCCTCAGCGTATCCAGTTCAAATTACTAATACTGACCTACAAGGCCATCTATAACCTGTCTCCCCCATATGTCTCTGAACTAATCTCCCGATACCTTCCCTCACGTAATCTCCGGTCCTCCCAAGACTTCCTTCTCTCCTCCACACTTCTTAGCTCCTCATCCATCCGCCTCCAAGACTTCTCCCGAATTGCCCCTGTCCTCTGGAATTCTTTGCCCCAACAAGTCCGACTATCAAACACATTTGGATCCTTCAGACGGAACCTGAAAACCCACCTCTTCAAGAAAGCCTACAGCCTGCAATGACCTCAACCAACATCGGAACTGCTACCACCCACCAACCTACTGTCTCCTTCCTCACCATTCTGTAGCATGTAAGCCCGAAAGGGCTGGGTCCTCTCCCCTCTGTATCAGTCTGTCATTGTTAGTTTGTTTCCTGGAAGTGATATCTGTAATTTGTATGTAACCCCTTCTCATGTACAGCCCTATGGAATCAATGGTGCTATATAAATAAATAAATAAATAATATTATTATTATTACACCTACTACATATTGGGATAGGATCCTAGAGATGGGAATTCCTACTTAATGCTGTCATGAATTCTTTCCGATATTTCCAAATGAAGGCCGCATTGGAGGGGACCAATCTGGTCTAGGATGTAAGTTACGCGGCTGCATCTGTCATAAAATAGACTTTGGTTTGTCCTGGTGAGATACTCATACTGTTGGATTACAAAGAAGAAGTTATTTGCTATGTCTAACCACCATTATACCCCCCCACACTAAGGTAAGAATATGGCGTTCTGAACGTGGCGTTCTCACAATGTTTTTTCCCCCATCTTTTTACGGTTGCTTTTTACAGGAATGGGCCGGAGATGAAAACTGTTTAGGAATGTTTGTGTCAAAAGGATTAATATGAGGTTTTCCAGAGTTGCTCAATGTTTACTCTGTGGCCGGTGAACCTGAGATAAAGGTTGTGCAGAAATGACCAGAGAAGTTACACAACGCGGCCATCCGTCTCCTATGTGTAAACCTCAAATGAGAAGTTTTAGCTGAGGATTAGGAGATCCTCACGCAAAAATATCACAATATTCTTCAAGGCCGAGTATTCAGAACTACAAAGAGCGGCCAATCCCCACGATGTATAACGAAATCCGTCAGTAAATCAGCATTTATTTTCAATTAGCCTTTTCAGGATACTCTAAAGAATGTACAGCAAACTTTCCTACTGTCCAGGAAGAAAAGCGCTTTCTCAAGCTGCCAGCAGATTATACTTCTGCAAAAGCTTCCACTAGTGGGTGCTAGCTGCATGTGTATTTATATTGCTCTCATTCACCTCAATGGGAGATGTATGAATATTCCCTTTACTGCTAACTGTGGCCTAAATATATTTTATCATTTAACTCTTTCTTGAACGACTGCTTTCTTTTGACAACAGGTGGTGCAGGAATCAAGTTTGCAACAATTTATTTTGACAACGCCTAGAATATGGCAGGTGCAAGTTGGGCCTCCAGCAAAATGAGCGCTACATAGTGAATAGAAGGCCGGGGTCACACATGCGAGGGATACGGCCGAGTCTCGCATGTTAATACCCAGCACTGCCGCCGGCATTCGAATCGGCGCGTGCGGCCGCATAGCAATACATGGAGCCGAATGCTCCACTCCTGAGTGCCGGCGGCAGTGCCGGGTATTAACATGCGAGACTCGTACGTATTCCTCCTCGCATGTGTGATCCCGAACAAAGTGTCAGAAACAGAAAGCTTCCATTAAATCATGTGATCGCAGGGCGTCCACAGGGTATAGCAGAGCTGATGGGGATGATCAGACGGAGATCAGCTCTGCTAGCGACTTTTACCACTATGGACAGATGTTTTACCCATAACTGAAGCTCCTGTAGACTCAGTGTCGCCCAATGATTTATTATGACTTTTTAGAGGACAAATAGAAATCTATAAAATATATAAAACAAAAAAAATGCAATAAAACATTGCAAAACTAAACAAAATTTTCTCCCAGAAAATACCACCCTACCCTTGAATTAAAAATTAAAAAGAAAAATTAATTTATTAAAAATAATATAACTTAATTAAAATAATTCAAATTGAATTAAAAACAAAAACATTGCTATGGTACATACTGTACATTACATGAAAACGACATATATTAGTTACCATCCATGCGACCATAATATACTGCAGATCTGAATTAACAAGTTACTTAGCTTGAAATACGAACAATATAAACAAACTGAAAGACAATTATACCGTAATACGTTTTTAGTTCAATACTCCTGTTGAAAAAAAAAAGGATTCATTTATATAATTCCCTAAGCAGCAAAGAAAAATAATGACATTTCCACCACATAGAACAAGGCTTTGTACAAGTTCCCGGAGGAACTAGCGTATTTTTACTAGCGTAGTTGTATGAAGACTTGTTTGGAGCATCGCCATGTAAATTCATGGCCAAAAGTTTTGAGAATGACACAAATATTATATTTTCACATGATCTGCTGCCCTCTGGTTTTTATGTGTGTTTGTCAGATATTTTTATCACATACAGAAATATAATTGCAATTATATTATGAGTAACAAAAGGTTATGTTGACAGTTAGAATGAGTTAATGCAGCAAGTCAATATTTGCAGTGTTGACCCTTCTTCTTCAGGACCTCAGCAATTCTCCCTGGCATGCTCTCAATCAACTTCTGGATCAAATCCTGACTGATAGCAGTCCATTCTTGCAAAATCAATGCTTTTATTTTGTCTGAATTTGAAGGTTTTTGTCTGTCCACCCGTCTCTTGATGATTGACCACAAGTTCTCAATGGGATTAAGATCTGGGGAGTTTCCAGGCCATGGTCCCAAAATCTCTATGTTTTGTTCCCTGAGCCATTTAGTTATCACCTTTGCTTTATGGCAAGGTTCTCCATCATGTTAAAAAAGGCATTGTTGATCGCCAAACTGCTCTTGGACAGTTGGGAGAAGTTGCTCTTGGAGGACATTCTGGTACCATTCTTTATTCATGGCTGTGTTTTCAGGCAAGACTGAGAGAGAGCCCATTCCCTTGGCTGAGAAGCAACCCCACACATGAATGGTTTCAGGATGCTTGACAGTTGGCATGAGACAAGACTGGTGGTAGTGCTCACCTGGTCTTCTCCGAATAAGCCGTTTTCCAGATGTCCCAAACAATCGAAAAGGGGATTCATCAGAGAAAATGACTTTACCCCAGTCCTCAGCAGTCCACTCCCTGTACCTCTTGCAGAATATCAGTCTGTCCATGATGTTTTTTCCTGGAGAGAAGTGGCTTCTTTGCTGCCCTCCTTGAGACCAGGCCTTGCTCCAAGAGTCTCCGCCTCACAGTGCGTGCAGATGCACTCACACCTGCCTGCTGCCATTCCTGAGCAAGCTCTGCACTGCTGGTAGCCCGATCCGCAGCTGAAACACTTTTAAGAGACGGTCCTGGCGCTTGCTGGTCTTTCTTGGGCGCCCTGGAGCCTTTTTGGCAACAAGGGAACCTCTCTTCTTGAAGTTCTTGATGATGCGATAGATTGTTGACTGAGGTGCAATCTTTCTAGCTGCGATACTCTTCCCTGTTAGGCCATTTTTGTGCAGTGCAATGATGACTGCACGTGTTTCTTTAGAGATAACCATGGTTAACAGAAGAGAAACAATGATGCCAAGCACCAGCCTCCTTTTAAAGTGTCCAGTGGTGTCATTCTTACTTAATCATGACAGATTGATCTCCAGCCCTGTCCTCATCAACACCCACACCTGTGTTAATGGAGCAATCACTGAAACGATGTTAGCTGGTCCTTTTAAGGCAGGGTTGCAATGATGTTGAAATGAGTTTTGTGGGATAAAGTTAATTTTCTAGGCAAATATTGACTTTGCAAGTAATTGCTGTTAAGCTGATCACTCTTTATAACATTCTGGAGTATATGCAAATTGCCATTAGAAAAAATGAAGCAGTAGACTTTGTAAAAATTAATATTTGTGTCATTCTCAAAACTTTTGGCCATGACTGTAAATTCATGATTGATAACCTTGTTGCTTCCATGTCACAGGAAGGCAGAAGGACAACAGCAATTATTTTATCCCCTTCATGACCTATGACATCATAGGTCGCCTTCCTCCCTCAGCACCCGAGCCTGCATCTTTTCAGGCACATAACAGCTGATCTGATCAAAATCGCCCGATCTATCAAAATATAAGCTACATTATTCCAATTGGTAAACAGCGTATTGGTAAATTGCGGTTTTCTGGTCCATGCAAAATTGTAATAAAATGCAATAAGAGGCGATCAAAACACTACTCCAAAAAAGTGTCAATAAAATAAAAACGTCAGCTCGGCGCTGAAAACATAATCCCTCACCCAGCCCTAGATTTAAAAAAACGGAGACACTTCAGGTCTTGGAAAATGGCACCATTTTTTTTTTTTTTATACAAACTTTGGAATTTTTATTCAATTGTGGAATTGTAGAATTGCACTTTATTTGCAATTTCACCGCACTTGGATTTTTTTCTCTCATTTTCCAGTACACAATATAGCAAAATCAATGGGGTATTTCAAATGTACAACTCATCCCGCAAAAAAACAAGCCCTCACGTGGTCATGTTGGCTGAAAAATAAAAATGTTATGGCTCTGAGAAGAGGGGGAGCAAAAAACAAACAACACAAAAACGGAAAGTTCCAAAGTTGTGAAGGGGTTAAAGATTGAGGAAAGGAAAATAAAAAATTTGCGTCCATAACCAATGTAAGTTGGAAAATGAGAAAGGGCGTGTTAAATTGGATTTAGATTTTGTGCGGGAATAATATGAATCCTATAAAGACGGGGGAATCAATTCATTGGACCCTGTTCCACTCCCTGCAAACCACCTCTTATCCAGTCCCTGCAAACCACCTCCTATCCAGTCCCTGCAAACTGCCTCCTATCAGTTCCTGCAAACCACCTCCTATCCAGTCCCTGCAAACTGCCTCCTATCAGTTCCTGCAAACCACCTCCTATCCAGTCCCTGTCAACTGCCTCCTATCAGTTTCTGTGAACAGCCTCCTATCTAGTCCCTGTCAACTGCTTTCTATCCAGTCTCTGCAAACCGCCTCCTTTCCAGCTCCTGTGAACCGCCTCTTATCTGTCAGAATTCCAGGCTCCTCTTCTGATTTGTAGACTCAGCATGACGGGAATGTTGCAGGATGATTCTGCTGTGATGTTACACTGACCCTACTAATCAAGAGGCGCCAAGAATGCTGGCCAGAGACTCGCAAAGCTCTTGATAGCCACGGACTACTGACATGGCCATTGGGCCAGGGTTTTGTGAAGCGATTTACTCATCACTAGTCTGTTATATTGGGAACTTCTCTAAATCCACCTTGAGCTTTGCCCTATTAGCCAGGAAACTGTATAAACAGACCTTTGATATTCTGTCCCAAAGATTTTGTAGACAGATCAATATTGCAGACAGATCAAGATTAAATCTCAAAATTGTTTTTCCTTTCTGTTTTTATACATGTCGTAAATAAAATGAAGCGCCCTCAATGGTGTTACACAAACATTCATCTTCATGTTATCACCCTCTTCATGTGCACTTTTAAGCTCAGGTGAACTAGTTGAGTTTTTCAAGCAGATGATGCTTTAGAAACCACTGGTGGTGCTTTCCCTGAAGCATATTTTTTGGCATGTTCTGAGTCATTTTTTGCTGATGGCACTTTGTTTTACCTTTTATGCATATACTAGAGGTGGGTCTGATGCTATCACATCAGGAGGGCAGTGTGTGTGGGATGTGTGCCCCGCCACTGCCTGCCCACCCATCTCCGTGGAGTCACAGCCAGCAGGAAAGATGGTGGTTTGTGGCCTGTGCTGGAGATAGGGTGCGGCACCACCAGAGGGTGCCTGCACCCCATCTCCAGCACAGGCCGCAAGCCGCGGTCTTTCCTGCCGGCTGTGATTGCATGGAGGTAGGTGGGCAGGCAGCCACAGTGCCCCCCTCACAGCCACAGTGCACAGAGGTGGGTGGACCGGCAGCGGTGGGATCCAGTGCGTATAGTCAGGAGGCGGCGGGTCCCGGCGGCAGGTCCTGGAGGGGGTCCGGCGGCGGATTCGGCAGTGGGTCCTGGTGGGGGTCCGACGGCGGGTCCGACGTGGGTGTCCTGGCGGTGTCCCGCTGGTGGTACTGAGGAAGGGCCTGGTACCACCAGCGGGTGCCATATTGGAATGCCTATCACTTGGGTATTCCAATATGGCGGTCAGCGTACTTCCAGTGCGGCGCGGTGGATTGTGGGATTAGAGGACAACCAGACGGAAGTGGATGACGGACAATTTAAGGCAATCTAATATATAAAGCTCAATGTGGGTGTGTATGTATGTCCGGGATTGGCATCCGCACCGTCGCAGCTACAGCCACAAAATTTGGCACAGTCACACATCTGGACCCTGAGAGCGTCTGTCACGCTCGCGCCTTGGCTGAATGGCGTGAGCCAGGGGTTGTGGCCCCACTGTGCCACAGACCAGACTACCCTGGAAGGGGTGTGACTCAGACAGCTACCCTGGTCTTCACTGGAGCCTCTGATGGTGAGGTCAGGCTTATGCGGCAGATAGCTGTCGGGTGCCACTCCAGGGTGGTATCTGGCTGTGGCTGCTGATCCCACTTGGAGACAAGTCACTTGGACAGATGTGACTGACAGGCAGACTGAGACACAGGGCAAGAGACACTGCGAGAGTACAGATACAGGGCAAGCAGGCGTGACTTGGAGACACTGGGCAAACAGGCACGGCTTGAGACACAGGACAGGCGGGCACGGCTTGAGACACAGGACAGGCGGGCACGGCTTGAGACACAGGACAGGCGGGCACGGCTTGAGACACAGGACAGGTAGGGACCTGTTCACACAGCAGGTATGGATGCAGGCAGGCGTGGAATATGAAGGAACGGGTTTGGACCTGTTCACACAGGAGGTGCAGGTATGGATGCAGGCAGGCAAGAGTGAAATAAGAAGGAACAGGTTTGGACCTGTTCACACAGGAGGTGCAGGTGAAGGCAGGAGTGGAGAGAGAAGCTGCAGAAAGAGGTTCTGCAGCGGCAGCAGGAGTAGAGCAAAGCTGAACCACAAGGTCTGTGGAGAGAAGCTGCATCAAGAGGTTCCGCAGCAGGAATGGAGCAAAGCAGAACCACAAGGTCTGTGGAGAGAAGCTGCAGTAAGAGGTTCTGCAGCGGCAGCAGGACTGGAGCAAAGCAGAACCACAAGGTCTGTGGAGAGAAGCTGCAGCAAGGGGTTCTGCAGCATCAGCA
The DNA here is from genome assembly GCF_039654945.1 of Dendrobates tinctorius. Taxonomy (NCBI): domain Eukaryota; kingdom Metazoa; phylum Chordata; class Amphibia; order Anura; family Dendrobatidae; genus Dendrobates; species Dendrobates tinctorius. The sequence continues at coordinate 2,887,871 of NW_027362017.1, read as the reverse complement.
GGACTGGAGCAAAGCAGAACCACAAGGTCTGTGGAGAGAAGCTGCAGCAAGGGGTTCTGCAGCAGCAGGAATGGAGCAAAGCTGAACCACAAGGTCTGTGGAGAGAAGCTGCAGCAAGAGGTTCTGCAGTGGCAGCAGGAATGGAGCAAAGCAGAACCACAAGGTCTGTGGAGAGAAGCTGCAGCAAGGGGTTCTGCAGCAGCAGCAGGACTGGAGCAAAGCAGAACCACAAGGTCTGTGGAGAGAAGCTGCAGCAAGAGGTTCTGCAGTGGCAGCAGGAATGGAGCAAAGCAGAACCACAAGGTCTGTGGAGAGAAGCTGCAGCAAGGGGTTCTGCAGCAGCAGCAGGACTGGAGCAAAGCAGAACCACAAGGTCTGTGGAGAGAAGCTGCAGCAAGGGGTTCTGCAGCAGCAGGAATGGAGCAAAGCTGAACCACAAGGTCTGTGGAGAGAAGCTGCAGCAAGAGGTTCTGCAGCGGCAGCAGGAGCCGTGCAGACAGAGCGGCTAGAGTGCAGATGCACAGATAAAGCTGCCAGAGTGCAGATGCACAGACAGGGGGGGACACAAGGAAAAACACAGCAAGGAAGGGAGCCACGGACAAGTAGAAAGGGAGACTGATAGACAAAGGTAAGACTGAGTTCAGACAGAGACACAAAGACCAAGACTCAAGGGTCAGAATATTCTGCCTCCTGGCAGGCGTACAGAGAAATGCTAGGCAAGGTACCAAGACACAAGAGTACGCAGTAAGAGCCTTCAGAGAAGGCAAGACAGGGCCTGGGTAGCTCAGCAGCAAGGAGCTGAGTATAGACATTGCACAGGCAATGTTTCAGTGGGAGTGGTGAAACTAAATAGTCAAGGGCTCCAGGTGATTGGTCAGGGACAGATTACCCAGGTGCACCCTGACTGCATAAGAACCAGAGAGTTCAGGCGCCGCCCCCCTATACACACAGTCAGGAAACATGGAGAGCAAGCAGGAAAACACGAGGCATAGCACATGGAGCTCAGGGCTGGCAACAGACAGTATTCACAGCATGGCTTGATGCAGAAAGTAAGTTGGTGTGCGGGGGATGGGAGGCCGTGTAGTGATGCCAGCAGAGTTGTTACAGCGTCCTAGGCTATGTTGTGAGGTGAAATTTTAACCCCGCGCGCTCCAATTCACCAAACAATTTTGCCCCTCTCTACATAATGGGGAAAAAGTGTATGTATGTATTGGCATCTGCACCGTCGTAGCTACAGCCACAAAATTTGGCACAGTCACACGTCTGGACCCCGAGAGCGTCATAGGCTATGTTGTCAGGTGAAATTTTAGCCCCACGCGTTCCAATTCACCAAACAATTTTGCCCATATCTACATAATGGGGAAAAAGTGAAAGGAAAAGTGTTGGAGGCAAATTGACAGCTGCCAGATGTGAACAAGGGGGACTGAAAGAATGAGAGTAATGGCGCCAAAGAGTATATACCGTACAGCTGCTAAGGTGGGGCCCTGACATGGGATACTCACCACACACGGGGATATGAACACACACAAAATGCTCCACACACTACCACGTGCTTCACCACATCTACCACCGTGAGCACACATTCACCACACATACACCAACCTCGCCACATAAAAGTTGAAACAAAAAAGTCGCCACTCAAAACTCGCCACGCTGTCCCAGAGCTGTTTAAAAGATGAAAAATGAGCTGTGATTGGTTGCTATCAGCAACAGTTTTCTTTGTAGACAGTTGTGGTAACTGAGGCCTATTATTCTTATCATTTCTATGGTGTTATCGTCCTTCTGTAAAGTTGGAAATAACACAATTTATTACCGTGCCAACACAGACCACCCTCTGACACAGACTGCAGGGGGAGCCCAGTATCACACAGGATAGGATTAGATACACAGCTCAGCAGTCAGTATCACACAGGATAGGATTAGATGCACAGCTCAGCAGTCAGTATCACACAGGATAGGATTAGATGCACAGCTCAGCAGTCAGTATCACACAGGATAGGATTACATACACGGCTCAGCAGACAGTATCACAGAGGATAGGATTAGATACGCAGTTCAGCACACAGTATCACACAGAATAGTATTAGATACACAGCTCAGCAGTCAGTATCACACAGGACAGGATTAGATGCATGGTTTTTATGTGCAATATAATCATTATAATTTGTTATAACTAACCACAGTTGGTTACTATGCCCAGGCAACGCCGGGCTCTTCAGCTAGTTATATACAGTGGGGCAAAAAAGTATTTAGTCAGTCAGCAATAGTGCAAGTTCCACCACTTAAAAAGATGAGAGGCGTCTGTAATTTACATCATAGGTAGACCTCAACTATGGGAGACAAACTGAGAAAAAAAAATCCAGAAAATCACATTGTCTGTTTTTTTTTCATCTTATTTGCATATTATGGTGGAAAATAAGTATTTGGTCAGAAACAAGCAATCAAGATTTCTGGCTCTCACAGACCTGTAACTTCTTCTTTAAGAGTCTCCTCTTTCCTCCACTCATTACCTGTAGTAATGGCACCTGTTTAAACTTGTTATCAGTATAAAAAGACACCTGTGCACACCCTCAAACAGTCTGACTCCAAACTCCACTATGGTGAAGACCAAAGAGCTGTCAAAGAACACCAGAAACAAAATTGTAGCCCTGCACCAGGCTGGGAAGACTGAATCTGCAATAGCCAACCAGCTTGGAGTGAAGAAATCAACTGTGGGAGCAATAATTAGAAAATGGAAGACATACAAGACCACTGATAATCTCCCTCGATCTGGTGCTCCACGCAAAATCCCACCCCGTGGGGTCAGAATGATCACAAGAACGGTGAGCAAAAATCCCAGAACCACGCGGGGGGACCTAGTGAATGAACTGCAGAGAGCTGGGACCAATGTAACAAGGCCTACCATAAGTAACACACTACGCCACCATGGATTCAGATCCTGCAGTGCCAGACGTGTCCCACTGCTTAAGCCTGTACATGTCCGGGCCCATCTGAAGTTTGCTAGAGAGCATTTGGATGATCCAGAGGAGTTTTGGGAGAATGTCCTATGGTCTGATGAAACCAAACTGGAACTGTTTGGTAGAAACACAACTTGTCGTGTTTGGAGGAAAAAGAATACTGAGTTGCATCCATCAAACACCATACCTACTGTAAAGCATGGTGGTGGAAACATCATGCTTTGTGGCTGTTTCTCTGCAAAGGGGCGAGGACGACTGATCCGGGTACATGAAAGAATGAATGGGGCCATGTATCGTGAGATTTTGAGTGCAAACCTCCTTCCATCAGCAAGGGCATTGATGATGAAACGTGGCTGGGTCTTTCAACATGACAATGATCCAAAGCACACCGCCAGGGCAACGAAGGAGTGGCTTCGTAAGAAGCATTTCAAGGTCCTGGAGTGGCCTAGCCAGTCTCCAGATCTCAACCCTATAGAAAACCTTTGGAGGGAGTTGAAACTCCGTGTTGCCAAGCGAAAAGCCAAAAACATCACTGCTCTAGAGGAGATCTGCATGGAGGAATGGGCCAACATACCAACAACAGTGTGTGGCAACCTTGTGAAGACTTACAGAAAACGTTTGACCTCTGTCATTGCCAACAAAGGATATATCACAAAGTATTGAGATGAAATTTTGTTTCTGACCAAATACTTATTTTCCACCATAATATGCAAATAAAATGAAAAAAAAACAGACAATGTGATTTTCTGGATTTTTTTTTCTCAGTTTGTCTCCCATAGTTGAGGTCTACCTATGATGTAAATTATAGACGCCTCTCATCTTTTTAAGTGGTGGAACTTGCACTATTGCTGACTGACTAAATACTTTTTTGCCCCACTGTATATAGCACCTTCCAAGCTGAAATCGCCTGAATTATGGTTCGGTCGCTTCTATTAATTGCTGGGTGTCCCATGGCTCGGTGTCCATAGTTATGCCTTGGTCCTGTCTTATTCACATTGATGTAATTTATGACACATGGCAGGGTTTTAATACTAGAGGTTAGTATCGTCCCGATTGGGTACATCTTGGCACAGGTGGGATGGCTTTTGCGTTTGTGTTTTTAATCAAAATCAGTTTTTACTAAGTATCCTGCTATTTATATTCACTATTGCTTTTTATTTACTAGCAGGGCATATGTACATTTTGTCTCTATCTTTGGGTTTGACTATTTAATGGCCAGTGTGAACATGCACCTATATGTTGCATGAATATCAATTTATACTCCAGTTCATTTCTTTCGGTTGAGACCATCCCGAAAGTGCTATAAAGAATGACCATACGCAGTGCAAAGGATATGTGTCAAACTGGCTAGGCCAAGAGCTGTTACCAGATTTCACCCGTTATAAGCAAACCATCAGGTCAGGCTTAAGGTTCACGGGCACAAAACCCTCAGCTGTCTTCTGCTTGATCCCCGTTCACAGCTCCTGCTCGTTGTGGGAACAGCCTGCTGGTATTTCCCCATGACTTTGCTGAACTTGTTAGTGCAGGGCTCACTGTGACCCAATGATGAGGTGGTGGAGGAATCATACTAGGAGGAGTAAGCAACATGTTCATAGAAATGTCCAGCAATCCTTGGTGATGGTAGAACATTTGCTGGAATCCCTTCCGCCTCTGTGCCAGCCACCACTACATTGACCCAGTGGGAAGTTAGGGAGATATAACATCCCTGTCTGAGCTTACTGGTCCATGTATTTGTTGTAAAACGGACCATGCCAGTGATGGAGTTGCAGAGTACATATGCTATTGGCAGGGATGGCTTGTCTGGCAAAGTAGTGGCAGCAGGGAACAATGTACTGCGGGACAGCCACAGTCATCAGTTTGTTTAAACTGGTGGTCTCAATAGGGAGGAGGACCCCTGCAGAGTGTCCGGGCCGGAACCAAGGGGACCGCCATCTGAGTTCCTAAGGAAACAGTACCCGGTGAGCAGAGGAGGAGAGTGGACTGCTTAGAGTGACTGTATAGCAAGGGGAGGGGTGAGTCAGTTGGTGATACGTCAGACACGGAGCAGGAGACGGAGGCGGCGTGAGTGAGCGAGAAGGCCACAGACAGTTTAGAGAGGAGACCAGCAGAGGGGAGATACGCAGTGGCCCTCAGAAAGGAGGTGCCGAGCTTACCGACAGGGGACTGTCTCTTCACCCCAATCCTGGGTCACGATCTGCCCCCGGTGATCCTCGGCCATTACCACTGAACCCGAGCCCGCCGCAGCCTGTCCGCTGCCTCTCCCGGCCGCTGCCGCCCCACTTCAGCCCGCGGTTGCGGCCTGCCTGCTGCCACTTGCGGACGCTGCCGTTTCACTTCAGCCTGTGGTTGCGGCTTGTCTGTCACCGCTCACAGCCGCCTTCACCCCGCTGCAGTTGGCAGTTGGGGCCTGTTCCTCGTCAGCAGAGAAACTCTTCACACAGCCCCAGGCTGTGCGCGTGGCCAGTAAACCGCCACTCTTGGGAACTGCGACATAAATCTGCTAGGGGACAGGAGTCCCATTGAACTCGCTAACAAGCACAACCCCGCTGTTACTACAGGGGGTTACCTCATCTCAGGACTGTGCCCCAACTCCTCCCCGAAGACTACGCCAGATCTTCAGCAGCTGGGCCCAGCGGCTGCGACACCAAGGCAGCCTCATCAAAGACGCCGAAGCAGCTTCATCAAAGACGGCAAAGCAGCTTCATCAGAGACGCCAAAACAGCTTCATCAGCATCACAGCTGCAAGAGAGATGCCGAGGGACGTCAGGACGGATAAGTGACCTTTAAAGCATAAGGACCCGTAGACGGCCATATAGTAACTGGCCTCGGCCGGGTTAGTCGTGTTCTTTTTAAATAGTGTTTGGTTGTACTGAGTCCCTGCGAGGACAACTGTTGTTATCCCTTTTTGGTTGCTTGGTATAGCCCTAGTGGCTTCATTTTATAAAAGTTTATTTTCCAAAGTTCAACCAGTCTCGCGTCTCGTCACTGCATCCTGCGTACCTGCTGTTACCTACACTTGGCATAATCGGCAGTCTCCGAGTGAGGACAATGACGCCCCAGACCAGGGCAGGACCGTGAACTCAACAGATGACGAGGGCCTTCGTTCCAGCATTTCGTTGGGGGCTATGCTGAGCAACCTGCCTAGATTTTCTGGCTCCAATACCATGCTATGGAGCTGGACAGAGCGAATGCGGGGGCTCTTTCGAATGCACCCGATGACTCCTGACCTGGAAGAAGAAGTAGCTCTCATGGCATTAGATAGGGAGGCTCGGAATTCAGTGATGTTGAGACCCTCGGGACACCGCAACACGTTTGATAAGGTTTTGCAGATTTTAGAACAGACCCATGGGGACCCAACCAACGTGGTTGAGTTAAGAACCCAGTTGTTCAGTCGGATGCAGGGGGAGGGGGAGACCATCACCCAGTATATGAATGTCCTCCAAGAGTTACACACGGCCATCGAAAGAAAGGACGGCGTAGGGGTAGGACCTGTTGACATTACACTACGCGACCTGTTGGTGACTTGACTGCGGGACCCATTCATAAAGCAGACATTATGGGAACAGATTAGAATGAATCCACATATAGACTTTTCCGAGGTGGGAAGTCAAGCACGCGCTCGAGAGCAGGTGCAGGGGATGGCGGTCCCCGTGGGGAAGGTCCGGAGTGTGGAGGCTTCCCTGAACGTGGTTGAAGAGCCTCAGTGGGTAGAGGAAATGAAACAGGAGTTGAAGAACATCCAGGGCAAGTTGGCTGAAGTGAAAAGAAGGACTGAGTCCGGGACTGGATGGCCTAGTTTCAACCCTGGTCCTTGGGGACCCCGCTCCCCCCGGTGTGGTCGGTCTGCGCAGACCCAGTGCTATGAGTGCGGGGAGCCGGGCCACTTTGCCTGAGAGTGTCCACGGTGTGGGAGATACCCACCTCGGCGGCCATTAAACTCCGGGCTGGGGGGCCGCCGCTCGGAGCCAGAAACCATGATTAGGGGTGGTGGAAGTCCCGAAGATTTGGTCGCAAGATGTCCGGTGGTATGGGCAGAAGTAGAGGGCCAGGCAGTCCAGTGCCTATTGGACACGGGGTCACAAGTGACAACTATGCCTGCAACTTATTTCCGGCAAAATTTCCCTGAAGCAGCAGGACCCCAGTGGGGAACCAGGATCAGACTGGTAGCCGCCAATCAACTACTGGTCCCCGTTGCCGGGATGGTGTGGGTACAGGTGACGCTGTGCGGTAAATCCCTCAGTCGCAGAGGAGTGGTACCGACTCAAGGGGAAACCGATAAGCAGCATCCAGTCATTCTGGGCATGAACATACTGCGGGAGTTCAGCAATCTGCTCCTCAATGATCCGACGCACAAGATCCTGAAGCAGTGGGGTTCCCGCAGTTGGTGCGGGAAGCACAGGTACACCAGGACTGTCGGGAGGGCGAGGCTCTGGGCAAAGTCATCACGCCAGCGGCTCCCCTGCTTGTACTGCCTCCTGGGCAGACGGTGATAGCCCTGCCAATTCGAGCCTCGATACCCTTGGAGGGCTTAGAGATGCAGGTGGAGCCATGCTACTCGGAGTGCTTGCCTCCTGGCATACTGGTGGCCCGTTCCCTGACCACAGTGCAAAAAGGGACCGTCCTGGTGCGCTGCGTCAACCTGGAAGACCAAGACATCGTACTGAAAGCTCGGACCGAACTGGCAAAGCTAGTAAGGCCTTTGGAAGAAGTGCTGCCGGCCCCTGTGGTTCAATTGAGAGTGCAATCTGAGGACCCTTGGGAAGTAGATATCCGGACTCTACAGGCTGCTGAAATCTCGATTCAGGAGAAAGGTCAAAACATCCTGGAACAAATGTGGGCCGAGCTTTCCTGACTAACTTCAGCTCAGCTTTCCCAGATAAAGACACTGCTCGGACAGTACCACGAGGTATTTGCTAGTCATGAGGAAGATTTTGGATGTACCACCGCCATCACCCATGGAATTCCCATGGAGGAGCGGCCCCCATCCGAGAACGATATCGACAGATTCCTCCACAACTCTACCAAGAGGTAAAAACTTTGCTGGCCCAAATGCTACGAAAGGGAGTGATTCGAGAAAGCCAAAGCCCCTGGGCGGCTCCCATTGTGTTGGTCCGCAAAAAGGATGTCACCTTACGATTCTGCGTGGACTATCGAAAGCTGAATGCTTGCACCATCAAAGACTCGTACCCACTGCCCCGAATAGAAGACTCCTTGTCCGCCTTGGGGAAGGCTACGTATTTTTCTACTTTGGACCTGGCCAGTGGGTACTGGCACGTGCCTATGTCAGAAGAAGACATGGCTAAGATGGCTTTCCTACTTCCTATGGGACTATTTGAGTTCAATTGAATGCCGTTCAGACTGGCCAACGCTCTGGGGACCTTTCGGCGGTTGATGGAGCGGTGTCTGGGAGATCTTAATTTTGAGGCCACGTTGATATACCTGGACGATATCATCATCTATGCTGCCACGTTTGAGGACCACCTGAAGCGTTTGGGGCAGGTACTCGGCTGGCTGCAAAAGTATGGGTTGAAGGTAAAACCCCAAAAATGCCACCTATTTCGCACCCAGATCGAATATCTGGGCCATGTAGGGCATAAGGCCATCCCGGGAAAGTTTGCTGTTATCCAGGGATGGCCTACCCTGGAGACGATAAAAGACGTGCGGGCCTTCCTGGGGTTGGCCGGATACTACCGTCGTTTCGTAAAGAATTTTGCATGTCGAGCTCGAGCCCTGCACAACCTGCTGAAGGGGGCTCCCGCTGGGGCAAATGGACGAAAAATCCAGTGGCAACAACCTCAAGAAGAGGCCTTCCAAGACCTTAGGGCTGCGCTCTCGGATGCTCCGGTGTTAGCTTATGTGGATTTCTCACAACCGTTCATCCTACACACTGACGGGAGTCTTCATGGGCTAGGGGCTGTGTTATCCCAAGTTCAAGATGGCCGGGAGAGAGCGATCGCGTATGGAAGCCGCTCACTCCATGATTCCGAGCGCAACCCTGACAATTACAGCTCTTTTAAGCTCGAGCTCCTTGCAGTAGTGTGGGCTATGACGGAGCGGTTCGCAGAGTACCTGGCGGGCTCCGAAGTAGTGGTGCGGACCGACAACAACCCGCTGGCTCATTTGGAAAACGCCAAATTGGGGGCTCTAAAACAGAGATGGGTGGCCCGGATGGTGAAATTCAACTATAAAATCATCTATAAAAGAAGGGCCGAGAATGTACACGCTGACGCCCAACCCAGAATTCGGCATACAACCCCAGGGAAGAGTCAAGACGACGAACTAGAAGGGGAAGAGATACCGTTCGCCCTCAGCACTGCCATGCTCACAACTTCCACCAAGAAAGTACCTCCCACAGAGACTCTAAGGGGCATGCTGGAACTATCACAGGATAAGTGGATCCAACAGCAGCAAGAAGACGAAGAAATTGGGCTTCTCCGGAAATGGGTAACCGCTGGCAAACTGCCCACTGACTCACAAAGACAGACTTTGACTCAGGACATGTCGCTGATGTTACGACAATGGGAGAGGCTGGTTATCTGAAAGCAACTATTGTATCTTAAAATGACATCACGAACAACATCTATGACGATTTGGCAGGTAGTTGCGCCCGGAGCCCAACTTAACGAACTAACTCGAGAAGCCCACGAAAAAGGGGCTTATTTCGGAGCTCAAAAGACCTTGCAATGGTTACAACAGAAAATTTACCATCCATGCTTGCATGCTGTTGTGGACGAGACTTGCCGGACCTGTCGCCTATGCGAATTAGCTAAACCGCCCGCACAGCGAGCCTCAGTACCAACAATCGTGACCTCAGCGCCCCTCGAGCTCCTGACGGTGGATTACCTGACCATTGGTCCCGCATTTCAGGGGTATGAACACTGCCTTGTCATGGTATACCATTTCACTAAGTTCGCTGTTGTAACCCCTACTCGAGACCAGACCGCGGAGTCGGCCGCCTCCGCAATTTGTAGAAACGTCATACAAGTTTACGGCTGCCATCAACGGATACATTCCGATCAAGGAGCATGTTTTTTGGGAAAAATAATGGAGGAACTGCACCGTCTCTACGGTATTGAGAAATCCCGGACCACGCCATACCACCTGCAGGGAAACGTGGCCTGTGAACGATTTAATCAGACATTAATCCAAATGTTGCATACTCTTGAGAGTGATAAGAAGGCCCGTTGGCCCGAATATGTCCCTGAACTAGTATGGGTCTATAACAACCGAGTACATCGAGTTACCGACTGTACTCCCTACTCCCTATTGTTTGGACGCGAGGGCAAAGGGATCACGGAGGTAGAGTTGGACCCAGAGGGACCTCTGCCCTGGACTGGGGTATCATCATGGGTCCGAAATCACCGGCACAGGCTGCAAACTCTTCATCGAATCGTACATACCAAACTTCAAGACTTAGAACATCCAGGAAAGAATTCATCTCCACCTCCCAACCTCCAAAGCGGAGACCGAGTACTCGTACTAGACCAACGCCCCCAGAACAAATTAGAGCCACTCTGGGAAGAGAGTCCCTATCGGGTCCTACGCCGTGTAAACCCTGAAGGACCTGTGTACGAAATACGACCGGAGAAAGATGAAACGCTGCCTACCCGCATTGTGCATCGTAATATGCTACACCCCTGTATTTCCACCGACCCGAAACAACCTGAACCTGCTCCTCAGGTTTCTGAACCATTGCCCATGTTCTGGGACCCGGACGATGAAGAAGACTTCCCCACAATAACCAGGGGCTCGCTACTCAATGACAAACCAACTGACACAATTAGCCTGCCCAAACCAGCTAGTCCACCACCGACCACCACCCCTGAAGTCTCCACCCTAGTCGAACTAAGACGCTCCGAGCGGTCAACAGCCGGCAAACCCCCCGAACAATGCGAACAGGACCAGTTTATATGGCAACAAAAACTGACACCTCCGCAGACCAACCAAAGTATACTGAGGCCCTCGCCCGTGGACTGGCGAGCTTACAGGATGGAGGACCCCGCAGAGTGTCCGGGCCGGAACCAAGGGGACCTCCATCTGAGTTCCTAAGGAAACAGTACCCGGGGAGCAGAGGAGGAGAGTGGACTGCTGACAGTGACGGTATAGCAAGGGGAAGGACGAGTATAAAAGGGACAGGGAGCGCGCAGGGGAGTCAGTTGGTGATACGTCAGACATGGAGCAGGAGACAGAGGGGGCATGAGAGAATGAGAAGGCCACAGACAGTTCAGAGAGGAGACCAGCAGCAGAGGGGAGATGCGCAGTGGCTCTCAGGATGGAGGCGCCGAGCTTACCAACAGAGGACTGTCTCTTCACCCGAATCCTGGGTCACGATCTGCCCCCGGTCATCCTCGGCCGTTACCGCTGAACCCAAACCCGTCGCAGTCTGTCCGCTGCCTCTCCCGGCCGCTGCTGACCCACTTTAGCCCACAGTAGCAGCCTGCCAGCTGCCACTCTCGGACACTGCCGTTTCATTTCAGCCTGTGGCTGCGGCCTGTCCGTCACCACTCACAGCTGCCTTCACCCCGCTGCAGTCGGCAGTTGGGGCCTGTTCCTCGTCAGCAGAGACACTCTTCACACAGCCCCAGGCTGTGCGCGTGGCCAGTAAACCGCCACTCTTGGGAACTGTGACATAAATCTGCTTGGGGACAGGAGTCCCATTGAACTCGCTAACAAGCACAACCCCGCTGTTACTACAGGGGGTTACCTCATCTCAGGACTCCATCAGGGCCAGTTGTGCCCCAACTCTCATCTCATCATACCTAACAGACCGAACATTTAATTTCTCCCTCTCACACACCACCTCCTCACCTCACCCCCTGTCTGTTGGTGTTCCTCAAGGCTCTGTCCTAGGACCCCTACTATTCTCCATCTACACCTTTGGCTTTGGACAGCTCGTAGAATCCTACGGTTTGCAGTATCACCTCTATGCCGATGACACGCAGATCTACCTATCTGGACCCAACCTCGCCTCCTTACTGACTGAAATCCCACAATGTCTGTCTGCTATCTCAGCCTTCTTCTCTGCTCGCTTTCTCAAACTGAACATGGACAAAACAGAATTCATCATCTTTCCCCCATCTCACTCTACCCCTCCACCAGACCTATCTATCAATGTCAATGGCTGCTTTCTTTCCCCTGTCCCGCATGCTCGGTGCCTTGGGTGATATTCGACTCTCTTTCAAACCACATATCCAAGCCCTCGCCTCCTCCTGCCGCCTCAAACTCAAAAATATTTCCCGGATCTGCTCATTCCTCAACCACGAAACCACAAAAGCACTAGTGCATGCTCTTATCATCTCCCGCCTTGACTACTGCAACCTCCTACTCTCTGGCTTCCCCTCTAGCACTCTGGCTCCGCTCCAGTCCATCCTACACTCTACTGCCCGACTAATCCACCTGTCTCCCCGCTATTCCCCAGCCTCCTCCTATGCCAGGCCCTTCACTGGCTTCCTATTGCCCAGAGGCTCCAATTCAAAACCCTAACCATGATATACAAAGCCATCCACAACCTGTCTCCTCCATACATCTGTGACATGGTCTCTAGGTACCTACCCGCACGCAACCTTCGATCATCTCAAGATCTCCTTCTCTACTCCCCCCTTATCTCTTTTTCGCACAATGGCATAGAAGACTTCTCCCGTGCTTCCCCCATACTCTGGAACTCTCTGCCTCAACACATCAGACTCTTACCATCAACGGAAACCTTCAAGAAGAACCTGAAGACCCACCTGTTCCGACAAGCTTACAGCCTGCAATGATCCTCGGTCTACTGAGCCACCACACGACCTGCTCTACCCTCTCCTACTGTATCCTCACCCATCCCTGTAGACTGTGAGCCCTCGCGGCCAGGGTCCCCTCTCCTTATGTACTTGTGTGTCCCTTGTCTTACACATGTTTATTATACTTGTCTATATTTCCCCTTTTCACATGTAAAGCACCATGGAATAAATGGCGCTATATAACTGCATAATAATAATAACAATAACTCATCCTGGGCGCTGGGGCGCCCGAAGACTACGTCAGATCTTCAGCAGCTGGGCCCAGCGGCTGCGACACCAAGGCAGCCTCATCAAAGACGCCGAAGCAGCTTCATCAAAGACGGCAAAGCAGCTTCATCAGAGACACCAAAACAGCTTCATCAACACAGCTGCAACAGAGATGCCGAGGGACGTCAGGATGGATAAGTGACCTTATAAAGCATAAGGACCCGCAGACAGCCATACCGCGGCCCCATAGTAACTGTCGTTGGCCAGGTTAGTCGTGTTCTTATTAAATAGTGTTTGGTTGTACTGAGTCCCTGAGAGGACAACTGTTGTTATCCCTTTTTGGTTGCTTAGTATAGCCCTAGCGACTTCAATTTCTAAAAGTTTATTTTCCAAAGTTCAACAAGTCTCGCGTCTCGTCACTGCATCCTGCGTACCTGCTGTTACCTACTATGTCCCAGAACACAGCACATGCGCCAGTACACTATGTCCCAGGACACAGCAAAATACTTCCGGGACATAGTGTACCGGCACATGCGCAGTAATGATTTTTGGCTTTGCCCACAGTTGGGCAAAGCATACTGCGCATACGTGCGGCAAGATTGCTTTGCACACACGCGAAATATGGAGAACTCCTTTAATTCCTGAAAATATCACGGACGTCGGCCACGGATGGGGTGGAGAAAAGAAGAAGAAACACCGCCCATCGGACCAGACACAGGGCATTTTTATAGCCCGCAAATTTCCGGTGACAGATGCCCTTTAACAGACCCCTCCCCTGTCTGATTGAAAGGTGATTAGCCAGTGTTCCAGAGAGAATGACCAGCCAATCAGTCAGGGGAGGGTGCTGCCGTTTAGAGAATACGGCTGGAGTCACACACAACCATTAAAAAATCGGTTCGATTTTTACGGTACGACATCGCACAAAGATTTCTTGTCCAGGGATCCGTCTGTCATCCGAATTTCCGGCGATGAACCGATTTTATTCGCATCTAAGCATCAAATTGACATCCAATGCCAATGCCTGATGCTCTTTCCTGTTGATCTGGAGAAGTCTTGCGATTTAATCGCAAGTCACACTTGTGGTGCGTTTTCAATGCGATTTTTAATCGCATCCATAGACTTGCATTGGCGAATCCGATCCGAAAATCGGTGACAATCGCAGCATGCTGTGACTGTCTCGGTCGGAGGAACGGATCCGGTAAAAAAACGGATGAAGGGAGCAGCACTATAGAATAACATTGGGACGAATGCAATGCGATTTTTCATCGCATTGCATTCGTCTGATTTAATCGCTAGTGTGACCCCGGCCTACAGAGAAGACTGAGAAGCTGTAAGTGCACTTCCAGACTGAGCATCAAATCGTGATTTATATAAATTGACTGCCTTATCTTAGCAATTAATATAAATGATTTAGGGGTAAAAGTTGCTGACAAGTTCCCTTTAATGAGCATAAAATGTCAATTCTCTATATTATACACATGATTTGACTGGTGCAAAAATGAGAACCAATAAAAAATGTTCTTTATCACGTTCTTTATCATTCTTATCAGAATATACTTGATTGTTTTTTGCAACATCTCTGCTTGCCGTCAGCTAATAGGATTATCTATTTTTTACATACCTAGGCTAAAAAAAATACAGACAAAGAAACTGTGTGCATGAATTATCTGAATATTTTACCTGGGGCGGGTTCCTATTTTTTCCTTCTTGAGCCTAAAATTTAATTGACTCCTGTGCTTGCACAGAACCCTCGCTATAAAAGCAAAAATTGAGTGCTTTCTCCAGCTTCTGAAAAGGATGCCAAATTAACTTGTTTCCATGATTAGCTCTGTAAGGCCTCTTTCACACTTCCGTTTTTGACCATTAGGCCGGGGTCACACTGGCGAATAAAACGGACGAATGCAATGCGATAAAAAATCTCATTGCATTCGAACCCATGTTATTCTATGGTGCTGCTCCCATCATGCGATTTTTTATCGCATCCGATCCTCTGACCGAGACAATCGCAGCGATTGTCACCGATTTTCGGATCGGATTCAACAATACAAGTCTATGTGGGCGAGAAAAGATGGGACTAAAAACGGACCCGATGTGTGAGTTGCGATTAAATCGCACCCGGTGTCCTTTAGCAAAAGCCGGCAATTCTTCCAATACAGTAAAATCACGGAGATTGGTTAAATAAAGAAAGAATATATCTAGACACAATATATATAAATATATTTTATACATGTCATAGAGACACATTTATACATATATTTCTAATTCATACAGTTCATCATAGCAGAATAGCCGCATAAACATTTGCCGGCTTTTGTATAATTATTCTCCTGCCTGACATGAAATGAGACATGGTTTACATATAGTTAACCATTTCATTTCATGTTTTTTTGTTATGTCTATCACTATTAATTAGATGAGTGTTTGTGGGTAAAATTATGGAGTTGTAGGGGTTAATTTAAGGAGTTAATTTGTTGTATTAAATTACGGGGACTCCCTGCAGCCTCAGTGACGTCAGCAGGAGTCCCTGCAATTTAATACAACGAATTAACCCCTTAAATTAACCCCTACAACTCCATAATTTTACCCACAAACACTCATCTAATTAATAGTGATAGAGATTACAAAAAAAACATGAAATGAAATGGTTAACTATGTGTAAACCATGTCTCATTTCATGTCGGGCAGGAGAATAAATATCCAAAAGCCGGCAAATGTTTCTGCGGCTATTCTGCTTTGATGAACTGTATGAATTAGAAATACATATACAAATGTGTCTCTATGACATGTATAAAATATATATATATGTGTGTCTAGATCTATTAATTCGTTTGTGTGGGGAAACCTGTCATTAGGCTCCATTATATGTCCATTTTGCTATCCTGCGAGAAAATCTCGCCAGACGGATGTCAAAAGGATGCTTACATGCGATTAAAATCGCATCAATGAAGAAAAATCGCATCAAAAACGAATCACTGGTTAAGATACCTTTGTGCGATTTCGGACCGTTAAAATGGGACCGATTTTTTATTCGTTGTGGTGACTCCAGCCTCAGTCAAAATCCGCCTGGACGGACCCTGCAACTTTTTTTGGCTGTAGGATCCGCATTTTACAGTAACCCTGAAATCCTTTCTGGCAGTGGAAAAAATTCTCTCTCTCTCTCTTTGGCGGATCCGCAAAATAACGGATCCGACGGATGGCCATCCGTCAGGATCCACTGGTAATGCAATGCAATGAGGAAAAAAACGGATCCGCCAAACAAAATGGCGGATCCGTTTTTTTTCATAAACTGGCGGATTTTGACTGATGGTCAAAAACGGAAGTGTGAAAGAGGCCTTACCTGCTCTAGGAAGCTTTTGATAAGCAAATGCTTACAACTTGCAGGACTGATGAGCAGATTCCTCTGCAATCCAACCACAGAGACACAACGTTCCCCTGCCTGTTCCAGTATTAGGGCTGCAACACATAGTTGAGGAAACAGCAGAACCTTCCGTTTAATTGACATAATTGATTAGATGACCCAATGTTTTTTTCTGCCCCTGCGACAACCTGATGCACTTTGGCAGACACAGATGCACCAGCAGAACATCTAGGTTCAGTCATACCTATACTGTCTCCTTTCTCAGTCAGATATCCTGAGTCATGATTTCATGGAGTTCTGGGTCAACAAATTGGACAAGTGGCAAGAACTGGCCGTGATTGTTATATGAGAACTGTAGTGTCCAGCCTCCAGTGTCAGAGTCAGAGAGGGTATTTTGTGTGGCCGAGGATTTTTCACACCACAGCGGACCAGGGTGTCTATCACAAACATGGAAAATCTAACTTTTGTCAAAATAAATCAGGCATAGATATCTGCAGACTTTCATGCATTGATGATACCATTTGTCTGTCTGCTTTAGGCCTCTTTCACACAACCGTTTTGCGCCGTCAGGCGAGATCCGGCTTTTTTTTGTAAAACCGGATCCGGCGAAATGCAATGCCGGATCCGGTTTTTCCCCATTGACTTGTATTATCGCCGGATCGCGCCGGATGGCATTGCGGTTCGTCCGTTTTTTGCCCGATCCGACTATTTGTCTCATTCCGGCGTCTGGAAAAAATGGCTACTGTAACGTCTTTTGTCTCCGGCGAAAAAGCCGGAAGCGCCGGATCCGACGCTTCCGGCTTTTTGCCACAATGAAAGTCTATGGGCGCCGGAAAGCGCTGGATCCAGAAAAAGACGGATCCAGCCACTGGATCCGTTTTTTTAAGTCTGCGCATGCTCAGATCCAATTGGCCAGCCCCCAGGAAACAGATATAACCTGCTAGACGGATCCGGCAGAAAAACGGCTAGACGGATCCGGCAGAAAAACGGATCCGTTTCTACAGTTGTTCAAAATTTACGCCGAATCCGTTTTTTTCTAAAAATAGCCGGATCCTGCCTGACGGCAAAAAACTGATGTGTGAAAGTAGCCTTACTGTCCATTCATTTTCTTCTATAGTGTTAGGATGCAGTTAATGCTGATGTACCACACTCTACCAGCCATCTACTGCCTGTCCATCAGGTCATCTACACAGTAGAGGTTGGGTTGCTGTTTCTGGCCCTAAACTGTCAAGCATCTCCTTGCCTGAACCATTCAAACTCTCTACCACTCTGCTCCTGCCACAGCCAATACACATCCACACAACTTTCGATTGCCAACAATATTTTGTAGTGGTACACTGTACTTCTACTGCCTGGGCTGTCGTTTCTGACTCTAAGCTGCCATATATCTCCTTACCTGCCCCATCCTGCCATGCTGCTTCTGCCGCAGCCAGTGCCCAGCCACACAATTCACATTTCTCCTGGCAGACCTTAATGTTTGTGTAACCTCAAGAAACACCTCTTGAAATAGGACTAATTTTTCCACATGCTGTGGATAAAGGAACTGTCACACTTAGCGATGTACCAGCGATCCCGACCAGCGATATGACGCGGTCAGGATCGCTGGTACATCGCTAAATGGTCGCTAGTGAGCTGCCAAACAGGCAGATCTCACCTGCGACATGGCAGGGGTCGGGGGTCGCTACTTACCTGTCACACTACACTAGGCGATCCTGACGTCCTCCCGCCCGGCTCCACGCTCGTCGCTCGTCTCTCCACAGGAAGCGCCGCAGGAAGCTGACGACGAGAAGTGGTCCTGAACGTTCTCGCGCGATCAGCGATAACCAGCGGGGGAGAAGGTCGTAGGTAAGTATCAGACACAGCGATGTCGCTAGCAATATCGCTATAACGTCACAAGTTATAGCGATATTGCTAGCGATATCGCTTAGTGTGACAGGCCCTTTACCTCTAGTTTCTACTCATTCTCCTCTGGCCAAGTAAGTTTAAGTCATTTGGACATAAAATAGGCTGTGTTTGCCTTGCACAGTTCACAACATGTTCAATTAACTCCAAAGGGCACTCCCGGTGCTCTACGCATATTTTTGAGTCAATTAGAGTCATTTTAATTATGCAATTTGCACAAATTTATTATCCGAATCAAAGTTTTTTGGAAATTTGGTGAAGTTGATTAAGGCTATGTGCACACGATGCATTTCTCCTGCGGATCAGCAGCGGATTTTACCGCGCAGAAACACTGCGGATCCGCAAAGTGATTTACAGTACAATGTAAATCAATTAAAAAAAAAAAACGCTGTGCAGATGCAGCATTTTTTTCTGCGCGGTATAAAATATGCAGCATGTCACTTCTTTTGTGCGGTTTTCCACCTGCTCCATTCTCCAAATCCGCAGGGGGAAAACCGCAGTGGAAAACCGCACAAAAACAGGAATAAATCCGCAGGAAAAATGCAGGTCATTTGACCTGCGGATTTCTTCAAATCTGCACGGAAAAATCCACAGGACTAAAATGTACGTGTGCACTTAGCCTAAAATGAATCTGTCATGGTTGGAGCTTTGGACTGTTATTGAAAAGAAGGGAAACTATATTGGTCACTGATATTTTTTTGACATATCATAAATGTATTTTGTTTACATTTTGGGTAGTTTGTTAATTGTTTTCACTTTAACACATGAAAAAAAAATGAGATGAAAAAATTATGTTTTCATTTAGTTGCATAATTCTCCTCAGTAATAGTTGCCCAAAAATTCTGCAAACATAGATGTTCTCTGAAAAAAGGCAAAACCTCACTTTTTCTGTCTTAAGTATTCAAGTTTCAGGTTTACTGTTTTAGTGGGTCACCCTCCCAGGGCTGTGGGGTACTCGGTACCGGGCCGGTCTCTCAGAGGGGATTGTCACAGCAGCGGTGACCCGGTCCGTGGCCCTGGGCACCCATGTAAAAGGGGTTGAGTTGGAAATAAAGTTTATAAGTGATTCGTGACGCCACCTGTGGTGTTCGGCAAGGGAGGTGTTAAGCCAACGCTGCATGCAGATCTTCTGGGACTGATGGTGTAGTGCAGCTATGATGTTGTAGCCCTCCACAGGTAGGGCTGTTGGTCCCAGGGCAGTGTAGCGGAATGTTTAGGAGGAGGGTGCAGTGTTAGACTCAGAGATGTAGCAGTGCTGAGGATGTTGCAGGAAGGAAGCAAGGACACATCAGGGTGCAGTTTCTTTACCTTTACTTGGCAAACGCAGTCCAGGGTCCTGGTTACAGATGGCACAGGAGCAGGCTAGCCTGGAAGCAACTCAGGGATCTCTCTATCAGATGGGTTGTGTAGTCTCCTTCCTAGCGCTGGCTTGAGGTACATGCAGTACAGTGTTACACTGAAGTTCCTCCTTCTTATCTTCTCTTAGAACTACCTCGTATGGCAGACAGCTGTAGCCCTCTATCTCTCTTGGCTCACTCGTCGCTGTTGTGCCTATTAGGTGGGAATAGAGCATTTACAGCTTCCTATTCCTTTGGTTTCTGTTGCAGGACCTTCAGTATCCATACAACCGTGGAGACCAGGCTCCAGATCATGCGCTATCACTGGGAGGGAGCTCTCTATCCTCAGCTCAACCTCCAGCTTCTCTCCACACGTCTACACTCTTTGCCCTCCTCACACTAACTCCTAATTTCCCTTCCTTGCCCTCAGAGAGCACTCCTCCCCCAATTCTGGTTCAGAGCTCCCTCTGCTGGCCTGGAGTGGGAACTGTGTTGTATGACATGGTTAACTGTTAGAGAGACCCTTCCTTGCCTCCAAGCCTGACATCACCCTCCCTGGAGGAAGGCAATGCCACTGTGGCGACCATACTCCTGGGGGCACCACACTAGCCTTTGGGGTTGATTGCCAGCACTGTAGTTGTTTAATAATTAAATTAATCGTCAAAAACAGATATTGCTTAATAATTGTGCAGTGAGAGTGCAAGCCTATGCTTTGCTTTTTCTTTTACTTACTTTACTTCATTTTAATTGGCTGCGGCTCCCTAATTTTTATTTTATGTTTGTTTGGAAAAAATGTGGGAACCGACAGCAGAAACAGCATCACCGGCACTTCTTGCAGTAACTAACTTGACAGTAGTACTACTACCACAAATCACTCATGTTCTTCTTTGCCTTTTGCAAATGTATCAGTGCGGAGTAAGTGGAGGGTGTCAAGGAGTATATGATGTAGCCTCTGACAGTAACACCACCAGCTTGAATCAGTATTCTGCTCAGTCCACTCGGTTAACACCTAATATTGTACAAAGTAGAATTTTCATTTATTTTATATCACCTGCTTTTGTACTGCCCCATATCCATTAAAACACATTATCCAGGTGCTATGGAACATACTGTAATGGAATAACTTTTTGAAGCTGATTTATTGGAAGATATGAACAGTCAGACTTTGTTGTCAGATGAAATGGGGCTGGAGATGTACGACACAAATCTGACACCAACAGTGTTGGTAGCTCTGAGAGTCATGCTGGTAGGGGCACTAGCAGCAACACCTCTGTTTGGAGGTGGGAAAAAGGCAGGGGCCAAGGGGCTTAGGCCAATTCCCACACAAAGGCCAATGTAGTCAGCCAAATCAGCAATGGCATTGATGATAATGATTCTCTGATAGACAAGACCTTGGAATCAGACAGGTGTTGGCTTTAGCAATATGCAGCACAGGAAACATGAAGGTAAAAGGTACTGAATATTAAGGAGGAGCCGGTTAGGAAAATAAGTTGAATAGTGTAGAAAAGATGAAAGTAATAAACTCAGTCGGAACCTAGAAATACATTTCATATCTTATGGTGAGATTGTTTTGCCCACTGTAATCACTTGTCTGGTCACTTTTGGAGGAAACAATATTTTTGAAGTTTTGGAATATACCATGGACCTAGGCCATAGTGAAGAACTCTTTAGAATTGGTAATGTCAACATGTGAAATTTACCCTTTTTTGAGGATATTATTGTCAATGTAGTAACTTGCATGCCTACTCAGCGTCCCCCTAGTTACCGTGTGGTTACTCTCCATTTTAGGCAGTTCCGCTAGTCTGCTTCATGCTGCACTGCTGCTTTACTTGTGACATTCATTTCCCCTAAGGGGGGCATGGCTGGTATCTGCAGTAATTTAACCCTGCAGAGATTAGGTACCCTGGCCTATCCTGTGATAGCAGGGCCTTTATTTGGTGACCCTGCCTACCACTCCCCGTTGTAACGTTGGTTTCTATTGCTATTGCACCTGTTCACACGTTCAGTCATTGTCTATAACTCGTTTGCAACCCGGCCTGTTCTCCCGTCCTGTCTCACCTCTCTGCTTCAGAGTTTGGCTATGTGTATAGAACCTGGGCTTCTTGCCCTAACCTTGGACTGTCTGACCAAATTTTTGTCTTTGCCCTCCTATACTGCATACCCGTGCCTCCCCTTGGTCAGTTGTTGCAGTCCGTGGCAATTGCCTGCTGCAAAGCCTAATCTCACCACCAGTGGCTCTAGTGAAAACCAAGCAGTCGCTTAGTCATGCCCCTCCAGGGTAAGCATGGCCTGTTATGCAGTAGGTCCACATCCACAAATGTTACAATTAGGGTATGTGCACACATTGCGGATTTGACTGTGGATTTTTTTGCGCAGATTCTGCATCTCTTGGCAGAAAACACAGGTAAAAATCTACACGTTTTTGATGCATTTTTTCATGTGGATTTGTATGTGTTTATGTAATCTAAATAACTATATATTATTTAACAAAAAAAGAGATGTGATGTAATTTCCTTGTCCAACCTCTTCTTTTGCATATTCCATTGAAGAGTAATGGTTACACACAGAAAGATAGAAAGATAGCACTACCGTTCAAAAGTTTGGGGTCACCCAGACAATTTTGTGTTTTCCATGAAAACTCATACTTTTATTAATCAAATGAGCTGCCAAATGAATTTAAAATCTAGTCCAGACATTGACAAGTTTCAAAAAAAAGATTTTTATTTGAAATAATAATTTTCTCCTTCAAACTTTGCTTTCGTCAAAGAATGCTCCCTTTGCATCACTGTCACGCTTACCGCCTTCCCCGGTCCCGCCGGCTCCACGCTCGCCGCGCCTGCCTCATGCGTGGCTCCTGCCGGCGCCTCCCTGTCAGGCTCAGCGTCGCCCGTGGCCTCCGGGAGCGCCCGCCGCCGTCGGCGCACCCCTGCAGCGGGCGCGCGCTCGCCTGTACTCCTGCCTTCTGGTCCGCGCTCTGTCCCGGCGGTCTACCCGCGGCGCATGCGCGCCTCGCGCCTCAGTTCTCTGTACAGGCCAAGCCTACCCTTCGCCCCGCCTTCCTGACCCTGCTGACCGGACCCGGAACTCTGATCTCCATAAGAGGCAGCCTCTTCCTCGGAATTACTGCCTGATCGTCACTTGTGTCTCTCGGTGACTCCGGCCCCCAGTCTGCCTGTCGTTTCCCGTGCTCCTTGTTTAACCTGGTCCTTGTGTTTCCCCAGTTCCCGCCATCTTGTGTCCGCTTCCAGCCTGTGTCTTCGTCTGACCCGTGTCCCACCGTTCCTGCCTTATCTGCCAGCATCCGCCAGCCTCCGTTCCTGAGTTCCAGTCCTACCGGTTCCGGTCCAGCTCCTTCATCTGCCTGCCTGCCAGTTCTCTTGTCGTGCCTCCGGCCTCCTCGGGTACCAGCTGCCGCGGTGAGTAGTTTCCCCTGGGCCTGTCCCTAACGCTCCCTGTATAGGGGGTGGTCCACCTGGCCCGCTCGCCCAGGGGAGGTTCGCTTGCCGCGGTCCAGTGGGTTCACCCTTGGGAACCATCACAATCAGTTACAGCATTGCAGACCTTTGGCATTCTAGCAGATAATTTGCTGAGGTAATCTGGAGAAATTTCACCCCACGCTTCCAGAAGCCCCTCCCACAAGTTGGTTTGGCTTGATGGGCACTTTGTGTGTACCATACGGTCAAGCTGCTCCCACAACAGCTCAATGGGGTTGAGATCTGGTGACTGCGCTGGCCACTCCATTACAGATAGAATACCAGCTACCTGCTTCTTCTCTAAATAGTTCTTGCAGAATTTGGAGGTGTGCTTTGGGTCAATGTCCTGTTGTAGGATGAATTTGGCTCCAATCAAGCGCTGTCCACAGGGTATGGTATGGCGTTGCAAAATTAATTGACAGCCTTCCTTATTCAAAAGCCCTTTTTCCTTCTACAAATCTCCCACTTTACCAGCAACAAAGCAACCCCAGACCATCACATTACCTCCACCATGCTTGACAGATGGCGTCAGGCACTTTTCCAGCATCTTTTCAGTTGTTCTGCATCTCACAAATGTTCTTCTGCGTGATCCAAATACCTCAAACTTGGATTCGTCTGTCCATAACACTTTTTGCCAATCTTTTCTGTCCAATGTCTGTGTTCTTTTGCCCATATTAATCTTTTCCTTTCATTAGCCAGTCTCAGATATGGCTTTTTCTTTGCCACTGTGCCCTGAAGGCCAGCATCCCGGAGTCGCCTATTCACTGTAGACGTTGACACTGACGTTTTGCGTGCACTATTTAATGAAGCTGCCAGTTGAGGACCTGTGAGGCGTCGATTTCTCAAACTGCAGACTCTAATATACTTGTCTTGTTGCTCAGTTGTGCTGCAGGGCCTCCCACTTCTTTTTCTACTCTGGTTGGAGACTTAGAGCCTCTTTGTGCTCTCATCTGAAGTGAATAGTACACACCATTGTAGGAAATCTTCAGTTTCTTGGCAATTTCTTACATGGAATAGCCTTCATTTCATAGAACAAGAGTAGACTGTCGAGTTTCATATGAAAGCTCTTTTTTCTGGCCATTTTGAGAATTGAATGGAACCAACAAATGTATTGCTCCAGATTCTCAACTACCTCAAAGGAAGATCAGAAGTATAGCTTCTCTAATCAGCCAAACCGTTTTCAGCTGTGCTAACATACTTGCACAAGGTTTTTCATAGGTATTCTAACCATCCATTAACCTTCTTACACAGTTAGCAAATACAAAGTACCATAAGAACACTGGAGTGATGGTTGTTGGAAATGGGCCTCTATACACCTATGAAAATATTGCATTACAAACCAGACGTTTGCAGCTAGAATAATCATTTACCACATTAACAATTTTTGAGTGTATTTCTGAATCATTTAATGTTAGCTTCATTGGAAAAAACTGTGCTTTTCTTTCACAAATAAGGAAATTTCTAAGTGACCCTAAACTTTTGAACGGTAGTGTAGTTTCTCAAACTAGAAAGGTTCCTGATGTATGGACCGAAACGTCGCCTTTGGGGCTTATAAAATAGCTCTTTCTTTCACTACAAATGGTGTGCTGCCTCCAATTTCTCTGGATTTCTAGATAAGATATATCTATAGATATATAATACCAAGCCCTATGTCTAGTAATAAACATAATAAAATGGTACATAAAGAGTTAAATAAAGACACAAACACACACACAAAATCTGCGCTAGGCCGGGGTCACACTTGCGAGAAACTCGCACAAGTCTCGCACCTCAGTACCTGGCACTGCCGCCGGCACTCGGACTGGAGCGTTTAGCTGCATAGAAATACATGCAGTCGCACACTCTGGTCTCAAGTGCTGGTGGCAGTGCTGAGTATTGAGGTGCGAGACTCATGCAAGTTTCTCGCAAGTGTGACCCCAGCCTTAAATGCAATATATGTTTAATTTTAAAAAAAATTGAAAAAAAAAATGGCGTGGGCTCCTGCGCAATTTTCTGCACCAGAGAGGGAAAGCCAGTGACTGGGGGCCAATGTTTATAGCCTAGTAAGGGATTAATACCCATGGATCTTCCCAGGCTATGAATATCAGCCTGCAGCTGTATATTTCACCTTTATTGTCTTTACTGGCTATTAAAATAGGGGAACCCCCCAAAAAATGACATGGGGTCCCCCTATAATTAATAGCCAGAAAAGTCTATGCAGACAGATATGGGCTGATATTAATAGCCTAGGAAAGGGCCATGGATATTGCCCCCCGGCTACAAACATCAGCTCACATCTGCTCCAGAAATAGCGCATCTCTAAGATGCGCCAATTCCAGCACTTAGCCTCTCTCTTCCCACTGCTGTGTAGTGGTGGCATATGGGGTAATACTTATGGGGTTGATGTCACCTTTGTATTGTAAGGTGACATCAAGACCGGATTACTAATGGAGAGGCGTCAATAAGATACATACCCATTACTAATCCTATAGTTGGTAAAGAGCTAAATAAACACACAGCCAGAATAAAGTATTTTAATGAAATAAAACACTAAACACAGCTTTCCATCTTTATTACTCCTAATTCCTGCGACGCCCTTGATCACTTGTAAAAAAAATAAAAATAAACCAACAGTATACTCCCTGTTCCGTCATAATCCATTTAATAATGAATGTCCCACGACGATCTCCCCTATAGAGCAGTCACATCAGGAGATGTGACCTCTCTACTGGGCCTCCAGTGACACTCTGACAGGAGAAAATGGCTCCCGCAGTGTTATCACTGAGGGCTCACTGGAGTTCATGTTCTCACGTTACAGCACTGCTGCATGAAAATTTTCTCACGCAGCAGTGCTGCAAGTGACAACATGAACTCAGTGACCTCTGATGGCTGAGTGATACACTGCAGAAGGATACCTGCCATCATTGTATCACCGGAGGCCCCTGGAGAGCTCTCCACGGGAGATTGTTGTGGGACAATCATCATTACATGGATTACATCGGAACAGGGAGTATACTATTGCTTTATTATTTTATTTTTTTTACAGGTGATCGAGGCCATCTGGGATTAGCTGTATGGTGAGTATACTGTCTATGTGTGTATGTTTTTTTAAAATTTTTTTACATTTACACTTGAACACACTAGCCGCATGATGGGACTACTACTGTCTCATCAATGGCTAGCTGTCACTGTAGCAGACATAGCCAGATGGGACTAGTAGTCCAATCGGACGATGCCTGCCTACACAAAGACCCGGAGCTCTGCAAAGGATTTCGTCCGCGCTGCCCAAATGATGAAATTCCAGAAGGTTAATAAAGTTTGACAGTGGTTTATTCTATGCGTTTCAAGGTTTTTTGCAACCTCTTCTTCAGGAAATACCACATGAAGCATACATAGGTGGTGCATTAAGTACACACAGATTTCAAAAAAATGAGCTCCAGTCAGATGACACATGTCAAAGTTCATAGTTAGCAGACAGTATAAAAATTCGTAGTAATAGTTAGAAGCTGTTCTTATATTGACATGTCTATTTTAATTTCACAGGTTGTTGAACAAAAGGAAAAAAAAATAAAAAAATAAGGAAAATTAAAAAACACATATATTCAAAGCAAGAAAAGCAAATCTCAGACACGATCTCCTAGAGATATGCCTCAGCTTCCTCCAGATCTGCTGTCTGACAATTAGACCACTCGGCTATGCTAACAGGTAGCAAGTGTATCCAATGTGGAAGAGACATATGGTGAAATAAACCATTAGTTAAAAATTAAATTGTAAGGATCTAAATTTTAATGAATTAAAAATAAATGTTTTATTAATAAAAAATAAAAAATATCGAATATATTTTTTAAAAAACTTAGGTTCGGCTTATTATTCCTATTTAATGATGAATTAGAATAAAGGGAAAAGGAAGAAAAAAGGGGGGGGAATCAGTCATCTGCCAAAGCTCAGTGGCAGAGTGGGAAGGACAATGTGCTCCACACCTGCAATATTGCATACACCTTCAGGATCGTACCAAAGGAGGAGCACACAGCGCTTCTCCAAATACCACATGGCTGTTAAAAACTCCAGCACAGAGTCAAATTATACAGCGACCAGTGCTGGTATAAGTCACATACCAAAGCTTAAAAAATAAAAAAATCACTCCTTTAGCAGCGTTATTAACACCACCTGAGGATAGCAAATCATGTCAGAGGATGATTTCTTTAGGACAAAGGAATGATTGGTTATATACAATTATTTCTGAGAGGAATATTATTAACAAACTTAAAAAAAAATAAATAAATAGATATACCAGTATTTATTTTACTGGGGCCAAAGACAAGTCCAGAAAGAGGAGAGGAGTTAATGTTCTGTAGAACTACTATTTCTCTGAGTGGAGATGTAGGGAGGAGGACCCCCATATAGTGATTGGGCCGAAGCCAAGGAGACCACCATCAGGGTTACTGAAGGAACCACACCAGGGGTATTACAAAGGGAGACATGCGACTGAAGTTGTCAGGGCAACAGGGGGCGGGGCTAGGACAAAAGGAGCAGGGGGCGCGCTCAGGTGGCAGTTGGCAGAGAGTCTGTCAGGGGAGAGGAAGCTGTGTGACGGAGAGAGGACTGAGGTAACTGACGGTGTGTTGAGGAGAGACAGGCAGGAGACTGTGAAAGAAAAACTTCAGACTCACGGACAAGTGACACGTAAGAGACTCTCTACGGGAGTCCCTCCCCGCATACGTTCAGATAAGGTGACACCTGCTGATTCTCTCCGTGGTGTGACGGGACCAGGACCACAGGCGACCGCTGCGACGAGACTTCAATCCGGTACAGCGGCCAGGACACTGCCCCCCGGCCTTCTCCCACAGCTGCGGCCCTGTCATCACCGGCTACAGGGGGCGCCACCTTGCTATAGGCAGCCGTAGAGCCCCGTCCTGGTCACTGAGGGGGCACTGAGCGAAGTCTGGTAACGTTTATGTTTTTTTGAACGGCGTCATGACCAGGCTGGGGGACGAGAGCCTCTAAAAAGGACTCCTGGGAGATCCCCACCGACCCAGTTTCTTCAGGGCCTGTTGCGCCCCACCGTCCCAGTTTCTTCAGGGCCTGTTGCGCCCCACCGTCCCAGTTGCTTCAGGGCCTGTTGCTCCCCACCATCCCAGTTTCTTCAGGGCCTGTTGCTCCCCACCGTCCCAGTTTCTTCAGGGCCTGTTGCGCCCCACCGTTCCAGTTTCTTCAGGGCCTGTTGCACCCCACCG
This sequence comes from Dendrobates tinctorius, assembly GCF_039654945.1. NCBI lineage: Eukaryota > Metazoa > Chordata > Amphibia > Anura > Dendrobatidae > Dendrobates > Dendrobates tinctorius. The sequence continues at coordinate 2,859,645 of NW_027362017.1, read as the reverse complement.
TCCCAGTTTCTTCAGGGCCTGTTGTGCCCCACCGTCCCAGTTTCTTCAGGGCCTGTTGCGCCCCACTGTTCCAGTTTCTTCAGGGCCTGTTGCGCCCCACCGTCCCAGTTTCTTCAGGGCCTGTTGCGCCTCACCATCACAGTCCTTCAGGGCCTGTTGTGCCCCACTTGCACCGATTCTTCAGGGCCGGACGAGCCCAAATCCACCCGGGAAATTGAGGATTACAAGGCAGCCACATCAGCGGCCCCTGAGAGGTCGCATCTGCGAACCCGAGCGACACCTGGAAGGTGAAGTGCGCTATAGAAAATAAGGACTCCTATTTTGGTCAATCGTGGTCTCTGACACCCGGAATAGCCCGGTTGTTTTCCAGTTAAGATAAGAGTATTATTTTATGGTTACAATATTTTTTTGAGTCCCTGCGAGGACAAATAGTTGATACCCCTTTTGTTGCTTCAGCTTAGCCTCAGCGGCTTGAGATTTATAAAAGTTTATTTCAAACCACATTCAGTCTCGTGTCTCTTCACTGCATCATGCGAGCCTGCTCGAACCCTACACTTTGCGTAGTCGGCAGGATGCAGTCTCCGAGCACAGACAGTGGTGGCCCAGATCAGGGGGGAGCTGTAAGCTCTGCAAATAATGAGGGTCCCCGTACCAGCATTTCATTGGGGGCCATGCTGAACAACCTGCCTAGATTCTCCGTCTCCAATACCATGCTATGGAGCTGGACAGAGCGAATGCGGGGGCTCTTTCGGATGCACTCAATGACCCCTGACCCCTGACCTGGAAGCTGAAGTGGCACTTATGGCCCTAGACGGGGAGGTGCGGAGGTCAGTGATGTTGAAACCTCCGGGGCACCGCAACACTTTTGAAAAGGTGTTACAGATAGTGGAACAGACCCATGGGGATCCCACAAATGTGGGAGAGTTAAGGACCCGTCTGTTTAGTCGGATGTAGGCAGAGGGGGAGACGATTACTCAGTATATGAATGTCCTACAAGAGTTGCATACGGTTATTGAAAGAAAAGACGGGGTAGGGGTAGGACCTGTTGACATTACCCTACATGACCTACTGGTGACAGGACTGCGAGACCCACTAATAAAGCAGGCATTACGGGAGCAGATCAGAATGAATCCCCAAATAGACTTTCAAGAAGTGGGAAATCAGGCACGGGTTCGAGAGCAAGAGCAAGGGATGGCGGTCCCCGTGGGGAAGGTCCGAGGTGTGGAGGCCTCCTCGAACGCAGTTGAGGAGCCTCAGTGGGTGGAGGAGATGAATCAAGAATTGAAAAATATTAAGGGCGATTTGGCTGAAGTAAAGAGAAGAACAGAACCTGGGACTGGACGACCTAGTGTTAATCCCGATTCCTGGGGGTCACGCTCTCCGCGGGGTGGTCGATCTATACCAGCCCGGTGTTGTGAGTGTGGAGAACTAGGCCACTTCACCCAAGAGTGTCCACGGCGTGGGAGATACCCACCTCGGCGGCCATTAAACTAAAGGGCTACGGGCTGGGGGGGACGCCGCTCGGAGCCGAAAACCACAACTAGGGGTGGTGGACGTGCCGAAGATTTGGTAGCAAAGTGTCCGGTAGTTTGGGCAGAAGTAGAGGGCTGGGCCGTCCGGTGTCTGGTGGACATGGGGTCACAAGTAACCACTATGCCCGCAACGTACTTTCAACAAAACTTTCCGGAGACAGCAAGGCCTCAGTGGGGGCCCATGATCAGACTGGTAGCCACCAACCAACTGCCTGTCCCGGTTGCCGGGGTAGTCTATGTGCAGGTGACATTGTGCGGTAAACCCCTTGGCTGCAGAGGGGTGGTGCTGACTCAAGGAGAAGCTGATCAACGACACCCCGTCACCCTAGGCATGAATATTTTAAAAGAGTTTGGTAACCTGTTGCTTAATGATCCCACACAAAAGGTACTGAAGCAGTGGGGTTCTCGCACAGCTCAGGGACAGGTATTTCAGCAGCTGGTGCGAGGTGCGTGGGTGCATTAGGACTGCCAGGAGGGTGAGGCTCTAGGCAAGGTCATCGCGTCAGCGGCTCCCCTGCTTGTGCTGCCTCCTGGACAGACAGTGGTGGCCCTGCCTATTCGAGCCCTGATACCTTTGGAGGGCGTGGAGGTGCAGGTGGAGCCGTGTCCCTCAGAGCACTTACCTCCTGACATACTGGTGGCCCGTTCCCTCGCTACGGTGCGAAAAGGAACCGTCCTGGTACGCTGCGTTAACCTTGAAGATCGAGACACCGTTCTGAAAGCACGGGCTGTACTGGCCAAACTAGTAAGGCCTTTAGAAGAAGTGCTGCCAGCTCCTGCGGTTCAATTACGAGTACACCCCGAGGATCCTTGGGAAGTAACAATGTGACCCTTACAAGCCCACGAAGTCTCGGCACAAGAGAAGGGCCGAAATATTTTGGAGCAAATGCGGGCCGAACTTTCTGGATTAACTGCAGCCCAACTCTCACAGATAAAAATATTGCTTGGACAGTACCATCAAGTATTTGCTAGCCATGAGGACGACTTTGGGTGTACCACCGCCATCACTCATGAGATCCCCACAGCAGGAGCGGCCCCTATCCGAGAACGATATCGACAGATTCCGCCACAACTCTATCAAGAGGTGAAAACTTTGCTGGCCCAAATGCTGCGAAAAGGGGTGATATGGGAAAGTCAAAGCCCCTGGGCGGCCCCAATTGTGTTGGTCCGGAAGAAAGATGGTACACTACGATTCTGTGTGGATTATCGTAAACTGAATGCTTGCACTATTAAAGACTCATACCCACTGCCCCGCATAGAAGAATCCCTGTCCGTGTTGGGGAAGGCAACATATTTTTCGACCCTGAACTTGGCCAGTGGGTACTGGCAGGTGCCCATGTCAGAAGAAGATAGAGCTAAGACGGCATTCATATTGCCCATGGGACTGTTTGAATTTAATCGGATGCCATTCGGGCTGGCCAATGCCCCCAGGACCTTTCAGCGATTGATGGAGCGATGTCTGGGGGATCTCAATTTTGAGGCCACGTTGATCTACCTGGACGACATCATTGTCTATGCCGCCACCTTCGAGGACCACCTGATGCGGTTGGGGCAGGTACTCAGCCGGTTGCAAAAGTACGGGTTGAAGGTGAAGCCTCAGAAATGCCACCTATTTCGCTCTCAGATTGAGTATCTGCGTCATGTCACTTTCGGATGCCCCAGTGTTGGCTTATGCAGATTTCTCTCAGCCGTTCATCCTGCACACTGACGGGAGTCTCCACGAACTGGGGGCTGTGTTGTCACAGGTTCAGGATGGCCGGGAGAGGGTGATTGCATATGGAAGTCGTTCACTCCATGACACCGAGCGTAACCCTGACAATTACAGCTCTTTTAAGCTCGAGCTCCTCGCGGTGGTGTGGGCTATGACGGAGAGATTCGCAGAGTACCTAGCGGGCTCCGAGGTGGTAGTGCGAACTGATAACAACCCACTGGCTCATTTGGAAAACGCCAAGTTGGGGGCTTTGGAGCAGCGATGGGTGGCCCGGATGGCGAAGTACAATTATAAGATTATCTACAAAAGAGGGGCCGAGAATGTCCATGCTGACGCCCTCTCCAGGATTCGACATACAACTCCCGGACAGAATCGAGACGAAGAATTAGAAGCAGAGGAAATACCGTTCGCTCTCACCGCTGCCGTGCTCACCAATGTTGATTCAAAAGCATCTTCCCCAGAGGCCCACAGGGGCATCCTGGAACAATCTCGGGATAAGTGGATACAACAACAACAAGAAGATGAAGAAGTTGGACTCCTCCGGACATGGGTCGCCGCTGGTCAATTACCCACTGATACTCAACGGCAAACTTTGACCCAAGACCTGTCGCTGATGCTGCGACAATGGGAGAGGCTGATTATCTGAAAGGGACTACTGTACCGTAAAATAACATCACAAACAACCTCAATGACTGTTTGGCAGGTGGTTACGCCCGGAGCTCAACTACACGAGCTGGCTCGAGAGGCTTGCGAAAAAGGGGCCCACTTTGGAGTTAAAAAGACTTTGCAATGGTTACAACAGAAAGTTTATCACCCACGCTTGCCGGCTGTTGTGGACGAAGTTTGCCGTACCTGCCGCTTATGTGAATTGGCCAAACCGCCCGCTCAGAGAGCCGCAACACAGACTATTGTGACTTCAGCATCCCTTGAGCTCCTGACGGTGGATTACCTGACCATTGGTCCCGCATTCCAGGGATATGAACACTGCCTCGTCATGGTGGATCATTTCACCAAGTTCGCTGTGGTCACCCCTACTCGAGACCAGACCGCGGAGTCGGCCGCCTCCGCAATTTGCAGAAACTTTATACAAGTGTACGGCTGTCCTCAATATATACATTCTGACCAGGGAGCATGTTTTTTGGGGAAAGTTATGGAGGAACTACATCATCTCTATGAGATTGACAAATCCCGGACCACACCGTTTCACCAGCAAGGAAATGGGGCTTGTGAACGATTTAATCAGACATTGATTCAAATGCGTACTCTGGAGAGTGACAAGAAAGCTCGTTGGCCTGAATATGTTTCTGAACTAGTATGGGTCTATAATAACCGGTAGAGTTGAGCGAAACGGGTCGAAAAATTTCAAAAGTCGCGCCTTTTGACAAAGTCGGGTTTCATGAAACGAAACCCGACCCTAGGATGAGGTCGGCCACGAGGTCGGCGACTTAAGCGCCAAAGTCGTGTTTCAAAAGTTTGTTTTGCGCTCTTTTTCAGCCAATCAGGTTCCACGGACACTGTGGGCAATGTGATGACATAGGCAGGGGTCACCACCATCTTTCAGAAGGGCATGCAAGTGATTGGCTTGCTTTGGTGGGCGTCACAGGGGGTATAAAAGGGCATGCACGCCGACCGCCATGTTACTCATGCTGATCTCGGAATAGGGAGAGCTGCTGCTGCTGATGATTTTGTAGGGAGAGCGTTAGGCAGGGAAGAAGACACCAAAAACTGCTTCTGCTGCTACAACACTCCAGTCACTGTGTGTGCAGTGCAAGTGGAGGCTATATTTTGCTGGATCAGCGGTGTTGGTTGTTAGGCTGCCTTCTAAGGCTTCCTGACGGCTGCATTGCTGTTTACCCACTGCTCTGCAAACTGCTTCTTTAAAAGCAATCACAATTTTTTTTTTGTCCTGGTGAGGTACTGAGCGTGCATTTTTTCACACCATACAGCGGTGCACACTCCTCACACAGTACCGTATAACGGCTGTTATCACAGCCACAGTGACGCTATCTGTGTGTCACTCTGTAAGGATAAGTCCAGGACATGTTCCGTTCTTACAGACCTGCACCTTCTAGTTTTGTCTAGCTTTCAAACAGTTAAATATATTTGCTGTTTGATCACATTCAAAACTATAGAGAGACAGCGTGTGTCAGTCCGTATACTTAAAAAACACGGAGCTTGACAATTTTACGTACACCGGACAGCCGTGTACGTGAACGCTCCTCTCTCAGTACCGTGTAACGGCTGTTATCACGGCCACAGTGAAGCTATCTGTGTGTCGCTCTGTAAGGATAAGTCGAGGACTTGTTCCATTCTTACAGACCTACACTCTAGGGAGATTCCTATTCTGCCCAATTCTATATACACCTTGTAGTTTGTCATACACTAGCCAATTTCTGCCTGTGACATAGCGCTGTGATTTTCACTGGGCCTCACACAATCCAAAAGTGTCCAGTGTCTACAAGTGTGTGCAGAAATTCAAAATCTCCGTTATCCTCTAGTGACATTTTTCACACCTGCGACATTAATCCTGTGACATAGCGCTGTGATATTCAGTGGGCCTCACACAATCCAAAAGTGTCTAGTATCCACAAGTGTGTGCAGAAATTCAAAATCTCCGTTATCCTCTAGTGACATTTTTCACACCTGCGACATCGAGCCTGTGACATAGCGCTGTGATATTCAGTGGGCCTCACACAATCCAAAAGTGTCCAGTGTCCACAAGTGTGTGCAGAAATTCAAAATCTCCATTATCCTCTAGTGACATTTTTCATACCTGCGACATCGAGCCTGTGACATAGCGCTGTGATATTCAGTGGGCCTCACACAATCCAAAAGTGTTCAGTGTCCACAAGTGTGTGCAGAAATTCAAAATCTCCGTTATCCTCTAGTGACATTTTTCACACCTGCGACATCGAGCCTGTGACATAGCGCTGTGATATTCAGTGGGCCTCACACAATCCAAAAGTGTCCAGTGTCCACAAGTGTGTGCAGAAATTCAAAATCTCCATTATCCTCTAGTGACATTTTTCATACCTGCGACATCGAGCCTGTGACATAGCGCTGTGATATTCAGTGGGCCTCACACAATCCAAAAGTGTTCAGTGTCCACAAGTGTGTGCAGAAATTCAAAATCTCCGTTATCCTCTAGTGACATTTTTCACACCTGCGACATCGAGCCTGTGACATAGCGCTGTGATATTCAGTGGGCCTCACACAATCCAAAAGTGTCCAGTGTCCACAAGTGTGTGCAGAAATTGAAAATCTCCCCTGTCCTATAGACACCTTGTACCTTGTTTTACATTACTATATAGTTTGTTGGATTTTGTCTACATTTCTACCAAAAATGAGGAAGGCTGGTGGAAGAGGCCGTGGAATTGGGCGGGGGTTGGCAGCTGGTAATGATGGTGTTGGTGGTGGATCTGATGGTAGTGGCAAAAGCAAAATAGGACCGAATGCAGGAGGTGTTGAGCCTGCGTCATCGTCTGGCTCCACAAAGCCTCAAAGGCTTAGTTTTCTAGGAGTTGGCAAACCGCTTTTAAAGCCAGAGCTTCAGGAAAAAGTTTTGTCTTACATTGCTGACTCAGCCTCCAGCTCTATCGCCTCCTCTTCTGAAGTTGTAAAAAATAAAACCACTGAGTTGTCATTGGAGGCTCATGTTCATGAACCACACCTTTCCTTGTGTCCTTCACCCCAACTAAGATTGAAGGATGATGCAGGCCATACTACTGATTACTCCATGGAGCTGTTTTCACATACCATGCCTGGATTATCAAGTGAAATGGTGAATTACCCAGGCCAAGATGAATCTGACATGGAGTGCACTGATGCACAGCCGCTGATGGATGATTCTGCTGGTACATTCACTCAGAGCACTACATTGTCCTCGCAGTGTACAGAGCCAGATTCTGACCCTGATGAGACTCAGGTGCCCCTTCCCGCACACTATACCACCATACACGGTGACACAGAGGAAGGTGCACATGACATTGAAGAGGAGGTGATGGATGACCCAGTTGTTAACCCAGATTGGCATCCATTGGGGGAAGAGGGTGCTGCTTCCAATAACTCAGATGAGGAGAAGGAGCATCCACAGCAGACATCGACATCGCAACAGCTGTTATCTGGCAGGCCCGGAGCACTCCAAAGACAGGTTCCAAAAATCAAAAGAGTTGCTGGACAGCTTGTCCAGAGGTTCAAAATATCACAGCGTGCTAGGCCGTAAAATGTCTGCCAAAGTAGGAAGAGTGCAGTGTAGCACTTTTTTGAACAAAATCCTCATGATCAGGCCAAGGTTATCTGTAAGAAGTGCGCAAAGACCTTTAGCCGAGGGAAAAATCTGAAAAATTTGAATACCAGTTGCATGCTTAGACATTTAACCAGCATGCACTTGCAAGCGTGGACACAACACCAAACCTCAAGTACCACATGTGCAACTGATCACAAAGAAGGTAGTCAGCAATGCTACATTGTTTCCCCCACTGTAAGCCTACCGGTTAGCACAGCAGCAAATGTTGAGGTGTCGTTGCAAGGCCACAGCAGTCAGGGAATTCCACTGTTATATCAACGAAAGACTGAATCTAGGCCATCAGAAAGAACACCAACTCCATCACCATCATCAACCCTCTCTCAGTCCGCCCTGTCCACCGCTACTTCCACCATATGCAGCTCTCAAGTCCAGCTCACCCTCCCAGAGACTATGAGTAGGTCAAGAAAGTACTCAGTCTCTCATCCGCGTACACTGGGTTTGAGCGCCCACATTACCAAACTAATCTCGTTAGAGATGATGCCCTATCGGTTGGTGGAAAGCGCAGCTTTCCGCGAACTCATGGCCTATGCAGTACCACGCTATGACCTACCCAGTCGCCACTTCTTCTCTCGCAAAGCCATCCCAGCCCTCCACCATCATGTGAAAGACCGCATTGCACTCAAGCAGTCAGTGAGTGGAAAGGTGCACCTCACAACTGATGCATGGTCCAGTCGGCATGGCCAGGGCCGTTACGTGTCCATCACTGCGCACTGGGTTAATGTGGTGGATGCAGGGTCCACAGGGGACAGCGGTGGTGGGACAGTGCTGCCTAGCCCACGGTATAGGAAACAGTTAGCTGTAGGCATTCTACCCGCCTCCTCCTCCTCCTCCTCCTCCAGAAGCGAAAGTTCATCCACAGAGCGCAGTCGTACGAGCACTCCATCTGCAGCTGCCACTGTTGCACACGAGGTGTCCCCCTATCGAGCAGCTAGTGGAAAGTGTCAGCAGGCTGTGTTGCAAATGATGTGTTTGGGCAACAGACACACCGCCGAGGTGCTGGCCGAGTACTTTCAGCGACAAACTGAGTCATGGCTGGGCAGTGTACATCTTGAGGCAGGCAAGGTAGTTAGTGATAACGGCCGTAATTTTGTGGCAGCCATAGCCCTTTCAAAACTCAGCCACATACCTTGCTTGGCTCACACCTTGAACCTGGTGGTGCAGTGCTTCCTTAATAATTATCCGGAGTTAACAGCCCTGCTCCAGAAGGTGCGAAGACTGTGCGCGCACATCTGCCGGTCGCCTGTACACTCCATTCGTATGCAGAAGCTGCAGCGATTGCTCCACCTTCCCAACCACCGCCTCATTATCGACATTGCAACAAGGTGGAACTCCACCCTGCACATGGTTGAGCGGCTGTGCGAACAGAGGCAGGCCATAATGCATTTGTGGGAGGATACACGGCCAGGCACTTTGAGAGCAGACATGGAGTTGACAGGTGTGCAGTGGTCGAAGCTGAAAGACCTCTGTAAAGTCCTTCAGTGTTTTGAGGAATGCACACGGCTGGTAAGTGCAGACGACGCCATCCTAAGCATGAGCATCCCACTTATGCGTCTGCTCATGCAAACTTTGACGCACCTTAAGGAGCAGGCGTCTGCAGCCAATGTTGACGAGGAGGAAGAGGTGGAGGGAATTCTTGATGACATTCAGCCATTGTCTGCTCAGGGACCTCTCTTGGACGAGGTGGAGGAAGAAGAGGAGGAGGAGGATGATGATGGGGATGATTACTTAGGGGAGGAGGATGCATCTCGTGGGGCAAGTGAAAATGTTGGCATGGCAAGGTCTGGTACAGGGTTTGTGCATGACTGGAGGGATGTGGATTTGCCAGAAAGTGCTCCTCCACCCAACACTCGCAGTACATCATTGACACCGGGAACATTGGCCCACATGTCAGATTATGCCTTGCAGATCCTAAAAAGGGACCCACGCATTGCCAAAATGATGAACGATGATGACTACTGGTTGGCCAGCATCCTGGATCCACGCTATAAAGGCAAATTACAAAACATCATGCCACAGGAGAACCTTGACTTAATATTGGCTACTAAACAAGCAACTCTGGTTAACAGGTTGGTTGAGGCATTCCCAGCACACAGCAGCGGTGATGGTTCTCACACGAGCCGTACGGGCCGGGGGCAGCTTGGCAGAGGTGTTCGTGGTGCACACAGCAGAAGTGGCGTTGGAGACAGGGGTTTCATGACAATGTTGTGGACTGATTTTTCATGGACCGCTCACACAACTGGTAATACTGCATCGATGGAAAGTGACAGGAGACAGCAGCTGTCAACTATGGTTAACAACTACTTTTCCTCCCATATCGATGTTCTCCCGCACAGGTCATTCCCCTTTGACTATTGGGCCGCTAAACTGGACACCTGGCCTGAATTGGCACAATATGCCTTACAGGAGCTCGCTTGCTCAGCTGCAAGTGTGCTATCGGAAAGAGTCTTCAGTGCAGCTGGATCAATCCTGACAGAAAAAAGGACCCGTCTGTCAACCCAAAATGTGGATGATCTAACCTTCATTAAAATGAACCATGCATGGGTTTCCAAGGTTTTTGTCCCACCTTCCCTTGATGACACATAGGTTGCCAGAAAAATGGCTTGCTTTGGTCCTCCTCCTATTCCGCGAACTTGACCTATTTCGCCTTTTGCAGCAGCTGAATGACCCACATCTACATATGCCACTTTGTTAACCTCCCAAAGTGGGCGGCACCCCCATGGCCGGGGTCACCACCTAGTGCACAAAACCGTGCGAGTGCCGTTGCCCTGGACAGGTGGGTAGGCCGACTATTGGGCGCGGGCACTGGCATAGGGTCCCTCATAGTGCAATCAAGTGTCTCTGACAGTGGTGGTGCACACCCGCCGTCAGACACACCGCCATACTATGAGGGGCCCAGTGCCAGTACCGATGCCCACGAGTGTGCCCCCCTTGCTTGGGCAGGGCCCCAGCATTTGCAATGTTTACCTCTCCCTGCTCCTCCGCTGTGTATTCTGGGCTGTCAAATCCTTCACTGGGACTGCCACTACAAATTGATTGAACTGAAAGATGATGGTTAAGATGTAGCTATGCCCTGTCCTGCTGGCCGGGCTCTAGCTCCAGATGATCAGTGGCTTCCATTTCTTATGGACGTCGACTCACAATTACATGCAGTGGTGGTTTATCATCAGCTTTCACAGTTTTCCTACTCACAAACGTGTGACATTCCGGCGCACATTTCAAAATGTGCCCTCTCATGCCAATCAAATAGAATTGCCTACGGCCTGTGGCTTCTGTCTTTTGCACTCCAAAGTTACGTGACAGATCATGATAGCCAGTGAGCACCATGTTTACATCGCTCCCTGTGATAAAAATTGGATTGAGATGAGTAACAGTGATGGAATCAACGGAAGTGCGATACAGCAAGACTTTATTCACATAAAAATGTTTTCACTGTCTCAACACACAAATTAATTGTGGGTCAGCATCGCCTATGAGAATTGTGATGGAAGTTTTTCCCATGAATAATAATTCCTAGATTTCTGCAATCAATAGCCTTTATGTCACTAATTGTATGCATCTCATTTCCTATTGCGGAGAGGCTGGACTGTATTACTGAGACAGAAATATACATGAAGATTTAAAAATAACACCAAAAGTATATAGTTGTTTACGCCTCAAATGCATTTCCTTTTTTCCACTTTTTAGATTGCTGTGTAATCCATACTGAGAACACGGAGATTTTACATGTTTAAACTATGCTATATATACCTGCTATCCAGTGATAAAGTACCCTTTCTCAACTTTATACAATCTGGTCAAATCCATACTGGGCCTGAGAACATCTGAGTCTGCCTCCTGATCTATAGACATATATTTTTAATGTGTAAACTAGGCTACATACTGTATATACGTGTTATCCGGTGAAACTGTACCCTTTATCAACTTTCTACAATGTTGTTGAATCCATACTGGGCCTGAGAACGGCTGCTGAGCTGTTAAGCAAGCTACAGCACCTGTGGTTTGGACACGTAATTTTTTCAGGAATGACGGTTAGGCCTAACTCCGGAATTGCGGTTGACCTGAACTTACTGGGAAATCATCGTTCGCGGGGAATAATCTGAATCCCAGATCCCCATCACTATCGGAGTTCAGCAGGTTATCTGCACCTGTAAGCGACAAAAGCTGGTCCTTTCAGTGTAGCGTGCATGCAGCCCCGGACATGTACTGGAATGCTAGACCTGTTGTTGCTCGATCTCACGTGCCACAGCCTCGCGTATCTTTCTAGTAAGCGTGATGCGGGGCCATGCCGGAGTCTCGGTCGTTAACGGAATAAAGCTGAGAAATCGCTAGTAGAACTACAAACGGACATACCACACCACAAACAGAATCGACAAAGCTTGCAATCTGTCCATCTTTTCTGTAGCTTGTATGGTAGTGGTTTCCCGGGTGCAGTCCAATTAAGCCACAGGCTCCACTCCTGGTGGTGCCCTTTTGGACATTCCTTTAAGGTTCAGCTTTGCAATCATACTGCCCCCGGAAACAAAAACTTTGCCTTCAGGGACGCTGTTTGGAGGTTCGTGGGAATAACGCCGCCCGATCAGCAGTCGGCATATGGGTCGCCCTCCCAGGGCTGTGGGGTACTCGGTACCGGGCCGGTGTCAGTGGGATGTGTCACAGCAGCGGTGACCCAGACGGTGGCCCTGGGCGCCCATGTAAATGGCGTGGTATAATGGTAAAGAGTTTATATAGATAGTTTGACGCCACCTGTGGTGTTCGGCAACATAGATGTTAGGCCGACGCTGCATGCAGATCCTCTGGAACTGATGGTGTTGTGCAGCAAAGATGGTGAAGCTCCCCACAGGTGGAGCTGGAGTCCCAGGGAAGTGTAGATGTAGTGATGGGGGAAAGGCACAGGAGGTGTAGGTGCTGGTACCCAGATGTAGCAGTGCTGGAATAACTGTAGGACACCAGAGCGTGCAGTTCCAAAGCTTTACTCACAGTCTACAGGTTACACAGATGCCTGCCTCCGTGCTGTGTCCTCCGGGTCAGGACCTCTGCCAACCTCCGGGACCAGAATGGAAAGCTCCCTTCCAACACTCCGCCAACATGTACCTTCCTGAACGTCTCCTTTCTAGCGCTTGTAGGGGAAGCACTCACAGGACCGTGGTTCACTGAAACGCCTCCTGTCTAACAGATGCTTCTCAGACTTTACTTGTATGGCAGACAGCTGTAGCCTTTTCCTTATGCCTCGCACACGTCGATGCTGGGGCCTCCGAGCCTTAATTGGGTACAGAGCATTTATAGCTGCTACTTCCCCCGGTTTCTGCTGCAGGAACGTCAGTGTCCCTACAAACTCAGAGACCGGAATCCAGACCATGCGCTCCAGCTAGGAGTGAGCCTTAACTCTGCTCATCCTCCAGCTCCCCTTCCCTGCACAGAGTGCCCTAACTTACCTCCTCCCGACCACAGAGAGCAGCTCCTCAGCAGTCAGGTTCAGAGGTCTCCCTGCTGGCCTGGAGTGGGAAATGTGTTGTGTGTTGGTTTCACTGCTAGAGAGATCCTTCGTTGCTCTCAAGCTTGACAACACACTCCCTAGGAGGAAGGCAATGCCACAGTGGCGACCGTACTCTTGGGGACGCCACAAGTGCACTGAGGCCCAGCCACTGCTGGATGATGCTGCTGGTACATTGACCCAGACCACTACATTCCCCTCGCACTCTACACAGCCAGAATCTGACCCAGAGGAAACTCAGGTTCCCCTTCCCGCATACTATACCACCTTACACGGTGACAAAGAGGAAGGTGCAGATGAAAGTGCAGGTTCCTTGAGCAGGTGGGGGGGGCATACTCATGGGCGATGGCACTGGCACAGGGCACCGCATAGTACGCAAAAGTGTCTCTGCCAGTGGGAGGGCCTAAACAGCCAAGTGCAGTGAGATGGAAGATGGGGACGACAAGGAGTTCAGAGTAGTGCAGGGATTCCCTAGCAAGGAGACTTATGTAATTGTTTTCAATGTTGGGACAGCAATTTTTGGGGAGCACTATACTCTGGTGAATGATATATGGGGCCCACCATACACTGGAGCATTCCAAAGGTGGACATCAGACACTGGAGCAGCATTTACAGGGCCCATTATACACTAGAGCAGTAGAAATGGGGCCCATTATATGTGGAGCATTATTTGGGCCCATAAGACAGTGGAGCTTCATCCATTGGGACCAGCATATACTGTAGCATTATGTGGAGCTCATCATATACGGTTTGAAACATTATATGGGAATAATGATTCCGTTTGGAGAAATATATGGGCCTCATTACTCTGTATAGCGCACTAAGCGCTGGCCATAATACTGTATGGAGTTATATACTGTCCGTTTTTGGAGGTATTGGAGAATTTAAAATGGATATCAGTCATGAGATGTAAGAAGTGAAGTATTTTTCATTGTACTATACTGCTATTTCTCTGCCGTATCGGAGCATCATGAGTTGTGGTATGTGTTAAAGGGGCGCTCTTTGGCTCTGGGCCCACGAAAACCTGGAGCCAGCCCCCCCCCAACTGTAGCCAAATAACCCCCATTTTTCAGTGCGTAACTAGTATTATGAAGTTAATTAAGGTTGACAAGCTTCAGTAACAAGAATTTATGCTTTTGGCTTTCAAATGGGCACTGTTGGTGTGTTTCCTGTCCTCCTCTCACTGCCGACTTTGACTTCTCCATTGACTTACATTGGGATTCGTGTTTCGGGACGACCCCGACTTTTCCCTATAGTCGGCCGATTTTGCTCGACCCGACTTTTGGAAAAGTCGGGTTTCATGAAACGAAACTCGACCCTAAAAAACCAAAAGTCGCTCAACACTAATAACCGGGTACATCGAGTTACGGGCTATACTCCTTATTCCCTGCTGTTAGGACGAGAGGGTAAAGGGATCACGGAAGTAGAGTTGGACCCCGAAGAGCTTCAGCCCTGGACTGGAGTGTCGTCTTGGGTCCGAAATCATCGCCACAGGCTGCAAACTCTTCACGGAATTGTACATACCAAACTCCAAGACTGGGAACACCCAGGGAAGAATACAACTCCCCCTCCTCATCTTGAAAGTGGGGACCATGTGCTTGTACTGGATCAACGCCCCCAGAACAAACTGGAGTCACGTTGGGAAGAGAGTCCTTATCAGGTACTACGCCGTATCCATCCAGAAGGACCTGTGTACGAAATACGGCCCGAGCAGGATGAAACACTGCCCACCCGCATTGTGCATCGTAATATGTTACGCCCGTGCATTTCCACCGACCCGAAACAACTGGAACCCATCCCGTTGACATCCGAACCGGAGTCCATATGCTAGGACTCGGACGACGAGGATTTCCCTCCAGACCCCAAAGGCCCTCCACTCAATAATGAGCCAGTTGACACAATTAACCCGCCTGCATTATGCAGCCCACCAATGTCCACCACCCCAGAAGATTCCACCCCAGTCGAACTTAGACGCTCCGAGTGGTCAACCGCCGGCAAACCCCCCTAACAGTATGAACAAGACCAGTTCATATGGCAACGAACATTGACACCCTTACAGGCCAATCTCAATATCGCCCTCGCCCGAGGACTGGCGAGCTTACAGGGTGGAGGAATGTAGGGAGGAGGACCCCCATATAGTGATTGGGCCGGAACCAAGGAGACCGCCATCAGGGTTACTGAAGGAACCACACCAGGGGTATTACAAAGGGAGACATGCGACTGAAGTTGTCAGGGCAACAGGGGGCGGGGCTAGGACAAAAGGAGCAGGGGGCGCGCTCAGGTGGCAGTTGGCAGAGAGTCTGTCAGGGGAGAGGAAGCTGTGTGACGGAGAGAGGACTGAGGTAACTGACGGTGTGTTGAGGAGAGACAGGCAGGAGACTGTGAAGGAAAAACTTCAGACTCACGGACAAGTGACACGTAAGAGACTCTCTACGGGAGTCCCTCCCCGCTTACGTTCAGATAAGGTGACACCTGCTGATTCTCTCCGTGGTGTGACAGGACCGGGACCACAGGCGACCGCTGTGACAAGACTTCAATCGGGTACAGCGGCCAGGACACTGCCCCCCGGCCTTCTCCCACAGCTGCGGCCCTGTCATCACCGGCTACAGGGGGTGCCACCTCGCTATAGGTGGCCGTAGAGCCCCGTCCCGGTCACTGAGGGGGCACTGAGCGAAGTCTGGTAACGTTTATGTTTTTTTGAACTGCGTCATGACCAGGCTGGGGGACGAGAACCTCTAAAAAGGACTCCTGGGAGATCCCCACCGACCCGGTTTCTTCAGGGCCTGTTGCGCCCCACCGTCCCAGTTTCTTCAGGGCCTGTTGCGCCCCACTGTCCCAGTTGCTTCAGGGCCTGTTGCGCCCAACCGTCCCAGTTTCTTCAGGGTCTGTTGCGCCCCACTGTCCCAGTTTCTTCAGGGCCTATTGCGCCCCACTGTCCCAGTTTCTTCAGGGCCTTTTGCGCCCCACCGTCCCAGTTTCTTCAGGGCCTGTTGTGCCCCACCGTCCCAGTTTCTTCAGGGCCTGTTGCGCCCCACCGTTCCAGTTTCTTCAGGGCCTGTTGCGCCCCACCGTCCCAGTTTCTTCAGACCTGTTGCGCCCCACCGTCACAGTCCTTCAGGGCCTGTTGTGCCCCACTTGCACCGATTCTTCAGGGCTGGACAAGCCCAAATCCACCCGGGAAATCGAGGATTACAAGGCAGCCAAATAAGCGGCCCCTGAGCGGTCGCGTCTGCGAACCCGAGTGACGCCTGGAAGGTGAAGTGCGCTATAGAAAATAAGGACTCCTATTTTGGTCAATCGTGGTCTCTGACACCCGGAATAGCCGGGTTGTTTTCCAGTTAAGATAAGAGTATTATTTTATGGTTACAATGTTTTTTTGAGTCCCTGCGTGGACAAATAGTTGATACCCCTTTTGTTGCTTCAGCTTAGCCTCAGCGGCTTGAGATTTATAAAAGTTTATTTCAAACCACATTCAGTCTCGTGTCTCGTCACTGCATCCTGCGAGCCTGCTCGAACCCTACAGAGATAGAATAGAAAAAATTGAAAGAAAAAAAAAAAGAAAAACAGGGTCTAGGTTACTCACCTAATTTTCTAACCGCAGCACCATCGGTTTATTCCTATTACTATGGAGCACTAATAGTTAATAAGTCTCTAAATTTAAAGGGCTTACTAGACATAAAGGAGTATGATGGAAATAAATATAATAAAAGCACATTAAAAATACTTCCCTTATAAAACATGAATAAGATCTTTTGTAACAATTAAATAATCAACCCATCAGGTATTTTATGGTGAAATTCTTTAAAAACTCCCACAGAAAAATAAATATTAAAAGACATCCATAAATATTAAAAAATATAAATAAATACATATAAGAAACTCAGACCCGCACACACACACAGCCCCGCAGATCCCCACGACCCCCGCAGACACACACACACATACACACACAGACCTGCAGACACCCGCAGACACCCACACACAAACACGCACATCTTCTCTGCACACACATAGTCTCCATCCACACACTCTTCCTCCTCCCGATCTGCAGCGTTTCTCGCACGCAACTGCGCAGCAAAACCGCAGATCTATTTATACCTGCGGTTTTGCTGTGGATTTGCCTGACTCAATGGATGTCAATGGGTGCAGAAACACCGCATATCCGCAAAAAGAATCGACATGCTGCGGGAAATAGAATGCTTCAAATCCGCAAGCATTTTTCCCGCAGCATGTACACACCAATTCTCAATTTCCCAAATACATTGGTGGTGCGCTACACTGCGGATTTGATGCAATTCCGCGAGTCCAAAAACGCTGCGGAAACGTATCAAAATCCGCAAAGTATGCACATAGCGCTATATTTATGAATAATTATTATAATTAATATTGAGAAATAATTATTTAGATGGTACAGCAAAATCAGAAATCAAAGAGGTGAGTGATCTGATAATGAAGAGCTTAGAAGATGAATATTATGACCGTTTAGGTTCAGTACATTTCAATGAGATTTTTTCTTTCTGATAGTCTGGTGGTGTAATTTTGCTTTTTTGTTCCATTTCCATTGAAATTGCTTATCAAGTGAACTCTCTGTTATCTCTAGTCAACCAAGAAACAAGTAAATATTAGGTAACACTTGTCAGCTAGACTCAGCCCCATATCATTCATTGAGTCTGTTCCAGTAAACACTTAGACCATATGATCATATCATTACCACTACATATCATTTCACAGACAAATTTTATCCTTAAAATTTGTGGGTAAATAAAGAAATTGCTTATAAGTAGAGGATTGCTAACAGAATATTAAAAATGTATTTGAGCCTTCCAGATAAGACCTAAAGTTCACCTATTATTACATATAAAATGTGTATCCCATTGATACTAGACCACTCAGTGTGCATAGGCTGCCATTGATCTCGGCAGTTCAAATTCTCCACCGAGAACGATGATCGTTTACTCTTCATAGATCATTTCTCCCAATCAAGGAACGTTTTCAATATCAGGCAGCAGTTGCAAAAGCAAACAACATTTTAGGGTGTATAAAAACAGAGATAAAATCCTGTGATCCCAATGTATTATTACCCATCTATAAATCACTTGTAAGGCCAAATCTACCATATGGGATATAGTTTGGGATTTTAATTTCAAAAAGAACAATGGGAAGACAGAATCAGTTTAAAGCCAGGCAGCTAGATTACTACATGGGATCAAGGCCTCTCCCATGATGAGAGGTTGCAAAGTTGGGTTTGTTTAGCTTACAAAAAAAAGACGTCTTCCATCCTCTGCTATTTTGAGGTCAAGCCACAGATTTGTAATGATGTTCAGAACAGGGGACTGTGAGGGCCATTGTAAAACCTTCAGCTTGCACCTTTTGAGGTCGTCTATTGTGGATTCTGACGTGTGTTTAGGATCATTATGCAATTGTAGAAGCCATTTTCTTTTCAACCTCACCTTTTTTACAGATGGTGTTATGTTTGCATCAAAAATTTGTTGAAATCTCATTAAATCCATTCTTCCCTCTACACGTGAAAACAAGTGAAATGTTCCCTGTGCCATTGGCTACAGCAAAACCCCAAAGCATGGTTGATCCCCCCCATACTTAATGGTTGGCAAGATGTTCTTTTCCTGAAATTCTGTGCCATTTCTTCACACATACATTTGATCTTTGTGGCCAAACAGTTCTATTTTAACCTCATCAGTCCACAGAACTTGTTTCCAAAATGCATCAGGCTTGTTTAGATGTTCTTTTGTATACTTCTGATGCTGAATTTTATGGTGAGGATGCAGGAGAGGTTTTTTCTGATCACTCTTCAATGAAGCTCATACTTGTGCAGGTATCTCTGAATAGTAGAACAAGGTACCATAACTCTAGAGTCTTTCTAAAGGTCTTTTGCAGTCAAGCGGGGGTTCTGATTTGCCTATCCAGCAATCATATGAGCAGATCTCACTGGAATTTTCCTTAAGGTACTGTCACACTTAGCGATGCACCAGCGATCCCGACCAGCGATATGACGCGGTCAGGAGCTGGTGCCTCGCTAAGTGGTCGCTAGTGAGCTGCCACACAGGCAGATCTCACCAGCAACATAGCAGGGGTCGGTGGTCGCTACTTACCTGTCAGACGAGGCGATCCTGACCTCCTCCCGCCCGCGTCCACGCGTCGCTCGTCGGCACCACAGGAAGCCCAGCAGAAAGCGCCCGACGAGAAATGGCCCAGGACGTTCTCGTGCGATCAGCGATAATCAGTGGGGGAGCCGGTCGGAGTTAAGTATCAGACATAGCGATATCGCTAGCAATATCGCTGCTACGTCACAAAAACCAGTGACGTTACAGCGATATTGCTGGCGATATCGCTTAGTGTGACAGGCCCTTTACTCTTCGAGACCTTGTCTTGACCTCCACTCTTCCTGTCAAACTGCCATTTCTTAATTACATTTCATACTGAGGAAAGGGTAACTTGAAAACACTTTGTAATCTTCTTCTAGCCTTCTCCTGATTTGTGGGCCTCAAGCATTTTACTTTTTAGAGTTCTAGGCAGCTGCTTAGAAGAACCCATGGCTGCT
The DNA here is from genome assembly GCF_039654945.1 of Dendrobates tinctorius. Lineage (NCBI taxonomy): Eukaryota > Metazoa > Chordata > Amphibia > Anura > Dendrobatidae > Dendrobates > Dendrobates tinctorius. The sequence goes on along the minus strand of NW_027362017.1, from coordinate 2,840,046 downwards.
GTTTTTTGGTACAAGGTTAGAGGAGGCCGAGTTTTTATAAACTACTAAACCTACATACTGTTAGGGTTTGCGGATCGCACTAATCTACAATGAGGTGGGGGACATACAAAGTACAGGTGTGTATTTACAATGGTGTATGTAATATATAAAGCTCAAGTGTGTGTATGTATGTATGTATATGTGTATGTATGTGTGTATGTCTGGGATTGGCATCCGCACGGTCGCAGCTACAGCCACAAAATTTGCCACAGTCACACGTCTGGACCCCGAGAGCGTCCTAGGCTATGTTGTGAGGTGAAATTTTAACCCCGCGCATTCCAGTTCACCAAACAATTTTGCCCCTATCTACATAATGGGGAAAAAGTGTGTGTGTGTATCAAGCCCCGCCCCTCATTATGATGTCATAATGGTTGCCATGGTGACGCTGATGTCATCATAGGTTGCAAGCCCCACCGCTCATTATGATGTCATAATGGTTGACTATGGGATGGAGGATATGTATGACGGGTATATGGGCACGGGACTATGGGATGGCGGATATATATGATGGGTATATGGGCACGGGACTATGGGATGGAGGATGTGTGATGGGTATATGGGCACTGGACTATGGGATGGCGAATATGTATGTTGGGTATATGGGCATGGGACTATGGAATGGAGGATGTGTGATGGGTATATGGGCATGGGATTATGGGATGGAAGATGTGTGATGGGTATATGGGCACTCGACTATGGGATGGAGGATATGCATGATGGGTATATGGGCACGGGTCTATGGGATGGAGGATAATTATAATTTGCTATAACTAACCACAGTTAGTTACTATGCCCAGGCAGCGCCGGGCTCTTCAGCTAGTTTACAATAATTGTCCAGCCATCTTGTGGGAGTGAGGGATGGATGAAGATAGTGAATGGGCAACTCACGCACACTTACACATAGAATGATTTTGATTAGGGAACATGATAGGCCATCTGAACAAATGTGTTTTGAGGGAGCACCTAAAACTATGCAAATTGTGGATGGTCCTAATTTCTTGGGGTAGAGCATTCCATAGGATTGGTGCCGCACAGGAGAAGTCTTGGAGTCGGGAGTGGGAGGTACGGATTAGTGCAGAGGTTAGTCAAAAGGTGTTTGCAGAGCACAGTGGTCGGTAAGGCTGATAGACAGAAATGAGGAAGGAGATGTAGGGGTGTGCTGCACTGTGGAGAGCTTTGTGGGTGAGAGCAATTACTTTGAATTGGATACTATAATGAATGGGCAGCCAGTGTAACGACAGTCGAAGAGGAGATGCATCTGAATATCGATTAGCTAGATGGACCACCCTGACTGCTGCATTAATGATGAACTGGAAAGGGGAAAGTTGAGTGAGAGGGAGGCCAATTAATAGAGTATTGCAATAGTCCAGACGGGAGTAGATGAAGGTGACAGTGAGAGTTTTTGTTAAAAAGGATTTAAAAAAAGTATAATTTAAGTAAACCAAAATCTAAATTGACGTTAAAAATTCTAAATTTCAGTGAAATTTATGAAGGAAGCAAGAACTGCCAAACTTTTGATGGAAGAAGGACTCAGATACAGCACCATGTAATCAATGGTGCTATATAAATAAATATACATAATAATAATAATAGTAATAATAAAAAAGATATACCCTTTGTTAGAAATAAAGGAGGACCTCACACACAGTCTGTTCAAATTGTCTTGTAATGGTACTTCTAAACTCATAAAGCCTATGCACCTAATGCAAAGCCTACCAAAAATTAAAAGCAGGGTCATCCATACACCTTTCAAGGCACCAATTGTAGTACTTTATTCAAATAATATTGTGAACAATGTGTAGTTGTGGTACTCCTACACTCATAACAGCTCTGCACACTGTGCAAAGCCTGCCAAAAAATACAAGCAGGGCCATCCATATGTGCATACATGCAGGGACTCATTCAAATATTGAATATTAAAAACACTTTATGTACTGATATCATCTGGTGGTATGAAAATGTCGGCGTTGATCCAGGCTTTTTTCCTTTTTATCAGAGTGAACCTGTCAGCAATTTCTGTTGACAGGCAAAAGCGTCTGTCTGTTTTGACTCCCCAGACGACACTAAAACTCGCTCAGACAAAAAGCTAGCAGCAGGGCTGAACAACACTTCCAAAGCATAGAGCAACATCTCATGCCATGTGCCCAGGCCCAATAGTAGGTCACAAAGCAATTATGGAGTACGCTGGTTTTGTTGGCCAGGTATTGCTTGACCATCTTTAAAAACTTTTCCCTCCTTGTCAAAAATACCTGGTTGTTATGAATGAGTCACCGTAGGAGGCAAAAGCAGAAATACAAGCTAAGTCCAGAAAACCAGAGAAGTTGGCAACTATCAGATTGCAGACCCCTGAACCTATCAACACAACTAGCAGTAGCCGTGGGGGGTTCCTACGATGCCCTAGACCCCTCGATCACAGCCGGAGAATTGCATAGGCCTAAAGAAAGAAAGGGGAAATCTAAACTGCCCCAGAGCAGACCCCAAAGCAATAGACAGCTCCCAACATATAATGACGGTGAAGCAAGATGAAAATACTAACACAGACAGAAAGATAGATTGAGCAAAGACGGGGCCCAAAACTACCTAGATAGGAAAGGACAGGAAGGCTGCTGTCTGCAATCTGCCAAAACCCTATCAAAGACATGAGCCAACAAGCTGATATGAAAAAGGCCCTGAAGCAGCTAGGCTTCAAAAACTAAATCAGCACTCAGGTATTTTCAGAAGACAGAGCTAAATGAATTCAGCACACCCCAGCAGGGAATGGCAGAAATCCAGAAAAACAAAGCAAAACAAAGTCAAAGCACCAAAGCAAAAGGCCGAGCAGAAAACTTAGCTTTAGAGGAGCAGGAATTCAGACTGGTCACCAAGGATCCCACAGAGAAATCACCCGCAGGGCAGAAGGGTGTCGGCAGCCTTATATCCAGTCAGTAACTCCACTCAGCCAGTCATCATCATCAGCCTCAGGTGTTTGATAATCAGGCTCACTACCTTTCTTTACCAGAAGAGGGAGTTCCTCGGGCCTCAGTAATGAAGGGGAAAATGAACTCACAACAGTACCTCCCCCTTGAGGAGGGGTCACCGAACCCTCAACTACGCCACCAGGGCGATCAGGGTGAGCCCGATGAAAGGCACGCACCAATCTTTTGGCATGAATATCAGAGGCAGAGACCCAGGAATTATCCTCCTGACCATAACCCTTCCACTTAACCAAATACTGGAGTCTCCGTCTAGCCAGACGGGAATCCAGTACTTTCTCTACCTCATATTCCATGTTACCTTCAACCAATACAGGGTCTGGAGGTGCCACCCCCGGAACAACAGGTTCAACAAACCTCTTCAACAAAGATTTATGGAACACATTATGGATTTTAAATGTGACAGGAAGAGCCAAACGAAAAGAGACCGGATTAATAATCTCCACAATCTTGTAAGGTCCAATAAATCTAGGCTTATACTTAGGAGAAGCCACCTTCATAGCAATATTTTTTGATGATAACCACACCATATCACCAACCTTAAACTGGGGACCAATGGTCCTATGTCGGTTGGAAAACCGCTGGGCCTTTTCCTGGGAGAGAGATAACTTATCCACCACTTGGTCCCAGATCTGGTGCATTCTCTCCACCACAGTGTCAACACCTGGGCAGGCAGAGGGCTCCACCTGCCCTGAAGAAAATCGAGGATGAAACCCAAAGTTACAAAAAAAAGGTGACATCAAAGTGGCAGAACTAGCTCTATTATTTAAAGCAAATTCGGCCAAGGGCAAAAATGAAACCCAATCATCCTGATCAGCAGAAATAAAACATCTCAAATATGACTCCAAGGTCTGGTTTGTTCTCTCTGTCTGCCCATTGGTCTGAGGGTGAAAAGCAGAGGAGAAGGACAAATGAATTACCAGCCTGGAACAGAAAGTTCTCCAAAATCTAGACACAAACTGGACTCCTCTGTCAGATACAATGTTCTCAGGAATGAAGTGCAAACGAACCACCTGTTGTAAAAACAGGGGCACCAACTCAGAGGAAGACGGCAACTTAGGGAGTGGTACAAGATAAACCATCTTAGAGAACCTATCACAAATCACCCAAATAACAGTCATCCTCTGAGAGACAGGCATATCAGAGATGAAATCCATTGAAATATGGGTCCATGGCCTCTTGCGGACAGGCAAAGGCATCAACAACCCACTAGAGCGAGAACACGATTTAGACCGGGAGCACGTCCCACAGGACTGCACAAAATTCCTGACATCACGAGACAAGGAGGGCCACCAAAAAAACCGACTCACCAGATCTCTAGTACCAAAAATACCTGGATGACTAGCCAAAGCAGAGCAATGAACTTCAGACATCACTCTCTTCTTCCACTGGTCAGGAACATACAACTTTCCACTGGGACAACGCTAAGGTTTGTCCTCCTAGAACTCTTCCAGAGCACGTCTCAAATCGGGCGAGATGGCAGAAAGAACTACCCCTTCGCCTAAGATGGTAGCAGGCTTGGTCACCACAGGAGAATCAGCAAAGAAGCTCCTAGAGAGGGCGTCTGCCTTGACATTCTTTGCTCCAGGAAGAAAAGAAACCACAAAATCAAAACGTGTTAAAAACAAGGCCCATCTAGCCTGTCTAGGGTTCAAGCGCTTAGCCGACTCTAGGTAAATCAAATTCTTGTGGTCAGTGAGGACCACGACTTGATGCTTAGCTCCCTCCAACCAATGTCTCCACTCCTCAAATGCCCATTTCATGGCCAACAGTTCCCTATTCCCCACATCATAGTTACATTCAGATGGAGAGAACTTTCGGGAAAAGAAAGCACAGGGATTCATTTTAGATGTTACAGGATCCTTTTGGGACAAAACAGCTCCTGCACCAATCTCAGAAGCATCCACCTCTACCTGGAATGGAAGTGAGGCATCAGGTTGCCGCAAAACCGGGGCGGAGGTGAATCTTCGCTTCAGCTCCTGAAAGGAAGAAACAGCCTCCGGAGACCAATTAAACACATCAGCACCCTTCTTAGTCAAATCAGTCAATGGCTTGGCAATACTAGAAAATTTTGCTAAAAATTTCCGATAAAAATTAGCAAAACCCAAAAACTTCTGGAGGGCCTTCAAAGAAGTGGGCTGAACCCAATCGTGAATGGCCTGTACCTTGGCCGGGTCCATTTCAATAGTTGACGGGGACAAAATAAATCCCAAAAAAGAAATCCTCTGTACTCCAAAAATTCATTTAGATCCTTTGACATACAGGGAATTCTCCCTCAAGATCCGGAACACAGTCCGAATATGTTCCACATGAGAATCCCAATCCTTGGAGAAGATCAAAATATCATCCAGATAGATAATCAAAAATTTATCGACAAAATCTCGGAAAATATCGTTCATGAAGCACTGGAAGACAGAAGGGGCATTAGTGAGCCCAAAAGGCATCACCAGGTACTCAAAATGTCCCTCCGGAGTATTAAACACCGTCTTCCATTCATCCCCATGCTTAATGCGAATAAGATTATACGCCACCCTGAGGTCAAGCTTGGTAAACCAGCAAGCACCTTTAACTCTGGAGAATAGATCAGAAATCAGGGGTAACGGATACTGATATTTAACAGTAATTTTGTTGAGGGCACGATAATCAATACAAGGTCTTAATGATCCATCCTTTTTGGCTACAAAAAAAAACCGGCACCTAAGGGTGACGAGGATGGTCTAATATGACCCTTCTCCAATGCCTCCTTAATATAGGATCGCATAGCCTCGTGCTCGGGTACAGATAAATTGAAGAGCCGACCCTTGGGAAATTTACACCCCGGGCTCAGTTCAATTGCACAGTCATAACTCCTATGAGGAGGCAGAGACGCAGACTCATTCTCACTAAATACATCATAAAAGTCCGCCAAATAATCAGGAACATCATGCGACTGAGGAGAGGTGGAAAACACCGGAGCCTCACTAAAGGCACACCGACAACCCCAACTCACCACAGACACAGATTTCCAATCCAAAACTGGATTATGAATCTGTAACCAGGGAAACCCCAGAACAATAGTATCATGCGGATTATGCAACACCAAAAATCTGCAATTTTCTTGATGGTCTGGGACGACCCGCATTACCACCTGGGTCCAAAACTGGGGTTTATTTTTAGCCAAAGGAGTAGCATCAATCCCCCTCAAAGGGATAGGCGTCTGCAGAGGTGTCATCGGAAATCCACAACGTTTAGCAAAATCCAAGTCCATTAGGTTTAGGGCTGCTCCCGAATCCACAAAAGCCTTGGCGGAAAATGTGGACAGGGAGCAGATCAGAGTAATAGCCAGAAGAAACTTAGGTTGAACACCCCCAACAGAAAATGTGTGTGCAAAGCGTTTCTCTCGTTTAGGACAGACAGAAATAATATGCGAGGCATCTCCACAGAAAAAACACAACTTATTACGCCTTCTTAACTCCTGACGCTGCTCTCTGGAAAAAACTCTATCACATTGCATAGGTTCAGACATTTGTTCAACAGGTAGCAACACCTCTCGTGCAGCTTTGCGTTCGCGCAAACGCCGATCAACCTGAATGGCTAATGACATAGAATCATCAAGACCAGAGGGAACAGGAAATCCCACCATAGTATCTTTTACGGCTTCTGACAACCCCTTCCGAAAGAGAGCAGCCAAGGCATTATCATTCCAGGTAGTAAGTACTGCCCACTTTCGGAATTTTTGACAGTACATTTCTGAAGAATCACGACCCTGGCTCAATGCCAGCAAGGTCTTTTCAGCCTGATCAATGGCATTAGGTTCGTCATACAACCCCAAAGCTTGAAAGAATGCGTTCTCATTAGTCAGAATAGGATCATCTGGTTTCAAAGAAAACGCCCAATCCTGGGGATCGCCACGCAGCAAAGAGATGACAATTTTAACCTGCTGCGCGGAGCTCCCTGACGAGTTAGGCTTCAAGGCAAAAAATAATTTACAATTATTTTTGAAATTCAAAAATTTAGACCGATCCCCAAAAAATACATCAGGTGTAGGAATCTTTGGTTCAGCAGCATGTGAATGAGCAAGGTAGGAGGAAATTCCCCGCACTTCCGCAGCGAGCTGCTCCACACGAGCAGACAATTGCTTTATCTCCATTGAGAGAAAAAAAATTCCCCCTACGGCCTCAGAGATATAGAGGAAAAAATATGCACTCTTTTTTTACAATTCTTTCCTGCTATTGAGTACCCTAGGATCTGCGGTATGGCGGGTGATTCTGTTATGAATGAGTCACTGTAGGAGGCAAAAGCAGAAATACAAGCTAAGTCCAGAAAACCAGAGAAGTTGGCAACTATCAGATTGCAGACCCCTGAACCTATCAACACAACTAGCAGTAGCTGTGGGGGGTTCCTATGATGCCCTAGACCCCTCGATCACAGCCGGAGAATTACATAGGCCTAAAAAAAGAAAGGGGAAATCTAAACTGCCCCAGAGCAGACCCCAAAGCAATAGGCAGCCCCCAACATATAATGACGGTGAAGCAAGATGAAAATACTAACACAGACAGAAAGATAGACTGAGCAAAGACGGGGCCCAAAACTACATAGATAGGAAAGGACAGGAAGGCTGCTGTCTGCAATCTGCCAAAACCCTATCAAAGACATAAGCCAACAAGCTGATATGAAAAAGGCCCTGAAGCAGCTAGGCTTCAAAAACTAAATCAGCACTCAGGTATTTTCAGAAGACAGAGCTAAATGAATTCAGCACACCTCAGCAGGGAATGGCAGAAATCCAGAAAAACAAAGCAAAACAAAGTCAAAGCACCAAAGCAAAAGGCCGAGCAGCAAACTTAGCTTTAGAGGAGCAGGAATTCAGACTGGTCTCCAAGGATCCCACAGAGAAATCACCCGCAGGGCAGAAGGGCGTCGGCAGCCTTATATCCAGTCAGTAACTCCACTCAGCCAGTCATCATCATCAGCCTCAGGTGTTTGATAATCAGGCTCACTACCTTTCTTTACCAGAAGAGGGAGTTCCTTGGGCCTCAGTAATGAAGGGGAAAATGAACTCACAACACCTGGTCATCAGGGCCTAGATGTTAGAAGGATTTCATCAAATTATCACAGGCCTTTCACAGTGTACCCTTGCCTCTGCTGTACTTGGTGTGTGTCTCCCTCTCCTCCTTGATTGGGCAAAGAAGCTAGTCCCCTGCCACTAGTGTTGTCTGATGGAAACTTTTTCAATATATTTTCCATAATGGCATTTTGGTACAGCACAATTTTAGTTGATCTCTCCACCTCAGGAAGAAGCATGATCTAGCAGATTGGACAACCAGTACTCTTTTGTGGCCATGATGAATATAACGCGAGGGTCATGGGAAAGGTGGTGGTACCTAAAGTCGGCCATATGTGCTAAGGACCCTAAAGCCAACATTTCCCTGTCTTCACCATGATGATGACTCTCAATCTCCACCTTCCTCTCATCCTCCTCATTCCTCTTCTCAACCCATCCATGTTTCATTTTCTGCACTGACTAATTAAGCAGGCACAGAAGCTGGATCGTTGCGCTGATTATGGCATCACCATCGCTCACCATCTTTATGTAGTCCACAAAGTCTTGAAGAATCTCACAAATGTCAGACATCCATGCACACTCTTCAGCTGTAATATGCAGAGGCTGACCAGAATAGTGAAGGTCGCGTTGGAGTTGGTATTCCACAACTGGCCTCTGTGGCTCACAAAGCCTTGCCAGCATGTGCAGTGTGTAGTTCCAGCCCATGTTGAGGTCGCACACCAGCCAGTGAGCTGGTACTTGCATGTGCTGCTGCAGCACAGCCAAAGTGGCGGCAGCTGTAGTTGACTTGCGGAAATAGGTGCTGACGTGGCATACCTTGACCAGAAACTCTAGGTAATTGTGGGTAGGTTTCAGAATCCACTGAACTACCAAGTTGAACATGAGGGCGAAGCATGGTACGTGTGTGTGCTTGCCAAGCTTCACAACCTTCGCCGGGTTACGGCAATTAACACACACATTCATGCCTGGTTGTAGATTCAGTAGTTAGAGCCACAGATCTGTCCGTTTTTTTTTATTTATTTAAATAACTCTGCCTGGTGTACGGTTGTCTCTAGACAAATTAGCTTCAGCATAGCCTGTTGACGCTTTGCTGAGGCAGTGCTGCAGAGCTTCCAGCTTCCTGTTGGTGTGAATGACATGCTCTGAGATGGCACATCTGAGATGAAGGATGAGGAGGAGCAGGAGGGGGTGCAGGAACTGGTGTAGTAGGTGGAGGAGACCCTGCTAGAAGTAGGGCCAGCAATCCTCAGCATCAGTAGCACATCTGCCATGCCAGGATGTTGGCCCCGGCCACCACAATGTTCACTCAATGTGCCATCAGGGAAATGTAGCAGGACTGGCCACAAACCTTTTTTTTTTACATGTCGGTCATTAAATGGACAATCTCAGTAAGTGCATTGGTAAGGGCACGGTTGATATTTCTGGACACATGCTGGTACAAGGCGTGGACACCACTCTGGGAGACAGAGTGGCGGCTGGGGATCGAACACCAAGGGATGACTGCTGCCATGAGTCGGTGGAAATCCTCCATGTCTACAATCCAAAACAACATTTCCATGGCAAGCAGCCTAGAAATGTGCCTGTTTAGCATTTGGTCCTGAGTGTGGGTGGATGGGAACTTTCTTGGGTCTGGGGTAGGGACAGCTGAACGCTGTGCTGGGACAGCGATTTGGAAGTGCTCATGTTCATACCTCAACATGTGCAAGGACAGATGAAGGGCAGGAAGTATCTGCACCAATGTCATGGACAGGGGATTGGCAAGCACCTAGCACAGGGGAAGAGGCACCTATTGTAGAGCCAAGCATTTGGCCCACCGATTTGGGTACTTAGATGACAAGTTCCTAATCATGCTAGTGGTGGCTGGCTCTTAGTTGAAAGGCTCCTGGTGATCTTGGCATGGCACAGGTCGCAAATTACCATTTTTTTTTCTTCTCAGAACTCTCTTTAAAAAAGTCCCAGACTGGGGAATATCTAACTCTTTGACAGAGAAATGCATGAGTGTCGGTGCTCTGTGGAACAGTTGCCTGCCTTTTCCTTCTGGTCACCTCACTACCTCTCCATTACTAATCTGTGAGCTTAATGCCACCTATCAATACAAAGGTGACATCAACCTCACAAATATAAACCCCACTTGCCACCGCTACAGGGCAAGTGGGAAGAGCCGGGCAAAGTACCAGAATTGGTGCATGTAATAGATGTGCCTTTTCTGGGCAGCTGCGTGCTGCTATTTTTAGGCTGGGGAGGGCCTTTATCACTTACCCTTTACCAGTCTGAGAGTACCAGCCCCCAGTTGTCTGCTTTAGCAAGGCTGGTTGGCGAAAATGGTAGGAATCCCATGCCTTTTTTTTAATTATTTAAATAATTAAAAAAACAGTGTGAGGACCCCTCTATTTTTGATAACCAGCCTTGCTGAAGCTGACAGCTGACAGTTGCAGCCTCAGCTGTGAGTTTTGTCTGGCTGGTTATAGAAAAACAGGGGAACCCATGCAGTTTTTTTTTATTTATTTATTTATAGCGCAGGTAGCGGGTGATGACTACTCCCGTCAGCGGCTCCTGCTGTCACAGTTATTAGTGGCAGCAGGTGTAGGCTGATGGGAATAATAGTTCTGCCAGCTGCCATCTGCTGTCATTGTTATCACTTGAATATAACTCTCATCATTTTGCTTTGCTTATGCTGATCGCCAGCAGAGCAGGGGAGAATGATGAGAGCCGTCTTCAGCACCCAGCGTAGGGGAACAGCGCTTACTGTACCGCTGCTTCTCAGGCGCCAGGAAGTGTCACATGGATGACATCCCAGTGTGTCATCCATGTGCACGTGTATGGGACATTTTGCGGCCCGTGCTGCCGGTAAAAAATGGACATGTCCACGTGTGGGTCACACGGACATACGGTCCGTGGAAACACACGGACTTGTGCACAGCAACGTAGATTTCAATGAGTCTATGGTGTCAGTGTCTCCGCTAGGTGTGAAAAAGTCCTAAAGTGATACCAATAAACAACACCCCTGGTTTCGGAGTAATGTGCAAACAGAGTGTATAGTGCAATGACCAAAAGCCCATATTTGTGAGAGCAGGGATAACCACGCAATAAAGACAGTCTAGAAACAGCAAATGTGTCAATGCCAGGGGATGGATAACATCAGAGTCAATAATAGTAAATGGGCGTCCCGAAGTGCAAAGTATATATACCGTATGCATTAAATAACCTGGCTAAGCACATGCATGAAGATAGGGGGTAGAATTGTAAAGCCCCAATATTGCACATATCTCTCTATACACAAAGAGGAAGCAGAAGACACAGATGATATCCAGACAAAGATAGTATAAATTAAATTAAGTTAAATATGCAGCCACAGAACTTAAAGGAAATCTGTCACCCCCATTTTCGAATATGAGCTGCTGGCACCGACATAAGGGCGCCTACGCACTGCAGTATTCTGCTCTGCCCTCAATAGGGCAGAGCAAAGAGCCTGCGCAGGAGCCGCAACGGGAAGGAAAGAAGAGGATGGCATTGTACGAAGATGGGAGGCGCCGGATCGGACCGCGACACCCATCGGACCAAAACCAGACCCGGGTCACCCCTGGGTGAGTATAATCTAACTCTTTTTTCTTATCTTTCAGGTTACATCGGGGGGTTATCTACAGCAATACAGAATGCTGTAGATAAGCCCCTAATGTCAGTGCCGGCAGCTCATATTCGAAAAAAGGGGTGACAGATTTCCTTTAATATAAAGGCATGTGCAGGGTCTCTAGCTATAGTAAGGTCCTGAATTTACTCAATCTGACGAGTTCCAAGCATATCCGAGCTCCCAGATACTCGAGTGATATCCAAGTATCACCGAGGAAGACGTTCGCTCATCCTTAATCATTTAGTTTTCAACTTACTTATCTGTTCACAAAATCAGTCATTTTTATCTGGGGTGCCCAAACTTTTACATGCCACTGTAATCACATTTAAAAATTGTAGGGGCTGCAACAATAATGCAAGTTGTTGCCACAAGTTACTTTCCATACGTGTACCAACATAGCAACATCTTTATTTATTGTTAAGCCTTTTTTGTTATCACTGGAAGAAGACCAAATATAATCCACCCCCCACCAATAAAAAAGAAATTTCAAATAAATAAAAAACAGTTAAACATATTTTTGTTTTAGCCTCAAATTTTTCATTTTACAAGGAGTAATAGAAGAAAATGGACCACAAAATTTATAAAGCAAATTCTCACAAATACGGCAACAGTTATTATGCTTTTTAGCTATTTAGCTTTTAGAGCATAAATTAGTTATGTAATGGTTTGTAGGCACTATTTCCAAAGCCCCGTGGTGCCAGCACAGTAAAACAAAAACAAAAATGGCAAAAATTTTCATTATTGATATCTTCATTAACAAAAAATCAGATGTGCAGTTCCATGTTAACCCTCTGACGCGTTGCCGGAGTGACATCAGCGAGGTGACCAGACTCCATCGGCTGTGAACTCCGGTCACCTTGTTGATGTCAGTGCTTAGCACTGAAGCTACATTCTCCTACTCAGCTCAATGTCTCCTGGATACTGGGCTGAGCGACGTCATTTTATGTCACCACTCAGCAATGCTCCATATGTAGCTCAGTTGGGCTCTTTGTGGAACATATGGATTATTGGTGAGGATTTATTTGCTTTTTTACTTTTATTAGGGTATCAATAAATGGGTAAAAGAGGGTTGGGAGTGTTTTTTTTTTTTTCAAATAAAGGACTTTGCTCTGTGTGTGTCTATTTACTTAAACTGTCTGGGTTAGTAATGGAGGTGTCTTATAGACATCTCCCCACTACTAACTCGAATGCTTAATGTCAGCTGACATTACAAAGCTGACATCAACACCAATTCTATTACCCCACTTGCCACCCCACCAGGGAAAATAGAAAGAATGAGGCTAAGTGCCAGAATTGACGCATCTACATTAATGGATGTTCCATCAGCTGAGTGCTGATGTTCTTAGTTTGGGAGGAGGCCAACAGCCAACAGCAGACTGCTTTGCCTTTGCTGGTTATTAATAATCGAGGGGAACCCCACGTCATTTTTTGGGGCATCACCCTTTGTTAATAGCTACAGTAGTAATGGCTAAGCAGACTGCTGTGAGCTGATATTAATAGCCTTAGAAGCTCAATGTTTATTAATCCCTTTCCAGACTATGAACATCAGCCCTTCAGCTGTCGACTTTCCCTTAGCTGGTTAATAAACATATGGGGGACCCCACACCATTTTTTCTTTTACTGTTTTTATATTTCTACTCTATTCTGATAGTTTACACTGGGAATTTACTGTACTTGGCATTTGAAATGTTGGGTTTCCTATGAGATGGGTGTGTAAAAATTGCATGGCACTTGCATGGCCTTTGTGCCGCTCTATTTTTTTTAACGCACTCATTGATGTTAATTTGCTGAGTTTCGACCATTTTACACCGCATGCTGCGAATTTTACTTCACCCCAATTGCAGAGGAGGAAAAAAAAATCGCAGATGAGCATTGCCTAATTGAATAACATTCCAACGAGTGCAATGCGGGGTTTTTTGACATTGCACTCGCCTAATTTAAACACTGATGTGAGCGAACCCTTTCTGTTTCAGTGGTTGTGTTCCCAGAGATCAGAAACTTGTGTTTTAAGGAATAAGCCTTTAAAGAGAATCTGTCACCTGATTTTGGCGGGCTATTTAAAAGAGGTCTGTCCGGTCCGATGGGCGGTGTTTCGGATCTTTGCCGCCTCCCCAACCTTGGCCGCCGTCCGCAGTTTTTTCATGAATAGGAGTATTCTTGGCTCGCGCACGCACAGTATGCTTTGCCCAACTGCGGGCAAAGCCGAAAAGCCTTACTGCGCATGCGCCGGTTAACTAAGCCCCGGTACACAGCAAAATACTTCTGGGGCTTAGTTAACCGGCGCATGCGCAGTAAGGCTTTTCGACTTTTCCCGCAGTTGAGCAAAGCATACTGCGCATGCGCGAGCAAAGAATGCTTAGCGCATGCGCAAAAGATGGCGGACACCTACTCCTATTCATGAAAAAACTGCATACGGCGGCCAAGGATGGGGAGGCGGCAAAGATCTGAAACACCGCCCATCGGACCAGGCAGACTTCATTTAAATAGCCCGGCAAAACCAGGTGACAGATTCCCTTTACAGTCAAAGGAAGCTAGTTTGGGAAAAAAAAGCCAAGCACATATACATCCACCTCTCTTTTATGTGATAGTATAAGGTCATGTAGAGTTTTGTTAAGATGTGAATTTAACACTGGTCAAGGCTTTCAGAAAAATTAAAGCTTGCTCAATAATAACATTGGAGACAATTAATCTGTAAGGTGTTTAAATTCCTTGCTTCTCCATTCATTCTGACTCAACTATTTTCTGCATATCTAAAGATCATGTTTCCTGATCACTTTGTAAATAAATCAAGGAAGTCTATTCCTCTTTTGTAAGATTCAGGCGCCTTTATTTTCTCTAGATTTTATATTGTATGGTAAAATTTTTTTTAGCTAAATGGAAAACAAAAGAATGAGGGAAAGAAATCCTAGGATCATAGAATGTTATAGTTGTAAGGACCTCCAGGGTCAACGTGTCCAACCCTCTGCTCAATGCAGGAGTCACCAAACCATCCCAGACAGATGTCTGTCCAGCCTCTGTTGGAAGTCTTGGTGTGGGGCTTGAAAGATTGTGAGTTCTTTAAGTTTTTTGCATATTTTTGCATAAATTTGACCTAAGACGACATTATTTTTTCACAAAACTCCTACGAATAGATAAAAGAAGCAGATCAAGCAAATAAAAAATATGAGTGTTTGTCATTTTTATATTGAGGAAAATTATCCAATCTCATATGTCTATTAGTAGCCAAAGTATGTGTACCTTTAAGATTGACAGTTAACTTGAAGGTAAATCTGGTGTTTTCAGTCAATGGGTTGACAATTAGGTGTGAGTGGGCGACATGGTTTATTTTAAGAACAGAGATCTATTAAAGTCTGGTCTTCACAGCACAGCAGTGTCCAGACAGGACAGTAAACAACCTCCATCTAATAATAATAATAATAATAATAAATTTTATTTCTATAGCGCCGACATATTCCGCAGCACTTTACATTTCAGAGGGGACTTGTACAGACGATAGACATTACAGCATAACAATAATCACATAGATCATAACAGATACCAAGAGGAATGAGGGCCCTGCTCGCAAGCTTACAATCTATGAGGAAAGAGGTAGACACGAAAGGTGGGTGGTAACAATTGCCCTGATTGTTTGGACCAGCCATAATGTTAAGTGTGTAACAGTACAAACACAGAGGGCTAATGGATGCATAAAGCATGTGGGAACATGATGCGGGGAACCTGGTCATGGTAAAACTTTTGACTGTGCCACACAGGGATAGATTAGGTTAATGTGTTGAGGCGATAGGCCAGTCTGAATAAATGTGTTTTCAGGGCATGATTAAAATTGTGGGGATTGGGGACTAATCGTATTGACCTGGGAAGTGCATTCCAAAGAATTGGTGCAGCACGTGTATAGTCTTGGAGACGGGAGTGGCAGGTTATGATAATTGAGGATGCTAACCTCAGGTCATCAGCAGAATGGAGGGCGTGGGTAGGATGGTATACTGAAACAAGGGAGGAGATGTAAGGTGGTGCTGAGCCTTGGAGAGCTTTGTGGGTGAGGGTAATAAGTTTGTACTGGATTCTGGAGTGGATGGGTAGCCAGTGTAATGACTGGCACAAAGTAGAGGCATCAGTGTAACGATTGGCGAGGAATATGATCCTGGCTGCAGCATTCAAGACAGATTGGAGGGGGGAGAGTTTGGTAAGAGGGAGACCGATTAGAAGAGAGTTACAATAGTCCAGACGAGAATGAATAAGAGAGAAAGAGTTTTTGCGGAGTCAAAAGTAAGAAAAGGACGAATTCTAGAAATGTTTTTGAGGTGCAGATGACAAGAGTGAGCCAGTGATCGGATGTGGGGGCCAAAGGAAAGCTCAGAGTCAAGTATGACCCCAAGACAGCGGGCATGTTGCTGGGGAGTAATAGTGGAACCACACACGGAAATGGCAGTGTTGGGTATAGGTGCATTAGTTGAGGGAGGAAACACAAGGAGTTCAGTCTTTGACAGGTTCAGTTTCAGATATAGTGAGGACATGATATTAGACACAGCGTTTAGACAATCGCCTGTGTTTTCTAGAAAGGCTGGCGTGATGTCAGGAGAAGAAGCATATAATTGGGTGTCATCAGCATAGAGATGGTACTGGAAACCAAATCTACTGATTTTTTGACCAATAGGGGAAGTGTACAAAGAGAAGAGGAGGGGGCCTAGGACTGATCCTTGACGAACCCCAACAGTAAGGGGAAGATGAAAGGAGGAGGAACCAGTAAAAGATACAGTAAAGGAGCGGTCAAAGAGATAGGAGGAAAACCAGGAGAGAACGGTGTCCTTGATGCTGATGGAGCGGAGCATAGTGAGGAGGAGCTGATGATCCACAGTGTCGAATGCTGCAGAGAGATCCAAGAGAATTAGCAAGAGTAATGACCATTAGATTTAACTGTTAGTAGATCATTAGAGACTTTAGTGAGGGCAGTTTCAGTAGAGTGTAAAGAGCAGAAACCGGATTGGAGAGGGTCGAGAAGAGAGTTATCAGAGAGATAGCGGATCAGATGGGAGTGGACCAGGCGTTCCAGGAGTTTAGAGATTAAAGGAAGAATTTGAGACAGGTCTATAGTTAGCGGCACAGTTTTGGTCAAGGGATGGTTTTTTAAGTAGTGGATGTATGATGGCATGCTTAAATGAGGGGGGAAAGATACCAGAGAGAGAGAGGTTAAATATTTTAGTTAGGTGAATTTTGACAGCAGGGGAAAGCGACTGGAGGAGATGTGACGGAAATGGGTCACTGGTGCAAGTGGTTGGGTGAGAAGTTGCAAGGAGCCTGCTTACTTCTTCTTCTGTGACTGGTTCAAAATCAGAGAGTGAGCTAGATGCAGTGGGGAGGGAGGACAGTGCATGGTATGAGATGATTGGGAGATAATTTCCTGTCGGATCTGGTCAATTTTTTCTTTGAAGTAATTGGCCAGATCATCAGCTCAAAGCTCCGTGGTTGGGGCCTGCACTCTTGGGTTGAGCAGGGAATGAAAAGTGTCAAAGAGATGGTTAGGGTTATTGGACAGTGGGTGATGAGGGTGTTGAAATAGATTTGTTTGGAGAGGTGAAGGGCAGTGTTGTATGTTCGAAGCATAAACTTATAATGGATGAAATCTTTGTGTAGCTTGGATTTTCTCCACAGATGTTCGGCGCACCTGGTGCACCGCTGCAGGAAACGTGTTTGCAGGGTGTGCCAGGGTTGACACCGTCTGTGTTGTGTTGCTGTATGTATAGGAGGTGCACATTCAACCAGGGCACTTTGAAGTGATGTATGTTGTGAGTTCATTTTCCCCTTCACCATTGAGGTCTGATGAACTCCATCTTCTGGTGAAGGAAGGTAGTGAGGCTGATTACCAAGCACCTGGGCAGGATGATGATGACAGGGTGATGGGAATTACTGACTGGATATAAGGCAGCCGATGCCCTTCTGCCTTGCTGGTGATCTCTCTGAGGGATTCTAGGAGACCAGTCTGATTCCTACTCCTCAAAAGCTAAGTTTTCTGCTCTACTTTTTGCATTTGTGTTTTGGTCTTGTTTTGAATTGTTTTCTTTGATTTCTGCCATTCCCTGCTGGGGTGAGCTGAATTCCTTTTTGCTCTGTCTTCAGAAAATACCTGAGTACTGATATAGTCTTTTTAAAGCCTAGCGTCTTCAGGGCTTTTTTCCCTATCAGCTGTTGGCTCTTGTTTTAATAGGGTTTTGGCGGATTACAGACAGCAGCTTTTCTATCCTGTCCTATCTAGTTAGCTTGGGCCCCATCATTTGCTCAGCCTATCTATCTGTGTGAGTGTTTTTTCATCTTGCTTCACCGTCATTATATGTTGGGGGCTGCCTATTGCTTTGGTGTCTGCTCTGGGGCAGTTTAGATTTCCCTTTCTGTCTTTAGGCTATGTAGTCCTCCGGCTGTGATCGAGGGGTCTAGGGCACTGTAGGAACCCCCCACGGCTACTGCTAGTTGTTGTTGATAGGTTCAGGGGTCTTCAATCCGATAGCTGCCAACTTCTCTGGTTTTCTGGACTTAGCTAGTATTTCTGTTTTTGCCTCCTACGGTGACTCATTCATAACAGAATCACCAGCCATACCGCAGATCCTAGGGTCCTCAATAGCAGGAAAGAATTGTAAAAAAAAAAATAAATAAAAAAAGTGTGTATATCTTTTCCTCTATATCTCTGAGGCCGTAGGGGGAATTTTTTTTTTCTCTCAATAGAGATAAAGCAATTGTCTGCTCGTGTGGAGCAGCTCGCTGCGGAAGTGTGGGGAATTTCCGCCTACCTCGCTCATTCACTTGCTGCTGAACCAAAGATCCCTACTCCTTATGTGTTTTTTGGGGATCGGCCTAAATTTTTAAATTTCAAAAATAATTGTAAATTATTTTTTGCCTTGAAGCCTAACTCGTCAGGGAGCTCCGCGCAGCAGGTTAAAATTGTCATCTCTTTGCTGCGTGGCGATCCCCAGGATTGGGCATTTTCTTTGAAACCAGATGATCCTATTCTGACTAATGTGAATGCATTTTTTCAAGCCTTGGGGTTGTTGTATGACGAACCTAATGCTATTGATCAGGCTGAAAAGTCCCTGTTGGCATTGAGCCAGGGTCGAGATTCTGCAGAATTGTACTGTCAAAAATTCCGAAAGTGGGCGGTCCTTACTACCTGGAATGATGATGCCTTGGCAGCTCTCTTTCGGAAGGGTTTGTCAGAAGCCGTAAAAGATACTATGGTGGGATTTCCTGTTCCCTCTGGTCTTGACGATTCTATGTCATTAGCCATTCAGGTTGATCGGCGTTTACGTGAATGCAGGACTGCACGAGAGGTGTTGCCACCTGTTGAACAAATGTCTGAACCTATGCAATGTGATAGAATTTTGTACAGGGAGCAATGTCAGGAGTTCAGAAGGCGTAATAAGCTGTGTTTTTTTTGCGGAGATGCCTCGCATATTATTTCTGTCTGTCCTAAACGAGAGAAACGTTTTGCACACATGTTTTCTGTGGGTGGTGTTGAACCTAAGTTTCTTCTGGCAATTACTCTGATCTGCTCCCTGTCCACATTTTCCACCAAGGCTTTTGTGGATTCGGGAGCAGCCCTGAACCTAATGGACTTGGATTATGCTAAACGTTGTGGATTTCCTATGACACCTCTGCGGACGCCTATCCCTTTGAGGGGGATTGATGCTACTCCTTTGGTGAAAAATAAACCTCAGTTTTGGACCCAGGTGGTAATGCGGGTCGCCCCAGACCATCAAGAAAATTGCAGATTGTTGGTGTTGCATAATTTGCATGATACCATTGTTCTGGGGTTTCCCTGGTTGCAAATTCATAATCCAGTTTTGGATTGGAAATCTGTGTCTGTGGTGAGTTGGGGTTGTCGGTGTGCCCTTAGTGAGGCTCCGGTTTTTTCCACCTCTCCTCAGTCGCATGATGTTCCTGATTATTTGGCGGATTTTTATGATGTATTTAGTGAGAATGAGTCTGCGTCTTTGCCTCCTCATAGGAGTTATGGCTGTGCAATTGAACTGAGCCCGGGGTGTAAATTTCCCAAGGGTCGGCTCTTAAATTTATCTGTACCCGAGCACGAGGCTATGCGATCCTATATTAAGGAGGCGTTGGAGAAGGGTCATATTAGACCATCCTCTTCACCCTTAGGTGCTGGGGTTTTTTTCGTGGCCAAAAAGGATGGTTCAGTAAGGCCTTGTATTGATTATCGTGCCCTCAACAAAATTACTATTAAATATCAGTATCCGTTAACCCTGATTTCGGATCTATTCTCCAGAGTTAAAGGTGCTTGCTGGTTTACCAAGCTTGACCTCAGGGGGGCGAATAATCTTATCCGCATTAAGCATGGGGATGAATGGAAGACAGCGTTTAATACTGTGGAGGGACATTTTGAGTACTTGGTGATGCTTTTTGGGCTCACTAATGCCCCTTCTGTCTTCCAGTGCTTCATGAACGATATTTTCCGAGACTTTGTGGATAAATTTTTGATTATCTATCTGGATGATATTTTGATCTTCTCCAAGGATTGGGATTCTCATGTGGAACATGTTCGGACTGTGTTCCGGATCTTGAGGGAGAATTCCCTGTATGTCAAAGGATCGAAATGCCTTTTTGGGGTACAGAGGATTTCTTTTTTGGGATTTATTTTGTCTCTGTCAACTATTGAAATGGACCCGGCCAAGGTACAGGCCATTTATGATTGGGTTCAGCCCACTTCTTTGAAGGCCCTCCAGAAGTGTTTGGGTTTTGCTAATTTTTGTCGGAAATTTATAGCAAAATTTTCTAGTATTGCCAAGCCATTGACTGATCTGACTAAGAAGGGTGCTGATGTGTTGAATTGGTCTCCGGAGGCTGTTTCTTCCTTTCAGGAGCTGAAGCAAAGATTCACTTCTGCCCCGGTTTTGTGGCAACCTGATGTCTCACTCCCATTCCAGGTAGAGGTGGATGCTTCTGAGATTGGTGCAGGAGCTGTTTTGTCCCAAAAGGATCCTGTAACATCTAAAATGAATCCCTGTGCTTTCTTTTCCCAAAAGTTCTCTCCATCTGAACGTAACTATCATGTGGGGAATCGGGAACTGTTAGCCATGAAATGGGCATTTGAGGAGTGGAGACATTGGTTGGAGGGAGCTAAACATCAAGTCGTGGTCCTCACTGACCACAAGAATTTGATTTACCTGGAGTCGGCCAAACGCTTGAACCCTAGACAGGCCTTGTTTTTTACACGTTTTGATTTTGTGGTCTCTTTTCTTCCTGGCACTAAGAATGTCAAGGCTGACGCTCTCTCTAGGAGCTTCTTTGCTGATTCTCCTGTGGTGACCAAGCCTGCTACCATCTTAGGCGAAGGGGTAGTTCTTTCTGCCATCTCACCCGATTTGAGACGTGCTCTGGAAGAGTTCCAGGAGGACAAACCTGAGCGTTGTCCCAGTGGAAAGTTGTATGTTCCTGACCAGTGGAAGAAGAGAGTGATGTCTGAAGTTCATTGCTCTGCATTGGCTGGTCATCCAGGTATTTTTGGTACTAGAGATCTGGTGAGTTGGTCTTTTTGGTGGCCCGCCTTGTCTCGTGAAGTCAGGAATTTTGTGCAGTCCTGTGGGACTTGCTCCCAGTCTAAACCTTGTTCTCGCTCTAGTGGGTTGTTGATGCCTTTGGCGGTTCCCAGGAGGCCATGGACCCATATTTCAATGGATTTCATCTCTGATATGCCTGTCTCTCAGAGAATGACTGTTATTTGGGTTATTTGTGATAGGTTCTCTAAGATGGTTCATCTTGTACCACTCCCTAAGTTGCCATCTTCCTCTGAGTTGTTGCCCCTGTTTTTGCAACAGGTGGTTCGCTTGCACGGGATTCCTGAGAACATTGTATCTGACAGAGGAGTTCAGTTTGTGTCTAGATTTTGGAGGACTTTCTGTTCCAAGCTGGGAATTCAGTTGTCCTTCTCCTCTGCTTTTCACCCTCAGACCAATGGGCAGACGGAGAGAACAAACCAGACCTTGGAGTCGTATTTGAGATGTTTTATTTCCGCTGATCAGGATGATTGGGTTTCATTTTTGCCCTTGGCCGAATTTGCTTTAAATAATAGTGCTAGTTCTGCCACTTTGATGTCACCTTTTTTTTGTAACTTTGGGTTTCATCCTCAATTTTCTTCAGGGCAGGTGGAGCCTTCTGCCTGCCCAGGTGTTGACACTGTGGTGGAGAGAATGCACCAGATCTGGGACCAAGTGGTGGATAAGTTATCTCTCTCCCAGGAAAAGGCCCAGCGGTTTTCCAACCGACATAGGACCATTGGTCCCCAGTTTAAGGTTGGTGATATGGTTTGGTTATCATCAAAAAATATCGCTATGAAGGTGGCTTCTCCTAAGTTTAAGCCTAGATTTATTGGACCTTACAAGATTTTGGAGATTATTAATCCGGTCTCTTTTCGTTTGGCTCTTCCTGTTACATTTAAAATCCATAATGTGTTTCATAAGTCCTTGTTGAAGAGGTTTGTTGAACCAGTAGTTCCTGGGGTGGCACCTCCGGACCCTGTATTGGTTGAAAGTAACATGGAATATGAGGTTGAGAAGATACTGGATTTCCGTCTGGCTAGACGGAAACTCCAGTATTTGGTTAAGTGGAAGGGTTATGGTCAGGAGGATAATTCCTGGGTCTCTGCCTCTGATATTCATGCCAAAAGATTGGTGAGTGCCTTTCATCGGGCTCATCCTGATCGCCCTGGTGGCGTGGATGTGGGTTCGGTGACCCCTCCTCAAGGGGGAGGTACTGTTGTGAGTTCATTTTCCCCTTCACCATTGAGGTCTGATGAACTCCATCTTCTGGTGAAGGAAGGTAGTGAGGCTGATTACCAAGCACCTGGGTAGGATGATGATGACTGGGTGATGGGAATTACTGACTGGATATAAGGCAGCCGACGCCCTTCTGCCTTGCTGCTGATCTCTCTGAGGGATTCTAGGAGACCAGTCTGATTCCTGCTCCTCTAAAGCTAAGTTTTCTGCTCTACTTTTTGCATTTGTGTTTTGGTTTTGTTTTGCATTGTTTTCCTTGATTTCTGCCATTCCATGCTGGGGTGAGCTGAATTCCTTTTTGCTCTGTCTTCAGAAAATACCTGAGTACTGAGATAGTCTTTTTGAAGCCTAGCGTCTTCAGGGCTTTTTTCCCTATCAGCTGTTGGCTCTTGTTTTGATAGGGCTTTGGCGGATTACAGACAGCAGCTTTTCTATCCTGTCCTATCTAGTTAGCTTGGGCCCCATCTTTTGCTCAGCCTATCTTTCTATCTGTGTGAGTGTTTTTTCATCTTGCTTCACCGTCATTATATGTTGGGGGCTGCCTATTGCTTTGGGGTCTGCTCTGGGGCAGTTTAGATTTCCCTTTCTGTCTTTAGGCTATGTAGTTCTCCAGCTGTGATCGAGGGGTCTAGGGCACCGTAGGAACCCCCCATGGCTACTGCTAGTTGTTGTTGATAGGTTCAGGGGTCTTCAATCCGATAGCTGCCAACTTCTCTGGTTTTCTGGACTTAGCTAGTATTTCTGTTTTTGCCTCCTACGGTGACTCATTCATAACAGATGTAATGCAGAATCATGACATGAGAGGGAGGAGATAGGGGCCAATGAAGACTGCAAGTTCATCATAAGTTTCTGGGTGTTAATGGCCTGTATGTTTCTATAAGTACTAGATGGTGGCCCGATTCTAACTCATCGGGTATTCTAGAATATGTCTAATCCCGCCGGCCGCGACCAATCAGCGACGCGAGATTCGCGGCCGGACTGTGCCTGTCGCTGATTGGTCAAAGCCGACTGGGAACGACCAATCAGCGACACGGGATTCGTGACCGTGACCAATCAGGCTAGCGCCAGTCATTTCCCGGCTGCGTCGCCGCTGACCTCCGTGCGGCAGGAGATGACCCGCGGCATTCATCAGGAGATCAGCGGCTAGCGCCGCGGATCCCCCGATGGTAGCAGTGGCATGTGTCATTCAAATTCCGAGCCAATTCACAGCCGGACTGCGCCTGTCCCTGATTGGTCGCAGCCGGCCGGGCGTGACCAGCAGCGATGCGGGATTTCCGTTACAGACAGACAGAATTAGTTAGACGATGATATAGTAGATGGATAGTGGGGGTGACCTGAGCGACCTGGCAGTTCTTGATAGAGAATGAAAGAAGGTTGTGGTCAGAGAGCGGGAGCCGAGAGAAGACCAAGTCGAGGGAGTTTCCGTCTTCATGCGTTGGAGAATTAGTAAGCTGCGAAAGGCCAAACGAGGAGGTTAGAGATAAAAGGTGAGTAGCAGATGGGGAGAGGGTAAGAGCAATGGGGATGTTGAAATCGCCCATCATGAGGGTAGGGATGTCACAGGAGAGAAAATGTGGAAGCCAAGTGGCAAAATGATCCAGGAACTGATGGGAGGGGTCGGGAGGACATTACACCACCGCCACTCGCATGGAGAAGGGGGTGTAGAGTCTGACAGCATGGACCTCAAAAGAAGGGAAGACAAGTGAGGGTACTTGAGGGATAACCTGAAAGGTACATTTTGGTGATAGGAGCAGACCAATGCCTCCACCTGCTCTATTGTCTGATCTTGGGGTATGAGAAAAGTGTAGTCCCCCATATGAAAGAGCAGCAGCAGCGGTAGTGTCTGACTGCTGGATCAAGGTTTCAGTAAGAGCCGGAAGGTTAAGAGAATTTGAAAGGAAGAAGTCATGGATAAAGGAGATTTTATTACACCCTGAGCAAGAATTCCAAATGCACAATTTAGAGAGACAGAAGGCATTCAGGGAATATTAGCAGTTGGGGGGTTTGACTTTCTAGAACATGGGGGACCAGGGTTGGGAGCAATGTCTCCTGCGACTAGGAGGAGGATAGAAAGAGTGAGCAGATGGTAAAGTGATTTGTGAGAGCGTCTCTGATGTTGAATGGTGGGACTAAATGGATCTGTGCAATTTACGAATATGAAAAGAGCATGAGTGCTATACATAGGAGAGGAAAGGAGTGACGGGCCGATATGGATGCATGTGTGTGAATGCAGCGGCCAGGATGTAAATTACACAAATGCATATGGTATATATTTGTTGTAATCCAAATGTACAGGGAATAGATGTATATAAATGTCTTACCTGTCTCCTGCCCTTTCTAACTGCCATGTTATAACTGCCTCATACTTTGATCACATGCACTTCCATCTGTGTCTATGTTGTCTCTTACTCCTCTTAATGATGTCTGATCCTATCCCCTACTGCCCTGTTATAAGAGGTTGTGAAATAGGAACTTACAAGAAGTGAGGAGTGATAGATCCAGCAGAGGAACAAAGGAATTTTTGTGTGTAAACTGTTATGAATGAGTTACCGAAGGAGGAAAAAACAAAAATACAAGCTAAGTCCAGAAA
Source organism: Dendrobates tinctorius (assembly GCF_039654945.1). Lineage (NCBI taxonomy): Eukaryota > Metazoa > Chordata > Amphibia > Anura > Dendrobatidae > Dendrobates > Dendrobates tinctorius. Next base: position 2,814,998 of record NW_027362017.1, on the reverse strand, counting down.
ACCGGAGAGGTTGGTAGCTATCGGATTGCAGACCCCTGATCCTATCCACAACAACTAACAGTAGCTGTGGGGGGTTCCTACGATGCCCTAGACCCCTCGATCACAGCTGGAGAACTAAATAGGCCTAAAGAAAGAAAGGGGAACCTAAACTGCCCCAGAGCAGACCCCAAAGCAATAGGCAGCCCCCAACATATAATGACGGTGAAGCAAGATGAAAACACTAACACAGATAGAAAGATAGGTTGAGCAAACGATGGGGCCCAAGCTAACTAAAAAGGACAGGATAGAAAAGCTGCTGTCTGCAATCCGTAAAAAAACCCTACCAAAAAATGTCCCAACCGTCTGATAGAAAAAACAGGCCCTGAAGTCGCTTGGACTTCAAAAAGACTATATCAGCACTCAGGTAAATTTTGAAGACAGAGCAAAGAGACAAACTGATCAGAGACAAAAATGGAACTCAGCACACCCCCGACCGGGGATGGCTGAACTCCAAAAAACAAGGAAAACAAAACTAATAAGTTCAATAGCAGAGCAAAAACTTATCTTTGAGAAGCAGGAATCAGACTGGTCTCCAAGAATCCAGAAGAGAAATCACCAGCAACTCAGAAGGACGTCGGCTGCCTTATATCCAGTCAGAATTTCCTGTTACCCAGTCATCATCTACCAGATCAGGTGTTTGGTAATCAGCCTCACTACCTTCCTTCACCAGAAGAGGGAGTTCAACAGACATCAACGGTGAAGGGGAAAATGAACTCACAACATTAAACTGTATATACAGTGTAGTGTGCATACAAAGTATCTATGTAATTATAAAGTATATTGTGTGAATATATACAGTATATAGTGTGTATGTGAGTGTATATATAGTGTATAGTGTGTATGTGTGTGTGTATATACGATACGATATGATACGATACACTGTATTGATCCCGAGGGAAATTATGGTATTACAGCAGCTGTTATGCTTAGATAACCAAGGATACCGGACCAAAATAAAACCTGAAATTATGGTCAAAGAATAAAAGTAATAAAAAATATTAACCCCTTCCTGACATGAGACGTACTATCCCGTCCACGGTACCCGGGCCCGTATGACCGGGGACGGGATAGTACGTCTACCGCGATCAGCGGCGCCCACGTGGTGAGCGCCGCTGATCGCGGCCGGGTGTCAGCTGATTATCACAGCTGACACCCGGCACAATGTGTCAGGGGCGGTCACGGACCGCCCCCGACACGTTAACCCCTTGCACACCGCGATCAAACGCGATCGCGGTGTACCGGGAGTTAAAGGGAAGCATCGGCAGGGAGGGGGCTCCCTCCGTGCTTCCCTGAGCCCCCCACGGCAGCGCAATGTGCAGCGCTGCTGCGGGGGGCTCCTTTCCTCCAGGCCCCCGAATCCAAGATGGCGACGGGGGCCTTCGGGGGCCTTCGGGGGCCTGGGGAAGCTGGCTTCCTCAGTGCCTGCAAAGCGCAGGCATGAGGAAGCCTTGTGCACTGCCTGTGACAGATTGCTGATCTGTCACAGTGATCTGTGATGTGACAGATCAGCGATCTGTCACAGGACAGTGATGTCCCACCTGGGACTATGTAATAAAGTAAAAAAAAAATTAAAAAAAAGTGTAAAAATAAATTTAAAAAAATCGCCAAATAAATTAGTAAAAAAAAAAAAAAATATTCCCCAATAAATTCATTTTTTGAAAATAATAAAAAAAAAAGCAATAAAAGTACACATATTAGGTATCGCCGCGTCCGTAACGACCCGCCCTATAAAACTGTCCCATTAGTTAACCCCTTTAGCGAACCCCTTAAAAAATAAAAATAAAAAACGAAGCAAAAAATAATGATTTATTATCATACCGCCAAACAAAAAGTGCAATAACGCGCGATCAAAAAGACGCATATAAATATCCATGGTACCGCTGAAAACGTCATTTTGTCCCGCAAAAAATGAGCCACCACACAGCATCATCAGCGAAAAAATAAAAAAGTTATAGCTCGCAGAATAAAGCAATGCAAAAATAATTATTTTTTATATAAAATAGTTTTCATTGCATAAAACCGACAAAAACATAAAAAAACGACCTAAATGAGGTATCGCTGTAACCGTACTGACCCGAAGAATAAAACCGCTTTATCAATTTTACCACACGCGGAACGGTGTAAACGCACCCCCCCAAAAGAAATTCATGAAACGCTGGTTTTTGTTCATTCTGCGTCCCAAAAATCGGAATAAAAAGCGATCAAAAAATTTCACGTGCCCGAAAATGGTACCAATAAAAACGTCAACTCGTCCCGCAAAAAATAAGACCTCACATGACTCAGTGGGTCAAAATAAGGAAAAATTATAGCTCTCAATATGTGGTGATGCAAAAACTATTTTTACAATAAAAAGCGTCTTTTAGCGTGCGACAGCCGCCAAACATAAGAACTGCCATAAATAGTAAATCAAACCCCCCGTTATCACCCCCTTAGTTAGGGAAAAATAATAAAATAAAAAAAATGTATTTATTTCCATTTTTCCATTAGGGTTAGGGCTAGGGTTAGGGCTAGGGGTGTGTTGGGGTAGGGTTGGGGTAGGGTTAGGGCTAGGGTTAGGGCTAGGGTTAGGGCTAGGGCTAGGGTTAGGGCTAGGGTTAGGGGCGTGTTGGGGTTCGGGTTGGAGTTAGAATTGGGGGTTTCCACTGTTTGGGCACATCAGGGGCTCTCCAAATGCAACATGGCGTCTGATCTCAATTCCAGCCAATTCTGAGTTGAAAAAGCCAAATGGTGCTCCTTCCCTTCCAAGCTCTGCTATGCGCCCAAACAGTGTTTTACCCCCACATGTAGGGTAGCAGCCTACTCAGGACAAATTGCAAAACAATTTTTGGGGTCCAATTTCTCCTGTTACCCTTAGGAAAATAAAAAATTGGGGGCAAAAATATCATTTTTGTGGAAAAAAATGATTTTTTTATTTTCACGTCCGAGTGTTATAAACTTCTGTGAAGCACTTGGGGGTTCAAAGTGCTCACCACACATCTAGATAAGTTCCGTGGGGGGTCTAGTGTCCAAAATGGGGTCACTTGTGGGGAGTTTCAATAGTTTAGGTACATCAGGGGCTCTCCAAACGCACATGACACCTGCAGACCATTCCATCAAAGTCTGCATTCCAAAACGTCACTGCTTCCCTTCCGAGCCCCGACGTGTGTCCATACAGTAGTTTTCTCCCACATATGGGGTGTCAGCGTACTCAGGACAAATTGGACAACAACTTTTGGGGTCCAATTTCTCCTGGTACCCTTGGGAAAATAAAAAAAATGGTGACTAAAAGATCATGTTTGTGGAAAAAATACGAATTTTTTATTTTCACGCCCGGGCGTTGTAAACTTCTGTGAAGCACTGGGGGGGTCAAAGTGCTCACCACACATCTAGATAAGTTCCTTGGGGGGTCTAGTTTACAAAATGGTGTCATTTGTGGGGGGTTTCCACTGTTTAGGTACATTAGGGGCTCTCCAAAGGCAACATGACACCCGCAGACCATTCCATCAAAGTCTGCATTCCAAAACGTCAATACTTCCCTTCCGAGCCCCGACGTGTGCCCATACAGTAGTTTTCTCCCACATATGGGGTAGCAGCGTACTCAGGACAAATTGGACAACAACTTTTGGGGTCCAATTTCTCCTGGTACCCTTGGGAAAATAAAAAAATGGTGACTAAAAGATCATGTTTGTGGAAAAAATACGAATTTTTTATTTTCACGCCCGGGCGTTGTAAACTTCTGTGAAGCACTGGGGGGGTCAAAGTGCTCACCACACATCTAGATAAGTTCCTTGGGGGGTCTAGTTTACAAAATGGTGTCATTTGTGGGGGGTTTCCACTGTTTAGGTACATTAGGGGCTCTCCAAAGGCAACATGACACCCGCAGACCATTCCATCAAAGTCTGCATTCCAAAACGTCACTACTTCCCTTCCGAGCCCCGACGTGTGCCCATACAGTAGTTTTCTCCCACATATGGGGTATCAGCATACTCAGGACAAATTGGACAACAACTTTTGGGGTCCAATTTCTCCTGGTACCCTTGGGAAAATAAAAAAATGGTGACTAAAAGATCATGTTTGTGGAAAAAATACGAATTTTTTATTTTCACGCCCGGGCGTTGTAAACTTCTGTGAAGCACTGGGGGGGTCAAAGTGCTCACCACACATCTAGATAAGTTCCTTAGGGGGTCTAGTTTCCAAAATGGTGTCATTTGTGGGGGGTTCCACTGTTTTGGTACATCAGGAGTTTTCCAAACGCGACATGGTGTCCGATCTCAATTCCAGCCAAAAACGTCAAATGGTGCTGCTTCCCTTCCGAGCTCTGCCATGCGCCCAAATAGTGGTTTACCCCCACATGTGGGGTATCAGCGTACTCAGGACAAATTGCACAATAACTTTTAGGGTCCTGTTACCCTTGGAAAAATAAGAATTGAGGGTGAAAAGATCATTTTTGTGGAAAAAATATGATTTTTTAATTGTATGGCTTTATGTTATAAACTTCTGTGAAGCCCATGGGGGTTCAAAGTTCTCACCACACATCTAGATAAGTTCCTTAGGGGGTCTAGTTTCCAAAATGGTGTCATTTGTGGGGGGGTTCCACTGTTTTGGTACATCAGGAGTTTTCCAAACGCGACATGGTGTCCGATCTCAATTCCAGCCAAAAACGTCAAATGGCGCTGCTTCCCTTCCGAGCTCTGCCATGCGCCCAAATAGTGGTTTACCCCCACATGTGGGGTATCAGCGTACTCAGGACAAATTGCACAATAACTTTTAGGGTCCTGTTACCCTTGGAAAAATAAGAATTGAGGGTGAAAAGATCATTTTTGTGGAAAAAATATGATTTTTTAATTGTACCGCTGTACGTTATAAACCTCTGTAAAGCCCTTGTGGGTTCAAAGTTCTCACCACATATCTAGATAAGTTCCTTGGGGGGTCTAGTTTCCAAAATGGGGTCACTTGTAGGGGGTTTCCACTGTTTAGGTACATCAGGGACTCTCCAAACGTGACATGGCGTCCAATCTGAATTCCAGCCAATTTTGCATTGAAAAAGTCAAACGGCGCTCCTTCCATTCTGAGCTCTGCCATGCGCCGAAACAGTCATTCCCCCCCACATATCGGGTATCTGCGTACTCAGGACAAATTGCACAATAACTTTTGCAGTTCAATTTCTCCTGTTACCCTTGGTAAAATAAAAAAAATTGAACCTGAAGTATTTTTTTTATGAAAAAAAGTTAGATGTTCATTTTTTTTTAAATATTCAAAAAAATTCCTGTGACGCACCTAAAGGGTTAATAAACTTCTTGAATGTGGTTTTGAGCACCTTAAGGGGTGCAGTTTTTAGAATGGTGTCACTTTTGGGTATTTTCTATCATATAGACCCCTCAAAGTGGCTTCAAATGTGATGTGGTCCTAAAAATAAAATGGTGTTGTAAAAATGAGAAATCGCTGGTCAACTTTTAACCCTTATAACTTCCTAACAAAAAAAAATTTTGGTTCCAAAATTGTGCTGATGTAAAGTAAACATGTGGGAAATGTTACTTATCAAGTTTTTTGTGTGCCATATCTCTGTGATTTAAGGGCATAAAAATTCAAAGTTGGAAAATTGCGAAATTTTCAAAATTTTCGCCAAATTTCCGTTTTTCTCACAAATAAACGCAAGTTATTTGAATGAAATTTTACCACTATCATGAAGTACAATATGTCACGAGAAAACAATGTCAGAATCACCGGGATCCATGGAAGCGTTTGAGAGTTATGACCTCATAAAGGTACAGTGGTCAGAATTGTAAAAATTGGCCCGGTCATGAACGTGCAAACCACCCTTGGGGGTGAAGGGGTTAAATAATAAATAATAAATACAACATAAGTGAGATTAAAATACCTTTATTTAACAATAGTGGTACATATATATGAAAAGCTTTGTGTGCTCAAACTATTTAAAATATACACCTATATAGGTTTAATAAACACAAAGGTCCTCATGTATGAAGCATGTGATTACACCCTCTATATATTTGCCCTATAAGAAAGTGACATGAAATATATAAGGAGCCAGGACCAAATGTATCTAGGCTCAAAAGAAAGTGACTGCGCACAAAAAACAAAATATAAAGGTGTAATCTAGCCAACAGCAATAAAATTTCAACCAATATATAAAGTGCAAAGTGCTTAGTGCAAAATAGCAAGAGAGGTGAAGGAGGACAATTGAGGGTGTATACCTTTAAGGACCGCTGGTGAATGAGCAACACAGCCCCAACGCGCGTTTCGGAATAAATCCTTCATCAGGGGGTTGTTGCTCATTCACCAGTGGTCCTTAAAGGTAGTTAGAAATGGTAATTTATTAAATCACATTCTATTTTATTATTTATGTTCTACCATTTCTTTGTGGTATTGCTTGCAATCAGGTTAATTGGATTCTTAGGTAACCAAGGAGGATAGCAGGGGAATAGACTAGGCAACAAGATAACCAGAGAGGTTGGTAGCCTAGCGGATTGCAGACCCCTAAACTGACAACACAACTAGAATTAGCCATGGGACGTACCTACGATGCCCTAGACGCCTTGGCACAGCCAAAGAATTAACTAAGCCTAAAGAGAGAAGAGGGAAAGCTAAACTGCCCCGGAGTAGGACCCCAAAGGAATAGATAGCCCCCGAACATATATTGCCGGTGAGACAAGATGAGGCACAAAACACAGGCAGAAAATAGAGTAAGCAAATGATGGGGCCCAAACTGTCTAGATAGAACAGGACAGGAAAGGATACTGTCGCCAATCACGTAAAAAACCCTACGAACAAATCCAACACGTCTGATATGCAAAAATACTGAGGCCACACGACCTCTCCCCCACTAATCAGAACTCTGGTGTGAACTGTATGCAAAACAAAAGATACTGATATAGCAGGGGATTAGAAATACTGAAAAGACTGACATGAGCTGTGGCATATGGAACATAGTCCAGCACAGGTCCCAGCAGGGAACAAGGCTGAACTCACAACATGAAAGCAGAAATCAGAGGAAAGCAAAAAATGGATCAAATGCAAAAAGATTCAAGCAGACAAATAACTTATCTGAAAGATGCAGGACAAAGCAGGAGGCAAGCAGACTTCCAAAATGCTCAGGAAGAAAGCCAAATCACCGGCAACCACTGAGGGAAGGTTGCTCACTTAAATCTCTCCAGTCTGTAACTCCTGACCTCTGTCAGCCAGACCAGCTCCATTACCAGCAGCAACCACCAGAGGGAACCCAAACTCAGAAGCCAGGTCAAAAGTGTTCACAACAAGCAACATTACAAACAGAATTCCAAACATTACAACTTTACAAACAGCATTACATAAAGTACCGTATTTAACCAAGAACTATTAAGTAAAGCAAAACTATTATACCCCCTGACTTAGATTAATATTACATAGGATCGTAAAGGTAGTAGTGTACCAAAACAAGAGCAAAGAGTGTTAAAAGTGTATTAAAATCAACTTGATGCTGATAGAAAGCTATTGACAAATGAATAATAAAATATATGTTTATTGGCAACACAAGTGAATAAGTGATTAAGGGTATAATTATCCCAAGACATGATAAATACACAAGTATTAATTATCTCTATATATAAAAATGAATGTGTGTGTATCACCAACCAATCACAAAGCATCTTTCATTTCACCAGAGCTGTTCAAAAGAAGCTGAGCTGTGATTGGTTGTTATGAGCAACAGTTTTCCTTGCAACCAATCACTAAGCATCTATCATTTCACCAGAGCTGGTTACAATAAGCTGAGCTGTGATTGGTTGCTATGACCAACAGTTTTCCCACTTGACAACACCTCAGCAGACACTGACATGGTGGGAGAAATATAGAATCCCTGGGAACATAAGCTCCCAGCCATTGTCTGCTCCCCAGACAGGAGCACAGAGCACATGACAGAAATGAATCCCCCCTCCCGTTCCCATATATCCATCACACATCCTCCATCCCATAGGCACATCTTCCCTCTTAAAGGGATCATTGGTATGGAAATCAGAGCAAATCCATCCAATGCTTTGGTTTTGACCCCAGGCCTCTCTTAAAGGGATCCCCGATATGGAAGTTAGGACAGTTCCAATCAGCTCTGTGGTTCTGACCCCAGGGTCTCTTGAAGGGATCATTGGTATGGAATTTAGGGAAAATCCACTCTGCTCTTAGGTACTGACTCCAGGCCCTTCTTAAAGGGATCTCCGGTATCGAAGTCAGGGCAAATCCATCCAGTGCTTTAATTCTGACCCCAGGCCTCTCTTAAAGGGATCCCCGGTATGGAAGTCAGGACAATTGCCTTCAAATGCTCTGACACTGACCCCAGGCTCTCTTAAAGGGATCTCCTGTATGGAAGTTAGGGCAAATCCCTCCACGCTGTGATTTTGACCCCAGGGTTCTATTAAAGGGATCATTGGTATGGAAGTCAGGGCAAATCCACTTAGCGCTCTGGTTTTGATCCCAGGCTCTCTTAAAGGGATCCCCAATATGGAAGTTAGGACCGTTCCACTTAGCGCTCTGGTACTGACTCCAGGCTGACGGGATGATGTGGGATATTAGGGGTAGTAGTCCAGTAGCTTTGGCTGACGGGATGATGTGTGATATTAGGGGTAGTTGTCCGGTGGCTCTAGGAGTAGTAGTCCGGTGGCTCTGGCTGACGGGATGATGTGGGATATTAGGGGTAGTAGTCCGGTGGCTCTGACTGACGGGATGATGTGGGATATTAGTGGTAGTTGTCCGGTGGCTCTGGCTGACGGGATGATGTGGGATATTATGGGTAGTAGTCCGGAGGCTCTGGCTGACGGGATGATGTGGGATATTATGGGTAGTAGTCCGGTATCTCTGGCTGATGGGATGATGAGGCATATTAGGGGTAGTAGTCCGGTAGCTCTGGCTGACGGGATGATGTGGGATATTAGGGGTAGTAGTCCGGTGGCTCTGGCTAATGGGATGATGTGGGATATTAGGGGTAGTAGTCCGGTGGCTCTGGCTGACGGGATGATGTGGGATATTAGGGGTAGTAGTCCAGTGGCTCTGGCTGACGGTTTGATGTGGGATATTAGGGGTAGTAGTCCGGTAGCTCTGGCTGACGGGATGATGTTGGATATTATGGGTAGTAGTCCGGTATCTCTGGCTGATGGGATGATGAGGCATATTAGGGGTAGCAGTCCAGTGGCTCTGGCTGATGGGATGATGTGGGATATAAGGGGTAGTAGTCCGGTGGCTCTGGCTGACGGGATGATGTGGGTGTGATGAAGGAGCAGCCGCCATCTTAGATATGGGGCCACATGTCTGAGCTTGGCATCCATTTTGGTCTAAGTTCAGGAATTCCAGGCAGTTAACGGCTTCTATACCCCCAGGTGCTGTGTAATTAGTAAATACAAGCAGGATTTAGTGTTCCAATGCTAAATAGCCAGGGCCATTGGTGTGATAATGAGGATAGGCCCAAAACAGAGCTTCAAAGCTCAGGTACGGAGCCGTGCCAGCAGGGGGCTGGAAAAAAGCCTAGGGCTTCAATTAGAATGTACCTGCTAGCAGACGCAGGAATATACATCCTTTGTGTGTCCCAGACGCTTTGGCTCCATCCTAGGAGCATGGATTATTAGCCCACCCTCTGACACAGGGGGAAGAACCTAGCGTGTTTAAGGACTAGCCACCCCTGGCAGACATCCTCTTTTTCACACAGAAGATCCGGACGATGACTATCTAAGAAGGACCTGGGGACAGACCTGCCGAGGGGAGCAGCGGCCCATGCTTTGGGGGTCTGTCCAGCAACTAAGATTCTTGTACCTGTGGACTGCAGAGCTCCCCAGCACCCACATGACCCTACAATCTGGTAAATTGACCTCCAGCTTAATATCTTAAGTCTTGTACCCTTATTGTTATATCTTTTCTCTGACTGTAAATTTACTGTATATTTCTGTAATTATCTAGTGCGCCCTTAAGGCAATTAAACTATAAACTTAATCTTGGGCTGATGCTTTTACTCTGATCACGAACCTTAGAACCCCCAGCGGGTAACAGGACCTCCTCCCCGGCGACCATTTGCTCTAGGTGCAGTTCCCTTACTGACCTGAGAGACAAAGGGGGCGCCAGAGAGCTGTGCCTGTGTAGTTACGTCACGGTGGTGACGTGGGAGGAACGGGTCTGTGTGTGTTCCTCCACACTTGGTGGCAAGCGGTGGGATCAGAGTAATAGTGTGCATGGGACCCCTACTCCCAGACACTAGAGACTACCAGCGGTAACTTTCACTGCTGGGGTCTTAAGGTCAGCCCAGCACTAGACGGTCAGAGTGCAAATATAATAAGTTGTGTGCGAGGCCAGGGTTGAAGCTGTGTCAGTAACCGGCGGTTCCCAAGATGGCGGAAGGCACCAGGAGTAGGACAAAGGGGGAGGCCAATGCTATGGTCTATGAGGAGGTGGTGGGCAATACCAATGAAGGCGAGGGGGAGCTCAGCCAGGGCTCCCAAGGAGCCACACCCCCGTGCTCAGTCCCGCAGTGGACTGCCCACCACCTGCCCACCCCAGCCTGTCCAGATTGGAGGCCCTTTTCCAAGCAGCTATGGCACAGCTCGAGGCTGGTAATGACGCCGCCCATGACAGACTCCTAGCGGCAGCAGAGAAAGCAGCGGAGCGTGAGCAAGCGGCGGCCGAGAGAGCAGCGGAGCGTGAGCATACTGAACGCCTTGAAGCTGCGGAGCGCCGGCACCGACTGGAGATGGCTGAGCACGGGCTCCCGCTGGACACTCCAGCCCCACCAGGGACCAAGGCTTCCAAGGTCCGGGCGGAGGACTTTCCCTTGCTTGAAAAGGATGGAGACCTGGATTCCTTTCTGCTGGCCTTTGAAAGAACCTGCCTCCAACACCATCTGGCCCTGGATCAGTGGGCAAGGTACCTGACCCCCCATTTGAGGGGTAAGTTCCTGGCAGTTTTGGGGGACTTACCTGCCGGGGAGGAGCAGGACTACAACAGCATCAAGCGGGCCCTGATCCAGCACTACAACCTCACCCCGGAGTCGTACCGCAGGAAGTTCCGGAACCTGCAGCGGGGCTCAAAGGACACCTGGACCGACCACATGTGGGCACTGCTGAGAGCTGCGGAGCACTGGACCTCGGGTCTAGAGCTCACCACCCGCCAGGAGGTCCAGGAACTGTTTGTCACGGAGCAGTTCTTGTGGAACTGCCCAGAGGACCTCCAGCTGTTCCTCCGTGACCGGAAACCAAAGGGGGCTTCTGTTACAGCCGCCCTGGCAGACGAGTATGCCAACAATAGGGCCTCTGAGCTGAAGAAGCCTGCCAGCAGCACCTGGAGAGGGGGTAAGCCCAGTCCTGCCCCTGTCCCCCCAGCCCCCAGAGTGCAAGGGGTGTACCCCCCTGCTGCCCTCTCCAGGCCAGGAGCAGAACCCAGACGTTGTCATCATTGCAACCAGCCGGGACACTTTAAGGCTGCGTGTCCCCAGCGCCATAAGGCCCCAACCCTGTCCCAGAAACCGTCCACTGTTTTGTGTGTGGGAGGGGGTGGTGGGAGGTCCCTGGACAATTACCAACCCATCACCATCGGCCGCTCAGCGGTCATAGTACTGCGGGACACAGGCGCTGAACGAACCCTGGTACGTCCTGAGGTGGTGTCCCCTCAAGACTTGGTGCCTGGGAAAACCCTTTCCATCTCCGGAATTGGAGGTGTTGAACCGGCGCTGCCCGTCGCCAAGGTGTTTTTGGACTGGGGCGCCGGGAGGGGAATGCGGGAGGTGGGAGTAACGCCAAATATTCCTGCCAATGTGTTGCTTGGGACCGATTTGTGGTGGCTAGTGTCTCAGTATGTGGCCACTGAACCCCCAAGTCCGGCTCCCCAAGAATGTCATGACCCTACTGTGACTGCCAATGCTAATGTATTGAATGTGCCTCCAACAATGGTGGTGGGAGTAATGCCAACTACTGTGACTGCCAATGCTAATGTATTGAATGTGCCTCCAACAATGGAGGTGGGAGTAATGCCAAATTTTCCTGCCAATGTATTGCTTGAGACCGATTTGGGGCGGCTAGTGACTCAGTGGGTGACCACTGAACCCCCAAGTCCGGCTCCCCAAGAATGTCATGACTCTACTGTGAATGCTAATGTTAATGTGTTGAATGTGCCTCCAACAGTGGAGGGAGTGAAACCTGATGGTAAGCCATGCACTGACACTACACACGCAGGGCTCACAGTGAGGACAGGTGAGAAGCCTGCAGGGGAGAGCTCAGAGGTGGAGGGAGGGGCTGCTATGGGCAGTGTAGGGCCTCTAAGTGAATCCAGCCTGCTGAGTCGAGGGCCTCTGCAGAAAGAGGAACAGGCCATGGGGGGAGGGGGCGTCCCAGGAGAGGAGCCACCAGGTAAGACCCCAGGGCAGGAGTTCCCCACATCCGGGATGTCAGGAGGCCAGGGAAGTCTGCCTGACCCGGCGACTTGGTCGGGGGCCGAGGGGAAGCAGGCGCTACCTGTGGTCTCAGCGGTTGTGGCCGCTGTTACCAGGAGTAGAAGCGCTGGAGCCCAAGGAGCCTCCCGGAGGTCCGACGGTTCACCTCTCTCCAACCAAGTGGCTGCTGAGTCAGACAGCGGCCAGGAGACAGATCCCGGGGAGCTGACAGAGGAGGTGGCAGTTTCGTCAATTCTTGCCACATCGAGTCAGGGATTTCAGGCAGCGTTGGAAGCTGACGCTAGCCTGAAAGCTCTCAAGGAGCAGGCGGCACAGCCTCCCCTGGAGTCCGACCGCGAGCGAGTGGTCTGGGACCAGGGACGGCTGTACTGGGTAACGGTCCAGCAGGGTTCACCGGAGGCGTGGCCCAGGGACCGACAGTTAGTGGTACCCTATCCGTTCAGGGTAGAATTGTTGCGGATCGCACACGAGATTCCCATGGCCGGACACCTAGGGATCGCTAAAACCAGGGCCAGGCTAGCTCAGCATTTCTACTGGCCAGGAATGAGAACCGAGGTGATTGCCTACTGCCGTTCGTGTGACACCTGTCAGAGGGTGGTGAAGGCGCGGCGGCGCCCCAAAGCCCCACTGGTAACTCTGCCCATCATCGAAGAGCCTTTTTCGAGGGTGGCTGTGGATCTCATTGGACCTCTGTCCACTCCCAGCCGGTCCGGGAAATGCTTCATACTAACGGTAGTGGAGTATGCCACCCGGTACCCGGTGGCGGTAGCTTTGTCGTCCATTCGGGCCGAAAAAGTGGCCACTGCCTTACTGGAGATTTTCTCCAGAGTGGGGTTTCCCCAGGAAATGCTCACCGACCGAGGGACCCAGTTCATGTCGCAGATGATGGAGTCTCTCTGTAAGCTGGTACAGGTGCACCATCTGGTAGCCAGCCCGTACCACCCACAGACCAATGGCCTGTGTGAGCGGTTCAATGGCACCTTAAAGCAGATGCTGAAGATGTTGGTCGACTCCCATGGGAGAGACTGGGAGCGGTATCTCCCACACCTGCTGTTTGCCTACCGAGAGGTCCCACAGGCCTCAACAGGGTTCTCCCCCTTTGAGCTCCTGTACGGGCGACGTGTACAGGGGCCCCTGGCTCTGGTGAAGGAAGCATGGGAAGGGGATTTGGCTACCCCTGGAGTGTCGGTCACTGAGTATGTCGTGCACTTCCGGGACAGAATGACGGCCTTGACATGGCTGGTGCATGACAATTTGGCCCAAGCCCAGGCTGAACAGAAGCGGTGGTACGACCAGAATGCTTGTGAGCGGACCTACGAGGTGGGTCAAAAGGTGTGGGTACTGGTCCCCGTACCTCAAAACAAGCTTCGGGCGGCCTGGGAGGGTCCATACCTCGTGCACCAGCGGCTCCACGCTGTCACCAATCTGGTCACCCTGGACCACGCCCGTGGAAGGAGGAAGTCCTTCCACGTGAACATGATGAAGGCCCATCATGAGCGGGAGGCTTGTGCCCACCCAGTGTGCAACCTTCCCGGCAAGGAGAGGGTGCGGAAGGGCGCATGGTGGATCACAGGAATGTGATACCCCCTAGCGCCCTTTAAAGCAGGGAGGTGTGATGAAGGAGCAGCCGCCATCTTAGATATGGGGCCACATGTCTGAGCTTGGCATCCATTTTGGTCTAAGTTCAGGAATTACAGGCAGTTAACGGTTTCTATACCCCCAGGTGCTGTGTAATTAGTAAATACAAGCAGGATTTAGTGTTCCAATGGTAAATAGCCAGGGCCATTGGTGTGATAATGAGGATAGGCCCAAAACAGAGCTTCAAAGCTCAGGTACGGAGCCGTGCCAGCAGGGGGCCGGAAAAAAGCCTAGGGCTTCAATTAGAATGTACCTGCTAGCAGACGCAGGAATAAACGTCCTTTGTGTGTCCCAGACGCTTTGGCTCCATCCTAGGAGCATGGATTATTAGCCCACCCTCTAACACAGGGGGAGCAACCTAGTGTGTTTAAGGACTAGCCGCCCCTGGCAGACATCCTCTTTTTCACACAGAAGATCCGGACGATGACTATCTAAGAAGGACTTGGGGACAGACCTGCCGAGGGGAGCAGCGGCCCATGCTTTGGGGGTCTGTCCGGCAACTAAGATTCTTGTACCTGTGGACTGCAGAGCTCCCCAGCACCCACATGACCCTACAATCTGGTAAATTGACCTCCAGCTTAATATCTTAAGTCTTGTACCCTTATTGTTATATCTTTTTTCTGACTGTAAATTTACTGTATATTTCTGAAATTATCTAGTGCGCCCTTAAGGCAATTAAAATATAAACTTAATCTTGGGCTGATGCTTTTACTCTGATCACGAACCTTAGAACCCCCAGCGGGTAACAGGACCTCCTCCCCGGCGACAATTTGCTCTAGGTGCAGTTCCCTTACTGACCTGAGAGACAAAGGGGGCGCCGGAGAGCTGTGCCTGTGTAGTTACGTCACGGTGGTGACGCGGGAGGAACGGGTCTGTGTGTGTTCCTCCACAGAGGGATATTAGGGGTAGTAGTCCGGTGGCTCTGGCTGACGGGATGATGTGGGATATTAGGGTTAGTAGTCCGGTGGCTCTGGCTAATGGGATGATGTGGGATATTAGGGATAGTAGTCCGGTAGCTCTGGCTGACGGGATGATGTGGGATATTAGGGGTAGTAGTCCAGTGGCTCTTGCTGATGGGATGATGTGGGATATTAGTAGTCCGGTGGCTCTGGCTGACGGGATGATGTGGGATATTAGTGGTAGTAGTCCAGTGGCTCTTGTTGATGGGATGATGTGGGATATTAGGGATAGTAGTCCGGTAGCTCTGGCTGACGGGATGATGTGGGATATTAGGGGTAGTAGTCCAGTGGCTCTTGCTGATGGGATGATGTGGGATATTAGTAATCCGGTGGCTCTGGCTGACGGGATGATGTGGGATATTAAGTGTAGTAGTCCACTGGCTCTGGCTGACGGGATGATGTGGGATATTAGGGGTAGTAGTCCGGTAGCTCAGCCTCACGGAATGAAGAGGGATATTAGGGGTAGTAGTCTGGTGGCTCTGGCTGACGGGATGATGTGGGATATTAGGGGTAGTAGTCCGGTGGCTCTGGCTGATGGGATGATGTGGGATATTAGGGGTAGTAGTCCGGTGGCTCTGGCTGACGGGATGATGTGGGATATTAGGGGTAGTAGTCCGGTGGCTCTGGCTGACGGGATGATGTGGGATATTAGGGGTAGTAGTCTGGTGGCTCTGGCTGACGGGACGTTGTGGGATATTAGGGGTAGTAGTCCGGTAGCTCTGGCTGATGGGATGATGTGGGATATTAGGGGTAGTAGTCTGGTGGCTCTGGCTGACGGGATGATGTGGCATATTAGTGGTAGTAGTCCAGTGGCTCTGGCTGACAGGATGATGTAGGATATTAGGGGTAGTAGTCTGGTGGCTCTGTCTGACGGGACGTTGTGGGATATTAGGGGTAGTAGTCCACTGGCTCTGGCTGACGGGATGATGTGGGATATTAGGGGTAGTAGTCCGGTGGCTCTGGCTGACGGGATGATGTGGGATATTAGGGGTAGTAGTCCACTGGCTCTGGCTGACGGGATGATGTGGGATATTAGGGGTAGTAGTCCGGTGGCTCTGGCTGACGGGACGTTGTGGGATATTAGGGGTAGTAGTCGGGTAGCTCTGGCTGACGGGATGATGTGGGATATTAGGGGCAGTAGTCTGGTGGCTCTGGCTGACGGGATGATGTGGGATATTAGGGGTAGTAGTCCACTGGCTCTGGCTGACGGGATGATGTGGGATATTAGGGGTAGTATTCTGGTGGCTCTGGCTGACGGGATGATGTGGGATATTAGGGGTAGTAGTCTGGTGGCTCTGGCTGACGGGATGATGTGGGATATTAGGGGTAGTAGTCCAGTAGCTCTGGCTGACGGGATGATGTGGGATATTAGGGGTAGTAGTCTGGGGGCTCTGGCTGACGGGATGATGTGGGATATTAGGGGTAGTAGTCTGGTGGCTCTGGCTGACGGGATGATGTGGCATATTAGGGGTAGTAGACCGGTGGCTCTGGCTGATGGGATGATGTAGGATATTAGGGGTAGTAATCCGGTGGCTCTGGCTGATGGGATGATGTGGGATATTAGGGGTAGTAGTCCGGTGTCTCTTGCTGATGGGATGATGTGGGATATAAGTAGTCCGTTGGCTCTGGCTGACGGGATGATGTGGGATATTAGGGGTAGTAGTCTGGTGGCTCTGGCTGACGGGACGTTGTGGGATATTAGGGGTAGTAGTCCGGTAGCTCTGGCTGACGGGATGATGTGGGATATTAGGGGTAGTAGTCTGGTGGCTCTGGCTGACGGGATGATGTGGCATATTAGGGGTAGTAGTCCAGTGGCTCTGGCTGACAGGATGATGTAGGATATTAGGGGTAGTAGTCTGGTGGCTCTGGCTGACGGGACGTTGTGGGATATTAGGGGTAGTAGTCCGGTAGCTCTGGCTGACGGGATGATGTGGGATATTAGGGGTAGTAGTCTGGTGGCTCTGGCTGACGGGATGATGTGGCATATTAGGGGTAGTAGTCCAGTGGCTCTGGCTGACAGGATGATGTAGGATATTAGGGGTAGTAGTCTGGTGGCTCTGTCTGACGGGACGTTGTGGGATATTAGGGGTAGTAGTCCACTGGCTCTGGCTGACGGGATGATGTGGGATATTAGGGGTAGTAGTCCGGTGGCTCTGGCTGACGGGATGATGTGGGATATTAGGGGTAGTAGTCCACTGGCTCTGGCTGACGGGATGATGTGGGATATTAGGGGTAGTAGTCCGGTGGCTCTGGCTGACGGGACGTTGTGGGATATTAGGGGTAGTAGTCCGGTAGCTCTGGCTGACGGGATGATGTGGGATATTAGGGGCAGTAGTCTGGTGGCTCTGGCTGACGGGATGATGTGGGATATTAGGGGTAGTAGTCCACTGGCTCTGGCTGACGGGATGATGTGGGATATTAGGGGTAGTATTCTGGTGGCTCTGGCTGACGGGATGATGTGGGATATTAGGGGTAGTAGTCTGGTGGCTCTGGCTGACGGGATGATGTGGGATATTAGGGGTAGTAGTCCAGTAGCTCTGGCTGACGGGATGATGTGGGATATTAGGGGTAGTAGTCTGGTGGCTCTGGCTGACGGGATGATGTGGGATATTAGGGGTAGTAGTCTGGTGGCTCTGGCTGACGGGATGATGTGGCATATTAGGGGTAGTAGACCGGTGGCTCTGGCTGATGGGATGATGTAGGATATTAGGGGTAGTAATCCGGTGGCTCTGGCTGACAGGATGATGTGGGATATTAGGGGTAGTAGTCCGGTAGCTCTGGCTGACGGGATGATGTGGGATATTAAGGGTAGTAGTCCGGTGGCTCTGGCTGATGGGACGATGTGGGATATTAGGGGTAGTAGTCCGGTAGCTCTGGCTGACGGGATGATGTGGGATATTAGGGGTAGTAGTCCAGTGGCTCTTGCTGATGGGATGATGTGGGATATTAGTGATAGTTGCCCGGTGGTTCTGGCTGACGGGACGATGTGGGATATTAGGGGTAGTAGTCCGATGGCTCTGGCTGATGGGATGATGTGGGATATTAGTGGTAGTAGTCCGGTGGCTCTGGCTGATGGGATAATGTGGGATATTAGGGGTAGTAGTCCGGTGGCTCTGGCTGACGGGATGATGTGGGATATTAGGGGTAGTAGTCCGTGGCTCTGGCTGATGGGATGATGTGGGATATTAGGGGTAGTATTCTGATTGCTCTGGCTGACAGGATGATGTGGGATATTAGCGGTAGTAATCTGGTGGCTCTGGCTGATGGGATAATGTGGGATATTAGGGGTAGTAGTCCGGAAGCTCTGGCTGATGGGATGATGTGGGATATTAGGGGTAGTAGTCCACTGCCTCTGGCTGACGGGATGATGTGGGATATTAGGGGTAGTAGTTCGGTGGCTCTGGCTGACGGGATGATGTGGGATATTAGGGGTAGTAGTCCACTGCCTCTGGCTGACAGGATGATGTGGGATATTAGGGGTAGTAGTCTGGTGGCTCTGGCTGACGGGATGATGTGGGATATTAGGGGTAGTAATCCGGTGGCTCTGGCTGACGGGATGATGTGGGATATTAGTGGTAGTAGTGCGGTGGCTCTGGCTGACGGGATTATGTGGGATATTAGGGGTAGTATTCTGGTGGCTCTGGCTGACGGGATGATGTGGGATATTAGGGGTAGTAGTCTGATGGCTCTGGCTGACGGGATGATGTGGGATATTAGGGGTAGTAGTCCAGTGGCTCTGGCTGACGAGACGATGTGGGATATTAGGGATAGTAGTCCGGTAGCTCTGGCTGACGGGATGATGTGGGATATTAAGGGTAGTAGTCTGGTGGCTCTGGCTGACGGGATGATGTGGCATATTAGGGGTAGTAGACCGGTGGCTCTGGCTGATGGGATGATGTAGGATATTAGGGGTAGTAGTCCGGTGGCTCTGGCTGACAGGATGATGTGGGATATTAGGGGTAGTATTCCGTGGCTCTGGCTGACAGGATGATGTGGGATATTAGCGGTAGTAATCTGGTGGCTCTGGCTGATGGGATAATGTGGGATATTAGGGGTAGTAGTCCAGAAGCTCTGGCTGATGGGATGATGTGGGATATTAGGGGTAGTAGTCCACTGGCTCTGGCTGACGGGATGATGTGGGATATTAGGGGTAGTAGTTCGGTGGCTCTGGCTGACGGGATGATGTGGGATATTAGGGGTAGTAGTTCGGTGGCTCTGGCTGACAGGATGATGTGGGATATTAGCGGTAGTAATCTGGTGGCTCTGGCTGATGGGATAATGTGGGATATTAGGGGTAGTAGTCCGGAAGCTCTGGCTGATGGGATGATGTGGGATATTAGGGGTAGTAGTCCACTGGCTCTGGCTGACGGGATGATGTGGGATATTAGGAGTAGTAGTCCGGTGGCTCTGGCTGACAGGATGATGTGGGATATTAGGGGTAGTAGTCCGGTGGCTCTGGCTGACAGGATGATGTGGGATATTAGGGGTAGTAGTCCGGTGGCTCTGGCTGACGGGATGATGTGGGATATTAGGGGTAGTAGTCCGTGGCTCTGGCTGACGGGATGATGAGGGATATTAGGGGTAGTAGTCCACTGGCTCTGGCTGACGGGATGATGTGGGATATTAGGGGTAGTAGTTCGGTGGCTCTGGCTGACAGGATGATGTGGGATATTAGGGGTAGTAGTCCGGTAGCTCTGGCTGACGGGATGATGTGGGATATTAGGGGTAGTAGTCTGGTGGCTCTGGCTGACGGGATGATGTGGGATCTTAGGGGTAGTAATCCGGTGGCTCTGGCTGACGGGATGATGTGGGATATTAGTGGTAGTAGTCCGGTGGCTCTGGCTGACGGGATGATGTGGGATATTAGGGGTAGTAGTCCGGTAGCTCTGGCTGACGGGAGGATGTGGGATATTAGGGGTAGTAGTCTGATGGCTCTGGCTGACGGGATGATGTGGGATATTAGGGGTAGTAGTCCGGTGGCTCTGGCTGACGGGATGATGTGGGATATTAAGGGTAGTAGTCTGGTGGCTCTGGCTGACGGGATGATGTGGCATATTAGGGGTAGTAGACCGGTGGCTCTGGCTGATGGGATGATGTAGGATATTAGGGGTAGTAATCCGGTGGCTCTGGCTGACAGGATGATGTGGGATATTAGGGGTAGTAGTCCGGTAGCTCTGGCTGACGAGACGATGTGGGATATTAGGGATAGTAGTCCGGTAGCTCTGGCTGACGGGATGATGTGGGATATTAAGGGTAGTAGTCTGGTGGCTCTGGCTGACGGGATGATGTGGCATATTAGGGGTAGTAGACCGGTGGCTCTGGCTGATGGGATGATGTGGGATATTAGGGGTAGTACTCCGGTAGCTCTGGCTGACGGGATGATGTGGGATATTAGGGGTAGTAGTCTGGTGGCTCTGGCTGACGGGATGATGTGGCATATTAGGGGTAGTAATCCGGTGGCTCTGGCTGATGGGATGATGTAGGATATTAGGGGTAGTAATCCGGTGGCTCTGGCTGACAGGATGATGTGGGATATTAGGGGTAGTAGTCCGGTAGCTCTGGCTGACGGGATGATGTGGGATATTAAGGGTAGTAGTCCGGTGGCTCTGGCTGACAGGATGATGTGGGATATTAGGGGTAGTAATCCGGTGGCTCTGGCTGACGGGATGATGTGTGATATTAGTGGTTGTAGTCCGGTGGCTCTGGCTGATGGGACGATGTGGGATATTAGGGGTAGTAGTCCGGTAGCTCTGGCTGACGGGATGATGTGGGATATTAGGGGTAGTACTCCGGTAGCTCTGGCTGACGGGATGATGTGGGATATTAGTGATAGTTGCCCGGTGGTTCTGGCTGACGGGACGATGTGGGATATTAGGGGTAGTAGTCCGATGGCTCTGGCTGATGGGATGATGTGGGATATTAGGGGTAGTACTCCGGTAGCTCTGGCTGATGGGATGATGTGGGATATTAGGGGTAGTAATCCGGTGGCTCTGGCTGACAGGATGATGTGGGATATTAGGGGTAGTACTCCGGTAGCTCTGGCTGACGGGATGATGTGGGATATTAGGGGTAGTAGTCTGGTGGCTCTGGCTGACGGGATGATGTGGCATATTAGGGGTAGTAATCCGGTGGCTCTGGCCGATGGGATGATGTAGGATATTAGGGGTAGTAATCCGGTGGCTCTGGCTGACAGGATGATGTGGGATATTAGGGGTAGTAGTCCGGTAGCTCTGGCTGATGGGATGATGTGGGATATTAGTGATAGTTGCCCGGTGGTTCTGGCTGACGGGACGATGTGGGATATTAGGGGTAGTAGTCCGATGGCTCTGGCTGATGGGATGATGTGGGATATTAGGGGTAGTACTCCGGTAGCTCTGGCTGACGGGATGATGTGGGATATTAGGGGTAGTAATCCGGTGGCTCTGGCTGACAGGATGATGTGGGATATTAGGGGTAGTACTCCGGTAGCTCTGGCTGACGGGATGATGTGGGATATTAGGGGTAGTAGTCTGGTGGCTCTGGCTGACGGGATGATGTGGCATATTAGGGGTAGTAATCCGGTGGCTCTGGCTGATGGGATGATGTAGGATATTAGGGGTAGTAATCCGGTGGCTCTGGCTGACAGGATGATGTGGGATATTAGGGGTAGTAGTCCGGTAGCTCTGGCTGACGGGATGATGTGGGATATTAAGGGTAGTAGTCCGGTGGCTCTGGCTGACAGGATGATGTGGGATATTAGGGGTAGTAATCCGGTGGCTCTGGCTGACGGGATGATGTGTGATATTAGCGGTTGTAGTCCGGTGGCTCTGGCTGATGGGACGATGTGGGATATTAGGGGTAGTAATCCGGTGGCTCTGGCTGACGGGATGATGTGTGATATTAGCGGTTGTAGTCCGGTAGCTCTGGCTGACGGGATGATGTGGGATATTAGTGATAGTTGCCCGGTGGTTCTGGCTGATGGGACGATGTGGGATATTAGGGGTAGTAGTCCGATGGCTCTGGCTGATGGGATGATGTGGGATATTAGTGGTAGTAGTCCGGTGGCTCTGGCTGATGGGATAATGTGGGATATTAGGGGTAGTAGTCCGGTGGCTCTGGCTGACAGGATGATGTGGGATATTAGCGGTAGTAATCTGGTGGCTCTGGCTGACAGGATGATGTGGGATATTAGGGGTAGGAGTCCGGAAGCTCTGGCTGACGGGATGATGTGGGATATTAGGGGTAGTAGTCCACTGGCTCTGGCTGACGGGATGATGTGGGATATTAGGGGTAGTAGTCCGGTAGCTCTGGCTGACGGGATGATGTGGGATATTAGGGGTAGTAATCTGGTGGCTCTGGCTGACGGGATGATGTGGGATATTAGGGGTAGTAGTCCGGTAGCTCTGGCTGACGGGATTATGTGGGATATTAGGGGTAGTAGTCCGTGGCTCTGGCTGACGGGATGATGTGGGATATTAGGGGTAGTATTCTGGTTGCTCTGGCTGACAGGATGATGTGGGATATTAGGGGTAGGAGTCCGGAAGCTCTGGCTGACGGGATGATGTGGGATATTAGGGGTAGTAGTCCGGTAGCTCTGGCTGACGGGATGATGTGGGATATTAGGGGTAGTAATCTGGTGGCTCTGCCTGACGGGATGATGTGGGATATTAGTGGTAGTAGTCCGGTGGCTCTGGCTGACGGGATGATGTGGGATATTAGGGGTAGTAGTCTGATGGCTCTGGCTGACGGGATGATGTGGGATATTAGGGGTAGTAGTCCGGTGGCTCTGGCTGACGAGACGATGTGGGATATTAGGGATAGTAGTCCGGTAGCTCTGGCTGACGGGATGATGTGGGATATTAAGGGTAGTAGTCTGGTGGCTCTGGCTGACGGGATGATGTGGGATATTAGGGATAGTAGTCTGGCGGCTCTGGCTGACGGGATGATGTGGGATATTAGGGGTAGTAGTCTGGTGGCTCTGGCTGACGGGATGATATTAGTGATAGTTGCCCGGTGGTTCTGGCTGACGAGATGATGTGGGATATTAGGGATAGTAGTTCGGTGGCTCTGGCTGACGGGATGATGTGGGATATTAGGGGTAGTAGTCCGTGGCTCTGGCTGATGGGATGATGTGGGATATTAGGGGTAGTATTCTGGTTGCTCTGGCTGATGGGATGATGTGGGATATTAGGGGTAGTAATCTGGTGGCTCTGGCTGACAGGATGATGTGGGATATTAGGGGTAGTAGTCCGGTGGCTCTGGCTGACGGGATGATGTGGGATATTAGGGGTAGTAGTCCGGTGGCTCTGGCTGACGGGATGATGTGGGATATTAGGGGTAGTAGTCCGTGGCTCTGGCTGATGGGATGATGTGGGATATTAGGGGTAGTAGTCCGTGGCTCTGGCTGATGGGATGATGTGGGATATTAGGGGTAGTAGTCCGTGGCTCTGGCTGACGGGATGATGTGGGATATTAGGGGTAGTAGTCTGGTGGCTCTGGCTGACGGGATGATGTGGGATATTAGGGGTAGTAGTCCGGTGGCTCTGGCTGACGGGATGATGTGGGATATTAGGGGTAGTAGTCCGTGGCTCTGGCTGATGGGATGATGTGGGATATTAGGAGTAGTAGTCCGGTGACTCTGGCTGACGGGATGATGTGGGATATTAGGGGTTGTAATCTGGTGGCTCTGGCTGACAGGATGATGTGTGATATTAGGGGTAGTAGTCCGGTTGCTCTGGCTGACGGGATGATGTGGGATATTAGGGGTAGTAGTCCGGTGGCTCTGGCTGACGGGATGATGTGGGATATTAGGGGTAGTAGTCCGGTAGCTCTGGCTGACGGGATGATGTGGGATATTAGGGGTAGTAGTCCGGTGGCTCTGGCTGACGGGATGATGTGGGATATTGGGGGTAGTAGTCCGGTGGCTCTGGCTGACAGGATAATGTGGGATATTAGGGGTAGTAGTCCGGTAGCTCTGGCTGACGGGATGATGTGGGATATTAGGGGTAGTAGTCCGGTAGCTCTGGCTGACGGGATGATGTGGGATATTAGGGGTAGTAGTCCGGTAGCTCTGGCTGACGGGATGATGTGGGATATTAGGGGTAGTAGTCCGGTAGCTCTGGCTGACGGGATGATGTGGGATATTAGGGGTAGTAGTCCGGTAGCTCTGGCTGACGGGATGATGTGGGATATTAGGGGTAGTAGTCCGGTGGCTCTGGCTGACGGGATGATGTGGGATATTAGGGGTAGTATTCTGGTTGCTCTGGCTGACGGGATGATGTGGGATATTAGGGGTAGTAATCTGGTGGCTCTGGCTGACAGGATGATGTGTGATATTAGGGGTAGTAGTCCGGTAGCTCTGGCTGACGGGATGATGTGGGATATTAGGGGTAGTAATCTGGTGGCTCTGGCTGACGGGATGATGTGGGATATTAGGGGTAGTAGTCCGGTAGCTCTGGCTGATGGGATGATGTGGGATATTAGGGGTAGTAGTCCGGTGGCTCTGGCTGACGGGATGATGTGGGATATTAGGGGTAGTAGTCCGGTAGCTCTGGCTGACGGGATGATGTGGGATATTAGGGGTAGTAATCTGGTGGCTCTGGCTGACGGGATGATGTGGGATATTAGGGGTAGTAGTCCGGTAGCTCTGGCTGATGGGATGATGTGGGATATTAGGGGTAGTAGTCCGGTGGCTCTGGCTGACGGGATGATGTGGGATATTAGGGGTAGTAGTCCGGTGGCTCTTGCTGACGGGATGATGTGAGATATTTGGGGTAGTAGTCCGGTAGTTCTGGCTGACGGGGCGATGTGGGATATTATAGTAAATGTGGCTATGCGGAGTGGGCGGGGCTGTACACTCAGCTTTATATATTTATAGATATAATCATTATAATTTGTTATAACTAACCGTAGTTAGTTACTATGTCCGGGCTGCGCCGGGCACTTCAGCTAGTAATAAATAGAGATGAATACATAAAAGTGATAAAAGTGACTGTGTCTGTTTTTCGGCATTTTTGACACTTTTTTTTGCAGTGTTGTTTGGGTGTGAATTACATGTGTGATTTGTCTACGGTGCATGTTTAATAATGCATTCACCAAAAATGCCTAAAAAACACTGGTCCCGGTGTCACAATATAACACGCTGGCTCTCAGCTGAGCCCCTCTGTTGGGCAATCACCTCTATAATCCACTCTGCATTGTACACTGATCCCTTATACTGGGCTTGTGTCATTTCCCAGCAGCCGTGATTTTGTAATACTCTTGCCTGTATTTGTCCGGCCGCCAAATGTTTACATACCTTAATCCTTCAATATCTTCTGTTACTGATTAATATTACTATCGGATCAGAATGCGAGAGTGCAGATGAAATACCTTTATAAGCCCCCGCCAGCCCTCATCTGCACATACCCCAGGAAGCATCATGGGGCCCGGAGCGCTGTGTCTCATCCTGCTATATGGGCTCATCGGGTCGTACGCGCAGCCCCCGTGAGTATACGCTGACCTTACATCTACTATATATATACTGACTGTATAGAGCCGCACATATAATTATATATACACTCATTGTAAATGGAAACACAACATCTGAGGGGGCAATGAAGTGGAAGAAAAAAAGGCATTTCTTGTTATCATATTGTTTAAATATAGATTTTTTATATAGAGATTTATAGGTATATCTATCATTGCTTTGCTTATATAGCACCATCATATTCCGCAGCGTTTTACAGACATCATCATCTGTCCGGTGACAGTCCGGTTACATTTTTTTTCTTTTCTTCGTATATGTACCTACCTACTGTCAATGTAATGCCTTTATGCATCTGTATCTGTACTTGTTCCGGCCTTGCTGCTGCAATGCTCTTAATTTCCCCATGGTGGGACGATTAAAGGATTATCTTTTCTTATCTCTGTCCCCATTGGGGCTCACAATCTAAATTCGCTATCAGGATATTTTTGGAGTGTGGGAGGAAACCAGGCAAACAGACAGATAAGAGAAAAGAAGCAAAGGACAGCACCTGGTATAAATAGCTGGGTGCAAAAGCCTCCAGATCTTGTAATATATAGAAAAATGAAGCAGCAGAGCATCATAGAGCAAAAAAAAAAGCAGGTTTAATGGCCCATCATGTGATGTTTCACCTCACACTATGATGGTGTGCTGCTTCTACTTGTCCAGATAAGAGATAGATAATATGAAATAAAGACTTAGACCGATATATATATATATACAGTATATAGATAGATAATAGATAGAGATAGATAATAGTGCTTGTGTACAAGTTTTAAGCAGATTTTTTGGGGAGAAATATTATTTTAATGTAGTGAAAAAAACCTAAACCAAAAGGGGATAACAAAGATACTAAGGGGTATGTATATTTATCAGTGCTTCTCAACTGCTCCGGTACCCCAACAGGTGACGGTTGGAGGGCATCCCGTTTGGAGAAAGCACATGATAAAATCACGGCATAGACCGTAGTTACATCCCTGGTGCCATTCCAAGTAAATGCTGAGAACATGACCTATTGGGGGAAGTTGAGGTTTTGTAGATGGGATTCACTGCCTTAAACTTTCTCCTCCTTTATGATCCAAAATTTGGTTTTGTTTTTAAAAATTGGATTATTTTTCCTAATTATAAAAAAAAGAATAGGCAAAAAATCTATCTGACTATGTGAGGGAGTCATCAAAGTGTTTTCTCTGGAAAACTGGCAGAAAAACCTTTAGAAAGCCGCCACATGTTTGCGCAACATTGAGCTGCGTAAACATTTTGAAACTTTTGTTGTTTTCAAGCCAGGGTGAAGCGGCTCTGTCAAAATAGCCGTAGACGGGGAGGTACCACTTTGGGCCGGACGTGATTACAACAATTTATTATGGTTATTAACAATTTAACTATTTCAAATTTGCGTTCAGCCTCTTTGGATCGATTATTTCATCTCTAATCCTAGATGCACAGCTACAGCTAAGAAGGGATCTAACAGTATGTTTTTGCCCGATGGCAAAATTATACATATAGGGTCACGAGCCAAATTCTCTTTGCCCACTTTTGGAAAAACCCTTGGAAAATCTCCTTGCGGGCCACGTTCTTCTCAAAGCCAGTTGTATGGTCATTGGACGAGATCAAATTCAATAGTGCAAGGATTTGTTTCTAGGAGAGCCCTTCGATAGGGAATATGATCTCTCCCGGTGATCGTACAACTGGTTTTGATAAGGAATTGTTCTCTTGATAAATACATAAAGGCTTAATTTAATCTTTGTTCATGGGGCCAGGTAATAGAATTGGGAATGTTCTGTGGCAGATTTTAAATATTGACCTTTTTTCTCCATGCATTTTGTTTTCTATTAGATGCAGCCTGATAACTCCCAATGTGCTGCGTGTGGACAGTGAAGAGACCATTATAGTAGATGGACATGGTACTGGGTTTGATGCTGACATCTCAATCCATGACTTTCCCCGGAAAAGATTCACTTTAGTAACAAGCAGAGTCTCAGTAAATGGCGATAATAAATTTTTTGGATCCAATAAGTTGACGGTAAGATTACGGTTCCAATCAATATCCAGTCATCACTAGGTTACTCATCATTTAGTTATACTTTCTTTTCTGCAGTGGTAGCCCATACTAATGTCCATCAGTGGTGAGATTTTTATACAATGTCTAAATACCTACGTTAGGTGTTTTTTTTTTTTTGTATTGTCAATGTTCATTCCATGTTTCTCCTGATTCTGGATCCAACTTTAGTTTTTGCTTCAGTTCCCGTCTAGATGTTTCTACTGGTTACAATTTGTGACTTGATGTCCTCTATATCTAGGTTTATGACTTTAGTTCAACAATAATTTGACACAATTTCATCATAATATAGCTTTTGATAATCCAGCTGCTTATCTGTCACAGATCTGTTGTCAGGTGTCCCAGGACTAGGGGCAACTTCCCTGTCCCTAACGCTAGGAGCACTCTAGCTCACTCACTTTCCCACTTATCTTCTAAAGGTGAAGACGCCAGGGCTACATATCTTGTCTTAGCTTCTGGAGTCACCCTCAGTTTGTACCATTCCCCCCACCCAGGGAAGAGGGGAATAGTAGTGTACCATAATACACCAACAAGAATAACAAGGTAATAGAATCATAGAATGGTAGAGTTGGAAGGGACCTCCTGGACCATCTGGTCCAACCCCCTGCTCAAAGGGGATAAAGGAAAATACCAAACATACAAATATACTCACACGTATAACAAGGGAATGCCCCAGGGAGTGAAGGATGGGGCTAAACCAAAGTAGGAGAAGAAAGGGAATTATCACACACTCAAAAACTAGCAACAATCACAGATAAATCCACTAAACACCTTCTCCAATAACAACCAGCAACAATCTCCAACCATTCAGCAAAAGCTCGCTTGAAAATGAGTGCTAACCAGGGCCCAGATTATATAGAAATGTGGAGTGGCTAACAGTGCACAGCTGAGAGCCTTAATGCAGGAAAGTTTCCAGGAGCTCTCAGCTGAGCAGATTAACCCCTGCGCTGCTAAAAGAAGCTTATACCGTTTAATATGAAGGTGAAGTGCTTCTAATCAGTGCAGGAGTAGGAGAAATCAAATGCTGCGGTCTTCTGGCTCTGCTATATCGCAGTAAACCCATGACAATATCTGACACTAGACCTCTGTATCCTGTAGTCTCCAATTATGAAACATCAATTTTACATTTTTAGCTCTGGGAGCTCCCAGTGAAGCAATGGAAATAAAGGGAGCATGTCACCCAATGTATCCCTCCTGAGCCACGGGCAGCATGAATCAGAGTCTATGTATATTTTACTCTGAAGCAGTGTGGCGGTTCATAAAAAAATGCTTTGAAAAGCCAGGACTAGGCTTAATAGGTGACTAGTCCAAGAAATAGGTCTCGGCCCCATCCCCCTAGGCTGACAGATATGCTTTTTGTTTCCCTCAGATCCCCTCTGCCAATTTGGAAAAAGACCCAAATAAAAAACAGTTTGTATACGTGGCCGTAAAGTCTCCACAATGCTCTCTGGAGAAAGTTGTCCTGGTGTCCTTTCAAAGTGGATATATATTCATACAGACCGACAAACCCATCTACACCCCAGGATCTACAGGTACAGTGCTGTGACATTATTAATCTCTTCACCCCTGCACTATTTTTTTTTTTTTTCCCCTGTTTTTTCCTCTTCTTCTTTCAAGGGCCTGCTACTTTTTTTATATATTTTTCCATCAATATACCGGTAACTGTATGTGAGCTTTTTTTTTCGGGAAGAGTTGTACTTATGCATGACACCATTGATTTTACTACACAGTGTACTGGAAAATGGAAATAAAATTCAAAGTGCGGTGAAACTGCAAAAAAAAAGTGTAGTTCTACAATTGTTTTTTTGGGGTTTTTTTACTTACTATGTTCACTATATGGTAAAACTAATTTAGCAGTATGATTCCCTAGGTCAGCACGAGTATATAGATACTAAATTAGTATAGTTTATATTTAATTTAAATAGCGGAAAAAAAAAACTGAAATGTAAATGAAAAAAAAGTTTTTATATTTTTCACCATTTTCTAAGCTCAATAGTGTTTTCATTTTCCGGTATGTGTGTCTGGGACATGGCTTATTTTTTGAGCCCAGAGCTGACGTTTTTACTGATACTATTTTGTGGTAGATATGATGCTTTGATCGCCTCTTATTGCATTTTATTGCAATGTTGTGGCAGTCAAAAAACGTAATTTTGGCGTTTCGATGTCATTCTCGTTACACTCTTTACTGAAAGGATCAATTCACTTTATATTTTGATAGATCGGGCATTTCTGAACTCAGTGATACCAAATATGTCTATTTTTTTTGCTTTATTTCCAATGGGGCAAAAAGAAAGGGATTTGAACTTTTGTGTTTTTTTTTTAATTTTTCATATACTTAATTTTTTTTTCACTTCCTACTGTATTTAATAGTCTCCTTAAGAGACTTGAAGCTTTGATTGTCTGATCGTCTGTGCTATACATATCAGGGCTTTAGGACTGCTATATTAGCAGAAATCACAATCTCGCTCTACATTGTTCATTTCTTGGTGCTGATGTAGGGGAAGTGGACTGACCTATGGACCTGTCTGCAGCAGGAGGGTGAATGTATACTGTGCTTGTCATAGACTGCTGTGTATAAAGGTGGGAAACAGCTGGAGATAATGAAGGAATGGTGAAATACCAGGTTTGGCCACTAGGGGGAGACCAAGGACAGCAGAAGGCAGTGTAATACTACAGTTTGGCCACAAGATGGGAGTCGTGAGCAGTGAGACAAGGGCTTGACATCACTTATGGCTACGAAACTGCAGTCATGGGGGGCGGGGTTACAGGAACTCTAGAGGGGAATTCCCAGAGAGAGAGGGGATATAAGAGGGGATAGAGAGTTCCAGAACGGTCAGTCCAGGGAGAGGAGCTCAGGCAAGGAGAAGACTGAAGCAGGAGACAGAAGCTCCGGAAGGGACTGACAACAGAGACAGGGGGGTGGACTCAGACAGGTGAAGCACTGTGGTGGTAGGCCTAGGGCAGCCACAGTGAAAGAGCCGTGAGGGACATCAATCAGGAGAAGGGAGGAAGTGAAGGTACCCGGACCTGTGTGCGGAAGGTGTCACGCTACTGTGTGTGGTGCTGTGGTCGTCGAGAGGACGGCCAATAAAGAGGACCTGTTGGATGCACACCTGTCTCTGTCTCAAGTCTGTTTGCGGCAGAAAGTGGAGCACCCCCCAGTCGGCACATGTACCTACACCCTCAATACTGAGAAATACAGGCAGAGACTTATACATCATGCAATACCATCAAGAAGGCATCTGATTAGCTTCTAGTTTATTGAGCATCAGGACAACAACCCCAAACCTACAACCAATGTCATTAAGAATGATCTTCATTGTAAAGATGAACGAGGAGTCCTGGAAGTGATGATAGTGCAGCCATCAAGGCTAGGAACACTCGGCAGAGAGAACGCTCCTGTTTATTAGAGTGTTGGAAGATAGCTGCCAGCAGAACAATCAGCCAGATCATTGTTCAGCTGACAGCTATCTAAAGTGTAGTGTGATGAGCTTTGTGTGAACAGAATCACATGTGTCTTGGAAGAGTGGTGAAAACCATGCCAAAGACAACCATATACAGTGGCACCAAGGACCTGGGTCCTACTGTGTCCGTAAATATTAAATGAAGCATATCCGTGATATCAACATAGAGTATAATTATTATATTACTAAATTTTTTATATCTCATCAACATGTTGATGCACTTTCTTTCTTCTGAAGTTCTCTACAGAATTTTTACCATGACCCCAAATCTAAAACCAGTGAACAAACCGGTGGTCATCGAATTCCTGGTAAGAGAGTCTTCTTCTCTGATGTATGAGATAATAGTAAAATTATGTTTAGTTCAGAAATAAAAAAAATCATGCATTCTAAATCAATCTGATGGCAGATTCAAGGCTGGCGTTACATCAGAGGGTGTCCTGTTGTAGCCCCCTATGTGGTATAGAGTCATATATTGCACAGATATTAATACCAGCAGCCTTCTCTATGGTAACCAAACAACGTTGTCGTATGTTGGGAAAAAAAACCTTTACATGGTTTTCTACACAACAACACCATTCAGGGCTAACACCACCATACGCTACAAAAGCATATACCATATAACAGTGCTGCACAATGCAGAAGGAACAACCACCACCATACAGTGTTCAAACAATGCCAACATACAGTGACCAAAAGCATAAAGTAAATGGATAGAAATGCTAGATATATCTTATCTTATATATCTTATATATATATTTTATCAATACTGCCATCCGGTTATAAATAAATTCCCTATTAATATGTGCAATTACTAAACAGGTTACACATGCCTAAGTCCGAGCATGAGAACACATGGCTTGGAAACTAATGTTGATTTAGTCAAATAAACCCTATTTTTGTTAATGGGCGGAGTTACAAATAGATTCCTTTATGAAATTTTCATATTTTTGATAACACATATTGAATCAGCCTGTTTGGCGACTTGGACACTCTAAAAAATACAGTGGATGATACCAATGAATATCTATGTTTAAAGCGGTTGTCCGAATCCAACTTAATAGATCTGTAAGATCGATCATTAATATTAGATCAGCAGGGGTCTGACTATTGATCATCATAGAATCATAGAATCGTAGAGTTGTAAGGGACCTCCTTGGTCATCTGGTCCAACGCCCTGCTCAAAGCAGGATTCCATAAATCATCCCAGACATGTATATCTAGCCTCTGTTTGAAGACTTCCATTGAGGGAGAACTCACCACCTCTCGTGGCAGCCTGTTCCACTCATTGATCACTCTAACTGTCAAAAAGTTTTTTCTAATATTTAATCTGTGACTCCTCCCATTCAGTTTCATCCCATTGCTTCTAGTCTTTCCTTGTGCATATAAGAATAAAGATGATCCTTCTACAATGTGACATCCCTTGAGATATTTGTAGACAGCTATTAAGTCTCCTCTCAGTCTTCTTTTTTGCAAGCTAAACATTCCCAAATCCTGTAACCATTCCTCATAAGACAGGGTTTGTAGACCGGTCACCATTCTGGTCGCTCTTCTCTGAATTTGCTCCAGTTTGTTGATGTCTTTTTCAAAATGTGGTGCACAAAACTGGACACAGTATTCCAGATGAGGTCTGACCAAAGAGGAGTAGGGAGGGATAATTGTTATGATTGAGTCACCGTAGGAGGCAAAAATAGAAATGCTAGCTAAGTCCAGAAAACCAGAGAAGTTGGCAGCTATCGGATTGCAGACCCCTGAACCTATCAACACAACTAGCAGTAGCCGTGGGGGTCTCCTACGATGCCCTAGGCCCCTCGATCACAGCCGGAGGACTACATAGCCTAAAGACAGAAAGGGAAATCTAAACTGCCCCAGAGCAGACCCCAAAGTAAAAGGCAGCCCCACACATATAATGACGGTGAAGCAAGAAGAAAGAACAAAACACAGACAGAAAGATAGACTGAGCAAAGATGGGGCCCACGCTAGCTTAGATGGGAAAGGACAGGAAGGCTGCTGTCTGCAATCCGTGAAAACCCCTATGAAAATAAGAGCCAACAAACTGACAGTAAAAAGGCCCTGAAGACGCTAGGCTTCAAAAAAACTATGTCAGTACTCAGGAATATTCTGAAGACAGAGCAACAGGCAAAAGGAGATTCAGCTCACCCCAGCAGGGAATGGCAGAATCCAGAAAAGCAAGGAAAACAAAACACTAAAGGCAAAGCAGAAATCTTAGCTTTAGATGAGCAGGAATCAGACTGGTTTCCTAGAAGTCCACAGAGAAATCACCCGCAGGCCAGAAGGGCGTCGGCAGCCTTATATCCAGTCATTAACGCCACTCAGCCAGTCATCATCATCAGCCCCAGGTGTTTGACAATCAGGCTCACTACCTTTCTTCACCAGAAGAGGGAGTTCCTCGGGCCTCAGTAGTGAAGGGGAAAATGAACTCACAACAGATAATGACTTCACGTGTTCTAGACTGTATGCTTCTGTTAATACATCCCAGAATTGTATATGCCTTTTTTGCTGCTGCATCACACTGTTGACTCATGTTTAGTTTATGATCTATTAGTATACCCAAGTCTTTTTCACATGTGCTGTTGCTTAGCCCTATTCCTTCCATTCTGTATATGCTTTTTTCATTTTTATTGCCTAGATGTAGTACTTTGCATTTTTCCCTGTTTAAAACCATTCTGTTAGTTGCCCACTGCTCCAGTTTATTTATTTCTTTTTGAATCCTTTCTCTCTTCTCTAGTATTAGCTATCCCTCCTAACTTTGTGTCATCAGCTTAACAATTTGCTCAAACATCTTTCCTGGTATAGAGGTCAGACTCACTGGCCTATAGATTCCTGGGTCCACCTTCTTCCTCTTTTTGAAGATAGGAACAACATTTGCTCTTCTCCAGTCCTCTGGGACTTCTCCTGATCTCCAAGAATTTTCAAAGATTATGGAGAGTGGTTCAAAAATTTCTTCTGCTATCTCCTTCAGTACTTTGGGGTGTAATTCATCTGGACCTGGAGACTTGAATTCATTTATGTTAGCTAACTATTCCCTCACTATCTTTCTGTTTATAGATAGCCTGGATTCTTCTATTCCTTTAATAGGACAGTGAAGATCAGCTGATGTTACATTTCCTTTCTGAGAGAAAACAGATGCAAAATAGGAATTTAAAAGTTCAGCCTTCTCAACAGCCTTTCTTACCATTTCATCATTTTCATCTTGTAAAAATCCTATAGCAACAAATGTCTGGATAGTTGAAATCTCCCATGACCACTATGTCATACTTTTTGGAGAACTTGGCCATTTGATGCATAAAGAGTTCATCCATATCTTCAGCATGCACAGGCGGCCTGTAGTAAAGATATCAGATATCTGCTCCAACAACAGCTGGATGTAAGCGATTAACAGAGAAGAACATTGCAGCTACATTGTTTAGTGGCCGCTGATGAGTATTCCGGTTCATGTGATTGGCCATCAATCATTCATGGACAAACCTTTTTATTTGAATAAGAATCTCACACATTTCCATAAGATTGTTGATGAATCAAGGTTGGAAGAAAAAAGAGTTGGTCATTGGACCATCAAAGACAACTGTTTGAAAAACCAATCACCTAACGTAATCATCTACCTTTCTGAGAACCCACTTCTGGCAACCTTGGCAAGGGGCCACAACCAGCCAATGAAATTATGATCAGCTCATAAAGGAGCTCCATACAGGAGCTGCTCATACAATGTGACCCTCTGTTCTGGCCATTCCTCAGAGAACCATAGAAAGGCCTTCCACATGATGTTCATATGCCCCAGTAGGGAATATGGACTGAGATTGTGCTCATGAGACAAAGGATCTCTTAGCAATAAAGATGAAGATGTAAAGCTGATAGCTAAGCTAGTCCATTAATATAGACAATGCCTATATGATAAAGATCTTCTACTTTCTCCGCAGACTCCAGAAAGTGTCATAGTCAAAAAAGATGTGATTCAACAAACGAGCAAAACTGGAATAATGTCCTTGTCTCATAAGCTGACCGATCTTGTAAGGTGAGAGAAAAAAGGATGGAAGTTGAAAACAGCATAGCATGGTCGATCAATTCACAGAGGATTGAATTTGGGTTGAATTTCCTGAAATTTGTGGTTCCACGCAAATTTGAACACTTTTAGATTTGATTTGTGATTATTGTCCAAAAATTTAGCTTGCCACCATTTTCCACAATGCTGAAGCACCAGAGAACATGCTATTGTCGTTTGGAATGGCCAAGCTGGCTTTCCCATAATACCAAGCAGCTGTGACTTCTAGCAGACTAGCATGCCTTGTACATTGGAGGTCAGTCAGATATGGTGGCCCAAATTTTTCACTGCAAGTCGATTTTTGTGGAAAATTTTCTGACTAGTTACAAATAATTATGGTGATTTTGACAATTATGGTGATTTCAATGAAAATGATGTGATGATGATGATAATTACTAGTTTATGCTTTTTATTTTACAGTTTTGGACTGTGGACTATTTCGGCAAAGTTTGAGGACACATTGATACAGAATTATACCGCACAATTTGAAGTAAAGGAATATGGTAAGAACAACACAAAGAACAAAGCAAATCCAAAGCCTTTGTGTTATCTTCCTGCTACCTGATTCATGGCCTTGATACTCTCTTTTGAACATTCACCTTTTGGAAATAAAGGTCGCCCAAAAATAAGATGATCTCAGGATGTTCCACTGCTGAGACCATAAGCAAATTTTATCTGCATGAAAACTTGACAGCAAATGTGAAAATCCCCACTAGACTCACCAAAAGGAAAATTACTTACCACATAGTGTCCATTAAAATGAATTGGTTGGTTTTCTGGATCCTCCTGGGAGGGTAAGTAGGGAGTGGTTCCATTCTGGCTAATTAATGGAACCACTGCCTATTTATCCTCCCAATAAAAAATTACCTACATCAACTCAAAATTATTTAATTAGTTTATCAAAATTGAAGCAAATTGAAGATTAGTGCAGTGAATATTTTTACCTTTGGCTTTGTAGAGTTTTGATTTTTTTTCTGAAAACGTTTTTTTTCCCTTATGTTGCTCTTGGACATTTTTGCTTTGAACAGCACACCACATGGTTGGATGTGGTATTGCAAGACTGACCACTTTAAGAAGGATTTAAAATTGCTCTAATTTCATGTTCTATTTTAAATTTATTTCAGTTCTACCAAGCTTTGAAATAAAAATAAAACCATCCCAAAAATATTTCTACATTAAGGATCAAGAGCTAAGAGTAAACATAGAGGCAAAGTGAGTAGAAAAATTTGACAGTATTGAATTTCTATCTGTTGCAGAGATGTTTTTGTGACGTTTCTCTCAAAGCTATCATTTACATGTGTAGAGGCTTTAAAGGGGTTGTCCGGTCCAAATCGATAAGTCTGCAGTCACTCTGTGTTACTGCAGACTCATGAATCCCCCCAGTGCATGCACTGTGCTCTGCAGGGATTCGCCAGTTTCTGAGCTGGAACTGGAGGGTATGTATGAGTTATAGATACTCCCGGCCAGTGGGCGAGGCCTCTCTTCCATACACTTGTGTGGAGTGAGGTCACGCCCTCTAGCGGCCTCACTCAATACAAGCGTATGGCGCTAGGACACTCCCACTAGATGGGCCTTGGCTGGGAGTATGTATAACACATACATGCCCTCCGGTGTCGGTTCAGAAATCGGCGAAACCCTACAGCGCACAGTGCGTGCGCTGGGGGATTCATAAAATCTGCGGTCACACAGAATGACTGCAGACTTACCGATTTGGCCCGGACAACCCCTTTAACAATGTGCAAGGTCGTAATGTAAAACATTGCTATATTGTATCTCGTCAGTTATCTCTATGGTAAACCTGTAACAGGGAAGGCCTTTGTGATCTTTGGAGTCAAAAGAGACAACGAGAAGAAAAGTCTGCCAGATACCTTAAGGAGTGTTCCGGTAATAATTTTTTTTTCAAACTGTAACTAAAAAGTAATATAAATATATTGCTACTATTTTTTTTTCTAAATGAATGTATTGAAAAAAAAATAATTTAAAGGTTTGCCTGAAAAGAGCAGGCATTTTTTTTCTGGCATCGCCACCAGCCTTGTCCCTGGACTTGGACTAATACTGAATCTTTAAGCGAATGAAGTTAAAGTGTAGTGCCATACACAGACCAATGAGAAGGGTGGTTCAGCTTCCTGAAAAAAAAGCTTCCCTTTCATCATTCTCAGTAAACAAATTTAAGAGGACATTTAACTATTTTATTTTTTTACTATTTTTTATTTAAACCGAAAACCTCCTCCAATTGCAGCTGATCCACTGGCTCTGGAGCAGTTTTTCTTTTTTGTCTGTGCCCCTCCATTTCAAAGATGCACTGGGGAAAATAAATATTTGATACACTGCCGATTTTGCAAGTTTTATTACCTACATAGAATAAAGAAGTCTATAATTTTTATCGCAGGCACACTTCAACTGTGGGAAACAGAATCTAAAAATAAAAACCAGAAAATCACATTGTATAATTTTTACATATTTAAGTTGCATTTAATTGCATGAAATACGTATTTGATCTCCGAACAACCAGTAAGAATTCTGGCTCTCACAGACCTGCTAATTTTCTTTTTAAGAATCCCTACTGCTCTACACTCATTATCTGTATTAATTGCTCCTGTTTGAACTCGTTACCTGTAAAAAATACACCTGTCCACACACTCAATCCATTTTACACCAACCTCTCCACCATGGCCAAGACCAAAGAGCTTTCTAAGAACATCAGGGACAAAATTGTAGACCTGCACAAGGTTGAGACAGGCTACAGGACAATTAGCAAGCAGCTTGGTGAGACGGCAACATCTGTTAAAAAATGGAAGAAACACAAGATGACAGTCAATCTTCCTCGTTCTGGGGCTCCATGCAAGATTTCACCTCGTGGGGTAAGGCTCATTCTGAGAAAGGTCAGGAATCATCCCAGAACTACACAGGAGGACCTGATCAATGACCCGAAGATAGGTTAAAATATGGTCACAAACATCACCAATTGTAACACACTTTGCCCTCATAGATTAAAATACTGCAGGGCACGCATTAATAAGACACTTATAAGTAGCATAACATAGCGGCTATTTACCTGAATGGATTGATAACTGGAGTCCCCCAGGAATGGGCTGCATTTTCACCATGGCTCTAAATAGGACATGATTATAGTCTGAAAGGGGATATGAAGGGGACACCTTCATGAATGAACCTCTTTAGAAAATTAGAAATACTGTATGAAAAGTTGACTTGTTGTGGTTTTATCTCTCAACTAGATCAGTGATGGTGAGGGTTTTGCCATTTTAAAAAGAGAAGATTTGGCAAAGAATTTTCAAGATGAGAAAGACATGACAAAATACAGTCTATATGTGTCAGTTACTGTCATTACCGATTCAGGTAAGAAAGACAAAAAAATGACTATATTCTTCTATATATGCAGACTAAATCCACTAAGACGATCGACCTTGATATACACGGATTTGTCAAATGCTTTTAGGAAACCTGAAAATCTGCCATCGGGAATGTCCTAATGACTTCCCTCTCAAATGTTCACATTAGGCCCCCTTCACATGTACATGTTTCAGGTGTGTGTAGCATCCGTTTTTTTTCACGTATCCCGCACATTCCCTTTATAACCTATGGTGATCTTCACATGTCCATTCCATGTAGAGCTCAAGTCAAGAAAAAAGTTATCCAGCATCCATAGAAAGTGTAGAAAAGCTTTAATGGAAACCACATAGCCACCATCGGCTTCACTTGAGATAGGATTCTGTGTAGGCCGATACAGGGTGACGCTATGAGTTTCCACGAAAGCTTTTCTGCTCTTTTTATGGAAGCTGGTAAACTTTTTTGTTTTTCCAGAATATTTGGTCCAGAAAGTGAATTAGGAAGGCTTTTGACCGTACACTCAAGCTCCTTTTTATTGCTTTTTGGATTTGTCTAAACCTGTTTTAGTATGAAGTGCTCAAGTAATACTGCTATACAGTTCCTAAATAATACCACAAATGGTTTCATGATATTGGTTTAGATGGAGCAAAAAGGTGCTTCTTTTTCAAAATATTAGCTCCGATTGGCACATCATTGGCTATTAGAACCATCTTAGTGCATTAGAGCATTCCCTGTCCATAAAAGCAAATCCTAACATTTCATGCTGGAACGATGTCCCTAATTATGATCTACCATCTTATAAATTTACCACTACTTCTCTTACAGGAAGTGATTTGGTGGAATCCGAACTGGAAAATATTCATATTGTGACATCTCCATTTAAAATTCTCTATACAAAAACATCCAAGTATTTTAAGCCTGGAATGCCTTTCGATCTTATGGTAAGTGTGTTAATTAGATAGATTAAATTGTATCATTGAATTGTGTTTTTATATAAAAAAAAAATTAATCTAGCACCATTATCTGCCTAAAACAATAAAAGTGGTAAAAACAAACAAACAAAATTTTAAAGCATCAAGAGAAGCCCCACTCAGTATAGCCAAAGGATTACAAAATATTAGACGTGAGGCCAATCAAATTGGGCTAAATTTTATCAAATAATTTTGCTTTGTTAGAATCCAATCATTTTGAGAGTAGAATTGCTCAAATCCAGCAAAATTGTATCTTGCAGGATGCTATTTTACTGGCTTTAAAAGGGCCAATAAAGTGATAAGAATTAAAAAAAATTAATGCTTCCCATTCCCCGGCCCTTACTTTGTCCATGCTCAGTTGTGGTGGTCCAGTATTTATTCACAGGACACCAACTTTCTTTAAGTGTCCCGTAACATCTTCAGGAACTTTGTTGGCCACTAGGTTTCATAACATCAAGATGACGCATCCCGACACACGTTATAGCATCACGTGATGCCTACACAATAAGCTTCAGGCTTTACGTGGCATCATCATGTGTCAAGCTGCAAATTCGCAAAAGTCTTGTGACTGTTAGAGGCCCCAAAGACTTGATGGTCCTTTGAATGAAGAGTAAGCTAGTATGACCAAGTCTCCAACTACTCAGAGACGTTAAGAGCAAGGAGTGATGAGTATTATTATCTATTTTTTTTATCCCCTACATTTATTATATTCTGGGTTCTAGAAAGAATCTAAAGCATGAGATACATGCAAATCAACTTTCTGGTCAAATTCGAGCAAATTAATGTATTTGTGTTTTGGTAGACTAGTTTATCAATGTAAAATACAATGTTGAGGCTCGTTGAGCCCAGAAGATGAGCATTTACAATCCCATTTTTTTTTAAAAAAAAAAGAAGACTCATTTTTATCTTTATCCATCCTAGGTGTTTGTAACTAATCCTGACGGGTCTCCGGCTCACCGTGTCCCAGTTGTAGCAGAACCAGGAGATGTGAAAGGAACCACTCTGGAAGATGGAACCGTTCGGCTGACCCTGAATACCCGCTCAGACCAAAACCTGCTGCAGATTACAGTAATAATCATAATTTTGCCATACGGAAGAAACTGATAAAGCAATACATATTTGATTAATATAAATTACATTTTAGTAAAAAAAGAAAGACTATTGGGGTGTAGTGTTGACTTGGTGATGATTATTCAGTCTCTGTTCACATCTTTATTCTGACTTTTGGTCAAGATTTCCATAAATTTTGATGGCAAACGGTGGAAGGCTTAATAGAGCACTGTCAGATACCTTATCAGATATGCCATGTGACTGATTTGGCAAAATGTTAAGATGAGCGGGAACTTGTACGGTAACTAACATGGACCAAATATGAATATTATATTTTACTGAGACTTTTTTTAATTTTTTTGCTTCTAGGTATCAACAACTGATTTAAAATTAACTAAGGACCAACAAGCTTCTGCTACCATGGTGGCCTCCTCATACAAACCGATTGGTGGCAATTACCTACATCTCAGTGTCGCTGGAGGAGAAGTGAATATAGGCGAAAATGTGGCTATCAATTTCATTATCCGGAACAATGACGCCTCTGTTCAAAACCAGATCAAGCAATACAACTATGTGGTACCTTATTTTATCATTTGGTAGACCAAAACCTTATAAAAATCTAGATTTTTATGATTAAGCTTTGACAATTGCACCTAGAGTATGACACATTCACATGATAAGATTACATTCTGTTATTATATTTATATTTTACGTCAACAATTTCATTGGGAATCATCAATGAAGTGGTTCTCTGATTTGGACATTTACTTTTTGTTAGAACAGGACCCCAATAATTAGATGATCGCAGGGTGTCCTGCTTCTGGAACACACGGTGATCTGCTGTAAACTATGGTAGAACAGGACAGCCACTGTGTAGTTTCATTATTGTACCACCTCACGAAAAGTTAAGAATTGCAAATGTTAAACTAAAAACACAATTCATATTATATATGTAAATGTACATGTCATACCCTCCATAGAGACAGTTGATCTATCTAGCCAGTTTGGAAGCCATTATATAAAAAGGGGTTAGTCATTATTTTTTAATGATGACCTATCCTAAGGATAGTCCATCAATATGTGATCAGAGGAGGTGGATACCAACCCTTGCAGATTAGCTGTTACCAGCGTCGGCTAGAGGTTCTCTGATGCTGCCAGAACAACAGCAGCTCCTTCAAAACTATAATGGCTGCAATCGAATACTGCAGATCCTCCCCATTTTTGGGGGATCTACCGTACTCAGTCACAGCCTCCATAGAAATGACAGAGTTGCTGGTACGGTAGCATCCAAGAACTTTCGTCTTCCACCAGAAGCTGACCGGTGGAGATGCCGGTTAATGCACCTCCACCAATCAGATATTGATGGCCTATCCTAAAGATAAGCCATGCATAAAAAAATAGTGGCCTGTCTCTTTAGATCAGAATGTCATAATCCTACAGTTTAAAATGTGTTTTATGAACTAGACAACCCTTTTAAGGATAGTGAACAACAGTGCTATTACCCATATTTCATATTGTTATCAGGGCCCATACAACAGCTGTCCAGAAGTCACAGGCAGAGGAAACAACTAAAGGGTTATATATCCTTTGGTATACTGTGATGTGTTAGTATAGGATGATAATCTGACTGAGACCCCCCATGTTAACATGGAAACATTGCAAGTATTAGATCTCGATCTGTATTAATGTAATGTATTACATGGACAACCATTTTTGAACCACATAAATATCATATATCATCTTTCATCAACTTTGAGACATGCCCTAGTTGTTTTGAAAGCCTCCTAATGTCGTGGCATAAAATTATTCCTAGTATCGGCCCATAGATTTTTTTTTTTAGTGTCACGTTTAGTGTCTGCACAACATGGATCTAGCCATTGGCATAATCCCTAAACCTAGAAAAAAATGTATCATTAATGTGAATTCATAGGGTGAATGATAAGTTGTACTTACGTGTTTTGTAAGTAGCCTCTTCATGAGATGTAGTCAACAAAGGTCATAGTATTGAGTTCCTTCTCTCGGATATTGATCGTCTTTTTTCTTTAGATAATGAACAAAGGAAGAATAATGAGAGTGGGAACACAAGCAAGAGAGGATGGCCAGGCTCTTGTGACTATGTTACTACCAATAACAGAAGAATTTATCCCATCATTCCGCATTTTGGCGTACTATACTGTGACAACTGGGGCAGGCCGGGAAATTGTGTCTGACTCTATTTGGATTGATGTGGAAGATACCTGTATGGGGACGGTAAGAAAATTCTTTGTTGAGTTTAATTGTATGAGTATTATTTTATGTTTTCCTATTCTACAGTTTGGGGAGATGTAGAACTGTTCAAGTCTTTTGTAAATATACCGTAGCTATTGCCAATCAATTTTTTGTTCAATCAAGCACAATGCTTCGTAAGTAGCAATTGTTATAATCTTTTATGGACACATTGAAAATGTTGGATAAGCCAATCACTGATTTAGTAATCACCTCCCTCAGCCAGTGATTGGCTGAGAAGGTATTTACGGCCATTTATAGGCTGTTGAGGATGGGACCAAGAAGACAGGAAAAGTGCCAAAAGGGGACTTGCGAAGGATTTTCCAACACCATATAATAGAGGATCATTTTAAACATCAAATGGTTGAAAAATATTCCACCACTGATTAATGTTTTTTTGAGTTCTCTTTTCTCTTAATTTAATACCCTTCCATCCTGTCCATGCATCTTCCCAGTTGTTCTTTAACTCTCTAACACTCATATATGAACTTCCCCCTAGTACCTTTGCATCTGTCGATGCCACACTTTCATTGCAGATAATGCTCCACAAAGGAAGAGCAGTTTTGTTAAGTGATTTCTAGGACTTTTCCTACTGTCCACAGGGAAAGCATGTGGATCAATAACTTAGTTCCTTGCTGTATGCCTTGTGTGGGGCAGCTCTTTATATTTAAACACCCAACAGCTACTAATAACTTCCAGTTATAGTGTCACGGGGGCTTAGTTCAACTAAGGCTGAAATACCCGGGGCCCCTGTGGTGTCCCTTTACTAGGGGAAACCCTGTCTGACCCTCAACCCAGGGTTTTTGCTGAAGGTGCAAATGCCTGAGCCTCCGACCTTTCCTTATCTCCTGCTCAGCCCTGCACTTAACCCTCCACCCTCCACCCAGTGAGAAGTCACCACCAAAGCTCCCACACAAATAATGACAGACAGGGAGAACTTAAACTGCACTGCGCCGCACACACACAGGAATAAACAGTAATGTGAACAGGGCACAACTAAACACAAATATGGGAAGGAGAAAGGATAACGACGGATCATACGACACCAGATATGAATCTCTCTCTCTTGAACACCTCCACTCCAGACCGGAACCACTTGGTATGAAACACAAGCTATAATCGGCGACGCCCATAGGCCAGCATGACTATTTAAAGACCGTGGGCGTGACTAACCATCCAACCTGGTCTCCAGCAGGATTAACCCCCGAGAGCCTGAAGATCAGGCCGGCGCCACCGAGGCTATAGTGGCTGGAGGTGGAACTACCTCTGCCTGCCGGATGCTGTGGTGTGAACAGCGTCCGACATGACAGTACCCCGTCTTCTACGAGGGACCCCA
Organism: Dendrobates tinctorius; assembly: GCF_039654945.1. Taxonomy (NCBI): domain Eukaryota; kingdom Metazoa; phylum Chordata; class Amphibia; order Anura; family Dendrobatidae; genus Dendrobates; species Dendrobates tinctorius. The sequence goes on along the minus strand of NW_027362017.1, from coordinate 2,770,938 downwards.
GGGCCCTCAAGACTCCTAGGACCCGGCTTGTCCGGATGACGATGGTGAAAAGAACTGACCAGCCGATCCGCATGTATGTCTGAGGCTGGAACCCAAGACCTCTCCTCTGGACCATACCCCCGCCAGTGCACCAAATACTGAAGAGTACGGCGTACTACTCGAGAGTCCACTACCTTGGCGACCTCGAACTCTAACTCGCCATCCACCATGACTGGAGGTGGCATCGGCGTTGTGTCCACAGAGCCTACCACCTTTTTCAATAAAGCCCTGTGAAACACGTTGTGTATCTTGTACACTGCGGGAAGTTCCAACCGATAAGCCACTGGGTTAATGATGGCAGAAATCCTAAAAGGCCCAATAAACCTTGGACCCAGTTTTAAAGAAGGGATTTTGAGTTTTATGTTCTTCGTTGCTAACCACACCCATTCACCCACACACAGGTCCGGACCTGGCACGCGTCTACTGTCAGCCACCCGTTTGTACCTGGCACTCATGCTCAACAAACGCTGTTTCACCCGCCTCCAGACTGATGACAATTGGGCTCCTAGCTGATCCTCCTCCGGGACACCCCCGGAGTCACCCTGACGTAAGGTACAAAACTGAGGATGTTGACCGTACACACAAAAGAATGGAGACTCTCCTGATGACTCTTGGCGGTGATTATTTAATGCGAATTCGGCCAGAGGAAGGAAAGTAGACCACTCCTCCTGGTTGTCGGACACAAAGCATCGTAAATACTGTTCTAGATTTTGGTTCATGCGCTCAGTTTGTCCATTAGACTGTGGATGAAACGCCGATGAATGTGACAACTTGATCCCCAACCTTGAGCAAAAAGCTTTCCAAAACCTCGCCACAAATTGCGTACCCCTATCAGATACTATGTCAGACGGTACTCCGTGGAGTCTGACCACCTCCTTCACAAATACCTGAGCCAACGTCTTAGCATTGGGCAAAGAGGACAACGCCACAAAATGCGCCATCTTTGAAAAACGGTCAACCACCACCAGGATGACCGTGTTCCCTGCCGAGGCTGGCAAGTCAGTGATAAAATCCATGGAGATTTCTGTCCATGGCCTATTGGGTACCCCCAGAGGCTGTAGCGTGCCAGCAGGACGGGTTCGGGGTGACTTAGCCCTAGCGCACGTGATGCAAGCTGCCACGTACGAGACCACGTCCTGCCGGATTTTGGGCCACCAGAAACGACGCGATACCAGCTCTAAGGTGCCCTTCACCCCTGGGTGACCAGCCAGTACCGAATCGTGGTGTTCCTTCAACACCTTAGGCCGAAGATGCAGGGGTACAAATGATTTGTTGGTGGGAAGTCCTGGTGGTACCTCCTCTTGGGCCTCGGCAATCTCCGCCTCTACCTCAGTCGTGAGAGCCGAGACCACTACCCCTTTCTGGAGGATGGGTACCGGCTCTTCCCGAGGTTCTCCCCCCGGAAAACACCTAGACAAAGCATCCGCCTTGGTGTTTTTAGCCCCGGGACGGTACGTCACAAGAAAATTGAAACGAGTAAAAAACAATGCCCAGCGAGCCTGCCTAGGAGACAGACGCTTGGCCGACTCCAGGTAGAGCAGATTCTTATGGTCGGTGATAACTGTGACCTGGTGAGCCGCCCCCTCCAAGAAGTGTCGCCATTCCTCAAAAGCCAGTTTGATGGCCAACAACTCCCTGTTGCCGATATCATAATTCCGTTCGGCCGGCGACAACTTCTTGGAGAAGTAGGCGCATGGATGCATCTCGCTCAAGGACGAGCCTTGAGACAGTACTGCCCCCACTCCCACCTCCGACGCATCAACCTCTACCACAAAAGGTTTAGACACGTCTGGTTGCACCAGAATGGGGGCTGAAGCAAAACTATTCTTCAAACGCTCAAATGCACGTATAGCCACCTCAGGCCAGTTCGCCAGATCGGCACCCTTTTTTGTCATGTCCGTGAGCGGTTTGGCGACAGTCGAAAAGTGTTTTATAAATTTCCTATAATAATTCGCAAACCCAAGGAACCGCTGGAGTGCTTTCAGACTCTCCGGCCTCTCCCATTGCAGCACCGCTTGCACCTTAGCGGTGTCCATTTTAAAACCAGCTGCGGACACAATATATCCCAAAAAGGGCAACTCCTGGACAAAAAATAAACATTTTTCCAGCTTAGCATAGAGCTGGTTCTCCCGGAGCAACTGTAACACCTGCCTAACATGCTGCAAATGAGTGTCCCGATCGCTAGAATAAATGAGGATATCATCCAGGTATACAATCACAAATCTCCCCAGGACATGAGCAAAGACATCATTAATAAAATGTTGGAAAACGGCAGGCGCGGTGGTCAACCCAAACGGCATAACCAGACTCTCAAAATGACCCTCAGGAGTGTTAAACGCCGTCTTCCACTCATCCCCCTGACGGACCCTTATGAGGTTATACGCCCCCCTGAGGTCCAGCTTGGAAAACCATTTTGCCCCCGCTACCTGGTTGAACAAATCCGGGATCAACGGCATTGGGTAGGGATCACGGATAGTAATCTGGTTTAACTCTCGGAAATCCAGACACGGGCGTAACCCCCCATCTTTCTTCTTAATGAAGAAAAACCCCGCGGCTACAGGCGAGGACGAAGGCCGGATGTGACCTTTGCTCAGACTCTCCGCGATGTAGTCTTTCAGAGCTTGTCTCTCAGGACCAGAAATATTAAACATCCTGGCCTTAGGTAATTTGGCCCCGGGTTTTAACCTAATAGCACAGTCATAGGCTCTATGTGGAGGCAGTTCTGAGCAACCCTTCTCAGAGAAAACATCCGCGAAATCCTGCAAAGCCTCCGGCAGGCTGGGCGTCACGGCGGACACACATGTGGCCAAGCAATTGTCTTGGCAGAAACCACTCCATTGTACTATGTCCTGAGTTTTCCAATCAATTACCGGGTTGTGCCTGGACAGCCATGGAAAACCCAGGACCATTTGAGCTGGGAGATTACGGAGGACCCTACATGTAACCGACTCAGAATGTAGGACCCCAATGTGGAGTTTCACCTCTGCCACAAACTCAGTAATCTCCCCTTGAGGGAGGGGAACAGCATTAATGGTCACCACTTGTATGGGGTGAGGAAGTCTTTCAATCTTAAACCCGGCGGTGTGTGCAAACTCCTCATCTATGAGATTGGTAGCGGAACCGCTATCCACAAACACTGATATAGGTAGCTCTCTGCCGGCGACAATAACCTTGGCAGGGAGCATACATTGAGATACCATCATGGAGGATATGCATACGCTCAGTTGGGTCTCCTCCATACCCTCTGAGCTTAACAGTTTTCCGCCGGTGTGACCCTCTTAGGTAGTACCGGGCAAACGTTAACATAATGACCACCTTTACCACAGTAAAAACATGCTCCGGACTTCCGGACTCCCGGAGCGCGAGGCTGAACCTGTGCCACGCCAGCAATCTGCATAGGTTCAGGGGACTCATCTACTTCAACCACACCTGCACCTCTGTTTTCCCCCAGAGGTAGCGTCTCCTGTGCCCCCTGACGAAAACGGCGATCAATACGTATCACCAAACTCATGGCAGACTCCAATGATGCCGGAGTCTCATACATCAGGAGGGCTTGTTTCACCCTCCCTGATACCCCATGAATAAACTGGCTCCGCAGTGCTGGGTCATTCCACTGTGTGTCTACAGCCCAGCGGCGAAATTCCGAACAATAGTCTTCTGCCAAGCGCTCCCCCTGGCGGAGGGCGCGGATTTTAGATTCCGCTAGAGCCAGTCGGTCAGGGTCATCGTAAATGAGCCCGAGGGCAGAAAAAACATTATCGACCGAATGAAATGTAGCAGAGTCAGGTGGTAAGGAAAATGCCCATGCTTGGGGGTCACCACTCAGTAATGACAACACCAGCCCTACTCGCTGGGCCTCATTACCTGAGGATATTGGCCGCATGCGGAAGTATAATTTGCAGGCCTCCCGAAATACGACAAATTTGCTGCGATCGCCTGAAAATCGTTCTGGCAGCGTAAACTTCGGCTCTGCACCGATACCTGCAGATGCCGTTTGCACCTTTGCTACTACCAGGCCCTGCTGCTGAACTGCCCCATTCAACTCGGAGACCTGTATGGACAGCGCCGCCAACTGGCGGGTTATGGAATCTAATGGATCCATGGACTCCTGAAAAAATGTGGGCCGATTATAATGTCACGGGGGCTTAGTTCAACTAAGGCTGAAATACCCGGGGCCCCTGTGGTGTCCCTTTACTAGGGGAAACCCTGTCTGACCCTCAACCCAGGGTTTTTGCTGAAGGTGCAAATGCCTGAGCCTCCGACCTTTCCTTATCTCCTGCTCAGCCCTGCACTTAACCCTCCACCCTCCACCCAGTGAGAAGTCACCACCAAAGCTCCCACACAAATAATGACAGACAGGGAGAACTTAAACTGCACTGCGCCGCACACACACAGGAATAAACAGTAATGTGAACAGGGCACAACTAAACACAAATATGGGAAGGAGAAAGGATAACGACGGATCATACGACACCAGATATGAATCTCTCTCTCTTGAACACCTCCACTCCAGACCGGAACCACTTGGTATGAAACACAAGCTATAATCGGCGACGCCCATAGGCCAGCATGACTATTTAAAGACCGTGGGCGTGACTAACCATCCAACCTGGTCTCCAGCAGGATTAACCCCCGAGAGCCTGAAGATCAGGCCGGCGCCACCGAGGCTATAGTGGCTGGAGGTGGAACTACCTCTGCCTGCCGGATGCTGTGGTGTGAACAGCGTCCGACATGACATATAGTTTACCACCCTGGTCTATTGTACTATCCTGAATCTTCTGGTGATTAAAAATTTCAACTTGGCTCAATTTTCTTATAATCCAAATGTCTCACAATTGTGTCCCTGACTTTAACCTTCTGGTAATGACCAACCTTCAAGACTCCGTTTCTGCAAGCTCACTCCTTCGGCCAGCAGCCACTCCGTGGATGTAACCCAGAGGGCCCTGTATGAGTCCAGATTCTTGTCTTGGAAGTTAAAACTTGAAGGTTTAGACCATGGTTCCCCTGTAACCGACCATTCAGAGTGGCTTGTGCAAAGCCTCTACATGAAAGCCCAATTAATATCTGCCAGGTTTCTATCTACAGTGTTCCTCTACAGGCTCCTTTATTGTCCTTTCTTTTTTATTCTATTACTTTTTTCCCTTCAACTTCCCTTTCCTTTTGAAATTTGACATGTGACTTCTAACTCACAAGTTGAAGACTACTGGATCAAAACCATTACAAAATTTATAGCCATAAATAATATGTTCACAGAAAATATATGGTCTATGTAAAAGAGACCATATGCCTCTTTTTTATCTATTACACCAAACTATAGTAGTGACAGACAAAGCTTCACTTAGAGAACAAGGCTGGTGCCTTCCCGTGAAGATAGAAGCATTTGCCCGGCCAATGAAAAATAACTTGTTCAAACCTTCTTCTACTTACTCAGCTTCTAGGGCAAATGTATAAAAAGCTCTTCCCACTACTTCTCTGTTTTGTAGGATTCGGTTAGAACTAGGAAATGGATTACAGGATCTTAATATTTAATTGTTTCATATAGCTGGTGGTAACAGGAGACAAAGATAGAGACAATGCTATACAGCAACCTGGTGGCTCCATGAAGCTAAAGCTACAAGCAGACCATAATGCTGCTGTCGGACTGGTAGCTGTGGACAAAGCTGTCTATGTGATTAACAGCAATCTGAAGATCACCCAGAAAAAGGTGAAAAGTAATCATGGAAAGTAATAAAACTATTATATATTCATTGTACAATTTCCTCTAAAATTTATCTCTCTGTCCATTAAGGTTTGGGAATCAGTAGAACAATACGACATTGGCTGCACACCCGGGAGTGGTGCCGATGCACCGGGAGTATTTTATGATGCTGGTCTCGCCCTGCACACGAGTTTCAAGATCACAACTCCTCAAAGATCAGGTCAATTAAATTTTTTTTCAACCATAGTGTTCTCTATTCTTTTATGGCATGGTATATGGGTAGCACTTTGTTAAATGTACCATCATGAAGATCATCACTGATCATAAAGGAGCTTAAACAAATAGAGATAGAATATGTGTCACTTCAAAAGACTAGTTTTAGATCCTGAACGGCCACAATACACTACATGGAAATGACTCCTAATCTAAACTTATTGTAGTTACAGCCATTTTTGTTTATTTTTTTGCCTTGTTTTTTTTCTCCTCCTATTTTTGCATAGACATATTCACTCCAGGTTTTGTGTTTGTGGATCGGGTTTTGAATTACACCATTACTATCACCATATAATGTACTGAAAATTTCAAGTGAGGTGAAATGGCAAAAAAAAACAAAAAACAATTTCTCCAATCTTTTAGGATTTCGTTTTTACACTATCTATTACACATTATTGTATTGTATCTTAGCTCTATCATGGGTTAGCATGGTTATAATAATATAAAATTACTGTCGATGTGGCTTTTTAGGTTTTGAAAGTTGTATGAAGACATATCTAGGACTATTTATTTTTTAGGACTATTTTGAGATACATATTACTATCTGATCTCTTCCTTTTTTCATTTTTCGGGAAGCAAAGTGACCAAAAAATATTGGCTTTGCCATTTTTTCTTTGCTTTTTTAATACATTATTTATTCTGTTTTAGATGCTGAAGTACTGAATGTATTGCTTTTTTCGATTTTCTAAAATTTATGTTTGAGGGCTGATTTGAGTTTCTGCATTTTTATGTTTTTATTGGAGTTCGAGCAGGCCAGACATGGCGGTCTTCCGTAAGGGCCGAGCTGCCATGATAGCATCATCAGCATCCAGTATTGTGATGTGGAGATTGAAGGGTCAATCATAGAGTGCCCCCTTATCCAACTGATGAGTCTGACACCCAGCAATTACTAGAATGGAGACCCCTGTCTCTTGGCCATGATTTGGAAAAGTTTTAATGGAGCAGCAGATGTTAATAAATTCTCTGGCTCTTTTCAAACTCTATGACACTGACACAAACATCCAATACCACAGAAGTCAGTCAGATCCTTAGTGAATAGGGAATAAATATTTTGCAATGTAATAGTCAATCATAGTGAAAAAGAATCCATTTAGATTAAAGAGGTTGTCTGTGACCTTCTCATTGATGGCCTCTCCCAAGAATAGGTCATAAATATCTGATGGGTGGGTGTGTGACACTCGGCACCCCTGCCAGTCATCTGCTCCCGGTGACGTCGGCCGCTGGAAATGCACAGTTATGGAGTTGCACAACACAGCTCAGTCATCTGTATAGTGGCTGCGGCTGGGTACTGCGCACCCACCCCTTATTTAAATCAATAGGGGGTGGATGAACATGTACCTGATCGCGTCCACCATTCCTTTGATGGAACTGTGCTGTGCAACTCCATAACTAAGCAGTTCCGACATTGGGAACTGCTGGTCGATGGTGGTTCCAGATATCCCTGCCAATCAGACATTGATGACATATCCTACCAATAGGCCATCAATGATAAAGTCCTAGACAACATTTTTAACAACTGTCATGTAATTGTATGGAATTATAGTATCGTAGCTAAAAAAACCCACTCAATTATATGTTAACACTAATCATACTGTAAATTTCATGCTAATTTTAAGATCATGGGAACAACTCTAAAATCTGTAGCTCATGGCCTCAACCCACCAAGTACTCTTTATAATAATGGTATCTTCTTATGTGACAGAGTGGCCTATTTGCCCCTTAATCATCTGGGTCTTGATGCAACTGCTACCGATAGATAGTTACGCACCATGATGTGATTGATCAATACTCAAAACACCCATAGAGTCAAATACGTCACAAACACTTTTACCAATTTTTTTTAGGTCTATTTACCCAAGAACTTCTGGATTAAGCAATGGTCAACACTCATAGAAGAGTAAAAATTGTCTGTTCTGTCTGAACATTATTTCCAACATATTTTCTTTGTAGATTCAGTGACTGGCATAACTTTTGTGCCAGTCTCAAAATCTAAGGACATACTTGAGGAACTTTAAAAAACAAAAAACTTCTTAAAAAACACAGCTATTTAAGAAGACCTCACCTTTACCTAGACTGGATTTCCTACCAACCAATTTTGTCACATAATAGGAATACAGACTATCCTTAGGGATGAGCGAGTAGTGAAATACTCGGACTCGCTGTACTCATTACGAGTACCTCTTAATACTCGGGTACTCGTAACGAGTCCAATGTAAGTCTATGGGAAATGCGAATAATGGGCTGTGCGGTACTGTGCTGGGCTGTGTGGGACTATGCTGGGCTGTGCGGGACTATGCTGGGCTGTGCGGTACTGTGCTGGGCTGTGTGGGACTGTGCTGGGCTGTGCGGGACTGAGCCGGGCTGTGGGGGACTGTGCTGGACTGTGGGGGACTGTGCAGACTGTGCGAGACTGTGCTGGGCTGTGCGGTACTGTGCTGGGCTGTGTGGGACTGTGCTGGAATGTGGGGGACTGTGCTGGACTGTGGGGGACTGTGCTGGACTTTGTGGGACTGTGCAGGCTGTGCGGGACTGTGCTGGGCTGTGCGGTACTGTGCTGGGCTGTGCGGGACTGAGCCGGGCTGTGGGGGACTGTGCTGGAATGTGGGGGACTGTGCTGGACTGTGGGGGACTGTGCTGGACTGTGTGGGACTGTGCAGGCTGTGCGGGATTGTGCTGGGCTGTGCGGTACTGTGCTGGGCTGTGCGGTAATGTGCTGGGCTGTGGGGGACTGTGCTGGACTGTGGGGGACTGTGCTGGACTGTGTGGGACTGTGCAGGCTGTGCGGGACTGTGCTGGGCTGTGCGGTACTGTGCTGGGCTGTGTGGGACTGTGCTGGGCTGTGCGGGACTGTGCTGGCTGTGCGGGACTGTGTAGGCTGTGCGGGACTGTGCGGGACTGTGCCGGGCTGTGCAGGCTGTGCGGGTTGTGCAGACTGTGCGGGATTGTGCTGGACTGTGCGGGACTGTGCAGGCTGTGTGGGACTGTACCGGGCTGTGCGGAACTATGCAGGCTGTGCGGGACTGTGCCGGGCTGTGTGGGACTGTGCAGGCTGTGCGGGACTGTGCTGGACTGTGTGAGACTGTGCAGAACTGTGCAGGCTGTGCGAGACTTTGCCAGACTGTGCTGGGCTGTGCGGGACTGTGCGGGACTGTGCGGGACTGTGCCAGGCTGTGCGGGACTGTGCTGTACTGTGCGGGGACTGTGCCAGGCTGTGCAGGACTATGCTGAGCTGTGCGGGGACTGTCTGTACTGGGCTGTGCGGGGACTGTGCGGGCTGTGCCAAATTTTGCGAGGCGAGTAGTGAAAAACTCGCTATGTTTCGAGTACCATGAGTACCGCACTACTCGCCGAGTACCGAATCCTAGCGAGTATACTTGCTCATCCCTAACTATCCTCTTTGAGAGGAACACCGAGTCTTGAAAAGACTTTCTGCAGTAAAGAAAGAGGGATGCTAGCTGGAAAATTTGGTCATAAATAAATTGTAAAATCTACAATTTGGGTATTATTTTTCAACAGAGCCTTTATGCGAACCAAAACTAAAGCGTAGACGACGTTCATCAGCTCTACTGATTCAAGAGCGTGACAAAAAAGGTAAAGATAGAGCAGTGAGTGGTTACTTGATAATCTTTTGAGGGTTATTTAAGACTTACCAAGCTTACAATGATCTGATTTATCATTTTAGCATCACAATACATAGCGTTTGAGAAGAAATGTTGTGAAGATGGTATGAATGACAACTCCATGGGCCACAATTGTGAACGTCGCTCTCGTAATATCTTGGATGGACAGAAATGTGTTGATGCTTTCCTGGACTGCTGCAAACACATTACAAAGCAAAGGGAAGTCGAGAGGAAACTAAAAGAAAATGATCCAAATGCAAGAAGTAAGGAGATCGGATAAATGATAGTCAAAAGGATCATAAGTCGCACCTAGTTTGTCCTAAACGTTATGTTCCTATCACAAATGTAGAGGATCTTGAGTTGCATGTTTGCTTGTGGAAAATTGGCTACATTTTAGAGTGTCATCACGGTACAGGAGATTTTTAGGACTCTCATGCTTACCTCCCACTGAGGGCCTTGTTTCAAGAGATCAGTAGAAGAGCAGAGGCTGGACAGACATCTGACTGGGATGATTTAGCGAATCCTGCTTTGAGCAGGGGGTTGGACCAGATGGCCCAGGAGGTCCCTTCCAACTCTAACATTCTATGATTCTATGATTCTATATGTATGGTGGGAGTGTAGTAGCGTCAGTATTCTGTCATCACGGAGCAATTAACTGTGTAAATAAAGGAATAGAGGCAAATCATTGGATCTGAAGAAGAGTGTTGTATGTCCTTTGAAAGGTTTCCGGTAAAATCCAAGGGATTTCGTAACCCTGAAAGTGGATTTAACCTGAAGATAATATATGCTGACATGGAGGAACCTTGAACTTGGGCACATACTTTCTCCAAACCTTACATACTATGTGATGAGGCTGAGCGCTGGACTGGAAGCCAAGGGCCCAGCAGCTACATTGACTCTCTTCAGCTACATGTATATATTACATCACCCTCATTTACAAATTTACCTCTGCTTCTATATAATAAGTAACTGGGTAGTTTATCAAATATTAGATGACATGCTGTCATTGTCTGTACATAGAAAATCAAATTTATCGTGCCAATTACTACCCATAGAAGGTAGTGAGGAGTTCTTTCCTGCATAGTGGCCTACCGGGGAATTCATCGGTTCCCTGTTGCGTCAGTCCGAGCCTGATGTGGTGTATTTGTTAAGGTTGATATTTTTTCTTTTAATCAGGTCATGAGGATAGTGAATATATTGACGATGCTGATATCATATCCAGGTCACAGTTCCAAGAAAGTTTTCTCTGGAAGATAGAATTAATGAGTGACAGACCAGATGCTAGAGGGTGAGTGTAACATAAGTGAATGATCAACTCCAATGTATTGAAATAGAAGGGTTTAATTTTTTTTTTTCAGAAATAATGACACTTTTATTTATGGGTGTTGTATCATACTGCAGTTTAATCTATTCAAATATTCCCAACAGGCACAGCACCTAGACAGGAGGAGTGCTGTTATTAGAGAGAAACTAAACCTAATTTTTTTAAGTGCTCACAACTAGAGATGAGCGACTTTGCCTTTTTTAGGGTCGAGTCGGGTTTCGTGAAACCCGACTTTCTCAAAAGTCGAGTCGAACGAAATCGGCCGACTATCGGGAAAAGTCGAAGGTCCGACTGAAACACGAAACCCAGTGCAAGTCAATGGGGAAGTAAAGTCGGCAGGGAGTGGAGGACAGTAAACACACCTACATGCCGGACCGCTTTTTTTAAAGTGCGCAAAATCTCTCTCTCCCCATGTCATCTCGTTGCCCACAGTGTATGTCCTTGCTCAGTGGCTGAAAAAAGTCAGGTGCAAGCATTCTGAGAAATCCGACTTTGGCGCTCGTTTTGCCGACCACATGGCCGACTTCTCGCTGTGGTCGGGTTTCGGTCGGCGAAACCCGACTTTGCCATAAGTCGGCGACTTATGAATCTGGCCGACCTGTTTCGCTCAACGCTACTCGCAACCCTTTTACTTAGTTTTACACCACTTAGCCTGATTATTACATTCAGGTTTATGAGTAGTATTATCTTGAAATCCCCTTCGGTGTATGTTCTGACACACCAGGGAGTGTCATTACTTGATACAACTACACTTATAGTGGGAGTTACATGGAAGATTCACTAGACCAAGTCTCCATGAAAGAATATCACGACACTCAGAAATTGCACAGTAAATAATAATAATTATAATAATAAGAGCAGCTGTTATCAGAGAAAAACCTATCATTTTTTTTGGCCTAACATGTATTTTAACTTTATATGTCAATGTTTATTTTCTCATATCACAAGGTAATCTTGCTAATTTTACACCAGCCATTGCGACTGTTTTACACTCCTACTGATAACCTCTTTATACACAACCCTAAGATCCACCATTCCTAATAAGCATTTTCACTCGTTCCCGCGCTCCACCTCCCTTCACAGCGACTTTTGCACACACTCATTAGATGCCTCAATACAAAAGATAGGGTTCTGGGTGTGACCATTGTGGCTAATGTACCTGTGCATTTCCAGAAACTACGAAAACAGCCTCTATTCTTTCTAATTAAAGGGGAATGCACACCCTGATTCTCTGCTTTTTCTTTTTTACAGAATTTCCACCAAAGCTTTTACTATTTTCCTTAAAGATTCAATCACCACATGGGAGGTTTTGGCTGTGAGTCTATCTGAAAATAAAGGTAAGTTATTGCTCCTTGGTTGGTTGTATAAAGTATCTATCTATCTATCTATCTATCTATCTATCGATCGATCTGTCATCTGTAGTGTTGAGCATTCCGATACTGCAAATATCGGGTATCGGCCGATATTCGCTGTATCGGAGTTCCGATACTGAGTTCCGATATTTTTACAATATCTAATACTGGAATCGGAAGTTCCCATAATGCAATGAGCCAGCTGTGTTAGCCATGTTAACTAATGGCATGGCTGTGATTGGCTGCTGAAATGATGTCATCATGATGCGCGGTCTGTGCGGGCCTGCCAGGGGTCTGTGCGGGCTGCCGGGGGTCTGTGCGGGCCTGCCGGGGGTCTTTACGGGCCTTCTAGGGGTCAGTGTGGACCTGCCAGGGGTCTGTGCGGGCTGCCGGTGTCTGTGCAGGCCTGCCGGGGGTCTGTACAGGCCTGCCTGGGGTCAGTGCGGCCTGCCGGGGGTCTGTGCGGGCCTGCCGGGGGTCTGCGCGGGCCTGCCGGGGCTTATGTGTGTGTGCAGGCATCGTCCAATGGGACTACAAGTCCCATCGGGCTATGCCTGCTACAATGACAGTAATTGACACATTAGCCAATGATAGGACAGTAGTAGTCCCATCATCTGGCTAATGTGTTGAATGTAAGAAAAAAACAAAAAACCATACATACTACATACATACTACATATATACAACATACATACATACTACATACTACATACATACTGCATACATACATACAACATGCTATATGCATACAACATACATACAGTTGTGTCCAAAAGTATTGACACCCCTGCAATTCTGTCAGATAATACTCAGTTTCTTCCTGAAAATGATTGCAAACACAACTTCTTTGGTATTATTATCTTCATTTAATTTGTCTTAAATGAAAAAACACAAAAGAGAATGAAGCAAAAAGCAAAACATTGGTAATTTCACACAAAGCTCCAAAAATGGGCCAGACAAAAGTATTGGCACCCTCAGCCTAATACTTGGTTACACAACCTTTAGCCAAAATAATTGCGACCAACCGCTTCTGGTAACCATCAATGAGTTTCTTACAATGCTCTGCTGGAATTTTAGACCATTCTTCTTTGGCAAACTGCTCCAGGTCCCTGATATTTGAAGGGTGCCTTCTCCAAACTGCCATTTTTAGATCTCTCCACAGGTGTTCTATGGGATTCAGGTCTGGACTCATTGCTGGCCACCTTAGAAGTCTCCAGTGCTTTCTCGCAAACCATTTTCTAGTGCTTTTTGAAGTGTGTTTTGGGTCATTGTCCTGCTGGAAGACCCATGACCTCTGAGGGAGACCCAGCTTTCTCACACTGGGCCCTACATTATGCTGCAAAATTTGTTGGTAGTCTTCAGACTTCATAATGCCATGCACACGGTCAAGCAGTCCAGTGCCAGAGGTAGCAAAGCAACCCCAAAACATCAGGGAACCTCTGCCATGTTTGACTGTAGGGACCGTGTTCTTTTCTTTGAATGCCTCTTTTTCTCCTGTAAACTCTATGTTGATGCCTTTTCCCAAAAAGCTCTACTTTTGTCTCATCTGACCAGAGAACATTCTTCCAAAACGTTTTAGGCTTTTTCAGGTAAGTTTTGGCAAACTCCAGCCTGGCTTTTTTATGTCTCGGGGTAAGAAGTGGGGTCTCCCTGGGTCTCCTACCATACAGTCCCTTTTCATTCAGACGCCGACGGATAGTACGGATTGACACTGTTGTACCCTCGGACTGCAGGGCAGCTTGAACTTGTTTGGATGTTAGTCGAGGTTCTTTATCCAACATCCGCACAATCTTGCGTTGAAATCTCTTGTCAATTTTTCTTTTCCGTCCACATCTAGGGAGGTTAGCCACAGTGCCATGGGCTTTAAACTTCTTGATGACACTGCACACGGTAGACACAGGAACAGTCAGGTCTTTGGAGATGGACTTGTAGCCTTGAGATTGCTCATGCTTCCTCACAATTTGGTTTCTCAAGTCCTCAGACAGTTCTTTGGTCTTCTTTCTTTTCTCCATGCTCAATGTGGTACACACAAGGACACAGGACAGAGGTTGAGTCAACTTTAATCCATGTCAACTGGCTGCAAGTGTGATTTAGTTATTGCCAACACCTGTTAGGTGCCACAGGTAAGTTACAGGTGCTGTTAATAACACAAATTAGAGAAGCATCACATGATTTTTCGAACAGTGCCAATACTTTTGTCCACCCTGTTTTTTATGTTTGGTGTGGAATTATATCCAATTACATGAAAATAATAATACCAAAGAATTTGTATTTGCAATCATTTTCAGGAAGAAACTGAGTATTATCTGACAGAATTGCAGGGGTGTCAATACTTTTGGCCACAACTGTATGTGGATGGGCACATGATAGTAGGCACTTTTTTTAAATCTAGGGTGCACATGACCGAGTCCTTTTTTATTAATGGTATGACTGTGTGGGGAGGAGGACTCCCAGACATTGAAGGGGCAGGTGCCCAGGGGACCGCCATCAGGGTTCCTGAGGGAACGATCCTGGGAGGACAGTAAAAGAAAAGACTTGACTGAAGTTGTCAGGGAAACAGGGGGCAGGGCAAGCTTAACAGGAGCAGGAGGCGCGCTGAAGTGGCAGTTGACAGAGAGCCAGACAGGAAGTCGGGTGAGACAGAGAGGACCAAGGGAGCGAACGGTGTGTTGTGGAGAGACCGACAGGGCCCTGTGAAAGGAAAGCCGTGGACTTACCGAGTAGTGACACGTGAGAGCCTTGCACCGTTGGCCGCTCCCCTCATACGGTCGCATACAGCCGCCCCCGCTGTTTCCCGTCCTGCTGTGACAAGTCCACGACCTCCACTGACGGCTGCGACTATAGACCATTCCTTTACAGCGGTCGGGACACTGCCCCCGTGCCTTCTTCCACAGCTGCGGCCCTGTCATCACCAGCCCCAGGGGGCGCCACCTCGCTACAGGCGGAAGTAGAGGCCCCCGTCTGGTTTGCTGAGGGACTCTGGGCAGAGACTGGTGAACGGTAGATTTAGAGACTTCCTCATCACCGTGCCCCACCGGCATCATTTCTTCAGGGCCTGTTACGCCCCACCAGCATCATTTCTTCAGGGCCTGTTGCGCCCCACCGGCATCATTTCTTCAGGGCCTGTTGCACCCCACCAGCATCATTTCTTCAGGGCCTGTTGTGCCCCACCAGCATCATTTCTTCAGGGCCTGTTGCATCCCACTGGCATCATTTCTTCAGGGCCTGTTGCGCCCCACCGGCACCGTTTCTTCAGGGCCTGTTGCGCCCCACCGGCACCGTTTCTTCAGGGCCTGTTGTGCCCCACCAGCCCCGATTCTTCAGGGCCTGTTGTGCCCCACCAGCACCGATTCTTCAGGGCCTGTTGTGCCCCGCCAGCACGGATTCTTCAGGGCCTGTCGTGCCCCACCAGCACAGATCCTCCAGGGCCCGTCGAACCCAAATCATCCCGGGACATGGCAGCCGCATCAGTGACCTCTGAGTTGCCGCATCTGCAATCCTGAACGACGCCTGGAAGGATAAGTTGTCCATAGGAAATAAGGACCCTTAGTTCGGCCGTGCGTGGCCTACAACACCTGGACTAGCCGGATTAGTCGCATTTAGTATAAGGAAAAGAGTTGTAAATGTTATTGAGTCCCTGTGAGGACAGTTTGTTGTTGTCCATTTGATTTGTTCAGCACAGCCCCAGCGGCACCAATTTATAAATATTTATTTTACCAATCACACTCAGTCTGGTGTCTTGTCACTGCATCCTGAGAATCTACTGGTCACTACACTTGGCGTAGTCGGCAGGATGCAGTCTCCGAGCACAGACAGTGGTGCCCTAGATCAGGGTAGAGCTGTAAGCTCTACAAATGAGGAGGTTCCCCGTACCAGCATATCATTGGGGGCCATGCTGAACAACCTGCCTAGATTTTCCGGCTCCAATACTATGTTATGGAGCTGGACAGAGCGGATGCAGGGGCTCTTCCGGATGCACCCAATGACCCCTGATCTGGAGGCCGAGGTGGCACTCATGGCACTGGACGGGGAGGCGTGGAGGTCAGTGATGTTGAAACCTCCGGGGCACCGTAACACTTTTGAAAAAGTGTTACAGATAGTAGAACAGACCCATGGGGACCCTACTGATGTGGGAGAGTTAAGAACCCATTTGTTTAGTCGGATGCAAGTAGAGGGGGAGACGATCACATAGTATATGAATGTCCTCCAAGAATTGCATACGTCTATAGAAAGAAAGGACGGGGTAGGGGCAGGACCTGTTGACATTACCCTACGTGACCTACTGGTGACTGGTTTGCGAGATCCATTAGTCAAACAGGCACTGCGGGAACAGATCAGAATGAATCCCCGAATAGATTATTCAGAGGTGGGAAGTCAGGCACGTGCTCGAGAGCAGGAGCAGGGGATGGCGGTCCCCGTGGGGAAAGTCCGAGGTGTGGGGGCCTCCGCGAATGTAGTCGAGGAGCCTCAGTGGGTGGAAGAGATGAAGCAAGAGCTGAAAAGTATTAAGGGCGAGTTGGCCGAAGTAAAGAGAAGAACCGAGACCGGGACTGGAAGACCTAGCTTTAACCCCGGCTCCTGGGGATCACGCTCCCCGCGGGGTGGTCAGCCTACACAGGCCCAGTGTTTTGAGTGTGGAGAACCAGGCCACTTTGCCCGAGAGTGTCCGCGGCGTTGGAAATACCCACCCCGGCGGCCATTAAACTAAAGGGCTCAGGGCTGGGGGGACGCCGCTCGGAGCCGAAAACCACAACTAGGGGTGGTGGAAGTCCCGAAGATTTGGTAGCAAAATGTCCGGTGGTTTGGGCAGAAGTGGAGGGCCGGGCCGTCCGGTGCCTGGTGGACACGGGGTCACAAGTAACCACTATGCCTGCAATGTACTTTCAACAGAACTTCCCGGAAGCAGCCAGGCTTCAGTGGG
Source organism: Dendrobates tinctorius (assembly GCF_039654945.1). NCBI lineage: Eukaryota > Metazoa > Chordata > Amphibia > Anura > Dendrobatidae > Dendrobates > Dendrobates tinctorius. Next base: position 2,753,712 of record NW_027362017.1, on the reverse strand, counting down.
GGCCCGTGATCAGACTAGTAACTGCCAACCAACTGCCGGTCCCAGTTGCCGGGGTGGTGTGGGTGCAAGTGACGCTGTGCGGTAAATCCCTTGGTCGCAGAGGGGTGGTACTGACTCAAGGAGAAGCTGATAAGCAACACCCCGTCACCTTAGGCATGAATGTCCTATGAGAGTTCAGCAACCTACTGCTCAATGACAATACACAGAGGATTCTGAAGCAGTGGGGTTCTCGCACAGCCCAGGGACAGGTATTCCAGCAGCTGGTGCGGGGAGCACGGGTACATCAGGACCGTCAGGAAGGCGAGGCTCTGGGTACGGTCATCACGCCAGCGACTCCCCTGCTTGTGTTACCTCCTGGACAGACTGTGGTGGCCCTGCCCATTCGAGCCCCCGATACCCTTGGAGGGTGTGGAGATGCAGGTGGAGCCGTGTCACTCAGAGCGCTTACCTCCCGGCATACTGGTGGCCCATTCCCTGGCTACTGTGCAAAAAGGAGCCCTCCTGGTGCGCTGCGTTAACCTTGAGACACTGTTCTAAAAGCACGGACTGTACTGGCCAAACTAGTAAAGGCCTTTAGAAGAAGTGCTGCCAGCCCCTGCGGTTCAATTATGAGTACACCCCGAGGATCCTTTGGAAGTAACAATACGAACCTTACAGGCCCACGAAGTCTCCGCACAAGAGAAGGGCCAAAATATTTTGGAGCAGATGCGGGCCGAGCTTTCTGTATTAACTGCAGCCCAGCTTTCACAGATAAAAACATTGCTGGGACAGTACCATGAAGTATTTGCTAGTCATGAGGACGATTTTGGGTGTACCACCGTCATCACTCATGAAATCCCCACAGCAGGAGCGGCCCCTATCCGGGAACGATATCGACAGATTCCGCCACAACTCTATCAAGAGGTGAAAACTTTGCTGGCCCAAATGCTGTGAAAAGGGGTGATACGGGAAAGTCAAAGCCCCTGGGCGGCCCCAATCGTGTTGGTCCTGAAGAAAGATGGTAAACTACGATTCTGTGTGGATTATCGTAAACTGAATTCTTGCACTATTAAAGACTCATACCCACTGCCCCGCATAGAAGAATCCCTGTCTGCCTTGGGGAAGGCAACATATTTTTCGACCCTGGACTTGGCCAGTGGGTACTGGCAGGTGCCCATGTCAGAGGAAGATAGAGACAAGACGGCGTTCATATTGCCCATGGGACTGTTTGAGTTTAATCGGATGCCGTTTGGGCTGGCCAACACCCCCGGGACCTTTCAGCGATTGATGGAGCGGTGTCTGGGAGATCTCAATTTTGAGGCTATGTTGATCCATCTGGACGACATCATCGTCTATGCCGCCACCTTTGAGGACCACCTGAAGCGGATGGGACAGGTACTCAGCCGGTTGCAAATGTACGGGTTGAAGGTGAAGCCTCAGAAATGACACCTATTTCGCTCTCAGATTGAGTATCTGGGTCATGTCGTTTTGGCGGAGGGTGTGAGGCCATCCCGGGAGAAGGTGGCTGCTATCCAGGAATGGCCTACCCCCCGAGACGGTGAAAGATGTGCGGGCTTTTCTGGGGTTAGCCGGATATTACCATCACTTCGTAAAGAATTTTGCATGTCGAGCTCGAGCCCTGCACGACCTGCTGAAGGGGGCTCCCGCTGGGGCTCATGGGCGAAAGATCCAGTGGCAACACCCTCAGGAAGAGGCCTTCCGAGACCTCAAGGCTGCGCTCTCGGATGCCCCAGTGTTGGCTTATGTGGATATCTCTCAACCGTTCATCTTGCACACTGACGGGAGTCTTCACAGGCTGGGGGCTGTGTTGTCATAGGTTCAGGATGGCCGGGAGAGAGTGATTGCATATGGAAGTCGCTCACTCCGTGACTCCGTGCGTAACCCTGACAATTACAGCTCTTTTAAGCTCAAGCTCCTCGTAGTGGTGTGGGCTATGACGAAGAGATTCGCAGAGTACCTAGCGGGCTCCGAGGTGGTAGTGTGAACTGAAAACAACCCGCTGGCTCATTTGGAAAACGCCAAATTGGGGCCTCTGGAACAACGATGGGTGGCCCGGATGGCAAAGTACAATTATAAGATTATCTACAAAAGAGTGGCCGAGAATATCCATGCAGATGCCCTCTCCAGGATTCGACATACAACTCCAGGGCAGAATCGAGACGAAGAATTGGAAGGAGAGGAAATACCGTTCGCTCTCACTGCCATCATGCTCACAACCAACAATAAAAAGATATCTTCCTCTGAGACCCCAAGGGGCATACTGGAACAATCCCGGGATAAGCAACAAGAAGACGAAGAGGTTGGCCTTCTCAGGACATGGGTCGCCGCTGGGCAATTACCCAGACTCTCAACGGCAAAATTTGACCCAAGACCTGTTGCTTATGCTGCGACAATGGGAGAGGTTGGTTATCCGAAAGGGATTATTGTATCGTAAAATAACATCACAAACAACCTCAATGACGGTTTGGCAGGTGGTTACGCCAGGAGCCCAACTTCATGTACTGGCTCGGGAGGCTCACGAAAAAGTGGCCCATTTCGGAACAAAAAAAACTTTGCAATGGCTGCAACAGAAAGCTTACCATCCGTGCTTGCTGGCTGTTGTGGATGAAATTTGCCGGACCTGCCGCCTGTGTGAACTAGCCAAACCACCCGCTCAGCGAGCCGCAACACAGACTATTGTGACCTCAGCACCCCTTGAGCTCCTGACGGTGGATTATCTGACCATTGGACCCGCATTTCAGGGATATGAACACTGTCTCGTTATGGTAGATCATTTCACCGTTCGCTGTGGTCACCCCCACTCGGGATCAGACCGCAGAGTCAGCTGCCTCCGCAATTTGTAGAAACTTTATACAAGTATACGGCTGTCCTCAACGAATACATTCGGATCAGGGAGCATGTTTTTTGGGAAAAGTCATGGAAGAATTACATCACCTCTATGGAATTGACAAATCCCGGACCACACCGTATCACCCGCAAGTTAATGGGGCTTGTGAACGATTTAATAGGACATTGATTCAGATGTTGCGCACTCTGGAGAGTGACAAGAAGGCCCGTTGGCCCGAATATGTTTCCGAATTAGTTTGGGTCTATAACAATAGGGTACATCGAGTGACTGGCTATACCCCCTATTCCCTGTTGTTTGGGCGGGAAGATAAAGGGATCACGGAGGTGGAGTTAGACCCTGAAGAGCCTCAGCCCTGGACTGGAGTGTCGTCTTGGGTCCAAAATCATCGCCATCGGCTGCAAACTCTTCATTGGATTGTACACACCAAGCTCCAAGACTGGGAGCACCCAGGGAAGAATGCAACCCCGCCTCCTCACCTCCAAAGCGGGGACCGGGTGCTTGTACTAGATCAACGCCCCCAGAACAAACTGGAGCCGCGTTGGGAAGAAAGTCCTTATCGGGTCTTACGCCGTATCCATCCTGACGGACCGGTGTACGGAATACGACCTGAAGAGGATGAAACACTGCCCACTCGTGTTGTGCATCGTAATATGTTACGCCCATGTACTTCCTCCGACCCGAAGCAACCGGAGCCTATCCCATCGACATCTGAACCGTCTTCCGTATATTGGGACCCGGACGAAGACAAAGATTGTCTCCCAGGACCCGGAGGCCCTCCAACCAGTAATGAATCATCTGACACAATTAGCCTGCCTGCCCGGTCCTCCAAAAAAAAGGCGTTCATCTAGGCCTTTCCTCCGGAAAGCCTTTTTTTTTGTCGGAAGCTTTCTCGAGCAGCTCATCTAATACGGGCCCGAAAATGTGGAGCCCAGAGAAGGGTATAGAACACAGTTTGTTCTTTGACTGAGTGTCTCCTGTCCAAGATCTCAGCCACAGTGCCCGCTTTGCTGAATTAGATAAGGCATTATTTCTTGCGGCAAACCGGACTGATTCCGCCGAAGCGTCCGCCATGAAGTCAGTAGCCATTTTCAGGAGAGGTAGTGATTTTAGGATCTCCTCTCTGGGGGTTCTGTCTCTAATCTGATCCTCTAATTCCCCCACCCATAAGCTCATTGATCGGGCTAGTAGGACTGTCCCACAAGGGTTGCCGTGACGTGGCGGGATGGCTTGTACATTATTTTGATCAAAATTATGTTTACTAAATAGCCTTATTATTATTATTACCTTTATGCATTATTTGCAGTTTATTTTTTACTTTTTATTTGTGTGTTTTTTGCTTTTTGTTTTCTCTGGTTAATGGTCATGTGTTAATATGCACTTACATTGTGCATACACATTAATTTATTTCCTCAGTTTAGACTTCAGGTTTTTTTTTCGTCTATCCATCTTCTTTCTCCAATGTGCATACCCTTAGGGCTTGTCCTTCTTGATGTTGCAATTTCAATGTTGAGGAGTGTATAAAAAAACTGCATCGAATTGTGCCAAATGACAGATTTAGGCTAGTTTCACACTAGCATTACCGGGCGCAGCGCACAGCCGCCGCTAAGCTCCTCCCCGGCCACACCCCCTCCGGTCAGCTCCTTCTCTGATCGCATGACGTTGCATATGATCAGCGTACCCTATATTTAGCATTGGGTACGCTGATCATGCGCTGGTAAACTTTAGACGGCGAATGCGCCCTTTTGGCGCTGCGACAACGTGCGCCAAACGCACTGTGTTGCATTTTTGTGCACAAAATCATGCCAGCGCATGACCAGCGTACCCAACGCTAAATATAGGGTACGCTGATCGCATGCAGCGTTATGCGATCAAAGGAGGAGCTGACCGGAGAGGGCGCGGCCGAGGGCGGAGCTTAGCGGCGGCTGTGCGCTGCGCCAGGTAACACTAGTGTGAAACTAGCCTTAGCCTTTGCTGCCTCTGTGATCATTCAAACTGGGTTTGACATTCTCATTTGCTTTTTTCTTGTCTGGACAGGTATCTGTGTGTCTAAACCACATGACATTCAGGTGATGATGAACTTCTTTATTGACCTGAAGCTTCCATATTCCGTGGTGAGAAATGAGCAAGTAGAGATCCGGGCGATTCTCTATAATTACGGCAACAGTGAAATTAAGGCAAGTGAAAAACGTGGAGTAAACCTAAATGAGAAAATCAATCATGACAAATTTAAAAATTTTCAGACTGTACTTCATTGCCTTCTTTTTTTTTTTTTTTTTCTTCTCCTAATCACTATTCTGCAGTATTTTATCAGTGACCAGGTTGTTCTCCTTTATAAACTGCTTCTAACTGCTGCTCAGAAAGATCTGTGCACGACATCCAGACAGTCTGTATTTGGGACTTTTTATGCCTCTCTGCTCCCGACCAATGTATTCTTGCAGGGGATTTTGTAACCGAGCTGTTTGACTGTATTGTACGGATCTTGCTGAGCAGCTTCTACAGGAGCTTAACATGGCATGGAAACAGCACAGCAATATAGTGTTTGGGTGAAAAGTAAGCATTAAAAAAAATCAAAACTTTCAATACCCAAAGGATAATTTTAGCAAAAAAAAGTTATATTTACTCTTTAAAGGACCCGATATCTCCAACATCTTTACATGGTCCTCTTGTTCTCGTTGGTTAAGGTGCGGGTAGACTGGACCTACAATGAGAATTTCTGCAGTTACTCTACTGCCAAAAAGAAATATCGTCAAGAATATAAGATCCAACCTTCTTCATCGGTGGCTGCTACCTTTGTTATTGTGCCATTAAACTTGGGAGAGCATGACATCGAAGTAAAGGCGGCGGGGCAATTTGTATCTGATGGCGTGAAGAAAAAAATAAAGGTCGTGGTAAGTAACAAATCCTGATAATATCCCTCAATGCTCTAGAGCTTAAAGTTGGGTAATGAATTTGACAAATTACAACCATGATCAACATTAATTCCCCATGCACATGGCCACATAACCTACTAGTAGTAAAGTTGTGTTTTTGAGCATTATTGAATTTTATGGGCATCGTACTTTGTAGTTTGGTGCCACATTGACCTCTGTGTACAAGTGTGAAGACTTCTGCAGTGGGAAGGAGAATTTAGGCACCATTTGTTGTCCTTGGACGAGACTTTAAGTAAAGTGCAATAATAATTAGTTATACACAGGTCATGTTTTGGTTCTTAATATACAAGCGATTATTCAATTTCCATTTACTGTCTTCTTTTATCTATAGCCAGAAGGAAGACGTCTGACCCAGGCCCTAAAATCAGTTGTTTTGGAGCCACAAGGAAGAGGTTTGTATATTGTATTAGGTGATGTTGTTATTTCACACACATATAAATTAGTCACTTTTTTTCAATGAAATTAATATGTCTGATATCTATATCGTGCTTTTTTTTTAAAGATTTCTTGTTAAAGCTTAAAACTGCTTTGAATCTCTTCTAATTGCTAATTTTTTTTATGAAGGTGGTGTACAGGAAGAACGGATCACAACCGTAGATCCCGTAAATATTGTCCCCAACACAAATGTTGAGACGATTGTTACCATCCAAGGTGAGTGCTGAGCTGGCCAACTGTCCTACTTGTTATATATAATGGGTAGAGATGGGTGGAGGATCGAGTGCTAGTCGAATTTCCTGAAAATCATGGTTTCACACGAATTTGAACATTTTGAGTTCAATTTGAGGTTTGTAAAACAAAAACCACCCTGAATCTTCAGAGAGTGGGTTAACGTCAACTCTCATGGTCATGTGGACCTCTCCATAATGCCTTGAACCTATGACATCTATTGTATTAAGAATACCTTGTACAGAGGTGGTGAGTACCTGGACCATCACTGATCAGCGATTTTCAGTGGAGCACAGATTGTACGGCAGAGTTGTTTTACATCTCCAAAGTCTTTTCTGTTGACTGGAAGCTCTTAGTGACAGCAAGGTCCTCTTGCTCACTCTCCTGTAGAGTTGGAGCTTTTATTCTCAGCAAGGTTCTCTGCCTTTCCAATTTTGAGATTTGTGCAAAATTTTTCAATATTAATTTTTTTTGGGGGGAAAATTTGGTAAAGTCGGTGAATTTGAATTTCAAAAGATCTACTCATCTCTATTTGGCATATGCAATGAAGAAAAATCTCTGTGACACACTGGTCATGTCTGAGATGCTTTAGTGAATCCTGTATTGAGCAAAGAGTTGGACACAATGACCCTTGAGGTCCCTTCCACCTCTAACATTCTAGGATCCTACGATTCTATGGTTCTGTTTCTTGTTTATCTCATTGCCTTATATGTCTATAATATCCAGGAAACCCAATTGGTGAAATGGTGGAGCAATCCATTGATGGTATCAATCTGAACCACCTGATCAGTGCCCCCCATGGATGTGGAGAGCAAAACATGATGAGTATGACAAGTCCTCTGATAGCCACACAGTACTTGGATTTAAGCAACCAATGGGAAAGAGTAGGACTACAGCGCAGGGAACAGGCCACCCAGTTCATCAAAAATGGTAAGATACTCTCCTATTTTTTTAAGTTCTTTAATAAAATATAGGATCAAGTCTTTTATCAGGTGAAAGTTAACATTTTTGAATCAAAAATTTAGAAGGTCATCAGAGAGTTACCATCATGTCAATTCTAAACCAATCTCGAGACAGTGTTATTCCATCTTATATCACATGTATCAATGCATGTATGCAGGCTGATATGGGTTCATGCTCACAATAATATAGACGTGGCTCTTAAGACAAACTTTTTTAAGCTCCTCCTGCTAAGCACAACAACCTGACAAATTGAAACCCTGGAGCGGTTGTTTTATTGAGATGTTTATTATTTTAGTTTCATCTTTGATACTTTGCTATGGGTGTATTACTAAAAATTGCATGGTCTTTTTTGTATACATCTCTTTGTAAAACATTTATAATAATACAAGTGAAAATGAACAACTTTGTAATATATAGTGGATGAAATAAGTATTGAACACGTCACCAATCTTCTAAGTAAATCTATTTCTAATGGTGCTATTGATATGACATTCTCACCAGATGTCGGTAACAACCCGTCCAATCTACACAGGTAAAGAAATCACCATAGATGTCCATAAATTATGTGTAATAATGAGAAATGACACAGGGAAACGTATTGATCACATAAAGAAAGAGGGGGACACAAAGCCCTGAAATGTCTTGACACCAGTTGAAATCTATCAGTAATTAGAAAGCCATCCTGCCACTTAGTGAAAAATAATATCAGCTGGTTCAACTGATGGCCTATCAAAAAGTGTCTCATTACCAATGTGCCACACAAGAAGCATCTCATGATGTGTAAAACCAGTGAGCTGTCTCAAGACTTTTGCAACCTTATGGTTGCAAAACATACTGATGGCATTGGTTAAAGATGAATTTATAAACTACTGAATGTTCCAGCGAGCACTGTTTGAGCCATAATCCAAAAGTGGAAAGAACATAAATTCACCATAAACCGACCAATACCAGGTGCTCTGTGTAAAAGTTCAGGCTGAAGAGTGAAAAGAATTATCAGAAGAGTTGTCCTAGAGCTAAGGACCACCTGTGAAGAGATACAGAAAGACCTGTAATCAGCAAGTACAATTGTTTCAAAGAAAATTGTAGGTAATGCACTCAACCTCCATGGTCTGTACGCACACTCACCACGCCACTTCTATGGCCTGTATGCACGCTCACCACGCAAGACTCCATTGCTCAACAAAACACTTGTTCCAGTGTGTTTAAAGTTTGCTCAACAAAATTTAGACAACCCTGTGAGATATATGGAGAATATAGTCTGGTCAGAAGAGACCAAAATTGAACTCTTTGAATGCCATAATACACGCCATGTTTAGAAGCCAAAAGGTACTGCATATCACCCCAAAACACCATACCAACAGTGAAGTTTGGAGATGGAAGCATCATGGTGTGGGGCTGTTTTACAGCATACGGCACTGATAAACGTGATATAATTGAAGAAAGAATGAATGGACAAATTTACTGAGGCATTCTTTATAAAAATCTGCTGCCATCTCCCAGGATAAAGATGATGAAACAAGGGTGGACAAAGCTAGGACTGATCATTTTAAAAATTCTCAATTTATACAGCTCCTCCCCGCTATATAAAATTTTATGAGCAACAACTACCACCTCCTATCTCAGTAATGTAAAAATCTGTCTTCATTGAAAACTGATTTTATCCGTAAATTGAGAATTTTGAAAATGAAAGATCAATCCTGGTGGATAAAGAAGCAGATTTCTCTGATAAGATATATTTCAAAGTTGCTCATTTTCATGTGTACTGTTGATTTATGAAATAAAAATGAAAATGACTAATGACATTACTTAAAAATGATAATACAACACAAATATTAATTACAATGCCAGATTACAAAATGACAGAGACATTAAAAATTGTAACACAAAAAAGCTGATTTTCGTCACAAAATGAAAATATGATTGACCAAAAAAAGGTTCGTTTACATATTTGTAAATTTTAACAATAAATTATAGTCATCACTATTGGGTAGAGGGCACTTTTAAAGTTTTTTTACTTATTAATATTGGCAAAGGTCCATACATTTGGAAAAACCATTCGCAACTAGTACCAAACGTAGATTACTACTCGTGGAACAGAAAGAATAGAATATGGCAAATACTAGAGTCATGGATAGGCAAATGTTCAGGTCAAGGGTTAGCGCATAGGAGATGCCAAAAGCTAATCACTTAATCATGCATTAATTATTATAAAGATGGGCCATCAATTTCATATGCCAGCATAACTCTATATACATGTTACGGATTTTAAAAAGGAAGCTATTATCAGAAAACAATCAAACAACAGGTTTTTGTGTTAAAAAGATTTTTTATATTTTTTTTTACATCATGGCCTATGGTAAAAATAAAAAAATTAAATTTTGCAATTTTCTCACCGGTCACTGGGACTTTACTAGAAATTGTCAAACTTGTCAGACCATTTAGTAATCATACAAGCATGGACCTTCTGGTGTTAAACATTATGTCCTACATGGACACAGGTGTAATATTTTTCTTCTACATGATAACACAGCTTTGGGTTTGATTTCAAAATTGATTTTTATCCTCCTTTGACAGGTGTAATTCAACAATTGGCATTCGCAAAACCAGATGCTTCTTATGGAGCCTGGATCAACACACCTTCCAGTACATGGTATGGTAAAATTTTTCTAAGGCTTTGCCAGTATTATTTTCACCTTGGAATTTAGTGTGCCATCTGTGAAAGGGTTTTTCCACCACTTGGACATTCCTTTCTCATTCTTCATATTTGGTCCCGTTAAAATAAAAACACCTATACCCAATTTCTGTTCCAGTGGTGTCAGCACTTGGGTTCCCGATGCTCACGTGTGGTTGTTAGGACACGTGAACCCTATGCCTAATCAGCGCTGGTGTCACTGTCCCCGCCTTCGGACAAATTGAAGATCAAGACGAAGTCAGAGAGCAACCACAATACTGGCATCCTGTTGAAGCTCAATATGTCCAAAGGCGGGGAAAGTGATAGCAGCACTAACTGGGTGCAGATCTCACATGTCATAACAACTGCGCAAGAGGCCCAGGAATGTAAGTGCTGACACCCTTGGAATGGTGCCGGCATCGGAGACGAGTATAGGTGTTTTTATTTTAACGAGGCCAAACATGAAGAATGAGAAGAGTTTGTCCAAGTAGTGGTTCTGATTATTATTTTTTTTCTGTTTGTCATTATGATATTTTTTTTTAGGCTCACTGCTTATGTCGTCAAAATGTTTTCCTTGGCTTCAAGTCTGGTCGATGTTGAGAAAAATTTGATTTGTGATTCAGTGAAGTGGCTCATTTTAAATAAGCAAAATCCAGATGGGGAATTTAGAGAAGATGCACATGTCTATCACCAGGAGATGGTGGTATGTATAAAAACCTCACAATATTACATTGTTATTACATTGGAACTTTTTTCTCATGACTTATAATCCAGTAATATTGTTAATCCGGAAGGACAACCTCGTAGGAGGAGTCAACCTTCTCTTTTGTAGCCATAATAAAAGCATGACTGTGTTCACATGGAACTAACATCAAGAATGCTAAGGTTTTGTTAGATATTCTGCTGGAGAAACCCATAGCTAAAGCATAGATTTTATCAATGATTTGGTTAATTGATCAGGGTACAGATTAGCCACATTTGCCTTTGATGTAGGCAGTTCGTGGTATTTTATCCTAGAATCCTCAACAACAATTATAAGTGTGTGGATTCTAAAATCTGCTGCTCATTCAATTTTCTTCACCCTTATATTTATGTTGATTGAATAACTAGTGTTATTAGTATATTTTATTCACATGCATTGTCAGATGATTATTTCAGAGTTTAGTTGCAAAGTCTGTGCCTATGTCCTAACTGAATCCACAGAGTGTGAACACAGAGAGGAGGAGGGAGATGTAGCTGCAGATTCTCTGTATTTTAGTGTTTTAGGATGGGAGGGACCACAGGAATGGCAGATTGGCTCAGTGAATTTTCTGACATTACACACGAAAGAGCTCATTGATTCTGTGGGGAGACAATTTGGACATTTTGAAAAAGTTTAGGGAATGACACATGGTAGACACACAATTTTTAGGTGCAGGTAGTTGACAATAAATCCATACCTTTGTAAGAAACAATTGTTAATGTTTTTAAACAATATTTTGTAATTGTATTCTTTTTTTATACATAGGGTGGTATAAAAAAAGGTGCTGCTGAGCTGGATTCTAGTCTCACATCCTTTGTCCTTGTTGCCCTACTGGAAAGTTCACGTTACTGCGATGATCGAGTTGACGTAAGTTCTTCTATTTTCCTCCCGTCAGACAGTCACCTCTTCCACACTTTTTCAAAATCATACTACGAGTGGTGTTCAATAAATTATCTATCCCAGCATGCTCTGTCAGTGTTAAAGAGCTGAGCTTTTCTGTGCAAGTCGAGATACGTCTGAGCAAGCAAAAGTGAAGGTGCATCATCTCCATGTACAGCAATCATCGCTTCATGGATTTCTTTCTTTTCTTCCTTTAAGGAATTTAATCATGGAATGAAGCTCCAAATCCCTCACTTTCTTTGTAGAGTCCCTTTCTTTGTAGAGCTTCATACCGGCGGTATGAAGAAAGCACTGGAAGTGACAGGATGGCAAGTGCAGTACATTGCGACTCTACAATGAAAGTGATTGATTTGGAGCTTCATTCCATGATTAAATTCCTTAAAGGAAGAAAAGAAAGAAATCCATGAAGCGATGATTGCTGTACATGGTGATAGTGCACCTTCCTATTATATTACCAAGTAACAGTTTAAATAGCGTAGGATATCAATTGGAGATGACTCCTGTTCAGGTCAACCTGTAGAAAAATGATGACGCCTAAGCAAAAACATGTTGGCAGCAATTCTAAGAGAATTTAGACATTCTTAGAGAAAATCAAAAATATTTCAAATTATTATTAGTGATGAAACATGGGTCTACCACCATAATCCTGAGACCAAAGGGTCACCAACTCCAAAGAAATTTTGTGTCCAGCAGTCAAGTGGAAAGATCATGGTAACAGGTTTTATGGGATATAGAAGGCATTTTATTACTAGAAATTCATGCCACACAAAACAACAATTGCTGTAAACATCTGAACTTCAGCAACAAAAGCATTAGGTAATGCAATTACAGATACAGTGGCATGTAAAAGTTTGTGCACCCCTGGTCAAAATTACTGTTATTGTGAACAGTTAAGCAATTTGAAGATGAAATGATCTCTGAAAGGCCTTAAGCTGACACAATTCGTTGGTATTTTAGGCTATATGTATATACTGTATATCTATATATATATTTTTTCCTTCTTTTACATTTTAAAAATTACAAAAAGGAAAATGGGCCTGTGTAAAACTTTGGGCAACCTGCTTGGTTGGTACCTAGCAGCACCCCCTCTAGCAAGTATTACAGCTTTTTTTGTAGTCAGTCAAGAGTCTTTCATTTCTTGTTTGACGGATTTTCATCCATTCTTCCTTGCTAAATTCCTCCAGTTCTGTGAGATTCCTGGGTCGTCTTCCATCCTCTGTTATTGTGAGGTCTAGCCACAGATTTTCAATGATGTTCAGATCAGGGGACTGTGAGGGCCATTGTAAAACCTTCAGCTTGCTCCTTTTGAGGTCGTCTATTGTGGATTTTGATGCGTGTTTAGGATCATTTCCATTTGTAGAAGCCATCCTCTTTTCTTCTTCAGGATTTTCACCCATTCTTCCTTGCTAAATTCCTCTAGTTCTGTGAGATTCCTGGGTCATCTTCCATCCTCTGCTATTGTGAGGTCTACCCACAGATTTTCAATGATGTTCAGATCAGGGGACTGTGAGGGCCATTGTAAAACCTTCAGCTTGCTCCTTTTGAGGTCGTCTATTGTTGATTTTGATGCGTGTTTAGGATCATTTCCATTTGTAGAAGCCATCCTCTTTTCTTCTTCAGCTTTTTTACCTATGATGTAAGGTTTGCATCAAGAATTAGTTGAAATCTCCACTGAATTTGTCAGATCACAAGTCTCCCAAATCACAAGTTGCTATCAGGCAATGCGGCTTCATGGAGCTTGACCATCCACCCAACAGTCCTGACCTGGCTCCCATTGATTACTTTTTATTTCAAAACCTGAAGACATTTTTTTTTTTACGGGCAACAAATTCCTTATGATGATGCAGTCAAACAGGGTTCTTGCAGTAGCAAGAAGTTTCCTTTTATTCTGTGGGCATCTGATCACTGAATGCGAAGAGGAATAACTATGTTGAATGAAGTCAGGAAGGGATTACATTGAAAAGTAGTAAATTCAATTTTCTCAGAAAATTTTGTTTTCATATTCATGTAGATGAATTATTGAACACCCCCAATATAGTTGATAATATATCAATATTATTGAGAAGGAATGTACATGGCATAGACAAGGGTCAATGTGTATTTTCCTTATTGCTGATTTATTACTTATCGCAACTCATCCCCCAAAATAACCTTTGAAATCGTAATAACCACGAATATGCATTATTCGTAATTCCAGTCCCAACCACTTAGTATGCTGTTGAGTGAAAACACACCCATGAGCAACTTTCATCATCTACAGAAAATATTATTTTTACTTTATAATATTTACATAAATTGAATATTCATACATTTAACAGCTTCACTTATTTTATACAGAGTCTACCTGGAAGCATTGACAAAGCCATACAATATCTGAATGAGCATTATCAATCCCTGAAGACACCCTACTCTGTAGCCATTACTTCCTATGCGCTGGCTAAGGCTGACAAGCTCAAGGACATCAATATACTATTGTCTGCATCAACAGGTAAAATATCAGTAGTTGTGCACCAATCGTCTTTATAAGGTTCCCATTTTGTAAAAATCATATATTTTTTTAAATTTTATAGCCATTGTTATCTCAAATTTTTTCTAATGGACTTTTTTTTATATGTAATTGGATTTTTAGTGGCTTATATAATCAGTTTGAGTAATAGTAGTAGTTTTTTTTTAACAATTATTTTGTTTTATTTTCTTCTAGCTAATACTCACTGGGATGAACCAGGCTCACGCTTCTTATCCCTTGAGGCCACCTCCTATGCACTTCTTACACTTTTGAAGTTGAAGGAATTTGAGAAAGCTGCACCATTGGTGAAATGGATAACAGAGCAGAGATACTATGGAGAAATTTGGGGGTCAACACAGGTATGTGATTCAATGGTTGTGAAAATAACTTACTGTCCACCTTAGGCTTTGACTACCATAATGGTTTTACTAAAATGACTGATGAGGAAGGAAGTCATGAGCCATGATTTTGGCAGATAGTTTACACTTGTCTACCTGCACCCACCAGGAAAAAATATTCTCTGAATGCATAGTAAATGTTTTTGCATTATGTGGCCACAATAAGATTTATAGAATCATAAAATGTTAAAGTTGGAAGGGAAACCCTGGGTCATCATGTCCTACCACCTGCTCATTCCTGTATTCACTAAACCATGTCAGACAGTTGTCTGTCCATCCTCTGTTTGAAGACTTTGTGTCTCCTCCCATTCAGTTTCATCCCATTGCTTCTAGTCTTTCCATGTGCAAATGAAAATGATCCCTCTAAACTGTGACATCCCTTCAGATATTTGTAGACAGCTATTTAAGTCTCCTCTTATCCTCCTTTTTTGCAAGCTAAACAGTCCCAGATCCTTTAACTGTTCGTCATATGACATAGTTTGCAGTCCGCTCACCATCCTGGTAGTTATTCTCTGAAATGGCTCCAGTTTTTCTACGTCTTTTTTAAAATGTGATGCCAAGAACTGGAGACAGTATTCCTGATGAGGCCTGACCATGGAGGAGTAGAGGGGGATAATGACTTCACATGATCTAGACTCTATACATTTCTTAATACATCCCAGAACTGCGTTTGCCTTTTTTTTGCTGCTGTATCACACTGTTGACTCATGTGCAGTTTTAGATTTATTAGTATAACCAAGTCTTTTCGACATGTGCTGTTGCTTAGCTATATTCTTCCCATTCTAAAGATGTAATTTTCAATTTTCTTGCCCAGATGTAGAATCTTGCATTTCTCCATGTTAAATACCATTTTATCAGTTGCTGCCCATTGTTCAAGGTTGTCTTGATCCTTCTGAATCCTTTCTCTGTCTTATCTAGTGTTAGCTCTAACTCCTAGCTTTGCAATTTCTGCAAATTTGATTAGTTTACCTTGAGTTCCCTTATCTAGATCATTTTTTAAAATGTTGAGCAACACTGGGGCCAGGACAGAGCCTTGTGGTACCACACTTGAAGCACTGTTCCAGTGGGATATACAACCATTTGTTACCAATCTTTGAATACGATCACTGAGCCAGTTATGAATCCACCTAACCATATCCTTGTCAATCCCATACTTGGTCATTTTTTCTATAAGGATAGTATGAGATACTTTATCAAATGCTTTGCTGAAGTCGAAATATACTATATCTACCGCATTTCCCTGATCCACCCAGTCAGTGATTACATCATAGAAGGAAATTAGATTAGTCTGGCTTGACTCGTTTGCTACAAACCCATGCTGACTATGGTTAATTACTGTATTCTTATCCAAGTACTTACAATCATGCTGTTTTATAGAATTTTATAACACCAACAAAATCTGCAGTGGTTGACAAAACTGAGAAGGTTCAACAACTAAAATTACAAGTAATCTGAACACGGGAGCAAACAATAAGACAAAAGGAGAGATGCCCCTTCCCATAAGATTTTACATTCTTGAGGAGTAGCCCCTTCCCATAAAAGCTTATATTCTATAGGAGATGTCCCTGCCCATAAGAGCTTACAGTCTATAGGAAAGAAGTCTCTGCCCAGAAAAGCTTACAGTCTATAACAAAAAAGTCTCTGAGCAGAAGAGCATGGAGTCTATAAGAAAAAAGTCTCGGTCAAAAAGAACTTATAGTTTACAGTAGAGAAGTACCTGCCCATAAGAGCTGATAATTTACAGAAGACATCCCTACCCAAAAGAAATGACAATCTAAAGAATGAAGGTCCTGGCCAAAATTTGACAACGTACAGGAAAGAAGTCTGCTCGAGATGAGCGAATTTCGATTTCAGCTATTTGTTCTAAAATGGCAGATAATTTGATTAATATCAAAGTTATTCAATGCAAATTGAATGTTTCTTGTTCTGCTCAGGTCACTCTGCAGATCACAAACATAATTACTATATGCTGTAAAAAAAAATAATAATATAAAAATGTAATACTGTCTTGCCACTGCTGCCCGTCATGTTTCATTTTATTACTTGTTAAACCCTGAGACACACATCTTTGGATAATTTGTGCTAAGGGTAAAAGTAAGGAAAGACATACATGTAAATTTTCATGATACTCTTAAATGTGAGAATAGTACAGTACTGTCTACCAGTCAAAATAAGTCTGATATTCCAGGGCAGTGAGTTTTTTCTGTAACTGGAACTCAATGTTCTGGAGCAGCACATGAGTAATAATGTAGAAAGAAATAATGGGATGCTGGACAGGTAGTCCTCGTGTTACAAACTTGATATGTTTTGTAGATTTGTTTGTAACCTGAATTTATCATAGAATAGAATGTTAGAGTTGGAAGGGACCTCCAGGGTCATCGTGTCCAACCCCCTGCTCAATGGAGGATTTAGTAAACCATCTCAGACAGATCTCTGTCCAGAGTCTTTTTGAAGACTTCCATTGAAGGAGAACTCACCACTTCTAGTGGCAGCCTTTTCCACTCATTGATCGTCCTTACTGTTAAAGGATTATATGTGCATTGGAATAGGGCCAGGAAAAAAACAAACAAAAAATCCCTAATACTCACCTCATCACTGAACTCTCTGGATGCCTCACTGCTCATTGCCTGCTGTCCAGTCCTCCCTTTTCAGCCGTTTCTTGCTGTTAGGAGTGGCGGAAGACACTAAATAAAAAATAAATAAAGTGCCTTCGCCACCCGGGGTCCACCGTGCGGTGGATGGAAAGACCGCTGCTAGAGAGGCAGAGCACAAGGCGGTAATGTGCACAAGGGTAAGACGGCACCCAGTGCACAAAAGCAAGCTCTGTTATAGTCACAGAGCTGCGGCTAATAAACTTGAATTAGCCACTGAGTCTGTTCAGAGTCACAGACTCACAGCGATACAGTCGCGGTATTCGCGGTCACAGGAGTAGCCTTAAACAGCAGGACTACTCCGTCTAGACCTACCGTCAACCAAGGTGCGAAGCGTCGCAACCGCGGACGCAGAGTAAAGCTGCAACTGCAGTGCGGCAACCACTGAGCCGCTGGCAAGGCGCTGCAATAACGCTGGCGCAATGCAGACGCTAAGCTGCTGAGCAAGATGGAGCATATGCGCGCTGGCGCTAGCGCTGCTACTGGCTGAACCCAAACACTCACACAATCGTATTATCAGAGGGAAGGGATTTCTTAATAAGTCAGTCACCAGTCCAAGCATCCATCATCTTACATACAGCAGCAAGTCTGAAATACTAGCGGATGGTGGAACAGCCATGCGCGCTTTTTATACCAAACGGGACCTTCCGGAAATCTCCAAGGCTCCAGGAGGAGCCAATAGGATTAGACACAGGACCTGAGCATGTGACTCCCGAACTCCAATGGGAGCTCGTCCCATGAGCATGCTCAGTGGAGGGAACAGAGGACAAGGCACTCTCCTCTGCAATCTCCTCTACTGCAGATGAAATGCAGGAGACTGCAGCATGTAAGGGTCTAGATCTCACCATAGGGAAGGGAGAAATCAGACTCCTAACACTTGCCACATCTTTGGCTTCTTTGTCATACAAGGACTTCCAGCTGTGTCCAGGTCTCAAGAGTCACGACATGTTGTAAGATCACAAGGTCTTGATATCAAAACATGTGCTGTGATCTTATGATGAGCAATGACCTGTGAGTCCTGGAAATCATGGTATATGGCGAAGAGGCCAGAGATGCGGCCCACGATGGTGAAAAGAAGTCGACCGGATGGTGAGCAACAGTAGTGAGTGATTAAGTTAGTATTACTCTTTCTTACATCTTACATTTGTAACTATAGGTCATACATACAGTAAATCAGGTGTTCGTAAAACCGGAACTACCTGTATGACTATGACTGTCACGGGTCATTAACCAAGCAATGAACAGGAGTAGGACTCTAAACTGGTTTATTTTTTATTGGGCTTTTAGTATCTTCTGACAGTCCACAAGCATTATAAAATAAAAGCTTTTTCTGATTAATTAAACTTCTTTTGATATGTTGGATATTAGGGGTGGTGTATTGACCATGTCTACATTTTTATCTAACTCTTGCATTTTAGTCTACTATGCTGCAGTTCGAAGCTCTTGCTCAGTATCAGGCAGATGTACCAAGTTTTAAAGACTTGGACATGGATGTCTCTTTCAAGCTCCCTGGGAGATCCCAAAGTACGACTATTCGTCTTAATCTTAATAATGCTTTGTTGGCCCGATCAGAACAGGTAAGAAACCAAAGATACGGTAGGGTCAGTAGTGACTGAAGCTGTACTGGTGTTGGGTAAAAGAAAAACATAACTGGACTGTCATAACTTAATCTTTTACCTTGCAGACAAGTCAACTTGGAGACTTTATAGTCAGTGCAAAAGGGAAGGGTCAAGGCACTTTGAGGGTAAGGAAAAAATAATTACTCAATATTAAAATTTGAAATAGCAAGAAGGAAAGCCATGGAGTCATGGAAATCTCAGGATTAGTAGACTTGTTAATGACATGCGAATGATAAACACATGGAAACAACATCTCTATAAGGGAGTGTATATCTGCGCATGACGCAATACTAAATAAATCTGGATGTTTGGTAATTTGGTTTCCATTTTCTTTTTTACCATTTGCATATTATTAACATGTCTATCCATCCTGCGATTTCTATAATTCCAAGACTTCTCCTTCTTGGTGCTGCAATTTCAATGTTAATAAGTGTATTATGCCGATGTTACAAGAAGTTATACTTTTTACATAACCCATTGTCCTGTACCATAGAGAGGTCACACAGTCAGGGCCCCAATTTACCTACTCTCTTCTATTACTTTACATTGGAATCTAAGGCTTAATCTTCGCTATATGTCCACCTTGTCATATGCATACACTCAGGACGTATGTGCCCAACAGTGTGCATAGTCAGGATGGATGCCATGGCATCAGTACACCATTGTGAACCACCATGGAGAAATATATATCCCATGGCTCTCATTTCAGATTATTGGCCCTTTGTATACGAAAGCCTAGTCTGATTCGCTTTCCAGTTGTCACGGGAAGCTTAGGTAACTCTAGGCTGAACCCCGGGGCCCCTGCGGTGTCCCTCAGACTAGAGGAAACCCTGACTTTCCCTTAACCCAGGGTTTACACTGAAGGTATGCCTGCCTGGGCCTCCACCCTGTCCTTGTCTCCTGTCCAGCCCTAAGCTGAACCCACCACCCTCCACCCAGTGAAGAGACCAAACACCAGACCCCACAAATAAGTATGGACAAGGGTAAGGGAAACGCACCACACTGCGTACAACACAAGAGAAAACAATAAGGTGCAAGGGCAACCAAATAATACCACGCAGGGAGGAAATAATGGCAACAACGGAATATACTACACCAGATATTGTATGCTCCTAAGACGCCCCCTTTAGACCGGTAACGCTAGCACAAGGCAAGAGCTATAGTCTGCGACGCCCATAGTCACTCAGGACAATTTAAAGGCAGGGGGCATGGCTAAGCCCTCACCGAGACTAACAACATGGTTAACCCAATCAAAGCCGGATCAGAAAACCAACCGGCGCCGCTGAGAATAAAGTGGTAGGATGGGGTATTACTGCTGTCTGCCGGACAACCTGGTGCGAACCGTGTCCGACATGACACCAGTATAGTTAGACAGCTATGTTGTTCACCATTGACTATGAGGTAGAGTGACAGTACACAACGTAAAAGAAAGATTATCATTTTGGTTTTGTGACAGATGGGAGATGGACTTTAAATTAAGGGCCTCCATACACATGGGATAGTTGACAGTCAAGACCCTATTTGGCCATTAGCTTTCTCTTGACATCTTTCAAAGGGAGAGTGGGGAAAGCCACTGCCAGACAACTGTAGCAGCGGCTCATCTTCCGAGTACCAAATATGTCAGGCATTAAAATTCAAGCTTCCTGACCCTTATCTCCCCCATCATCATCTGTCAGTGGAGAGCCTGGAGACCATCCATATATTGATCCTGCCAATATTGGTGAGTTCACCCAACCATAGTCTACTGTGTTTAGAGGTCTTATCACTGATTCCCGACAGGTCTTTTAGATAACCTACAGGAAATAATCAATAAGATACTCTACACAACATCATGATTAATATTGCAATTATTTTTATTTTTTTTTATATTCTTGTGATTATGATTAATTTTTATAAAATTCCATGTGACCTCTAGGTATTATCAGTCTATCATGCTCTTGAGACAGAGAAAGAGAAGAAATGCCACAATTTTGATCTATCGGTTACAATTAAGGAAGAACCTAATGGTAAGATTACTGGTATCATATGATTGTTATTATTCTCCTCTTGAAGAGGTCCTGTCAGTTGCTCAAAAAATTGAGTTAAATATCTTAAAAAAAAAAGCCCTGATCTCCTTTCTTACTGACCTTCGTTTCCAAAAAAATGCAATTCTGGAGCGTCTATTTTTTTTTCTCCTTACAGTGTTTGTTATGTGGGTTTATTGTTTTAGATTTTTATATGATGACTGTTACAGATGGTGACAGCGCTACTAAATACTGTATGTTTATTTTTTTTAAAAATTACCCTTAAGTTTAATGGGTTAAAAAAAGAAAAGGGATTTCAATTTTTGTATTTTTGAATTATTATTTTATATTTTTTAAATCTTTAGCAAGCCCCTGTTTGTCATCAGGGCTGCCACTAGGAATTTCGGGGCCCCATACTGGCAAAATTTATGGGGCCCCCCTTGAGACTCCACCCAGGCTCCACCCCAGTTCCGTCTCCACCCTAGCTCCTCCTCCACTATGCGAACCTTCCAAAATCCCACCGCCCTTTCTTGGAAAAACGGCTGAGCTGCAGGTGGAGACAGTCAACATGCTGGTACTGTGCAGCACAGTCTGTGCTGGCTAAAAGGATAGGACAACAGCTGAGCTGCAGATGGAGACAGTCAACATGCTGGTACTGTGCAGCACAGTCTGTGCTGGCTAAAAGGACAGGACAACAGCTGAGCTGCAGATGGAGACAGTCAACATGCTGGTACTGTGCAGCAGCATCTGTGCTGGCTAAAAGGATAGGACAATGGCTGAGCTGCAGGTGGAGACAGTCAGCATGCTGGTACTGTGCAGCACAGTCTGTGCTGACTAAAAGGATAGGACAACAGCTGAGCTGCAGGTGGAGACAGTCAGCATGCAGGCACTGTGCAGCACACTCTGTGCAGGCTAAAAGGATAGGACAACAGCTGAGCTGCAGGTGGAGACAGTCAGCATGTTGCCACTGTGCAGCACAGTCTGTGCTGGCTAAATGGATAGGACAACAGCTGAGCTGCAGGTGGAGAAAGTCTGGCCAGCCTGGCCTGTACAGAGAGGGCTCTGCAGCTGCTACCTGAAAAACACAGGTCTGCTACATGCCTGTCCCATTATGGAGAGGGCTCTGCAGCTGCTACCTGACAAACACAACTCTGCTACATGCCTGGCCTGGCCTATACAGAGAGGGCTCTGCAGCTGCTACCTGACAAACACAGTTCTGCTACATGCCTGTCCCATTATGGACAGAGCTCTGCAGCTGCTACCTGACACACACAGTTCTGCTACATGTCTGGCAGGCATGTAGCAGAGCTGTGTGTGTCAGGTAGCAACAGCAGAGCCCTCGCCTGTGTCTGCACCAGGCATGTAGGACTCAGTCAACATGCGGCATACCTATGGACGCTGGAGATTTGTCCCCCACAGCCCCACTCCTGCCCCATCCATTATGAACCTGGGCCCACACACACCACCGGAGACGTCAGAGAGAGAGAGACAGACTGAGACACAGACAGACTATTTACCCTGCCGTTGCCTCATGGATCTGCCTGCCGTTGGTCTGCGCCTCGCCGTCCACCATCTTCTGCAAGTCCAACTGCTCCCACGGCCTCCCAGTCCCACGTGGTGGTACACTGCAGCTCCTCTGCTCTGGGAATGAGGAAGTGAAGCAGACGCAGAGCAGTGTGTGACTTCAGGTGAGGGCGGCGCTGTGGCTGGCCTGGACCATTGTGAAGGGGGGAGATTGCGGCGCTGGCTGGACTATGGTGTGGGGGGGCCCGCCCTGGGGGCCCCAGGGGGCCCAGCAGGCGCTGGGTTTTGATTATAAATAATGCTGGAGAACCCTGAACAAAATTTAGGGGGGCCCTAGCGCGGACCAGGCTGCCAGCGTGCTCGGGCCCCCCTAATCACCGGGCCCCATACACATGTAAGGGCTGTCATGCCCTGATGGCGGCCCTGTTTGTCATTATAACCCGTCGATGCCCCCCGAACATGTCGCTGGGGCTGATTGGATCTTGTGTGTGTGATTTTAGCTAGCTGCTATCTACTGCATGTGGAGAGAACTTAGCTCTTGAATGCCCTCTACACTTCGGGACCCTTGCCAAGGATGTTGTTAGAATCTATTTCGTTTTGACCATCCGCCATCTTGTTGTGGTCTCCTGGCCGCTGGTCTTTTTCCCCTGGTGCTGGGTTTGTCTGAGGTCAGGTGTTTGTATCACCCTTTATTACTCAGCACCCGCCTCCCAGTCCTTGCTGGACAACAGTGTTAATGCACTAGAGTTCTGGCTAGGAGATTTGATGGCGTTCTGTGTTTGATGTCGTGCAGTTCTGGGATCTCTAGTTCGGCCTGCTTTGTTTTTTGGTTTTCCTTTTGTTTCTGCAGCTTCCTCTATTTTCCTACTAGGAGGTTACCTGTTTTTCGCTCCCAGTCCCTAGTTTGTTTCAGGGATCCCTTCTCCCTACCTACATGTCTTTGTTTGAGTTTAGTCTAGGAAACGTCGGTGGGTCTATTCACAAGGAATAGGTTGCCCACTCCATCGTAGGGCTTCAGCCTAGTCCTAGTGCAGGGTCAGCTTCTCCCCCTTCTGTCCTAGTCCTGAGTTGCAGATCCGTAACAGATGTTTATTAATGTACTAATGTGGGAGGGGTTAAATCAACTTTTTCAATTAAATATATATATTTATCTAGTTACATCTTCAATATCAGCGTAAAAAAATCTTTAAATCTTTACATTGACCAATAGGCCCTAAAATTGCTTATCACTGTCTGCTCTTTCCAGGAGCAAAATGGAAATTGGCTGCAATAGACGCTGTATTTCTAGTAACTAAACTGACCGCTGTTATGTATGATCAATAGTAAGTGAAATCATGTGAAATGTAATTTATGCTTCAATTTTCTACCCAGTTAAGAGACCCGAAGGGGCCAAGTCGACAGTTTCTATGGAAATTTGTACCAAGTAAGTAACATAATGTCACGGGGCAGTAGGGGGAAAACAGGAAATGTGGAACCTGGGCCCCTGAACTGCCTCTCAGGCTAAGGGGGGTGCCCTGACTTTCCTTAACTTGGGGGTACACTTAATGGTAGTGAGGCCCAAGTCCCCGACCTGTCCCTGTCTCCTGTTTAGCCCTGAGCTAAAGCCCCAACCCCCTCCCCAGGAGGTGAGACAGGGAAAACATGTACTACACCAAATAACAACCAAGGATAGATACGACAGACACCTAGGGGTAAAATAAACTAAAAAACAAGACTTAGCTTCTCTCTGCTGCTAATGCTCCGAGCAGCAGAGTAAGGCACAAGAACAAGTGGATAGCTGGAGCTCCACTGCAACACAGTCTGCTCCTGAGTCCAGCTTGATTGGTCTCCAAATGAATAATATCACCAACAGTGAGTGCAGCACCTGATGACCCTTTATAGGAAGTGGGAGTAGTGACCACCTGCTGACTAACTAAACATGTAGTATCACCAGTGGCCACCGGGGGGGAAAACCCAGCAGCCGACCAACTACAGTTGCAGTAACACCAGCGGCCACTGGGGGGGCAAAAACCCATATTAACCCCCGAGGACCAGAAAGGAAAAAGATTTATATACAAGAGTCCAGACTCTGACACAGATCCTAAAATGGATCGTGACACATAATTTGTTAATATTGTTAATTTGAACATGGCAAAAATACAGAAACAAGAAGACTAATTCTGGTCTATTAACTCATTAATCCACAATAATAACCAAAGATGCAGCTTAGGATCTTTTCCTTTTGGCAGATGGTTCAGTGATGGTGACGTATATGAGTATTTGGCGCCTGGGCTTTTTTTTACAATTCTTCAAAAAAGTGGAGACCAAATGTTATCAGCTGCCCTCATTCATTTTTGCGATGCACTTTTTTGCGTTGCGAATGACTTTCAAATAAATAAGTGCAACTTGAAATATTGACAACTTATTGAGAATTCAATTTGTTTAGAATTGATCTCCCGAATCCAATTTTTTGTGATTATTTTCCTAGGTTCATAAGGAGCTAGCTAAAAAAAAATCATACTCACACAATATTGTTTTCAAGGTTTTTTTTTTGCTGTCATCTAAAAAGAATATAACATTGCAATAATGCAAATCAAAAGAATGATCTACGGGGAAAAAAATAATTAGCATTCTGAAAAATATACTTTTAGTTGTATTGTTTCCTCAGTGAGAAAATGTTCAACTTGCTGGATTGGGGGAGAGGGTTTATATCTTTAGTAAGAGAGTACATTTTTACTTATATGTTGCTCTGATATCTATAGACTAAACATTGAATCTGTTCTTTACTTTGCAGGTTCCTTAAGAACCAAGATGCCACCATGACCATCCTAGAGATTTCCATGATGACTGGCTATGCGCCAGATACAAACGAGCTTAATAAGGTGAGCTCCAATCGAGGTTACAATGAAAATCAAAAGATTTCCTTTCTTGCCCCTTAAAAATGTGCTCCAATCTGATCTTAAGAGTAAATCCTGCAATAAAAAAGACATACAGTATGTGTCTCATTATAATAAAAAGTACCTAAGACAATTCAGGGAGCTCTAATAATGTTTATACCCTTACAACAATGCAAATGGAATCAGACAAACATACATAGTGGTAATTATGAAATATACCAAATAATAACTGAAAAATCCTTTCTTGTTGCTGCTACATAAAGCTTGCATAATGTATACAAACAATAGAAATTAAGTCTTGGAAACAATTAGGGACGCAGCTTGCTGAAAAATATGTAAAAAAAAAACCCTGTAATTATCAGCCAAAGGTTCTATATAATGGCCACTAGAGTTGAGCGAAACAGGTTGGCCAGATTCATAAGTCGCCGACTTATGGCAAAGTCGGGTTTTGCTGACCGAAACCCGACCACAGCGTGAAGTCGGCCGTGCGGTCGGCAAAACGAGCGCCAGTCAGATTTCCCAGAATGCTTGCACGTGACTTTTTTCAGCCACAGAGCAAGGACGTACACTGTGTTCAACGAGATGACACGTGCAGCGTCCAGAGAGAGAGAGAGAGTGTTTTCACACACTGTAAGAAAGCGGTCCGGCATGTAGGTGTGTTTACTGTCCTCCACTCCCTGCCGACTTTGCTTCCCCATTGACATGCATTGGGTTTCGTGTTTCAGTCGGACCTCCGTCTTTTCCCGATCGATAGTTGGCCGATTTCATTCGACTCGACTTTTGAGAAAGTTGGGTTTCATGAAACCCGACTCGACCCTAAAATAGGCAAAGTCGCTCATCTCTAATAGCCACCAATTATTGATATGTTTTACAAAATACAATGACTTTAATATCTCATCATAGAATTCCAAAAATATTACAATTCATTATTTAACAGCATTCATCTCGATCTCGAATCATGGTGACTTGATGGATGACCGCTTTGTGACAAGATATCTTGATAGCATCAAGCCGTTGGGTTTTGGTCTTCCCTTTTGTCTTTTTCCTTCCCTTCTTCATCTTTTTCTAGTGATTGCTCTTTTCGTATGATGCATCCAAAGTAGGCAAGTCGTAGATTGGTGATCCTTGCTTCGAAGGACATAGCTGACTTGATTTGTTCCAAAATTGATTTGTTTGTTCATCATTTGCCATCCATAGTATTGATATAATCATTCTCCAGCACCACATTTCGAAGGCAGCAATTCTTCTAATGTCTTGCTTCTTCATCGTCCAGGTTTCGCTTCCATATGTTACCATAGAAAATACCAAACTATGTAGGAGCGATGTCTTCATCGCCAGTGAAATGTTCCTAAATTTGAAGACATTATCCAGTAATTTCATTGTTGATTTGCCCATAATTATTCCAGTGTCATCTCTGACTAAATTATAATTTAGTCGGCACATATCTCAGCCATGTATAACCTACACAATTCTATCATACAAAGCACAAATACAAATATAGATCAGTATCCCAATAATGCCTAAAACTACCAGGAAGTCCAGGGCAATGAAAGCGTACATGACCCACCTTAGGTGTCTCCTGGTGGTTCAGTTTAGATTAATTACTGTATTTCCCTTCTGTCTATATATTATTTTCCATTTCCTGCTATAGCAGTACATAATTTTGATTTGATGTCTGCCTCATTGGACCAGTTTGTTAGCTGGCTACCACTTAGAACCTACTGTATTTTGCAGATTATAAGATGCACCTCAAATTTTGGGGAGGAAATTTTTTTTTAATGAAATGGTGGTGTGTCTTATAATCCGCTTTTATGGTAGCTTATGTGGGAATGGCGGTGGTGGAACAGGGTCCCAGGTGGCAGGGTTGCTGCTACAGGATGCTGGCGGTGGCGGAAGCATGAGATGCTGCAGGCCCCATGCCGGTAGAAGGTGCTGTTCAGCAGAGTAGAAGTGGGGCGATGCTGTGGGTCCCAGGCTGGTAGGAGGTGGTGTTCGGCAAAATGGACTCCAGAGGCGCGACGCAAGTGTGATTGTAAAAAAAAAGTTTTGTGGTATCACGACTACCGAAAAACAACAATTTTGGTGTTATGAATATTCTAATATGATATTTTTTAATTTGTAATTTTAATTTTTGTCCCCTTAGAGAACTTTAACCTGAGATCATCTGAATGCTTGGACTATACGCAGAAAAAAGCACAATATTCTTTGAAGCCCAGCCAAAGGCTTAGCTTCAATGGGGCACTGTAATGGCAGACATTAAGGTCTTCAGTAGACTCTCGGATACCATAAGCAACCCATCAGCCCTCCAAAATCATGTCACAGAGGGCTGATGGTTTTGTGGAACTGTGCCACCTTCCCCCAGTTCACACACTTTAAGTGCTGCTGAAAGAGATTGACAGTAGCATTAATATGGCTAACAGCTTAGCTCCACCTTTAAGAGACAGATCCTGACCTTCTATCTCTGCCATTATCTTCTGCATATGAGGTGGTTTCAGACCCTGAGGCTGCGTTCACACATTGCGTTTTTTTTTGCGTTTTCACGGCTTTTTTAACGCAAAAAACAGCATCCCATGCATTCCTATGGGATTCCGCAATGCTGTGCTAATGCTGCGCGGAATCGCATTGCGGAAAAATATGCAACATGCTCATTAATTTTGCGGAATCGCTGCGATCCCGCACCCATAGGAATGCATTGTTCTGCTTACTTTCCGCATGTGGCTGTGCCCACCATGCGAAAAGTAAGCAGAATATTTGCGGATGATACCCATGGTCCGGAGGAGAGGAGACTGTCCTCCAGGCTCTGTGTACCATATCCCTGTAAAAAATAGAAAAAAAAATAAAAAATCAGGTTATATTCACCTTCCGGCGTCCCGCACAGCCTTCCCGCCCTCAGCGATGCTCCTGTTCCCAGTAATGCCTTGCGACACCTTTGATGACGTCGTGGTCTCGCGATACTGTCGCGGTCTCGTGAGTATCGTGAGATCGCGACGTCATCAAAGGTCTCGCAAGGCATTACTGGGAACGGGACCATCGCTGAGGGCGGGAAGCCTGCGCGGGACGCCGGAAGGTGAATATAACCCAATTTTTTTTATTATTATTATTTTTAACATTATATCTTTTTACTATTGATGACGCATAGGCAGCCTCAATAGTAAAAAGTTGGTCACACTCGTCAAACAGTATGCTTGACAAGTGTGACCAACCTGTCAATCAGTTCTCCAAGCGATGCTACAGATTGCTTGGAAAACGCTAGCATTCTGCAAGCTAATTACGCTTGCAAATCACTAGTTTTTCCTCGGAATGGAATTCCGGAATTCCCGAGGAAGTTTTTGCGGGAATTCCACAATGTGTGCACTTAGCCTGAGCCTGCACCACACATCCACTCCCAATTTGCGCCATATATATTCATCGTAAGTAGGAGAGAGCTTAATATAATTATCTTAAATCAGGTTCTCTGGGCATGTAATGTTGATTATCTATCTTTGAGATCCTTAGGAACAGTTCTTACTATCAGATTAATGGGGGTCCCACCTCAGGCCACAAACCGATCACCTACTCCATTCAATGTGTAGTAGCTGATGTCAAGTACCAAATTAGAGCTGATCCAATTTAATGTGAGATTTATGATTTATCATAAGAATAGTTAATCAATAGCATGCCATATATCCCCTTTATATAACAATTTTACATTTGGAGCTTATATGATTATTATATCACATGCGTGGGTGAAACACTACCTCAGTCTATTGTTATTGTTATTTTTAGATGTTTTTATGTTAGGATTTTTAAAATGTAAATGTGGCTTCCATTTACAGCTTAAAAAAGGAGTGGACAGATACATCTCCAACTTTGAGATCAACAAAGGAGCGTTTGATAAAGGCACATTGATCTTGTACATTGATCGGGTAAGAAGTTGTTTTTTTTTTGCATAGACCAGTTGGGTTAGCCTTTTTTTATATTAAGGGATTTTCCAAAAACTGTTTTAAATGGTATGGGGAGGTAAGAGTGACCATGTGCATTCTATGTAACAGGGGGTAAAACATATGTTTTTGGATGTATTGTTGAAATCTATTATGAAAAAAACACTGATTCAGCAGCAACTTATAAGAGCATAGAAATGTCTTTAATGAAGTGTTATAAAAAATCTAGAGTAGTCAATTCTTTAAGGAGTTGTTCACTACTTGGACAACCTTTTCTCATTTCTCAAGTTTTCCCTGTTAAAATAAGAACATCTATACTCACCTCCCATTCTGGTGCCATTCTAGCGGTGTGGATACTCGCATTTCTGGGGCTAACGTGAGGTTGTTACATCACACGAGCTCTGCGTCCATTCAACCCTGGCGTCACTGTCCCTTCAGGCCAATTAAAAATCGAGAGGATGTCAGAGAGCGACAGCAGCCCTGACTTCCAGTTTAAGTTCAACATGTCCAAAGGCGGGGAGAGTGAAGGTGGTGCTGACAGGGCACAGGGCTCGTGTGACGTGACAACCTCACTTGAACCCCATGAACAGCATTAGCATAGGAGGTGAGTATAGGTGTTTTTATTTTAATGTTAGCCAAACACGAGGAATTGGAAGGGTTCGTCCTAGTAGTCGACCACCCCCGTAACCATATCTTAAGAATGTATGATTTTTGAGCTGCGTTTAATTTATTACTTTGTTTTAGGTTTCTCATGTGGAAGATGAGTGTCTAAAATTCTTGCTTCATCAATACTTTGAAGTAGGACTTATTCAGCCCGGATCGGTTACAGTTTACGACTATTACTCTCCAGGTAAAATACCACCTAACACCACAGTCTGCCATTTTTATTTAAATCTCCAAAGATTACAATCATCTTTTCTATTAGTCCGCACAGCCAATTGTAATGGCCACACAGTTTTATTGCATTTCTAAAAGAAGCAGGGGCATGACTGCAATGGCTTAGCCTTATGGGAAAGCCAGAAATGTGGCGTAAAAGCTTTGGACATTTTTTAAATTTTTGCACAGCGTGAAGTTGCTTCAAAATGTTTTGACTATTGGTGTTTTCACACCACGTTGGATCAGCCCAGCGGAAATGGGGAGGATCCAGTGCAAGGGGTGATCATGCTCCCATCAAGTTCATCAAACAAGCAGAAAAAAGGCACCAAATTCTTTAAGTGATATGCACCTCGCAATGAATTTGGTGCCACCTACTTTGTCAAGACTGGCATAGGGAAAGATGTCCTATGCCAGTTTTGATGAATTGGCCCCAAGTGATTTTTCAACATCAAAACCAATTCAATAAGATAATATCAGAGATGGTTCGAATTTACCCTGCTGTTTGCACAGATATTTCCAAAATGCCTTTACCCATTCTAGATCTCTCAGCTAAAAGAAGAACTAAAAATGAGCCACTTTGACTCCGGTGGACTAGATTCGATCATGTATTTCAGCCACAATCATCGTTGACCATGCTTGATCATGTATTACACGGTTGGCTATTCTTTTGAAAGGTCATATTATGTAGTGTTACATTATTTCTGTAATAAAGCATGGCCTTACCCAGCTTGGACCACTGGTAATCAGCAAATCAATGGGCTGTTTTATTTCATTTTTAGAGCCATTGATATTTTGAGAAAATCCCATTATGATCAGCAATCAGCCTATTTTTACAAATGATCTTGATTCATCAGAATTAGTATTATTATATATATATATATATATATATATTTTTTTTTTTACCCAACAGAAAACCGTTGTACTAAATTCTACCATTTGGAAGAAGGCAGCAAACTACTAGGCAAAATCTGCAAAGGAGACGTGTGCCGCTGTGCAGAAGGTAACAGGGAACCTAAAACAAGTAGACTTGTTTTATGGAAACAATGGTTTCAGCAATCAGTTGTACTTTCTAACCTGGAACTTGATATAGTTTAGATGGCCAAAGATTTTGTACATTACCTTACTGTATGAAGGATACATATATTTTTTTTAAGATTTGAAACTTATTTTGTCAATGTAAAGTATTTACACATTTTCCCTTCCACTTTCCAGAGAATTGCTTTATGCAGCAACAGCTGGAGGAAGTGGACGCTCTTGTTCGATTAAACAAGGCTTGTGAACCCGGGGTGGATTACGGTGAGATCATAGTAATGATATTATTACTTGGTTACATATTCAACTTTAAGTATTATTCAATTTTTAATATAAGTACAAAAAATATTACTATAATTATCAAAGAGAAGATCGATTCTTGTAGGATAAAACTTTAGTCGAATTTACTGAAATTCGCTTTTTCACACAAATTTGAACACTTATTTATTATTTTTCGTGTAGAGTGTAAGCTCTTATGGTCAGCAGGGTCCTCTCTCTCCTGTAGAGTGTAAGCTCTTATGATCACCAGGATCCTCTCTCTCTCCCATAGAGTGTTAGCTCTTATGGTCAGCGGGGTCCTCTCTCTAATGTAGCGTGTAAGCTCTTATGGCCAGTGGGGTCCTCTCTCTCCTGTAGAGTGTAAGCTCTTATGGTCAGCGGGGTCCTCTCTCTCCTGTAGAGTGTAAGTTCTTATGGTCAGTGGGGTCCTCTCTCTTCTGTAGAGTGTAAGCTCTTATGGTCACTAGGGTCCTATCTATCTCCTGCAGAGTGTGAGCTCTTATAGTCAGTGGGGTCCTCTCTCTCTCTCCTGTAGAGTGTCAGCTCTTATGGTCAGCAGGGTCCTCTCTCTCCTGTAGAGTGTAAGCTCTTATTGTCAGTGGGGTCCTCTCTCTCCTGTAGAGTGTAAGCTCTTATGGTCAGCGGGGTCCTCTCTCTCCTGTAGAGTGTAAGTTCTTATGGTCAGTGGGGTCCTCTCTCTTCTGTAGAGTGTAAGCTCTTATGGTCAGCGGGGTCCTCTCTCTTCTGCAGAGTGTAAGCTCTTATGGTCAGCGGGGTCCTCTCTCTTCTGCAGAGTGTAAGCTCTTATGGTCAGCGGGTCCACTCTCTTCTGCAGAGTGTAAGCTCTTATGGTCAGCAGGGTCCCCTCTCTCTCTCCTATAGAGTGTAAACTCTTATGGTCAGTGGGTCCTCTATCTCTCCTGTAGAGTATAAGCTCTTATGGTCACCAGTTTTTATCACCAGTGAAGTCCTTCCTCTGTCTCTCCTGTAGAGTGCATGGTCAGCGATGTCCTCTCTCTCTATTTCTCTCTCCCTTTTTCGCTCTCTCTCCGTCTCATACATATAGTGTAAGCTCTTATGGTAAACTCCATAAACTCCATTCTCTCTCCCCATATGTATTTTCTGAGCAATTACAAAATTTTCCAATTTTGGGATTCGCACAAATTTATTCACCATGAGTCAAATTTTAGTGGAAAATTCTGCTAAGTCGGCAAAATTGAATTTTAAAAGATTCACTCATCTCTAATTATATTTTTTATTTACACTAATGAAAAAAAATATATATTTTTTTGCATCCTATAATCCTATAAATGCCTTCTTCTCTGCAACATTTAGGGATAAGAAAGAATAAGTCTATTATATAGCATCTGAATGAAAATGTACTGACTGTCATACAGTTATGGATTTTTCAATGTAGTGAGGCCAAACCCTAAAGACATATTCTCTACCATTCTAAGGGTATTTGATGCCTCTGTGAACCAAACCAAAATTTGTAATAGGACCACGACTCCTACCACACGGACGCATGTGTTGGGTCACACTTCTCAATCACTGAATTCAGGTTTTATCTGAACTCACACCAGGCAGCAACTCAACCACAAAAGTTACAGAGAGGGGTTGCCGAGTGCTGGGGTACTTAAAAGTCACCAACGCTCTGTTAACTTCATAACTGCAAAGTCGCGACCTCCTCGAGCTTTAATTTCAGGACATAAACAACATTCTTCGGAAGCTTTATGGGATCGATTTCAATGTCATATCTGCTGTATACCACCACAAGTCTCCAGGGTAGGGGAAACGTGGAAATGTGTTCTGTGTATTGGCTGATCACACTTCTCTATCTGACATAAGATGGATGAATTTGGGTTTGGTTGAGTTTAATAAAAACATTACTATCCTGTCTACATTGTGCCAGTTGTGCAGTTTGGTGGAAGAAGTGAAGGGAAATCTTAAAGCTTCACTCCAAAACATTTTGTACACTTGTAGCTTCCAGATTTCTGGGAACAGTCAGAGAAGGCCCTTTTCTCTTCCCCATAACTGTGCAGGTATCTAAAGACATGCTTGGGGGAGTTTGGTGGATGAACATGACCGGCCACCCAAAGCCCAGACATCAACCCAACCCAACAGCTTTGGGACGACCTAGAATGGATATTGTGAGCCTGACCTCTCGCCAAAACATCAGCAGACCCTGACGTAGAAGTTTTTGTTTTAATCGAAACAATTTGTAAAATTAAAGTTTTATTTTAAATAATGCAACAACTAAATTATTTATAAAAGTCAACATAAGTATGAAGTATACCTATTGTGATTAAATATATATGTCATGCAATCTTCATCAAATGGTATAAATTGGTTACAACTATGTTATTTACAGTCTTTAAAGCGACACTGACCGCCGTAGAGAATAAAGAGAACTTTGACAACTATGTGATGACAATCAAAACGGTCATTAAAGAAGGTAAATTATACTATCTGCATATAATAATAATAATAATATATTTAAATATATTATTAGTAGCAAAAAGAAAAATAAGATCATGGCTTGTACAGAAATCCCTACTTTTCTGCAAACTTTCATTTTGTTTCTAACTCCTTACTCTACTGTAAAAATATTAGCATTGAGAAAAAGTGTACACTATATGTTGTTTTGATTGCTATCTCCAATATTAACTGATATCTCTCATACATGAGAGGTCTGTATTCTTTCCTTAATTGTATCGATAGTAATGTGTATTCCTATTTTTCTTAGCTGCCCATTTCAAGCCAAACTACTAATATAACATTAAGTTCACAATTGGATATGTTACTTACTATTTTCCAATTTTCCATTTCCAGGGACGGATATAGTTGCCGTTAATAGCAATCGTAATTTTATTAGCCATTCCAAATGTAGGAAAGCCTTAAACTTGCAAAAAGGAAGAGACTATCTTATCTGGGGAGTTAACAAAGATCTGTGGAACATTGGCTCTTCTGGGTAAGTGATAGTAAAAATAGTGAATTAAGAATATAATATTGGGATACATGAGAAAGATAATCATGGACCCAATAGCAAACCTTGGAATAGGCATGGTCGCTAGGTTGCCCTAAATTCTACCTCTGTAACGCACTGTACTAATCAAAAATGAAAAGAGCAGCACT
The DNA here is from genome assembly GCF_039654945.1 of Dendrobates tinctorius. Lineage (NCBI taxonomy): Eukaryota > Metazoa > Chordata > Amphibia > Anura > Dendrobatidae > Dendrobates > Dendrobates tinctorius. The sequence goes on along the minus strand of NW_027362017.1, from coordinate 2,719,173 downwards.
CCATCAAAAGAATCCAATGTAACTGCCGATTGTGACTCCTATGAATTGGATGCAATAAACCATGAAGTTTAAGCTCATATAAAGAGCCCTGACAAGCAGGATGCAAACCAGTAAAAGACTAAAGAGAGACATTGGAGCAGACAAAGAACTTTATTAGCAAAAGATATGTACAGAGACAGAAAGTGAACATCTGAGGAAGGCATACTTAACGATCAAAGAAATATGAAAGTTTTAACCAAGAGTGGGCATGTTGAAAGATACCAACAGGAACAAACTATGCCAGAACAGATCAAGGAAAGATGGAAAAAGTACACGGAGCACCTCTTCAAGAATCACTCAGTGATATGGGAAGAAAGTGAGACTGGGAAGGATAGAGAGATGAATATTCTGAAAGATTAATTCATTGCTACTAAAAAGCTTCTGTCAAACAACAAAGCGCCTGGATGTGACAATATTCCAATAGAGTTAACAAAGTTTTCAGAAGCAGCAGTAGATGTCATCACATGCCTGTGTCAACAAATATGGACAACTGGTAACTGGCCCAAGGATTGTTAGGGCTAGGATAAAGGATGGTAACAAAGGTGCGTTCGCAGCCCGGGGTCCACCATGCAAAGATGTTTCCTGCTGCTCGGTAATGGCGGAGGCTACGCGGCAAAATAACAGGCAAACACACGTGGTTTAGTGTCACCTGGTGTGTACTGAAGAGAGTTCCGTTGCTTCACAGAACCGCCTAGCCGTTGAGTATAAATACCGAAGCCTATTAACCTCACAGGGCTCGGCCGGGTGAGTGCTAGTAAACAATGGCAGGACTCTGCCCCAGAGGCAAAGGGTTAGAGTCCCTCTAAACCACTAGCCCTCAGCGCTGCAGCTGCGGTGCCGGAAAGAGGGTAACTGAAATATAAGTGCACCTAGTGCACACTGCACCGCTCTGGCAGATGCCACTAACCACCCAAACTAGGGAAAGAAAGTGCTAGACTTGCACACGGCACCGCACTGGTGAATGCAAGTACTTAATGCGGTACTGAGGTGCGTAGAGCTGAACGGCACCGTGTGGCGCTAAGTGAGGTGCTGTGACTAGGTAGCACAGTGGCGCAAGACAATGCCACTACTAGGCGCTGATGCTATACCCTAAACCCTACAAACAAGCACAACCAGAGGGAGGGAGTCTTAATGAGTCAGTCACCAGTTTCAAGCATCCATCATCACACACACAAATAGCAATAAGAGTCTATACTAGCACATGGCCGAGCAGCCATGCGAGTCTTTTATAATGGCGACCTTCCGGGACCTTCCCTGTGGTCCAATCGGAACAGCCACGGGACCTGAGCATGTGACCCCTGAACTCCAATGAAAGGTTGAGCCACGGGCATGCTCAGTGGAGCAAAAGAGGGACTGCTGGCTGCTGGCTAGTGCAGGTTGCTATAGCTGAGCCAGGGATGGCAGCAGCAACCAACCTGACAGCACTAGTTTGAGCAAGGCGCCGGGATCGACGTCTTTGCTGAGCAGCCTCCTCTGAGGCTGGGACTGAATGGGAGATCGCAGAAGGCAAGGCTCAGGCTTCCTCCTGTGCAGAGGCAGGAACCCGACGCCTAACACTGGTCAAAATCAGTGTTTATTCCTATTCCGAAGTAGGCAGATACTACCTAATGTGGAAACTATTGGACTTTTGCGCTCATACCTATGCCAGAAAAATATTACTGAAAATCCTACAAGGACGGTTACTGCCTTAGGCTAGTTTCACACTAGCGTTAGGAGGCGCAGCGCAGGGCTGCTGCTAAGCTCCGCCCCCGGCCGCGCCTCCTCCGATCATCTCCTCCTCTGATCGCATGATGCTGCTTGCGATCAGCATACCCTATATTTAGCGCTGGGTACACTGGTCGTGCGCTGGCGTGTGCTGTCCAAGTACATAAAGAGTCAAGTCTCTAAAGCTGGCGATCATTTGTGGATGCAACCAAAGCCCTTAAGTAATACAATAGTGTGCTACTAATTATATGAACAAGTAAAATAAAAGGAGAAACTCCTGAGGGCACTTACATAGTGTGTGTGAGTCACGCTGGCTTCCCCGTCGCCCCGAATTATCACCAGCTTTAGAGACTTGTATACAGGCTATGCCTGTTTGAAACAAAAAGGTTTTTTCCTTGAATTGAACAAAGCTGATTTATTCAATTGTTTATTACCTTTGCCCATAAATGTTGCTATATGTACTAATTAATGGCATGTTTAACATTGCACCTTATATGTACTTATTCATTGGCTAGGCCAGTTTGAAAATGGATAATGATTATTTCCTGGGCAAACGTGCAATATGGCTTCCTGTTTGGACAGCAGTATCCCTGTGATGTTATTGTATTTTAATGATATTATTCAGTAGCATATTGTGCATAATAAAAATGTTCTACCTTTTGGCAATTTAAACTGTGCTCTATTGTGTTTGACAAAGAGCTGCCAGAGGAATAAACAGGATTCAGAATAGACAGAGGAAGAAGAGATTGCTAACCTAAGATGCATAAAGGAAAAGGTAGAAGAATACAACAAGGAGATTTATTTTTGCTTCATCAACTAAAGCCTTCTACTGTTTTGATTAAAAGAATCTTTATAATACCATGAAAGATATTTGTGTGCCAAACCATCTGATCAGCCTCATTACCAACCTTTCCATCAACCAAGAAGCAACAGCCCGAACAGAACATGGTGATACGGCATGGTGCAAAGTAGAGCGAGGTGTCAGACAAGGCGGTATCCTGTCACCATTTCTCTTCAATTTATATGCAAAAGCTATTTTCAGGAAGGCTGGACTTGCTGAAAAAGAAGAAGTAATCAAAATTGTTGTACGAATCATCAACAATCTTAAATATGGAGATGATTCAACATTAAAAGCAACAAGCGTGATGGAATGTAGGACTTATTACGGAGTGTCAAGCTGAGAAGCTCGAATATGGGACTGCTACTCAACACAAAGAAGATGAAGATATTGACTACTGCCATGTATGATCGGGTCACATTTGAGATGAATGGCATTGAAATGAAGGTTGTAAAAGAATTCAACCTACTCGGGAACATGATAACTCAAGATGCACCAAGGACACAGGAAGTCAATTTGAGAATAGCTATGGGCAAATCAACAATTAAGTTACTGGGCAAGGTTTTCAAATCAAGGAACTTTTCACTGGCAATGAAGACATGTCTTGTACATTGATTGTTCTTTTGCATCATAATTTATGGATGCAAAACCTGAACGATCAAGAAACAAGCCCGAAAAAGAATCAACCCCTTCAAAATGTGCTGGAGAAGGATGTTATCAGTACCATGGATAGCAAGAAGAACAGACAAACCAATTTTAGAACAATTCAAGCCAGAGTTGTCACTCGAAGCAAGAATCACCAAGATACAACTTGCCTATTTAGGACACATCATACATAGAAAGCACTGAAAAAGAACATCACGGTTGGAAGACTTGAAGGGGCAAGGTGAAGAGGTAAACCAGCAACCTGATGGCTTGATGCTATCAAGATATCAGCAGATTAGACCCTGGTGGACCTATCTAGTTTTGCACAAGATCGATCTACTGTACCTTTATATCATTTATCTATTTCTTTTTTAATCAGCCCTATGAAAGAGCTGAAACCTCTCTGATTTTGTCTTATGTGGCTTGGCTGCCATAAACGACAGTTACATTTGATTTTTTGCTGGGATATTATTCTTCTTATTTTTTCCTTTTTTCTATTATATTTTTCGGACACCTAAGATGACCCTGTGGAGGCCTGCACCAGTCCATTTTGGATTCACTTTACTGTAATATTTCCTCTTATTCTTAATTTTGGACTGACTGATTATTCACATTATGCACTGCCTGCCATTTTGCTGAATTGTAGAGAACCAGGAAAGGGGTTAAAAAAGTTGATACTTTGGCACCCACCTATGCCACTGATGCCACAGCCCTCCTTTGGATGATTCGTGAAGTTCTTTCTTCCTTGCTCGCATGGCATTCTCTTCAGGCATCATTACTCTATTCAACGGCTTCTGCTATCAAGTAGGCTTGTGATATCATGATGTGCATCACCTGAGGTGCGGACTGAGCCTTAGACAGTACCAATGCATATATTGACATCAGAGGCCTACTCAGTATAGATGAGCGAATTTGTTTGGATTCGGTTCCGAATACGTTCAGAATCGAATATTGTTTTTGCAATATTCGTCTAACACAGCTGAACGTCATTAGAGTTAATAGGAGTAGAAATTACTGAATATGTTCGTAATCAATCATAAGCATACATTCGACATGAATAGTGTACGAATATGGTCCGAATATGTCAAAGTCAGATTCGGGGCCAAAATCCGAACAAATTTGCTCATCTCTACTACTCAGCACCAGAAGAGAAGTTGACTGCTGAAGAAAGGAAGACACCAAACAGAGCTTCAAAAAGGGTTCATTCTGCAATAACAGGACAGCTGAGCGTCGAGATGAGAGTCTATTTAGATCCCAGAGCATAATAGGGAACATTTGATTTGAATCATGTAACTTCAAAGAAAATTGAATGTTTCTGGCCAACTCAAGAAAAATGTGAAATTTGAATTTCGGCAGGTCCCCCCATCTCAAAAAAGTATAATAATTGAATAGTCCAAATTGCTTTTTTTCTACATTTTTCTCATAATAAAAATGAATCTTCAATAGCCCGCTATTGTTATGTTGAACCAAAAAGATTTATGTTATGACCATCAGAATAGAAACAGACAAAAATGAATTATTGTTGATGTTCTATTGCACAAGTCAAAACGTGGCCTTGTCCTTCAAGAGTTCAATGGATATTTCAATTATAGAAACCGATTATGTATTACTAGTGCTGTAACTCCTTCACTGCTTTTCCCTGTCCAGTAGATCTATGATCACAGGAAGCTTGAACTGGATCCATTCAAGCAAGTAAAATCAAGTGTAGTTATATGCTCAGGTTACTTTGCATAAACATGGTTATTCGGGGAGTATTTTCGATGGGATACAGTGCTACACTACAGCTGTGATCCTTCAAAACTAAGGATCTGCACTTAATCTACTTTATGATAGGACATAAGAGACTTCCATTGATCTTAAAGTTGAAGAGGCCAACCTCTACAAGGGGATCTTCAGCCCACCCCTTAAACTAGAATAGGGCTAACGGCATCATCCCTTCCACCTGGAAAAGCTTTGAAGGGGAACTAGCCCTCAACCAGTGAAGCAGCACCATTCATTTTTGAGAGTGATGGTTGACCGAGAGGTCACAAAGTAATGATATATTCTCTTTGTATGATAGCTTTGTCCTAGATATTTTTGTCTGATCCAAAACTGATAGTATAAAAAAACATGGTCTTCCTGCAGATATTCCTACATGATAACTAAAGACACATGGATTGAGATGTGGCCAAATGAACGGGAATGCCAGAGACCTGAGTACAGCAATCAATGTGATGAATTAGACCAGTTTACAGATGAATTGGAACTTCGTGGCTGTTTACAATAGATTATTTTGGTGTCACCACTGTCATTACACTTTTCATTCTGTCGTTGTGTGAGTTTAGGAGGATTAATAAACATCAATATAGCTTCTTCCTTTAATTTTTCATAATTATTATGACATTTATGAGAGTATTTCCCAATACATATACAAATGCAGTGTAGGAAACGGAAGACTATTGGCATTTGATGTCAGGCTCTTTCTTTGGATACAGTTACATTGCTAAGAATCTTTTCAAATAAATATAGTAGCACATGTAAATCTAAATAAGCAAATCATCAGCTAATATAAAGTGCTATTAAAGTGAATCTGTCACCCCATTTTAGCCCTATCAGCTGCTGGCACCGCTGTCAGGGGCTTATCTACAGCATTCTGTAATGCTGTAGATAAGCCCCCGATGTAACCTGAAAGAGAAGAAAAACAAGTTAGATTATACTCACCGAGGGGCGGGTGCGGTGGGTGTCGCGGTCCGGTCCGGCACCTCCCATCTTCATGCGATGACATCCTCCTTCTTACTTCTGCCATGGCTCCTGCGCAGGTGTACTTTCTCTGCCCTGTTGAGGGCAGAGTAAAGTACTGCAGTGCACAGGCGCCGGGGAAGGTCAGAGAGGTCCGGCGCCTGCGCAGTGCAGTACTTTACTCTGCCCTCAACAGGGCAGATAAAGCACACCTACACTGGAGCTGCGGCAGAAGTAAGAAGGAGGACAGCATCGTATAAAGATGGGAGGCTCCGGACCGGACTGCGACACCCAATTGGACCGGATCGGACGCCAGGGTGAATATAATCTAGCTTGTTTTTCTTATCTTTCAGGTTACATTGGGGGCTTATCTACAGCATTAAAGAATGCTGTAGATTAGCCCCTGATGGCGGTGCCGGCAGCTGATAGGGCTAAAATGGGGTGACAGATTCCCTTTAAGTACATGGCGTATGGGGAATACTATTAAAAAAAGACCAGTTTCTAAAAAAAAATGAAAAAGGAAAAATTAACAATAGTAAGTGTGATAAACCTAGCTGAAAAGATGTGTTTATAGGGCTTGTTTAAAGCTGATAACATTGGAAATTTGGAAATTTACCTGATAGCTGTGGATAGAGCATTCCAGAGAGCTGGTGCATCACAAGTAAAAAATCTAAGAAGCTTAGGTACTAAAAGATCTAGTATCAGATTAAAAGACAGCTTAATGTGAAAAAAAGGGGGAGAGACAGTCACTCATATTTTATAGGAATGCAGGGAAGAGGTCATGAAAAGAAGTATATAATTTGGTGCCTTCAGTGTACTGTAGATATGGTACTGTTCTTTAACAGTAACTATATGGAGATAAATGAGGATGGGACTCTGAGGAAACCCAAAGGCAAAGTGAAGAAGAGAAGACAAGGATGTAAAAGAGACATAAAAGAGGGATCAATGAGATAGAGGAGAACCATGAGGGAGGAGTACACTTATTACTTACAACTAGTGTTGAGCGATACCATCTGATATCCTGAAATATCGGATCGGATTGGATCGGACCAATACCAAAAAAGTATCGGGTATCGCCGATTCCGATACCGGAAGCCCCATTCAAGTCTATGGGACAGAAATATCGGAATGAAAAAAAACCCTTTCTTTCCTTGCACATCCAGTTCTGGAGGGGGGAAGAGTGTGGGCGGTGCGTGGGCGGAGACTGTGCGTGTCTGTGTGTGCGAGCGGGGTCTGTTCGGGCCTCTCGGGGGTCTGTGCAGGCCTGCCGGGGGTCTGTACGGGCCTCTCGGGGGTCTGTGCGGGCCTGCCGGGGGTCTGTGCGGGCCTGCCTGGGGTCTGTGCGGGCCTGCCTGGGGTCTGTGCGGGCCTGCCGGGGGTCTGTGTGGGTCTTCCGGGGGTCTGTGCGGGCTGCTGGGGGTCTGTGTGGGTCTTCTGGGGGTCTGTGTGGGTCTTCTGGGGGTCTGTGCGGGCTGCCAGGGGTCTGTGCGGGCCTGCCGGGGGTCTGTGCAGGCATCGTCCGATGGGACTACAAGTCCCATCGGGCGATGCCTGCTACAATGACAGTGATTGACACATTAGCCGATGATGGAACAGTAGTAGTCCCATCATCCGGCTAATGTGTTGAATGTAAAAAAAAACAAAAAAACATACATACTACATACATACATACATACATACTACATATATACAACATACATACTACATACATACTACATATATACTACATTCATACAACATACTGTACATACATACATACGACATATATACTACATTCATACAACATACATACATACTACATATATAGAACATACATACTACATACATACTTCATATATACTACATTCATACAACATACTGTACATACATACATACATACGACATATATACTACATTCATACAACATACATACATACTACATTATACATACATACTACATATATACTACATTCATACAACATACATACAACATGCTACAGAGATGAGCGACTTTGCCTTTTTTCGGGTCGAGTCGGGTTTCGTGAAGTCAATGGGGAACCAAGGTCGGCAGTGAGTCGAGGACAGGAAACACACCTACAGTGCCCTTTTGAATGCCAAAAACATCAATTCTTATTACTGAAGCTTGTCAACCTTAATTTACTTCATAATACTAGTTACGCACTGAAAAATGGGGGTTATTTTGCTAAATTTGTGGGGGGGTAGGGCTGGCTCCAGGTTTTCATGTGCCCTGGGCCAAAGAGCGCCCCTTTAACACATAGCACAACTCATGATGCTCCGATACGGCAGAGAAATAGTGGTATAGTACAATGAAAAATACTTCACTTTCCACATCTCATGACTGATATCCATTTTAAATTCTCCAATAGCTCCAAAAACGGACAGTATATTACTCCATACAGTATTATGGCCACTGCATAGTGCGCCATACAGAGTAATGAGGCCCATATATTTCTCCATACAGAATCATTGGTCCCATATCATGTTTGAAACAGTATATGATGAGCTCCACATAATGCTACAGTATATGTTGGTCCCCATGGATGAAGCTCCACTGTCTTATGGGCCCAAATAATGCTCTATATATAATGGGCCCCATTTCTAATGCTCTAGTGTTTAATGGGCCCTGTAAATGCTGCTCCAGTGTCTGATGTCCACCTTTGGAATGCTCCAGTGTATGGTGGGCCCCATAAATGTTGCTGTCCCAACATTGAAAACAATTAAATAAGTCTCCTCAAATAAGTCTCCTCGCTAGGGAATCCCTGTACTAGTCTGGGTGTACAGACGTGATGTCATTGCGCTCTCTGATCAGAATATCACTGTCAGGAAACGCGGAAGACATCATGGCGGTGGAGCAGGGAGAGGTAAGTATTTCAACTTTGCAAGTGTTGTGATCCTGAGCAAGCAGGGGGGCCCACTCATTGGCGACGGCACTGGCACAGGGCCCCTCATAGTACAGCGGTGTGTCTGACGGCGCGTGGGCCGAACCTGCACTTTCATCTGCACCTTCCTCTTTGTCACCGTTTAAGGTGGTACAGTAAATGGGAAGGGTAACCTGAGTTTCATCAGGGTCAGATTCTGACTGTGTAGAGTGCGAGGGGAATGTAGTCGTCTGGGTCAATGTACCAGCAGAATCATCTAGCAGTGGCTGGGCATCAGTGCACTTGTGGCGCCCCCAGGAGTACGGTCGCCACAGTGGCATTACCTTCCTCCTAGGGACTGTGATGTCATGCTTGGGAGCAACGAAGGATCTCTCTAGCAGTTAAACCAACACACAACACATTTTCCACTCCAGGCCAGCAGGGAGACCTCTGAACCTGACTGCTGAGGAGCTGCTCTCTGTGGTCGGGAGGAGGTAAGTTAGGGCAGTCTGTGAAGGGAAGGGGAAGTGTGGACGTGAGAAGGGGAGCTGGAGGATGAGCAGAGTTAAGGCTCACTCCTAGCTGGAGCGCATGGTCCGGATTCCGGTCTCCGAGCTTGTAGGGACACTGACGTTCCTGCAGCAGAAACCGGAGGAAGTAGCAGCTGTAAATGCTCTGTACCCAACTAAGGCTCGGAGGCCCCAGCAGCGACGTGTGGGAGACAGAAGGAAAAGGCTACGGCTGCCTGCCATACGAGAAAGTTCCAAGAGAGAGGTAACAGGGGGAACTTCATTGAACTCAGCACTGCGAGTACCTCAGATAAGCACTAGAACGGAGGCCACACTACCTATCTACAGAGAGAGAATTCCAAATTGGCTTCCAGGCTGACCAACTCCTTCTCCATCTGTACTCTGGGTCCTGGACGGCACTTACCAAGTACAGGCAAAGGAACTGCACGACTGTGTCTGTCCTCTTTCTCCTGCGCCTGGCGCACGGCTCTGCTACATCTTGCACTACACACCATCTACCAACTCTTTCATCTGCCCTGCGACAACGGCCCTACCTGTGCAGGGCTTTTACATCTTAGCTGCACCACAACATCTGTCCCAGAGAAGCGCCACTGCAGCGCTGTTCAATCTAATCAGAAACCACAGGTGTCGTCACGTATCATTCACCTATAAACATAATTCACCCCTTTGCATGGATGCCCAGGGCCACGGAACGGGTCACCACCACCGTGACACATCCCTGTGAGACACCGGCCTGGTGCCGATTAACCCCACTGCCCTGGCTGGTCACCCACACTCCATGTCAGATTCATCTTGGACTGGGGAATTCTCGATTTGACTTGATAACTCAGGCATGGTATGATAGAAAGAGCTACATGGACTAATGTGAAGTGTGGCCTGCTGCATCATTCACTTTGGGTGGGGGCGCAGGACACAAGGAAAGGGGTTCTTCCTGACCAGGAGCCAGCACTTGAAGACTCAGTGCTTGCATTTTTTGAAACTTCAGAGAGAGTAGGGCATATTTGCTGGAGTCTGTTTTGGCAATGTAAGCCCAAACCAGTTCCTCATGCTCCAGCTTTAAAAGTGGTTAACCTACTCCCAGAAAAGGTAGCTGTTATGAATGAGTCACCGTAGGAGGCAAAAACAGAAATACAAGCTAAGTCCCGAAAACCAGAGAAGTTGGCAACTATCAGATTGCAGACCCCTGAACCTATCAACACAACCAGCAGTAGCCGTGGGGGGTTCCTACGAAGCCCTATACCCCTCGATCACAGCCGGAGAACTAAACAGGCCTAAAGAAAGAAAGGGGAAATCTAAACTGCCCCAGAGCAGACCCCAAAGCAATAGGCAGCCCCCAACACACAATGACGGCGAAGCAAGATGAAAACACTAACACAGACAGAAAGACAGACTAAGCAAAGAGGGGCCCAAACTACCTAAATAGGAAAGGACAGGAAGGCTGCTGTCTGCAATCTGCCAAAACCCTATCAAAGACATAAGCCAACAAGCTGATATGAAAAAAGGCCCTGAAGCAGCCAGGCCTCAAAAACTAAATCAGCACTCAGGTATCTTCAGAAGACAGAGCTAAAGGAATTCAGCACACCCCAGCAGGGAATGGCAGAAATCCAGAAAAACAAAGCAAAACAAAGTAAAGCACAAAAGCAGAAAGCCGAGCAGCAAACTTAGCTTGAGAGGAGCAGGAATTCAGACTGGACTCCAAGGATCCCACAGAGAAATCACCCTCAGGGCAGAAGGGCGTCGGCAGCCTTATATCCAGTCAGTAACTCCACTCAGCCAGTCATCATCATCAGCCCCAGGTGTTTGATAATCAGGCTCACTACCTTTCTTTACCAGAAGAGGGAGTTCCTCGGGCCTCAGTAATGAAGGGGAAAATGAACTCACAACAGTACCTCCCCCTTGAGGAGGGGTCACCAAACCCTCAACTACGCCACCAGGGCGATCAGGGTGAGCCCGATGAAAGGCACGCACCAATCTTTTGGCATGAATATCAGAGGCAGAGACCCAGGAATTATCCTCCTGACCATAACCCTTCCACTTAACCAAATACTGGAGTCTCCGTCTAGCCAGACGGGAATCCAGTACCTTCTCTACCACATATTCCATGTTACCTTCAACCAATACAGGGTCTGGAGGTGCCACCCCGGGAACAACAGGTTCAACAAACCTCTTCAACAAAGATTTATGGAACACATTATGGATTTTAAATGTGACAGGAAGAGCCAAATGAAAAGAGACCGGATTAATAATCTCCACAATCTTGTAAGGTCCAATAAATCTAGGCTTAAACTTAGGAGAAGCCACCTTCATAGCAATATTTTTTGATGATAACCACACCATATCACCAACCTTAAACTGGGGACCAATGGTCCTATGTCGGTTGGAAAACCGCTGGGCCTTTTCCTGGGAGAGAGATAACTTATCCACCACTTGGTCCCAGATCTGGTGCATTCTCTCCACCACAGTGTCAACACCTGGGCAGGCAGAAGGCTCCACCTGCCCTGAAGAAAATCGAGGATGAAACCCAAAGTTACAAAAAAAAAGGTGACATCAAAGTGGCAGAACTAGCTCTATTATTTAAAGCAAATTCGGCCAAGGGCAAAAATGAAACCCAATCATCCTGATCAGCAGAAATAAAACATCTCCAATATGACTCCAAATTCTGGTTTGTTCTCTCTGTCTGCCCATTGGTCTGAGGGTGAAAAGCAGTGGAGAAGGACAACTGAATTCCCAGCCTGGAACAGAAAGTTCTCCAAAATCTAGACACAAACTGGACTCCTCTGTCAGATACAATGTTCTCAGGAATCCCGTGCAAACGAACCACCTGTTGTAAAAACAGGGGCACCAACTCAGAGGAAGACGGCAACTTAGGGAGCGGTACAAGATGAACCATCTTAGAGAACCTATCACAAATCACCCAAATAACAGTCATCCTTTGAGAGACAGGCATATCAGAGATGAAATCCATTGAAATATGGGTCCATGGCCTCTTGGGAACAGGCAAAGGCATCAACAACCCACTAGAGCGAGAACACGATTTAGACCAGGAGCATGTCCCACAGGACTGCACAAAATTCCTGACATCACGAGACAAGGAGGGCCACCAAAAAAAACGACTCACCAGATCTCTGGTACCAAAAATACCTGGATGACCAGCCAAAGCAGAGCAATGAACTTCAGACATCACTCTCTTCTTCCACTGGTCAGGAACATACAACTTTCCACTGGGACAACGCTCCGGTTTGTCCTCCTGGAACTCTTCCAGAGCATGTCTCAAATCGGGCGAGATGGCAGAAAGAACTACCCCTTTGCCTAAGATGGTAGCAGGCTTGGTCACCACAGGAGAATCAGCAAAGAAGCTCCTAGAGAGGGCGTCTGCCTTGACATTCTTCGTTCCAGGAAGAAAAGAAACCACAAAGTCAAAACGTGTAAAAAACAAGGCCCTAGCCTGTCTAGGGTTCAAGCGCTTAGCCGACTCTAGGTAAATCAAATTCTTGTGGTCAGTAAGGACCACGACTTGATGCTTAGCTCCCTCCAACCAAATTCTCCACTCCTCAAATGCCCATTTCATGGCCAACAGTTCCCTATTCCCCACATCATAGTTACGTTCAGATGGAGAGAACTTTCGGGAAAAGAAAGCACAGGGATTCATTTTAGATGTTACAGGATCTTTTTGAGACAAAACAGCTCCTGCACCAATCTCAGAAGCATCCACCTCTACCTGGAATGGAAGTGAGACATCAGGTTGCCGCAAAACCGGGGCGGAGGTGAATCTTCGCTTCAGCTCCTGAAAGGAAGAAACAGCCTCCGGAGACCAATTTAACACATCAGCACCCTTCTTAGTCAAATCAGTCAATGGCATGGCAATACTAGAAAATTTTGCTATAAATTTCCGATAAAAATTAGCAAAACCCAAAAACTTCTGGAGGGCCTTCAAAGAAGTGGGCTGAACCCAATCGTAAATGGCCTGTACCTTGGCCGGGTCCATTTCAATAGTTGACGGGGACAAAATAAATCCCAAAAAAGAAATCCTCTGTACTCCAAAAAGGCATTTAGATCCTTTGACATACAGGGAATTCTCCCTCAAGATCCGGAACACAGTCCGAATATGTTCCACATGAGAATCCCAATCCTTGGAGAAGATCAAAATATCTTCCAGATAGATAATAAAAAATTTATCGACAAAATCTCGGAAAATATCGTTCATGAAGCACTGGAAGACAGAAGGGGCATTAGTGAGCCCAAAAGGCATCACCAGGTACTCAAAATGTCCCTCCGGAGTATTAAACGCTGCCTTCCATTCATCCCCATGCTTAATGCGAATAAGATTATATGCCCCCCCTGAGGTCAAGCTTGGTAAACCAGCAAGCACCTTTAACTCTGGAGAATAGATCAGAAATCAGGGGTAACGGATACTGATATTTAACAGTAATTTTGTTGAGGGCACGATAATCAATACAAGGTCTTAATGATCCATCCTTTTTGGCCCGCGTGTTTCCGGCGACGCCGTAGCATGGATCCGGCTGATGCGGGGCGGGCTCATCGTGCGCGCAGACGGCCTCTGGCGGGTGCACTATATAAACCGGACGGTCCTGCCTCTTTCCACGCCCCCTGAGGAAGGAGTCTTTTGGCTCCGAAACGCGCGTCGGGGACTGGACCGACCCCACTGCCACCACTGTTTCCAGGTATACACATGTAGCTACTAGCTATTTTATTTGCGCTGCTCTTTGAGCACCGCTTGGGTTACAATGTATGTCTAACTATCAGGGAACTTTTGTAATTTATACAAGAGCAGTAGCACTTGCTACATGGCGATGTTTTTCAACACTCCTTGCTACAAGATCACCAATTTTTTATGTGTCTCTGATTTATTATCTTTATCCTTATTTTGTAACTACCACTGCTGTTGCCTGCTGCTGCGGTTGCAGTGTGGCTGGTCTTTGACCACTTTTTGTCCGTAACTTCTGTTCCTCCCTATCAATACACTGTATGTCCATAATAGAGATATATATATATGTTTTTTTAAACATTATTTAATAAAATATTACATTTTATGGATTTTTGACTGCTTTTTCTCTTTGGGTGTTTGCTATTATATGTGCAGTTTTCCCTATATTGTTCAGTTTATTATGTGGATCATGATATATGATTGTATATTATTGATCATTTGTTCATGGCCATTATAACCATTGATTATTTGGCTTCCACATGAATATGTTTACTACCCATTTATTCTGTAATCCCCCTCAAAGGGATAGGCGTCTGCAGAGGTGTCATCGGAAATCCACAACGTTTAGCAAAACCCAAGTCCATTAGGTTTAGGGCTGCTCCCGAATCCACAAAAGCCTTGGTGGAAAATGTGGACAGGGAGCAGATCAGAGTAATAGCCAGAAGAAACTTAGGTTGAACACCCCCAACAGAAAACGTGTGTGCAAAGCGTTTCACTCGTTTAGGACAGACAGAAATAATATGCGAGGCATCTCCACAGAAAAAACACAACTTATTACGCCTTCTGAACTCCTGACGCTGCTCTCTGGAAAAAACTCTATCACATTGCATAGGTTCAGACATTTGTTCAACAGGTGGCAACACCTCTCGTGCAGCTTTGCGTTCGCGCAAACGCCGATCAACCTGAATGGCTAATGACATAGAATCGTCAAGACCAGAGGGAACAGGAAATCCCACCATAGTATCTTTTACGGCTTCTGACAACCCCTTCCGAAAGAGAGCAGCCAAGGCACTATCATTCCAGGTGGTAAGTACTGCCCACTTTCGGAACCTTTGACAGGAAAACTCTGCAGAATCACGGCCCTGGTTCAATGCCAGCAGGGTCTTTTCAGCCTGATCAATGGCATTAGGTTCGTCATACAACAACCCCAAGGCCTGAAAAAATGCGTTCACATTAGTCAGATTAGGATCATCTGGTTTCAAAGAAAACGCCCAATCCTGGGGATTGCCACGCAGCAAAGAGATGACAATTTTAACCTGCTGCGTGGAGCTCCCTGACGAGTTAGGCTTCAAGGCAAAAAATAATTTACAATTATTTTTGAAATTCAAAAATTTAGACCGATCCCCAAAAAATACATCAGGTGTAGGAATCTTTGGTTCAGCAGCATGTGAATGAGCAAGGTAGGCGGAAATTCCCCGCACTTCCGCAGCGAGCTGCTCCACACGATCAGACAATTGCTTTATCTCCATTGAGAGAAAAAAAAATTCCCCCTACGGCCTCAGAGATATAGAGGAAAAAATATACACTTTTTTTTTTACAATTCTTTCCTGCTATTGAGTACCCTAGGATCTGCGGTATGGCGGGTGATTCTGTTATGAATGAGTCACCATAGGAGGTAAAAACAGAAATACAAGCTAAGTCCCGAAAACCAGAGAAGTTGGCAACTATCAGATTGCAGACCCCTGAACCTATCAACACAACCAGCAGTAGCCGGTGGGGGGTTCCTACGAAGCCCTATACCCCTCGATCACAGCCGGAGAACTAAACAGGCCTAAAGAAAGAAAGGGGAAATCTAAACTGCCCCAGAGCAGACCCCAAAGCAATAGGCAGCCCCCAACACACAATGACGGCGAAGCCAGATGAAAACACTAACACAGACAGAAAGACAGACTGAGCAAAGAGGGGCCCAAACTACCTAAATAGGAAAGGACAGGAAGGCTGCTTTCTGCAATATGCCAAAACCCTATCAAAGACATATGCCAACAAGCTGATATGAAAAAAGGCCCTGAAGCAGCCAGGCCTCAAAAACTAAATCAGCACTCAGGTATCTTCAGAAGACAGAGCTAAAGGAATTCAGCACACCCCAGCAGGGAATGGCAGAAATCCAGAAAAACAAAGCAAAACAAAGTAAAGCACAAAAGCAGAAAGCCGAGCAGCAAACTTAGCTTGAGAGGAGCAGGAATTCAGACTGGACTCCAAGGATCCCACAGAGAAATCACCCGCAGGGCAGAAGGGCGTCGGCAGCCTTATATCCAGTCAGTAACTCCACTCAGCCAGTCATCATCATCAGCCTCAGGTGTTTGATAATCAGGCTCACTACCTTTCTTTACCAGAAGAGGGAGTTCCTCGGGCCTCAGTAATGAAGGGGAAAATGAACTCACAACAGGTAGCCTTCCAGGCGTTCCGGAGCCAGACTATGACGCAGGCTCAACACCTCCTGCCTTAGCTGCTATTGTGCTTTTGCCACTGCCAGCAGATGCACCACCATCAGCACCAGCTGGCCCCCCCACGCCCACGTCCGCGGCCTCTTCCACCAAACTTCCAAATTTAGCACAAAATAGACACAAAATAACATCAGATATATGGCACTGTATCAGAAGCGTACCGCTCTATTCAGTCAAGGGATAATTGTCAATCTCCATATATATTCCATCAGTCACACAGAGACCCTCACAGGCTCAGTATGGATTAGACAAGAATATAAAAAGTAGACAAAGTGTACAGTACCATCAGATAGCAGGTATATACAGTTGTGGCCAAAACTATTGACACCCCTGCAATTCTGTCAGATAATACTCAGTTTCTTCCTGAAAATGATTGCAAACACAAATTCTTTGGTATTATTATCTTCATTTAATTTGTCTTAAATGAAAAAACACAAAAAGAATTGTCCTAAAGCCAAATTGGATATAATTCCACACCAAACATAAAAAAGAGGGTGGACAAAAGTATTGGCACTGTTCGAAAAATCATGTGATGCTTCTCTAATTTGTGTAATTAACAGCACCTGTAACTTACCTGTGGCACCTAACAGGTGTTGGCAATAACTAAATCACACTTGCAGCCAGTTGACATGGATTAAAGTTGACTCAACCTCTGCCCTGTGTCCTTGTGTGTACCACATTGAGCATGGAGAAAAGAAAGAAGACCAAAGAACTGTCTGAGGACTTGAGAAACCAAATTGTGAGGAAGCATGAGCAATCTCATGGCTACAAGTCCATCTCCAAAGACCTGAATGTTCCTGTGTCTACCGTGCGCAGTGTCATCAAGAAGTTTAAAGTCCATGGCACTGTGGCTAACCTCCCTAGATGTTGACGGAAAAGAAAAATTGACAAGAGATTTCAACGCAAGATTGTGCGGATGTTGGATAAAGAACCTCGACTAACATCCCAACATGTTCAAGCTGCCCTGCAGTCCGAGAGTACAACAGTGTCAACCCGTACTATCCGTCGGCGTCTGAATGAAAAGGGACTGTATGGTAGGAGACCCAGGAAGACCCCACTTCTTACCCCGAGACATAAAAAAGCCAGGCTGGAATTTGCCAAAACTTACCTGAAAAAGCCTAAAACGTTTTGGAAGAATGTTCTCTGGTCAGATGAGACAAAAGTAGAGCTTTTTGGGCAAAGGAATCAACACAGAGTTTACAGGAGAAAAAAAAAGGCATTCAAAGAAAAGAACATGGTCCCTACAGTCAAACATGGCGGAGGTTCCCTGATGTTTTGGGGTTGCTTTGCTGCCTCTGGCACTGGACTGCTTGACCGTGTGCATGGCATTATGAAGTCAGAAGACTACCAACAAATTTTTCAGCATAACGTAGAGCCCAGTGTGAGAAAGCTGGGTCTCCCTCAGAGGTCATGGGTCTTCCAGCAGGACAATGACCCAAAACACACTTCAAAAAGCACTATAAAATGGTTTGAGAGAAAGCACTGCAGACTTCTAAGGTGGCCAGCAATGAGTCCAGACCTGAATCCCATAGAACACCTGTGGAGAGATCTAAAAATGGCAGTTTGGAGGAGGCACCCTTCTAATATCAGGGACGTGGAGCAGTTTGCCAAAAAAGAATGGTCTAAAATTCCAGCAGAGCATTGTAAGAAACTCATTGATGGTTACCGGAAGCGGTTGGTGGCAGTTATTTTGGCTAAAGGTTGTGCAACCAAGTATTAGGCTGAGGGTGCCAATACTTTTGTCTTGCCCAATTTTGGAGTTTTGTGTGAAATGATCAATGTTTTGCTTTTTGCTTCATTCTCTTTTGTGCTTTTTCATTTAAGACAAATTAATTGAAGATAACAATACCAAAGAATTTGTGTTTGCAATCATTTTCAGGAAGAAACTGAGTATTATCTGACAGAATTGCAGGGGTGTCAATACTTTTGGCCACAACTGTATAGCATAGTTTAAACATTAACAATGTACGTCCATATATCAGGAGTAGTGTTGAGCCACCCCTCTAGTGTTTTGGTTCGTCGCACAGGAGGCAAGTTCGTCGAACCACATTGAAAACAATGGCAGGCAAACACAAACACATACAAACACATAGAAAACAATTACAAAACACCTTAATAGGTGTCCCAAAGCAGAGAAAATGTTCAGAAGACAAAAACAACATATGGAAAAGGGCAACTACATTTAGAAAAGAGGTGGAGGAGTAAAAGGAGGAGGTGGAGGAGACACAGATATAGGCTTGTGATGCCCTTATGAAGTCAAGAAAGGCTGGAATAAAAATGTAAAATCCAAACCAAAAAAAAAAAATTCTGAAATCGATCACGATCATATACCGTCGTACTTCCCACCAATAAATTATGCCAACTGGCGATCGGGCGGCGTTATTCCCACAAACCTCCAAACAGCGTCCATGAAGGCAAAGTGTTTGCTTTCCGGGGGGCAGTATGATTGCAAAGCTGAACCTTAAAGGAATGTCCAAAAGGGCACCACCAGGAGTGGAGCCTGCGGCTTAATTGGACTCCACCCGGGAAACCACAACCATGCCACCTCAAGAAAAGATGCACACATTGAAAGCTTTGTCAATTCTGTGTGTGGTGTGGTATGTCCGTTTGCAGTTATGCTAGCGATTTGTCAGCTTAAGGCCGGTTTCACATTTGCCATTTTGAGCGCAGTGACGGCCTGCGCACGGCCGCTGCTAAGCCCCGCCCCCTGCCGCGCCTCCGCCGGTAGCTCCGCCTACCGGCGCATGACGCTGCATGCATCCTGCGTCCCCTATCTTTATCACTGGGGGCGCAGGCCGTGCGCAGTATGCGTTTGGCGGCGCATGCGTCCTTTTGACGGTGCACCGACCAGCGCCAAACGCAACCTGCTGCAGTTTGGTTGCGCTCGGCGCACCATCAAAAGGGTGCATGCACCGCCAAACGCATACTGCGCACGGCCTGCGCCCCCAGTGATAAAGACAGGGGATGCAGGACGCATGCAGCGTCATGCGCTGGTAGGCGGAGCTACCGGCGGAGGCGTGGCATGGGGCGGGGCTTATCGGCGTCCATGCGCAGGCCGTCGCTGCGCTCAAAAGCGCAAATGTGAAACCGGCCTTATTCCATTAACGAACGAGACTCCGGCATGCCCCCATGGTACGCGTCAAGCTTACTAGAGGGATACCCGAGGCTCTGGTACGCGAGATCGAGCAATAACAGGTCCATCATGGCCTTACATGTCTGGGGTTGCATGCACGCTACACTGAAAGGACCAGCTTTTGTCGCTTACAGGTGCAGATAATCCGCTGAACACCGTTAGTGATGGGGATCTGTGATTCCAATTATTCCCTGCGAACGATGATTTCCCAGTAAGTGCAGGTCAACAGCAATTCCTGAATTAGGCCTAACCGGCATTCCTGAAAAAATGCAAAAAATTACGTGTCCAAACCACAGGTGCTGTAGCTTGCTTAACAGCTCGGCAGCCGTTCTCAGGCCCAGTATGGATTCTACAAGATTCTAGAAAGGTGAGAAAGGGTACCGTATCACTGGATAACAGGTATGTATAGCATAGTTTACACATTCAAAACATATGTCTATAGATCAGGAGGCAGGCTCAGACGGTCTCAGGCCCAGTATGGATTAGACGTGATTGGAAAAAGGTGACAAAGGGTACCGTATCACTGGATAACAGGTATGTATAGCATAGTTTACACCATAAAAATATATGTCTATAGATCAGGAGGCAGACTCAGACGTTCTCAGGCCCAGTATGGATTTGACCAGATTGTGCAAAGTTGAGAAAGGATACATTATCACTGGATAGCAGGTATATATAGCATAGTTTAAACATTTAAAATCTCCCTGTTCTCAGTATGGATTAGACAACAATCTAAAAAGTCGAAAAAAGGAAATGTATTTGAAGCGTACGCCAGTATACACTTTTGGTGGTATTTTTTAATCTTCATTTATATTTCTGTCTCAGTAATACAGTCCAGACTCTCCGCAACAGGAAATGAGATGCATACAATTATTGACATAAAGTCTAGTGATTGCAGAAATCTAGGAATTACTATTCACGGGAAAAACTTCCGTCAGAATTCTCAGAGGCGATGCTGACCCTCAATTAACCCCTTTCTGCCATGAGATGTACTATCCCGTCCATGTGCCCTGGGACTTAATTCCCAGGGACAGGATAGTACGTCATAGCGATCAGCGGCGCCCAAGTAGTGAGCGCCGCTGATCGCGGCTGGGTGTCAGCTGATTATCACAGCTGACACCCGGCACAATGTGTACCGGGGGTTAAAGGGAAGCATCGGCAGGGACGGGGCTCCCTCCGTGCTTCAGCGATCTGTCACAGGACAGTGATGTACCACCTGGGACTATGTAATAAAGTAAAAAAAAAAATAAAAAGTGTTAACATAATTTAAAAAAAATCGCCAAAAAAATTAGAAAAAAAAAATATTCCCCAAATAAATTCATTTTTTGGAAATAATAAAAAAAAAACAATATAAGTACACATATTTGGTATTGCCGCGTCCGTAACGACCTGCCCTATAAAACTGCCCCATTAGTTAACCCCTTTAGTGAACCCCTTAAAAAATAAAAATAAAAAACGAAGCAAAAAATAATGATTTATTATCATACCGCCGAACAAAAAGTGCAATAACGCGCGATCAAAAAGACGCATATAAATATCCATGGTACCGCTGAAAACATCATCTTGTCCCACAAAAAACAAGCTGTCATACAGCATCATCAGCAAAAAATAAAAAAGTTATAGCTCGCAGAATAAAGCGATGTAAAAATAATTATTTTTTATATAAAATAGTTTTCATTGCATAAAACCGACAAAACATAAAAAAAGACCTAAATGAGGTATCGCTGTAACCGTACTGACCCGAAGAATAAAGCCGCTTTATCAATTTTATCGCACGCGGAACGGTGTAAACGCACCCCCCCCAAAAGAAATTCATGATACGCTGGTTTTTGTTCATTCTGCGTCCCAAAATCGGAATAAAAAGCAATCAAAAAATTTCACATGCCCGAAAATGGTGCCAATAAAAACGACAACTCGTCCCGCAAACAATAAGACCTCACATGACTCGGTGGGTCAAAATACGGAAAAATTATAGCTCTCAATATGTGGTGATGCAAAAACTATTTTTAATAAAAAGCGTCTTTTAGTGTGCGACAGCTGCCAAAAATAAAAACCGCCATAAATAGTAAATCAAACCCCCCGTTATCACCCCCTTAGTTAGGGAAAAATAATAAAATTAAAAGAAAATGTATTTATTTCCATTTTCCCATTAGGGTTAGGGCTAGGGCTAGGGTTAGGGTTAAGGGCTAGGGATAGGGCTGAGATTAGGTTTAGGGGTGTGTGGGGGTTAGAATTGGGGGTTCCACTGTTTGGGCACATCAGGTGCTCTCCAAATGCAACATGGCGTTTGATCTCAATTCCAGCCAATTCTGAGTTGAAAAAGTCAAATGGTGCTCCTTCCCTTCCAAGCTCTGCCATGCGCCCAAACAGTGTTTTACCCCCACATATGGGGAATCAGCCTACTCAGGACAAATTGCAAAACAACTTTTGGGGTCCAATTTCTCCTGTTACCCTTAGGAAAATAAAAAATTGGGGGCAAAAATATCATTTTTGTGGAAAAAAATTATCTTTTTATATTCACGCCCGGGCGTTATAAATTTCTGTGAAGCACTTGGGGGTTCAAAGTGCTCACCACACATCTAGATAAGTTTCGTTGGGGGTCTAGCTTCCAAAATGGGGTCACTTGTGGGGAGTTTCAGTAGTTTAGGTACATCAGGGGCTCTCCAAACGCACATGACACCCGCAGACCATTCCATCAAAGTCTGCATTCCAAAACGTCACTACTTCCCTTCCGAGACCGGACGTGTGCCCATACAGTAGTTTTCTCCCACATATGGGGTATCAGCGTACTCAGAACAAATTGGACAACAAATTTTGGGGTCCAATTTGTCCTGTTACCCTTGGGAAATAAAAAAATTGGGGACTAATTGATCATGTTTGTGGAAAAAATACGATTTTTTTATTTTCATGCTTGGGCATTATAAACTTCTGTGAAGCCCTTGGGGGTTCAAAGTGCTCACCACACATCTAGATAAGTTCCTTAGGGGGTCTAGTTTCCAAAATGGGTTCACTTGTGGGGGGTTTCCACTGTTTAGGTACATCAGAGGCTCTCCAAAAGAAACATGACACCCGCAGACCATTCCATCAAAGTCTGCATTCCAAGATGTCACTACTTCCCTTTCGAGCCCCGACGTGTGCCCATACAGTAGTTTTCTCCCACATATGGGGTGTCAGCATACTCAGGACAAACTGGAAAACAACTTTTGGGGTCCAATTTCTCCTGTTACCCTTGGGAAAATAAAAAATTGGTGACTAAAAGATCATGTTTGTGGAAAAAATACGATTTTTTTATTTTCACGCCCAGGCATTATAAACTTCTGTGAAGCACTGGAGGGGTCAAAGTGCTCACCACTCGTCTAGATAAGTTCCTTGGGGGTCTAGTTTCCAAAATGATGTCATTTGTGGGGAGTTTCCACTGTTTTGGTACATCAGGGACTCTCCAAACACGACATGGTGTCCAATCTCAATTCCAGCAAAAAACGTCAAATGGCGCTACTTCCCTTCCGAGCTCTGCCATGCGCCCAAATAGTGGTTTACCCCCACATGTGGGGTATCAGTGTACTCAGTACAAATTGCACAATAACTTTTAGGGTCCTGTTACCCTTGGAAAAATAAAAATTGGGGTGAAAAGATCATTTTTGTGGAAAAAATATGATCTTTTAATTCTACGGCTGTATGTTATAAACTTCTGTGAAGCCCTTGGGGGTTCAAAGTTCTCATCACACATCTAGATAAGTTCCTTGTGGGGTCTAGTTTCCAAAATGGTGTCATTTGTGGGGGGTTTCCACTGTTTTGGTACATCAGGGGTTTTTCAATCGCGACATGGTGTCCCATCTCAATTCCAGCCAAAAACGTCAAATGGCACTGCTTCCCTTCCGAGCTCTGCCATGCGCCCAAATAGTGGTTTACCCCCACATGTGGGGTATCAGTGTACTCAGTACAAATTGCACAATAACTTTTAGGGTCCTGTTACCCTTGGAAAAATAAAAATTGGGGTGAAAAGATCATTTTTGTGGAAAAAATATGATTTTTTAATTTTACCGCTGTACGTTATAAACTTCTGTGAAGCCCTTGTGGGTTCAAAGTTCTCACCACATATCTAGATAAGTTCCTTGGGGGGTCTAGTTTCCAAAATGGGGTCACTTGTGGGGGGTTTCCACTGTTTAGGTACATCAGAGGCTCTCCAAACGTGACATGGCGTCCGATCAGAATTCCAGCCAATTTTGCATTGAAAAAGTCAAACGGCGCTCCTTCCCTTCTGAGCTCTGCCATGCACCGAAACAGTGGTTACCCCCCACATATCAGGTATCAGCGTACTCATGATAAATTGCACAATAAATTTTGCAGTCCAATTTCTCCTGTTACCCTTGGTAAAATAAAAAAAATTGAACCTGAAGTATTTTTTTTGTGAAAAAAAGTTAAATGTTCATTTTTTTTTAAATATTCAAAAAATTCCTGTGAAGCACCTGAAGGGTTAATAAACTTTTTCAATGTGGTTTTGAGCACCTTAAGGGGTGCAGTTTTTAGAATGGTGTCACTTTTGGGTATTTTCTATCATATAGACCCCTCAAAGTGGCTTCAAATGTGAAGTGGTCTGTAAAAATAAAATGGTGTTGCAAAAATGAGAAATCGCTGGTAAATTTTTAACCCTTATAACTTCCTAACAAAAAAAAATTTTGGTTACAAAATTGTGCTGATGTAAAGTAAACATGTGTGAATTGTTACTTATCAAGTTTTTTGTGTGCCATATCTCTGTGATTTAAGAGCATAAAAATCCAAAGTTGGAAAATTGCAAAATTTTCTAAATTTTCGCAAAATTTCCATTTTTTTCACAAATAAACGCAAGTTATTTGGATGAAATTTTACCAATAACATGAAGTACAATATGTCACGAGAAAACATTGTAACAATCACCGGGATCCATGGAAGCGTTTCAAAGTTATTACCTCATAAAGGGACAGTGGTCAGAATTGTAAAAAAATGGCCCGGTCATTAACGTGCAAACCACCCTTGGGGCTTAAGGGGTTAATTAGTGTGTGGAGACAGCAAAAACCTTTCTTTGTTAAGAAAGTGTTGCTGTATCACAGTAAGGTTGATTCCATCGCCGTTACTCATATCCATCCAATTTTGATCACAGGGAGCGATGTAAACATGGTGCTCACTGCCTATCATGATTTGTCACGTAACTTTGGAGTGCAAAACACAGAAGCCACAGGCCGTAGGCGATTCAATTGGATTGGAATGAGAAGGCACATTTAAAAATGTGTGCTGGAATGTCACACGTCTGTGGGTAGGAAAACTGTGAAAGCTGATGAGAAGCCACCACTGCATCTCATTGTGAGTCGACGTCCATAAGAAATGGAAGCCATTGATCATCTGAAGCTAAATCCCAGGCAGCGGGACAGAGCATAGATATGTCTTAACCATCATCTTCTATCAGTTCACCAAATTTGTAGTGGCTGTCCCAGTGAAGGATATGACAGCCCAGACAACACAGCGGAGGAGCAGGGAGAGGTAAACATTGCAAATGCTGGGGCCCTGCCCAAGCAAGGGGGGCCCACTCATCGGCGTCGGTACTGGCACTGGGCCCCTCATAGTACGGCGGTGTGTCTGATGGCGGTTGTGCACCCCCACCGTCAGAGACACTTGATTGCACTATGAGGGACCCTGTGCCAGTGCCCACGCCCAAGAGTCGGCCCACCCACCAGTCCAGGGCAACGGCACTCGCACAGTTGCATGCGCTTGTGGTGACCCCGGCCATGGGAGGAGGAGGCAGCCCAGTTAGGGAGGTTTACAAAATGGCATATGTTGATGTGGGACATTCACCTGCTGCTAAAGGTTAAATTGGTCAAGTCCCAGGAAGAGGAGGACCAAAGAAAGCCATTTTTCTGGCAACCTATGTGTCATCAGGGTAAGGTGTGACAAAATCCTTGGAAACCCATGCATGGTTCATTTTAATGAAGGTTAGATCAACCACATTTTGGGTCGAGTTACGGGTCCTTTTATCTGTCAGTATTAATCCAGCAGCACTGAAGACTTTTTACGATAGCACACTTGCAGCTGGGCAAGCGAGCTCCTGTAAGGCATATTCTGCCAATTCAGGCCAGGTGTTCAGTTTAGCGGCCCAATAGTCAAATGGGAATGACCTGTGAGGGAGAACATCGATATGGGATGAGAAGTAGTTTGTAACCATAGTTGACAAGTGCTGTCTCCTGTCACTTTCAATCGATGCAGTATTACCAGTCGTGTGAGCGGACTTGAAAAATCAGTCCACAACATGGTCATGAAACCCCTGTCTCCAACGCAACTTCTGATGTGTGCACCACCAACACCTCTTCCAAGTTGCCCCCGGCCCCTACGGCTCGTGTGAGAACCATCACCACTGCTGTGTGCTGGGAATGCATCAACCAACCGGTTTACCAGAGTTGCTTGTTTGTTAGCCAATATTAGGTCAAAGTTCTAGTGTGGCATGATGTTTTGGAATTTGCCTTTACAGCGTGGATCCAGGATGCTGGCCAACCAGTAGTCGTCATCGTTCATCATTTTGGCAATGCGGGGGTCCCTTTTTAGGATCTGCAAGGCATAATCAGACATGTGGGCCAATGTTCCAGATGTCAATGATGCACTGCGAGTGCTGGGTGGAGGAGCACTTTCTGGCAAATCAACATCCCTCCTGTCACGCACAAACCTCTGTTCGCACAGCCGCTCAACCATGTGCAGGGTGGGATTCCACCTTGTTGCAACGTCGATAATTAGGCGGTGCTTGGGAAGGTGGAGCAATCGCTGCAGCTTCTGCATACGACTGGAGTGTACCGGCGACCGGCGGATGTGCGAGCACAGTCTTTGGACCTTCTGGAGCAGGCCTGTTAACTCCGGATAATTATTGAGGAAGCACTGCACCACCAGGTTCGAGGTGTGAGCCAAGCAAGGTATGTGTCTGAGTTTTGAAAGGGCTTTGGCTGCCACAAAATTCCGGCAGTTATCACTAACTTCCTTGCCTGCCTCAAGATGTAGACTGCCCAGCCATGACTCAGTTTGTCGCTGAAAGTAGTTGGCCAGTACCTCCGCGGTGTGTCTGTCACCCAAACTCATCATCTTCAACACAGCCTGCTGATGCTTTCCCCTAGCTGATTGATAGGGGGACTCCTCGTGTGCAACACTGGCAGCTGCAGATGGAGTGCTCGCACGACTGCGCTCTGTGGACGAGCTTTCACTTCTGGAGGAGGAGGGTCGAATGCCTACAGCCAACTGTTTCCTATACCGTGGGCTAGGCAGCACTGTCCCACCACCGCTGTCCCCTGTGGACACTGCATCCACCACATTAACCCAGTGCGCAGTGATGGACATGTAACGGCCCTGGCCATGCCTACTGGACCATGCATCAGTTGTGAGGTGCACCTTTCCACTCACTGATTGCTTGAGTGCATGTACAATGTGGTCTTTCATGTGAAGGTGGAGGGCTGGGATGGCTTTTCAAGAAAAGAAGTGGCAACTGGGTAGGTCATAGCGTGGTACTGCGTAGGCCATGAGTTCACGGAAAGATGCGCTTTCAACCAACCGATAGGGCATCATCTCTAAATAGATTAATTTGGCAATGTGGGCGTTCAAACACAGTGTACGCGGATGAGAGGATGAGTACTTTCTTGTCCTACTCATAGTCTCGGGTAGGGTGAGCTGGACTTGAGAGCTGCATATGGTGGAACTAGCGGTGGACATGGCGGACTGAGAGAGGGTTGATGATGGTGATGGAGTTGGTGTTCTTTCTGATGGCCTAGATTCAGTCTTTTGTTGCAATAACAGTGTGATTCCCTGACTGATTTGCCCTTGCGACGACAACTCAACATTTGCTGCTGGTGGTATGCTAACCGGTGGGCTTACAGTGGGGGAAACAATGTAGTGTTGCTGACTACCTTCTTTGGGAGCAGTTGCACATGTGGTACGTGAGATTTGGTAGTCCGTCCACGCTTGCAAGTGCATGGTGGTTAAATGTCTTAGCATGCAACTGGTATTCAAATTTCTCAGATTTTTCTCTCGGCTAAAGGTCTTTGCGCACTTCTTACAGATAACCTTTGCCTGATCATTAGGATTTTGTTCAAAAAAGTGCCACACTGCACTCTTCCTACTATGGAAGACATTTTGAGGCTTTGCATGCTGTGCTATTTTGCCTGTCTGGCCAAGCTGTCCTGCAACTCTTTTGGTTTTTGTAACCTGTTTTTGGACTGCTCCGGGCCTGCCAGATAATAGCTGTTGCGATGTCGATGCCCGTTGCGGATTTTCCTCCTCCTCTTCAGGGCTATTGGCAGCGGCACCCTCTTCCCCCAATGGATGCCAATCTGGGTCAACAACTGGGTCATCCATCACCTCCTCTTCAATGTCATGTGCACCTTCCTCTGTGTCACCGTATATGGTGGTATAGTATGCGGGAATGGGCACCTGAGTTTCATCAGGGTCAGATTCTGGCTCAGTACACTGCGAGGACAATGTAGTGCTCTGAGTGAATGAACCAGCAGATAAATCTATCAGTGGCTGTGCATCAGTGCACTCCATGTCAGATTCATCTTGGCCTGGGTAATTCACGATTTGACTTGATAACCCAGGAATGGTATGTGAAAACAGCTCCATGGAGTAATCTGTAGTGTGGCCTGCCGCATCCTTCAATTTTGGTTGGGGTGAAGGACACAAGGAAAGTTGTGGTTCATGACCATGAGCCTCCAATGACGACTCAGTGCTTTTATATTTTAAAACTTCAGAAGAGGAGGCGATAGAGCTGGAGGCTGAGTCAGCAATATAAGCCAAAACTTGTTCTTGAAGCTCCGGCTTTAAAAGCGGTTTACCTACTCCCAGAAAAGGGAGCCTTCGAGGACCTGTGGAGCCAGATGATGACGCAGGCTCAACACCTCCTGCAGGTGCTATTTTGCTTTTGCCACTTCCAGCAGATCCACCACCAACACCATCATTACCAGCTGCCAACCCCCGCCCATTCCACGGACTCTTCCACCACACTTCATCATTTTTGGGGAAAATGTACCCCAAAAACCACCAACTATATGGTACTGTAAAACAAGGTACAAGGTGTATATAGTAGTGGGGAGAATTTGAATCTCTCTAGACTTCAGGACACAGTTGGATACTATCAGGCCCTGTTTATATTACACCGCAATGTGACAGGCAGATTATGGATGGTGTAAGAAAGGTGTATAGAGGACTGGGGAGAATTGGAATCTCTCTAGACTTCAGGACACAGTTGGATACTGTCAGGCCCTGTTTATATTACACCGCAATGTGACAGGCAGATTCTGGATGGTGTAAGAAAGGTGTATAGAGGACTGGGGAGAATTGGAATATCTCTAGACTTCAGGACACAGTTGGATTCTGTCAGGCCCTGTGTATATTACTCCGCAATGTGACATGTTGTGAGTTCATTCTCCCCTTCACCTTTAATGTATGATGAACTCCCTCTGCTGGTGAAGACAGGTAGTGAAATTGATTGGGATGGGAAGAACTTGTCATCTGAACAGACGGAGGGTGATAGGACATCTGGAATTTCTGAGTGGATATAAGGCAGCCGACGCCCTGCAGGGCTGCTGGTGATCCTTTCTGCTCTGAGCTCTTGCATCCAGTTTAGTTCCTGTCTACTAAAAGCTAAGTTTTTGCCCTGCTATTACTCCATGAGATTATGTCTGGTTTCCTTAGTGTTTGTATTCAGCCAGTCCTGGTTGGGACTGGCTGAATTCCATTTTTGTCTCTGATCAGTTGATCTCTTTTCTTGTTTTCAGAATACACCTGAGTGCTGATATAGTGATTTTGAAGTCTAGCGACTTCAGGGCCTTTTTCCCTATCAGACGGTTGGGACATTTTTGGTAGGGTTTTTTGTGGATTGCAGCCAGCATCTTTTCTGTCCTGTCCTATCTAGTTAGTTGGGCCCCATCGTTTGCTCAGCCTGTCTTTCTGTCTGTGTTTGTGTTTTCATCTGTTTTTCACTGACAATACATGTTGGGGGCTGTCTATTGCTTTGGGGTCTGCTCTGGGGCAGTTTAGATTTCCCCTTTCCTTCTTTAGGCTTATGTAGTTCTCCAGCTGTGACGAGGGGTCTAGGGCACCGTAGGAACCCCCCACGGCTACTGTTAGTTGTGGTGTATAGGATTAGGGGTCTGCAATCCGATAGCTACCAACCTCTCCAGTTTTCTGGACTTAGATTGTATTTTTGTTTTCTCCTCCGGTGACTCATTCATAACAGTGACAGGCAGAAATTGCCTAGTGTATGACAAAATACAAGGTGTATATAGAATTGGGCAGAATTGGAATCTCCCTAGAGTGTAGGTCTGTAAGAACAGACAAACTCCTCGACTTTTCCTTACAGAGTCACACACTTAGATAGCTTCAATTTGGCCGTGATAACAGCCGTTACACGGTACTGAGAGAGGAGCGTACACCGCTGTACGGTGTGGAAAAAAATGAATGCTCAGTACCTCACCAGGACAAAACAATAAAATTTGGATTGCTTTTAATAAAGCAGTTTGAACACCAGCGTGCACACATCAATGCAGCTAGCCTTAAAAGGCAGGCTAATCACCTCCAGCGCTGCTGCACAAAAGCAAAAATCTTCACCTTTCACTGCACAGTAACTACAGTGAAAAGTGCTAGCAGCAGAAGCAGTTTTTTTTTCTTTTTGCCTTCCTAACACTCTCCCTACAGAATCAGCAGCAGCAGCTCTCCCTATTCTGAGATCAGCATGAGTAACATGGCAGTCGGCGTGCACACCCTTTTATACCCCCTGTGACGCCCCACAAAGCAAGCCAAGCACTTGCATGCCCTTCTCCAAGATGGTGGTGACCGCTGCCTATGTCATCACGTTGCCCACAGTGTCCGTTCTTCCTGATTGGCTGAAAAAGGGCGCTAAAGCATCTTTTGAAAAGCGACTTTGGTGCTAAAGTCGCCGACCTCGTGGCCGACCTCACGCTAAGGTCGGGTTTCGAATCATGAAACCCGACTTTGGCGAAAGTCAGCGACTTTTGAATTTTTTCGACCTGTTTCGCTCAACTCTAATGCTACATACATACAACATGCTACATACATACTACATACAATACATTCATACAATACATACATATAGACATACAGTACGTATAACATACTCACCATCACTTGTCACTTTGATCCACGAAGCCAGTGTCATCTGTTAAATAATATTAAAATAAGAAACAACCAATATACTCCCTGATCCACAGAAATCCACGAGTATCCCACGACGATCTCCCGTGGAGAACAGCAGCATCAGCTGATGCTACCGCTCTCTAGGGGCCCCAGGAATACAATGACGGGAGTTAGGTATCCTTCTGCACTGTATTCCTCCGCCACTGTAAAAAAAATAGGCCCTAGTCTCATTTTTGGCATTGCTGTGTGAGAAAGTTCCCACGCAGCTTTTGCCATAAAGTGAGACTAGCAAACTGTGATGCAGTGCAGGAGATCGTCGTGGGACACTCGTGGATTTCTGCGGATCAGGGAGTATATTGGTTGTTTTTTATTTTAATATTTTTTAACAGATGACACTGGCTTCGGGGATCAAAGTGACAAGTGATGGTGAGTATGTACTCTATGTTATATGTACTGTATGTCTATATGTATGTATTGTAGGAATGTATTGTATGTAGTATGTATGTATGTATGCTGTATGAATGTAGTATATATGTAGTATGTATGTATGCTGTATGAATGTAGTATGTATGCATGTTGTATGAATGTAGTATATATGAAGTATGTATTGTGGCAGGGCTAAGGGTCGTGTAATTGATGGGAGATATGTGTCTCATAAATGGCTTATCTCCATAATGTAAGGCATAAGTAAAGCATACCAGATATTGTTATTGTTTTTGTTTGAAGGACCTGTGGTGAGGTCACAGTCATGTGACCAGTCAGCTGCTGGGTTCATGGGTGTGGCTACAGCCTTATAATGTGGCCTGCTTCTGAACCAAGGAGCTGTATGTGGGGAGGACTACACCTCCCAGCATGTGCTGCGACTCTCGGTCTGAGTCTGCAACCACGAACGTTTATGTTTTGTTTGCCTAAGCTAGAGGCTATTTTTGGTGATACGCTGTTTTATGGTTTATGACAGAAATAAACCACATGAACTTTGGAAGAACCTGTCTCCTGATTGTCTCCCGCTGCACCTGAGTGAGTCACATCCCTACAATTGGTGGTAGACGTGCGGGCAGCGGTCCCAGCAGAGACTTGAGACAGTTGCTGCATGTCCTGGGTGAAGTTTGCATCGGGGCAACAAGCACTGCCTGGAATAATGGAGGACCTGCTGAAACACCTGGTCCAGTCCCAGGCACTGCAGCAGGAAACCAACAAGCTGTTGTTACAGCAGATCCAGCAAAGCCAGCAGGAGCAGCGGCAGCAGTTCCAGCAGAGCCAGCAGGAACAACGGCAGCAGATGCAGCTTCTGGCAACCGCCATCCAGGAGGGCAGGACGAGCGCCCCAACCCCAGGTCCGGCTGATGCCACCGACGTCGAGAAGGCGGTAAGATGCGCATTACAAAAAATGACCCCTGAGGATAATGTTGAGGCCTTCCTGACGGTGTTTGAGAGGGTGGCTGAGAGGGAAAAATTTCAGCCAGAGCGGTGGGCGGAGGTACTGGCCCCATACCTAACGGGGGAGCCCCAGAAGGCGTACTTTGACCTGACGTTACAAGATGCCAGAGAGTATCCCAAATTAAAAGCGGAAATTCTCGCCCGCTTGGGAGTAACAATGACTACCAGGGCACAGAGAGTTCATCGCTGGGCCTATCACCGGGACAAACCCCCGCGCTCCCAAATGTTTGACCTGTTGCACCTGGTCCAGAAATGGCTGCAGCCAGAGTCGGCTTCCCCTGCACAGATGGTAGAGAGAGTTGTGATGGATCGGTTTGTGCATTCTCTGCCGAGACCTCTACAGACTTGGGTTGCCCAGGGTGATCCCCAAAATGCTGATGAACTGGTTGGGCTGGTCGAGAGATACCAGGGGATGGAAGGTTCCTTGGGGAAGCAGCCCATTCTGTATTGGGGGTCCCAGCAGGGGGCGGAGTCTCAAAAAGGGGTGGTGCGTCCAAGGTCAAAAGGGGCGGGGGAGGCGGTGCCCAAGGTCCCCTCTGGTGATATTATTTGCTGGAAGTGTCATGGGCCAGGACATATAGCGGCCCGTTGTCCCCAGACCACCGAGCAGATGGACTGCAGCATGGGACGCTGTAGTTCATACTACGCATATCCAGCTTGCAGTGTGAACTCGCTACCTAACAAGGGGCCACAAGCCCTGTCCTGTCCTGTGAAGGTGAACGGTCGAGCAGTAATGGCGCCTCTGGACTCCGGGAGCTTGGTGACCCTTGTGAGGGCCAGTTTTCCTCTAAACATACACCCGGGTAAAAAGATTGGTGTTCGGTGCATACATGGCGATGCAAAGGACTACCCTATGGCTAGGGTGAATATTGAAACGGCGCATGGCACCGAGTCGCATGAAGTTGGCGTTGTTCGAGACTTGTTGCATCCTATAATTATTGGCCGTGATTTCTATCTGTTTTGGGATCTGTGGGGGATGGGTTCTGAGTGTGCTAGCAAGAGCAGGGAACCAATCCACCCCACTGAGGTATCACCACCACCAGAGGCAGATGAGTTTCCTTTATGTGTCCTTGTTGGGGATGAAGAGGAAGGGTCCCCTGTACCTGACTTCCCGGAGTTAGGGGTGGCCGGGGAGAATTTTGGGACTGCCCAACATGGGGACCCCACACTAAGGGAAGCCTTTAACAATGTCACCGTCATTAATGGGGTTGCACAAGAGCCGGGAGCAGACACAAGGTTTCCCCATTTTATGTTGAGTGGGGAATTGTTGTACCGGGTCACGAAAATAAGGGAGGAGGTGGCAGAGCAGTTAATAGTACCAGGCCCCTATAGACGGAAAGTGTTGGACATGGCCCATTCACACATCTTGGGGGGACACCTGGGGGTGGAAAAAACCCAGGAACGGATTGTACAGAGGTTCTATTGGCCTGGGTGTCACCGGGAAATAGTAAACTATTGCAGGTCCTGCCCGACATGTCAGTTAACTGCCCCCACATCTCATTTTCAGAACCCTCTTGTGCCACTGCCCATTATTGAGGTGCCATTTGAGAGAATTGCCATGGACTTGGTCGGTCCCTTAGTTAAATCAGCTCGGGGCCATCAGTATATGCTAGTCATCCTGGACTATGCCACACGCTATCCTGAGGCCATTCCCCTGAGAAACTCCTCCGCGAAGAGTATAGCCCGTGAGCTGGTCCATGTGTTTTCCCGGACGGGTTTGCCGAAGGAGATCCTGACCAACCAGGGGACACCTTTTATGAGCAAGGTGATGAGAGAATTGTGCAGAGTCTTGCAAATTTCCCAGTTGAGGACTTCAGTGTACCATCCGCAGTCAGATGGCCTTGTTGAGAGGTTTAACAAGACACTGAAGAGCATGCTGAGAAAAGTCATAGAGGAAGATGGTAGAGACTGGGATTGTCTCTTACCGTATTTACTGTTTTCTATCCGTGAAGTACGGCCAGCATCCGCAAGGTCTCCTAGATATAGCCAAGGAAACCTGGGAAGCCGAAGTCACGCCCCACAGAAGCGTCATTGAGCATGTGGCACTGATGCAGCAGAGGGTTGCGAAGGTGATGCCCATTGTTAAAGAACATCTCCGCCAGGCACAAGAGGCTCAAGCCAGGGTCTACAACCGGTCAGGCCTCTTTCACACATCAGGTTTTCGCCGTCAGGCGCGATCCGGCGCTTTTGACAAAAACCGGATCCGGCGAAATGCAATGCCGGATCTGGTTTCCCCCCCATTGACTTGCATTAGAGCCGGATCGAGCCGGATGGCCATGCGTTTCATCCGATTTTCGACGGATCCGGCAATGTGACGCGATCCGGCGTCTGGAAAAAACGGCTACTGTAATGTTTTTTGTCTCCGGCGAAAAAGCCGGACACGCCGGATCCGGCGTGTCCGGCTTTTTCATACAATGAAAGCCTATGAGCGCCGCAATGCGCCTGATCCGGCGACAGCCGGATTCGGTGGCCGGATCCGGTTTTTTTGGTCTGAGCATGCTCAGTAGCTCTGCCCACAAGACACATATAAAAGCAAGACAGTGGGACCCTCAGCCACACCCAACATGCCACCCAAGCCAAGAACCAGGAGCAGGAGAAGGCAGCAGACATCTGCAGCAGCACCATCAGCACCACCCCAAATGGAGCAGCATGCTGAACAACGGGAGGGGAGTCCAGCAGCAGATGAGAGATGGTAATTATCAAATCCCCCATTCCTCCAAACTAGGGCCATGGAATATCAAGATATTCATTGGCCCTTTGTTTCTCTTTATTCAACAGCCGCCCAATAGATGCAGCAGCAGCAGCAGCAGCAATGGCAGCAGCAGGAACACCACCCACAGCCATGGAGTCTGGCCATGAGGAAGACAGCACATCTTCTTCTGGGAGCCCTCCCTCGCATCGTCAGCGTTTGACGGTAAGTTTTTATTTCCAAAATCCATCATCTCTGTAATATATGTCTATTCATTGCCTTTTATTTCAAAACAGGAATCACAAGATGAAGAGGAGCTCCCAGAAGAAGAAGGAAGGGGTGGACAGACACTTGGAGTGGGCTCACAATTGGTAAGTTTTTTGCATCAAACGCAGAAACACAACATCACACTACAAACAACACATAGAAAACAATGTTCTGCAGACCACACACAGCAAACAAATGCCTACATCCAAAGACATAACATTTTTTGTTTTCTTCTCTAGTCTTCCCAATCTGGTGCTTGGCCAAGAGGTCCTCGCAGTGCCTCCCAGGGTCGTCGGCGACAGCAACGCGGCGGTCACCAGCGTGTAAGTATAAATATTTTTGCT
This sequence comes from Dendrobates tinctorius, assembly GCF_039654945.1. Lineage (NCBI taxonomy): Eukaryota > Metazoa > Chordata > Amphibia > Anura > Dendrobatidae > Dendrobates > Dendrobates tinctorius. Next base: position 2,683,647 of record NW_027362017.1, on the reverse strand, counting down.
TTGTTTTTTTTGCACTTTTTATTTCATTTCTTTTGTGGAGGCTAATTATGTTATTTTTGTCTTTTTCTTTAACAGCCTTCACAGCGTGCTCCCGACTCTGACGGTGAGGATGGAGGGATTGATGTGGACCACCTCATCGATCTCGTCAGAGAAAGGGAGCCGCTCTGGAATATGGCTGACCGCCGCCACGCTGACCTTATCGTTACCCGACGACTCTGGGAGGAAATCTGTTCGCTCCTTGCGGACCGCTGGGAGGACCTCGAAGCTCGGGCCCAGATTAAAGAGCGTAAGTATATACAGTACCGGTTGCTTGATTTAAACCAGTGTTTCCCGAACTCCAGTCCTCGTGGTCCCCACGGATCATGTGTTCAGGATTTCTATTTACTTTGGAAATCCTGAAAACATGACCCCTGGGGACCATGAGGACTGGAGTTTGGGAAACACTGATGTTGTATACTAACCACTTTGTCCTTTCTCGTTTCAGGGGAGAGAATTGTGAAGCGGTGGTGGTCTGTGAGGGATCGTTTCAAGAAGGAGTTCAATAAAGAGATGCGGGCCCCGAGTGGATCTGGAGGACGCAGGAGCAAGTACAAGTACGGACGAGCCCTGTCGTTCCTCCGGGAGACAATGCTCACCAGAAGGTAAATATTACCCACCACATGTGACAAAAAAATGTTTAGATGTAACTTTTTTTTTTTCAGCCAGGGCCATACCATGTCACTATTTTAATTGTTTTTTTTTCTCTTTATTCCACAGCACGGTGAGCAGCACTCGGGAGCCTGCACGATTGGACCCTTCTGAGGCGATCCCTGAGGAGACCGGCACCAAGGGACACTTCGACCGCCCCGGTACATCTGCACCTTCCCAGCCTTCCCACACATTCGACCCATCTGTCCCATCCACCAGCACAGGAGCATCGTGGCCGCCTACATTACATGAAGCTGCTGGTGAGGAGATCGCTTTCCCTTTACCCCACCCTTCTGCCCCTGCCACCTCTAGTACACCTGCGGGTACTGGGCGGCAGCGGCAGAGGGGTCAGGAAAAGAGTTATGCACCAGAGTTCTTGCATCTGAATGCATCTTTCCAGAACTGTCTAAAAGTCTTGTCAGAGCAAATCTCCGCAGGCTTTCAGCAGATCAACTCCAGCATTCTGGAGGTGAAGACACTTCTGCAAACCATGCATTCAGAAGCAAGATCTTCGCCAAACCACACCTTTTTCAGGTCTGTTGTGGAGCGCATGGCAACACTATCTCCTACCCAGCAGATGCATGTAATGCATTCGTGCCACGGTGCTCTACAGCAGGTTACCTCCCAACCTCCACCTCCCACCACTGTAGTTCCTCCACCTGCACCCCCTCCAGCCACTTTCCATCCTCCCCCTCCTATTACATCTGCACCCCCTCCAGCCACTTTCCATCCTCCCCCTCCTATTACATACCAGCAACCTGCCCAGTACCAGCAACCTCCCCAGTACCAGCAACCTCCCCAGTACCAGACATCTCCCCACTTCCAGCAACCTGCCCCGTACCAAACTCCTTCCCCGTACCAAACTCCTTCCCCGTACCAAACTCCTTCCCCATACAACTTTCCATCAACATCATCTGCTCCTACAGTCCCTGCCCAACCCTCCACTCCACCGCCCACCACCTCTTCTGCCTCCCACATGTCCACCCATTCTGTAGCTTTTTCCACACCATCACCTCTAACTGTTCCTTCTCCACCACGATCCCAGTCCTCTCTCCACACTCCCATTGTCGAAGTGTCCCGCAGCCCCTCCAGCAGTATTTCCACCCCATACTACACAGATTTATGATGTGTTTTGTAATAAAAATGCCCAGTTGGTTTCAAACCTTTATTAAAAAAGTTTTTTTAACTTTAAAAACAGTTTACAAAAAAAAAATATTTTAAATAAAAGTTAAATTATTGTTTACACTGGTTGTCTGTCATTTCTTTCTGCGGCAAAATATGTTTAAAAAAAAGGTTAAATACAGGGTATTTAAAAGGTAAAAAGGTATTCAAAACCAGGTATATAACTGTGGGTAAATTTTAGCTTTTTGCCACAGTTGTGTTCCTGGTTGTGTTTGAAGCAAAGTATTTCACCTAAAAAGTTGTGTTTATTGTTGGTGATTTCCTAACAATGTACACAACTTTTGTTAAAAGGTGAAATACTTTGCATAAAACACAACAAGGTACACACCTGTGGCCTAAAGCTAAAAATAGACACCATGACAAGATAGCCAACTTTGGTTGGCAAAGGTATATACTGTTGGTACAGAAGGTACACAAGTTTGGTTGGGCACAAATCTTTCACACTCTGTCATCCTGCCAGTGTACTCTGCCTTGAGGTGACATAAAGTATAGTGCAAAATTGTCCCTCATTACTGAAACCGTCACAGAACTTCTAGTGGTAATGTCATGGTAATCTTGCAAGGTGGTTTCTTCAGAGGTGTCCTCAATGGAAATGGGTTCCTTGCAGATAACAAAATTGTGGAGTACCACGCAAGCTTTGATCACCTCGTCAACAGTTTCTGTCTTGAGGTTGATCGCAGTCAATAGGACCCGCCATTTGGCTGTCAGAATACCAAAGGTACATTCAACCATTCTTCTTGCTCTTGTGAGGCGGTAATTAAAAATGCGTTTTGGTCTTGTCAATCCTCTGCTAGAGTACGGTTTCAAAAGGTGTTCTGACAGCTGGAAGGCTTCATCCCCTACACAGACAAATGGCATAGGTGGACCAGATGTTTGCGGCAGCGGTCTAGGTGGTGGGAACTGGAAGGTGTTTCCATACAGTTTACGCCCCATGGCAGACAGTTTGAAAACTTGAGAGTCATTGGAGCGGCCATAGGCCCCAATATCAACCGCAATAAATTTGTATTCCGCGTCAGCGATGGCCATGGGGACAATTGAAAAATATTTCTTGTAATTGAAATATTCCGATCCCGATCCGGCTGGCTTTACAATGCGGATATGTTTCCCGTCCACAGCGCCCAAGCAGTTGGGAAACTGACATATCTGTTGAAACTTGTCAGCAATTTCAATCCACCTCTCTGTTGTGGGCTCTGGTAAAAACTCTTCAGCTAAGGAGTCCCACAGTGCACGGCATGTGTACTTCACTATTCCAGATATGGTGGAAATCCCGAGTCTGTACTGGAAATGCAGTGACGAAAGGGATTCTCCAGTTGCAAGAAATCTGTGGGGAATTAAAAAACAATCAATTAGTTTTAAATCACAGCATTACATTCCAAAACTCAGCTATAACACTTGGAGATACAAACTACCACCAACAAGATTGCAGTGAAAGTGTGCTCTGATGCGAGCACATCCAATAAATGTGGCTTACCTTAAAGTAACCATCAGACGCTCTGCGGGTGAAACAGAGAAGCGGCAATAGGTGTCCGCTTTTCTTATGAGGTGTGCAATGCGCTCCACCAAGTAATCAAAATTCTCCATTTTCATCCGAACATATCCAAAAAATTTATCCGGGTTTCGTTGAAGGTCCATGCAGAGTGTAGAATAGACCCCACGCGTCATTCTCTTGGCTGTGATGGGGTGGATCCACAAACGTCGTCTACGATGCCTGATGCGCTGCTGTCTCGCTCTCTCCTTCTCCAGAACAATCACCCTCAAACGATTCGCCTCCGCTATAAAATCCGCCAAATTCTTCAAAATATTTCCGATCACAACATCCATCTTCGCCAACTTGCTCTTCTCTCCAACCTGCACTTTCTCCTCTACAACCTGTCAAAGAAGGGCTGTAGGAACACGCTATATATAGTTTTCCAGTAGCCAATCCCGTTCGGAAGGCCACAAGGGTCAATTTTAAAAACCGGATCCGGCGTAATCCGTCGAAAAACGGATAGAAAAACGGATGAACCGGATGAGACGGATCCGGTTTTGTCTGTCAAGAACAAGACGGATCCGGCAGAAAACCGGATCCGGCACATCAGGTTTTACAAAACATTTGCCGGATCCGGCGTTCCGGCACGACGCCGGATCGCGCCTGACGCCGAAAACCTGATGTGTGAAAGTAGCCTCAGCCAGAGTGAGGCAGTTCAATCCGGGAGACCGAGTTCTCGTGCTAATCCTGACGGTGGAAAGTAAGTTCTTGGCCAAGTGGCAAGGGCCATATGAGGTGGTGGAGAAGCTGGGAGACGTAAACTACAAGATCCACCAACCCGGAAGACGGAAGCCATACCAGGTTTACCATGTTAACCTTATCAAGCCGTGGCAAGATAGAGAGCCAGCGGTAACTCCGTGCTTGCTGGGCAACTTAGAAGGGGAGGTTGGGGCCGTTACTATAGCGGAGACTCTATTGAAGGCCCAGAAACAGCAGTGCCGGGAGTTACTCCAGAAAAACAGCGACCTGTTCTCAGAGTTGCCGGGGTGCATGAAAGTGGTGGAGCACGAAAGTCTGACCGAGCCACATGTGCGGGTAAACGTGAAACCATATCGTATTCCTGAGGCCCCGCGAGAGGTAATCTCCAAGGAGGTGCAGCGTATGTTGAAGCTCAGGGTCATTGAGGAATCCAAGAGCGGCTGGTCGAGCCCGATTGTCCTGGTCCCAAAACCTGATGGTGAATGGAGGTTCTGCAACGATTACCGGAAGCTGAATGAGGTCTCCAAGTTCGACGCTTATCCCATGCCACGCGTTGATGAGCTCATCAAGAGACTTGGACCTGCCAGGTACATAACCACTTTGGATCTGACAAAAGGATATTGGCAGATCCCCATGCCACAGGAAGCCAAGGAGAAGACAGCATTCTCCACACCAGACGGGTGCTTCCAGTATGTCCGGATGCCGTTTGGCCTACAGGGAGCTCCGGCAACCTTCCAGAGGGCGATGGATAGAATCCTTGCACTTCATAAGCTATACGCTGCTGCATACCTGGATGATATCGTCATCTTTACCCCGGACTGGGAGACTCACCTGGAAAAGGTCCAAGCAGTGTTTGACGCTCTAAGAGAGGTGGGGTTTACAATAAACCCGAAGAAATGTGCCTTGGGGAGAGAAGAAGCCAAGTACCTCGGATATGTAGTGGGGCGTGGCGAGATCAAGCCCCAAATCAATAAAGTGGAGGCAATTCAAACATGGCCGAGACCTCTGTCAAAGAAGCAAGTTAAAGCCTTCCTGGGGATTGTGGGATATTACAGGAGGTTCATCCCAAACTTCGCCACAATGGCTGCACCTCTAACTGATCTGCTTAAGGGGACAAAGTCAGTGATGGTCAGCTGGTCCGAAGAAGCAGAGTCAGCCTTCCAAAAAATGAAGCGAGCTCTTTGTAAGCAACCCATTTTGGTGGCCCCAGACTTTAAATATGAATTTGTCCTCCAGACAGATGCCTCAGATGTTGGGGTAGGAGCTGTCCTTTCCCAAGAGATACGTGGGGAGGAGCATCCTGTTCTCTACTTGAGTAGGAAGTTGACTTCTTGTGAGAGAAATTACTCAGTTGTAGAGAAGGAGTGTTTGACCATAAAATGGGCAGTGGACACATTACGGTACTACCTGGTGGGACGGAAGTTTAGGTTAATATCCGACCATGCCCCACTCAGGTGGATGAGGGAAACCAAGGGCAAGAATGGTAGGGTCACCCGCTGGTTCTTAGCCCTACAATACTTCAGCTTCCATGTAGAGCATAGGGCCGGGAAGCTACATGGGAATGCCGATGCCCTCTCCAGAATCCCTTGCCTGGTAGGTGAAAGTGCCAAACCCCACGGCTTTAGGCAGAGGGGGGAGGTATGTGGCAGGGCTAAGGGTCGTGTAATTGATGGGAGATATGTGTCTCATAAATGGCTTATCTCCATAATGTAAGGCATAAGTAAAGCATACCAGATTGTTATGAATGAGTCACCGTAGGAGGCAAAAACAGAAATACAAGCTAAGTCCAGAAAACCAGAGAAGTTGGCAACTATCAGATTGCAGACCCCTGAACCTATCAACACAACTAGCAGTAGCCGTGGGGGGTTCCTACGATGCCCTATACCCCTCGATCACAGCCGGAGAACTAAATAGGCCTAAAGAAAGAAAGGGGAAATCTAAACTGCCCCAGAGCAGACCCCAAAGCAATAGGCAGCCCCCAACATATAATGACGGTGAAGCAAGATGAAAACACTAACACAGACAGAAAGATAGACTGAGCAAAGAGGGGCCCAAACTACCTAGATAGGAAAGGACAGGAAGGCTGCTGTCTGCAATCTGCCAAAACCCTATCAAAGACATAAGCCAACAAGCTGATATGAAAAAAGGCACGGAAGCAGCTAGGCTTCAAAACTAAATCAGCACTCAGGTATTTTCAGAAGACAGGGCTAAAGGAATTCAGCACACCCTAGAAGGGAATGGCAGAAATCCAGAAAAACAAAGCAAAACAAAGCAAAGCAAAAGCCGAGCAGCAAACTTAGCTTGAGAGGAGCAGGAATTCAGACTGGACTCCAAGGATCCCACAGAGAAATCACCCACAGGGCAGAAGGGCGTCGGCAGCCTTATATCCAGTCAGTAACTCCACTCAGCCAGTCATCATCATCAGCCTCAGGTGTTTGATAATCAGGCTCACTACCTTTCTTTACCAGAAGAGGGAGTTCCTCGGGCCTCAGTAGTGAAGGGGAAAATGAACTCACAACAGTACCTCCCCCTTGAGGAGGGGTCACCGAACCCTCAACTACGCCACCAGGGCGATCAGGGTGAGCCCGATGAAAGGCACGCACCAATCTTTTGTCATGAATATCAGAGGCAGAGACCCAGGAATTATCCTCCTGACCATAATCCTTCCACTTAACCAAATACTGGAGTCGCCGTCTAGCCAGATGGGAATCCAGTACCTTCTCTACCTCATATTCCATGTTACCTTCAACCAATACAGGGTCTGGAGGTGCCACCCCCGGAACAACAGGTTCAACAAACCTCTTCAACAAAGATTTATGGAACACACTATGGATTTTAAATGTGACAGGAAGAGCCAAACAAAAAGAGACCGGATTAATAATCTCCACAATCTTGTAAGGTCCAATAAATCTAGGCTTAAACTTAGGAGAAGCCACCTTCATAGCAATATTTTTTGATGATAACCACACCATATCACCAACCTTAAACTGGGGACCAATGGTCCTATGTCGGTTGGAAAACCGCTGGGCCTTTTCCTGGGAGAGAGATAACTTATCCACCACTTGGTCCCAGATCTGGTGCATTCTCTCCACCACAGTGTCAACACCTGGGCAGGCAGAGGGCTCCACCTGCCCTGAAAAAAATCGAGGATGAAACCCAATGTTACAAAAAAAAAGGTGACATCAAAGTGGCAGAACTAGCTCTATTATTTAAAGCAAATTCGGCCAAGGGCAAAAATGAAACCCAATCATCCTGATCAGCAGAAATAAAACATCTCAAATATGACTCCAAGATTTGGTTTGTTCTCTCTGTCTGCCCATTGGTCTGAGGGTGAAAAGCAGAGGAGAAGGACAACTGAATTCCCAGCCTGGAACAGAAAGTTCTCCAAAATCTAGACACAAACTGGACTCCTCTGTCAGATACAATGTTCTCAGGAATTCCGTGTAAACGAACCACGTGTTGTAAAAACAGGGGCACCAACTCAGAGGAAGACGGCAACTTAGGGAGTGGTACAAGATGAACCATCTTAGAGAACCTATCACAAATCACCCAAATAACAGTCATCCTTTGAGAGACAGGCATATCAGAGATGAAATCCATTGAAACATGGGTTCATGGCCTCTTGGGGACAGGCAAAGGCATCAACAACCCACTAGAGCGAGAACACGATTTAGACCGGGAGCACATCCCACAGGACTGCACAAAATTCCTGACATCACGAGACAAGGAGGGCCACCAAAAAAACCGACTCACCAGATCTCTAGTACCAAAAATACCTGGATGACCAGCCAAAGCAGAGCAATGAACTTCAGACATCACTCTCTTCTTCCACTGGTCAGGAACATACAACTTTCCACTGGGACAACGCTCAGGTTTGTCCTCCTGGAACTCTTCCAGAGCACGTCTCAAATCGGGCGAGATGGCAGAAAGAACTACCCCTTCGCCTAAGATGGTAGCAGGCTTGGTCACCACAGGAGAATGAGCAAAGAAGCTCCTAGAGAGGGCGTCTGCCTTGACATTCTTCGTTCCAGGAAGAAAAGAAACCACAAAATCAAAATGTGTAAAAAACAAGGCCCACCTAGCCTGTCTAGGGTTCAAGCGCTTAGCCGACTCTAGGTAAATCAAATTCTTGTGGTCAGTAAGGACCACGACTTGATGCTTAGCTCCCTCCAACCAATGTCTCCACTCCTCAAATGCCCATTTCATGGCCAACAGTTCCCTATTCCCCACATCATAGTTACGTTCAGATGGAGAGAACTTTCGGGAAAAGAAAGCACAGGGATTCATTTTAGATGTTACAGGATCCTTTTGAGACAAAACAGCTCCTGCGCCAATCTCAGAAGCATCCACCTCTACCTGGAATGGAAGTGAGACATCAGGTTGCCGCAAAACCGGGGCGGAGGTGAATCTTCGCTTCAGCTCCTGAAAGGAAGAAACAGCCTCCGGAGACCAATTTAACACATCAGCACCCTTCTTAGTCAAATCAGTCAATGGCTTGGCAATACTAGAAAATTTTGCTATAAATTTCCGATAAAAATTAGCAAAACCCAAAAACTTCTGGAGGGCCTTCAAAGAAGTGGGCTGAACCCAATCGTAAATGGCCTGTACCTTGGCCGGGTCCATTTCAATAGTTGACGGGGACAAAATAAATCCCAAAAAAGAAATCCTCTGTACTCCAAAAAGGCATTTAGATCCTTTGACATACAGGGAATTCTCCCTCAAGATCCGAAACACAGTCCGAATATGTTCCACATGAGAATCCCAATCCTTGGAGAAGATCAAAATATCATCCAGATAGATAATAAAAAATTTATCGACAAAATCTCGGAAAATATCGTTCATGAAGCACTGGAAGACAGAAGGGGCATTAGTGAGCCCAAAAGGCATCACCAGGTACTCAAAATGTCCCTCCGGAGTATTAAACGCCGTCTTCCATTCATCCCCATGCTTAATGCGAATAAGATTATACGCCCCCCTGAGGTCAAGCTTGGTAAACCAGCAAGCACCTTTAACTCTGGAGAATAGATCACAAATCAGGGGTAACGGATACTGATATTTAACAGTAATTTTGTTGAGGGCACGATAATCAATACAAGGTCTTAATGATCCATCCTTTTTGGCTACAAAAAAAAAACGGCACCCAAGGGTGACGAGGATGGTCTAATATGACCCTTCTCCAACGCCTCCTTAATATAGGATCGCATAGCCTCGTGCTCGGGTACAGATAAATTGAAGAGCCGACCCTTGGGAAATTTACACCCCGGGCTCAGTTTAATTGCACAGTCATAACTCCTATGAGAAGGCAGAGACGCAGACTCATTCTCACTAAATACATCATAAAAGTCCGCCAAATAATCAGGAACATCATGCGACTGAGGAGAGGTGGAAAACACCGGAGCCTCACTAAAGGCACACCGACAACCCCAACTCACCACAGACACAGACTTCCAATCCAAAACTGGATTAAGAATTTGTAACCAGGGAAACCCCAGAACAATAGTATCATGCAGATTATGCAACACCAAAAATCTGCAATTTTCTTGATGGTCTGCGGCGACCCGCATTACCACCTGGGTCCAAAACTGAGGTTTATTTTTAGCCAAAGGAGTAGCATCAATCCCCCTCAAAGGGATAGGCGTCTGCAGAGGTGTCATCGGAAATCCACAACGTTTAGCAAAATCCAAGTCCATTAGGTTTAGGGCTGCTCCCGAATCCACAAAAGTCTTGGCGGAAAATGTGGACAGGGAGCAGATCAGAGTAATAGCCAGAAGAAACTTAGGTTGAACACCCCCAACAGAAAACGTGTGTGCAAAGAGTTTCTCTCGTTTAGGACAGACAGAAATAATATGCAAGGCATCTCCACAGAAAAAACACAACTTATTACGCCTTCTGAACTCCTGACGCTGCTCTCTGGAAAAGACTCTATCACATTGCATAGGTTCAGACATTTGTTCAACAGGTGGCAACACCTCTCGTACAGCTTTGCGTTCGCGCAAACGCCGATCAACCTGAATGGCTAATGACATAGAATCGTCAAGACCAGAGGGAACAGGAAATCCCACCATAGTATCTTTTACGGCTTCTGACAACCCCTTCCGAAAGAGAGCAGCCAAGGCACTATCATTCCAGGTAGTAAGTACTGCCCACTTTCGGAACCTTTGACAGTACAACTCTGCAGAATCACGACCCTGGTTCAATGCCAGCAGGGTCTTTTCAGCCTGATCAATGGCATTAGGTTCGTCATACAACAACCCCAAGGCCTGAAAAAATGTGTTCACATTAGTCAGAATAGGATCATCTGGTTTCAAAGAAAACGCCCAATCCTGGGGATCGCCACGCAGCAAAGAGATGACAATTTTAACCTGCTGCGCGGAGCTCCCTGACGAGTTAGGCTTCAAGGCAAAAAATAATTTACAATTATTTTTGAAATTCAAAAATTTAGACCGATCTCCAAAAAATACATCAGGTGTAGGAATCTTTGGTTCAGCAGCATGTGAATGAGCAAGGTAGGCGGAAATTCCCCGCACTTCCGCAGCGAGCTGCTCCACACGATCAGACAATTGCTTTATCTCCATTGAGAGAAAAAAAAAATTCCTCCTACGGCCTCAGAGATATAGAGAAAAAATATACACTTTTTTTTTTTTTTACAATTCTTTCCTGCTATTGAGTACCCTAGGATCTGCGGTATGGCGGGTGATTCTGTTATGAATGAGTCACCGTAGGAGGCAAAAACAGAAATACAAGCTAAGTCCAGAAAACCAGAGAAGTTGGCAACTATCAGATTGCAGACCCCTGAACCTATCAACACAACTAGCAGTAGCCTTGGGGGGTTCCTACGATGCCCTATACCCCTCGATCACAGCCGGAGAACTAAATAGGCCTAAAGAAAGAAAGGGGAAATCTAAACTGCCCCAGAGCAGACCCCAAAGCAATAGGCAGCCCCCAACATATAATGACGGTGAAGCAAGATGAAAACACTAACACAGACAGAAAGATAGACTGAGCAAAGAGGGGCCCAAACTACCTAGATAGGAAAGGACAGGAAGGCTGCTGTCTGCAATCTGCCAAAACCCTATCAAAGACATTAGCCAACAAGCTGATATGAAAAAAGGCCCTGAAGCAGCTAGGCTTCAAAACTAAATCAGCACTCAGGTATTTTCAGAAGACAGAGCTAAAGGAATTCAGCACACCCCAGAAGGGAATGGCAGAAATCCAGAAAAACAAAGCAAAACAAAGCAAAGCAAAAGCCGAGCAGCAAACTTAGCTTGAGAGGAGCAGGAATTCAGACTGGACTCCAAGGATCCCACAGAGAAATCACCCTCAGGGCAGAAGGGCGTCGGCAGCCTTATATCCAGTCAGTAACTCCACTCAGCCAGTCATCATCATCAGCCTCAGGTATTTGATAATCAGGCTCACTACCTTTCTTTACCAGAAGAGGGAGTTCCTCGGGCCTCAGTAGTGAAGGGGAAAATGAATTCACAACACCAGATATTGTTATTGTTTTTGTTTGAAGGACCTGTGGTGAAGTCACAGTCATGTGACCAGTCAGCTGCTGGGTTCGTGGGTGTGGCTACAGCCTTATAATGTGACCTGCTCATGAACCAGGGAGCTGTATGTGGGGAGGACTACACCTCCCAGCATGTGCTGAGACTCTCGGTCTGAGTCTGCAACCACGAACGTTTATGTTTTGTTTGCCTAAGCTAGAGGCTATTTTTGGTGATATTCTGTTTTATGGTTTATGACAGAAATAAACCACATGAACTTTGGAAGAACCTGTCTCCTGATTGTCTCCCGCTACACCTGAGTGAGTTACATCCCTACAGTATGTAGTATGTATGTATGTATGTTGTATGAATGTAGTATATATGTAGTATGTATGTAGTATGTATGTATGTACGCTGTATGTATGTAGTATGTATGTATGTATATATGCTGTATGAATGTAGTATATATGTAGTATGTATGTATGTATGCTGTATGAATGTAGTATGTATGTAGTATGTATGTATGCTGTATGAATGTAGTATATATGTAGTATGTATGTATGTTGTATGAATGTAGTATATATGAAGTATGTATGTAGTATGTATGTATGCTGTATGAATGTAGTATATATGTAGTATGTATATATGTTGTATGAATGTAGTATATATGTAGTATGTATGTAGTATGTACAGTATGTATGTACGCTGTATGTATGTAGTATGTACAATACTTATGTATGTTGAATGAATGTAGTATATATGAAGTATGTATGTAGTATGTATGTTGTATATATGTAGTATGTATGTATGTAGTATGTATGTTGTATATATGTAGTATGTATGTATGTAGTATGTATGTATGTATGTAGTATGTATGTAAGTTTTTTTTTTTTACATTCAACACATTAGCCGGATGATGGGACTAATACTGTCCCATCATTGGCTAATGTGTCAATCACTGTCATTGTAGCAGGCATCGCCCGATGGGACTTGTAGTCCCATCAGACGATGCCTGCACAGACCCCCAGCGGGCCCGCCCAGACCCCGGGCAGCCCGCACACACCCCCGGCAGGCCCGCACCGACCCCCGGCAGGCCCGCACAGACCCCTGACAGCCCGCACAGACCCCCGGCAGGCCCGCACAGACCCCCGGCAGCCTGCACAGACCCCCTGCAGGCCCGCACAGACCCACCGCAGGCCCGCAGAGACCCACGGCAGGCCCGCACAGACCCACGGCAGGCCCGCACAGACCTTCGGCAGCCCGCACAGACCCCCGGCAGGCCCGCACAGACCCCCGGCAGGCCCGCACAGACCTCCGGCAGGCCCGCACAGACCGCGCATCATGATGACATCATTTCAGCAGCCAATCACAGACCTCCGGCAGCCCGCACAGACCACCGGCAGGCCCGCACAGACCCCCGGCAGGCCCGCACAGACCTCCGGCAGGCCCGCACAGACCGCGCATCATGATGACATCATTTCAGCAGCCAATCACAGACCTCCCGCAGGCCCGCGCATCATGATGACATCATTTCAGCAGCCAATCAGAACTATGCCATTAGTTAACATGGCTAACAACTGGCTCATTGCATTATGGTAACTTCCGATTCCGATATTCAATATTGTAAAAATATCGGTACTCGGTATCGGAATTCCGATACAGCGAATATCGGCCGATATCCGATATTTGCAGTATTGGAATGCTCAACACTACTTACAACCAAGAGTAAGGAAGTTTAGAAATGGCTGTAAAATTATCAAAGCAGGTCCGGACAATAGACTTATTTTTAGTAATGGTGTTAATTTTAAATACTTTAAAGAAAAAGAAAACCGCAGTGTGTATAAAAATGTCACATTTTATTTAATCCATCAAAGTGAAAAAATATGCAAACTTTGCAAAAAGATGAAGTAAATAAATTTCATAAAAAGGCAATGCATTTCAAACGCTGTAACATTCTTAGTCCTGGTACACATGAGTGAAACAAGTTTGGAGGTTTTATAAAGTGGGCAGTCCTCATCTGTATGAATAGAAGATCCAAAAAAGCTTCCCCATCGTTCCCAATCATCC